>NC_134284.1:21523491-22160277 GCF_949628215.1 Phalacrocorax aristotelis | reverse complement strand
TTCCTGAATAGACTCCCAGGCATTTTCCACACTGCTGGTAAGTTTAAGGATCTGAGAATTAAGGGGTGTTTATTACCTTGGGAAACACCAAACTTTACTTTAGGCTTTTACAGAAGGAAGCTGACACCTGAGTTCCTACTAAACATTTCCAAAGGCTGCTGATAATTTGTTTCATATTTCTGAAGCAACTTTTAAAAGGCAGCACTTGAAAGTAATATTCTGTTTTCCTTGAGATCTCAGTAAAAATTCATAACAGCAGCAATAACAAAAGAAATTACATGACCGAGCATGATACTGCTTGAGATGTCTTCATTTCCTGCATCACATCAAAATTTTAACACAAAAATACGTGCAAATTTGGTTTGGTATGGAAAGAAGGTACTGCTCTTGCTTAACAGGGTTGCAGACTGAGGGCCAATGATAAAATACTCTAATGTTTGAAATTAAGGACAGTGATCACAAGTAATCATGTTATCACTTCCAAACAGGTACTTAATGCATCAGGTAAACCTTGCTAATTGCCCATCTGAGTGTCTCTCATTTCCCCCAGCCACAAATAAAATGTATTGTGATGGCCTAAGAGTTTCCCGCTTGTCACTTGAGCTGGTACCTAACTATGCATGTGATCTTATGTACACACTAACTGTGAATCAAAGTGCATCCCCCTAACCCATCATGTATCTTGTGACTGCATGAGGCCAGGATAACAACCTTGGTAGGTTCTGTAGCTCAGATGATGTAGGGTAATTTATCAAGCCATTCATCAAGCCATCAAGCATGAGGCCAGGATAACAACCTTGGTAGGTTCTGTAGCTCAGATGATGTAGGGTAATTCATCAAGCCATGGTAACACCAAGTAGTTTTTCTAAGTTTTTGTCTATACACTTGAAGACTAATTAATCTCACACGGGATATTATATGTAATACTTGAACTATGCTTCAGCTCAACTTCTGCAAATGAAAATAGCTGTGCGAGAGGCACTACTAAGCCAATCCACTCAAAATTCATGAATCAGACTCAAATCAGAAGATTGCCAAAAAGTTCTGAGGTTTCTTACTTGCCTTCTGGGTTTCCTTACTTGCCCTAGAATCTTTTCACTTTTTTCCCCCAAACCCTACATACTTAAGTCCTGCTCTTTAATATATAAACACTGATATGCTTGAATTTTCATTCAAGAATGGGGATTTGCAAAAAGGTATTCATTGTCATGAGGCTTTAGGTAAAAGTATAGAAGATATAAACTTAACAAACAAGGCAGCCTTTTAGTAGCACGTACTTCACCAAAGTAATATGTGAATGGGGGTGTTCGAAAGCACAGCGCTTTAACACAACGCAGAAGACTGAAATCCAGAACTAAGCATGACATATTCTTGCCTGGATTTCAGTGACTAAGAAAATAAAAGCAAGGCTGATTTTAAAAACTTAGGGTTCAAAGAAAACTTGTGGAAACATCTTGGGTCAACCCTGTCAATTTTTATCTCCACAGAAATGTACAGCAACTCACTGATAAAATATAAAGTGCAGTTAGCCAAAGGAGAGAAGCCAGTCTCTGACTCTGAGTCACAGCCTGAATTTGCATCCATGGACATTCACAAAGGCCAGGTTTAGCACCATGAAGAGGAGAGACAGGCTCCTCCACCAGGATCTAATTTAGCCACTCTTTTCAGGCCCTCAGATATCCTTTTCTGTCAGGAAGTCTTAAATTACACTTAAATTACACAGAGGTTAATGATCATCAACCTCTGAGTGGCATGATGA
The DNA here is from genome assembly GCF_949628215.1 of Phalacrocorax aristotelis. Classification (NCBI taxonomy): domain Eukaryota; kingdom Metazoa; phylum Chordata; class Aves; order Suliformes; family Phalacrocoracidae; genus Phalacrocorax; species Phalacrocorax aristotelis. The sequence goes on along the minus strand of NC_134284.1, from coordinate 22,158,518 downwards.
GATAACCCTGGTAAAGAAGGCCGCCTATTTAACATTGTTACTTTAATGGTGTGACTGGTTATACATCAGCATAATTAATGCCCTGCCACTTTAACAGTTGCTGTTATTGGAATAAGTGGTGTAACTGATGCATTATTACTTTAATTCTTCTTCATTATGAAGGTTATTAAGGTGCACTGTAAGTTAGAGTAATTGTACATTTCAACTAAATGGTTAGGTAGTTTGGAAGTAAATAGCTCTGGGATCTAGCACTGATGCTTGCCTCTGAAATGGACATCAAATTTATATACATAAAAATGTTGGGGGTAAAAAAATTGGTGGGGGTAGAGAGGTGGAAACATATGAAAACAAGTGGGTGTTTAACTTCATTGATTCTATTCCATGTAAGTTCATAATCCATCTCATTTTTCTTTTGTACACCTCCGCAAGTTTCTAAGCACTTCAGACATGTTACATCTCTGAAAGAGCATCAGACAGAGATGTACTTACCCATTTTTCAGAGAGCAGCTAAGCACTAGATGCACTACAGCTCAGCACTGCAAGAACTAAGCATTGCACTGATTAAGGGTCTGCCTCCCTTTGTACTGTGAGTAAAGATGACCTTGTTCTGCCCATACTCTGAGTGACCAAAAGGAGCGTGACCATGCATGGCTTACCCTAGACAACTCGCTAATGCAGTCAAAGCTAGTTGTCTCCAGACTTGACCACTGTAACTTCACAGCTACCTACAGTGCACTATGACATCAATGCACAATGACATCAGTGCACTATGACATCCCAGAGTGGAGTCATCAGGCCTTAGTCAGCTATGGAGGTCCCCTCTGTAACGTGGGAGACCAGATCAGCCATGCATTTTAAATGGGATCATTAAGAAGGCAGCGAGCTGAGGTGGGAGCAGACCAAGTGGGTGCTGCACAAACCTGAATGACCACCACAGATCAGTCCAGCCATAACGATACTAGCTGCATACTGAAGCCACCAGTTTCAAAGATTAAGTGTAACAACTTTTATGGCAAACCTGAATAAACCAGCAGCCATAGTATAAAGGACTGCAGTAAGGGTATTCTTACTGAAAAGTCTATGTTTAATTCCGTCTCATTTGGAAAGAGAGACTTTACAGAATTATTCTTATTTGAAGAGACAACCATGTCATGGAGGATTTCAGCAGCAGCATTGAAGAAGTGGAAGACAAAACAATGAGAGAAGCTTCTTGACTGAGATATGAAAGACTTTCAAATTAATCATCATCTGTTGCTGATGTTGAACTGGCCAGAATTTCCTGGTGTCTATGTGGTAGAAAAAGGTGGAAAGGGTGACTTTTCACTGCCCCTTGATTTCTCCATGCCCCGTTAGTCCTCCTAGATTGTGAGAAAGATCATAGAAGACAGCCTATGCAGCTAAAGGACACTGGTCATTGTACTGAGAGAAGGTTGTCTCTTGAGAGAAGATGATCACACCTTCACACAAAATGGCCTGTAACAAATACATAATGGTTTATGATCCCACAAGTAAGACTTACAAGTAAGTGTAAGTCACTTGAGAATACTGAATTATATCTCTCCATCTGCTGCTTTGTGGCAGGACAAGGAAGAGGCACAACCATAGTGTCTGAGGTCTCTAAGGATGCAGTGAGGCTGGATGGGACAAATTAGTCCATATCATAATGCTGCTGAAGTCCATGATGAGTCAGGGATTAAGCTGACCAAGTCACTATTTTTTATTCTTCATTCTAAAAGAATTGACATGTTAAATCACATATGCAGCAAATATATATATCGCAGATGATGTTCACAGTCATAAATGTGGCTCTTGGTAACTAAACTGTCATAAATGTTGCTTTTGCACTCAAAAATTGGACTCACATCCTTGCAAATGGCCAGGCCATCTGTCAATCTTAGAATCACCATATAGGAAATAAGAACAGTATCTATTTTCCAGTATTTCTGTACACTGTAAAAAAAAGATCAATAAGACCACCACTCTACTGGTGAAGCAGTAGGGCATAGGAAGTAAAAGACAATGGGGACAGCAGGACACAAAAGTGCAAAAGATGTAGTAGACAGGTACGTAGTGGTCTACATTTAGTATAACCAAGTCTTTCCCATGGAGTCTGCACATCATTGCTATAAATGTTCCATTATTCTCTTACATGTTTTTAACATAAGGCTGGTAATAATTTTCAGATTATAAAAGTAACCTTTCATCTGCGTAATTTAAAGGAACAACCCTACCTCTTTATAAAATAAACTCTTTGCAAGGTCTTTCATCAATATGTGCCTCATCTTTGGCAATTGTGAATTTGCATTGACACACTAGCAAATATGTTTTACCACTAATTAACACCAGTTCTTTGGCCATTTTCAAGGTTTTATCCCTCATACATACAGACAGCTCACATAGGTGGGAGGGTGGAGACAGAGAAAGCTTTCTCAGAAGCCAATTCCCAAACATGCCTTTGTGCAGGTGGTGAGGTTGAGGTGCACTCCAATTCAGTTGCAACTTGAATCATGTCCTTGTATCACAGGTTTCTGAACTTGCCAGAATAACATTTAGACTAAGTGATAAATTACAAAGGCAACAAGTTCTGTGTGGCAATGGCTTAGTTGCACAGACAAATTTATTTGAACTGTCTGAAACAGCCTAACTCAATTTGTGTTAGATGGCCAAGCAGATTGTAGCAGCTTTCAATTACTCCCCACTCATTCATGGCTGAATCAGAAACCTGCTGCAACAGAGAAGATCTTTTCAAGTTTCTTGGTTTGGTATTCAGCTCACATGGTCTGGGTCTTTGCAGTCATCCTATTTGGGGCTACAAAGAAGCATTCCTCTTGCCAAGATGAACAAACCCCCTTTTCCACCCTTGTTCTCTTGCCAAGACTATGTCAGAACATCTCATTTTATGACATTATCTGGGCAATGGACATTGGTGACACACTGTTCTTTCCAGTGATTACTCTGTGTAAGACTGAAATGGTTCAGGCCAGCTGTGGTGTTTGGGGTATTTGTGTGACTATCTCAGATGACCTTTAGATGATCAAACAGTCCTGAAAATATTTGCGATTTTCTGAAAATTCTGGTGCTTAATTTCTGCAAAAGTAGACAGTAAATGTTGGCCACTTCCTGTCAATCTTCTGAAACTATTTTTTCAGGAATTCACACAGGATGCAATACATCTTCCAGCAATGCACTGAGCAATCACAAGTTATAATCATACTACTGGCAGACTGCATAAAACCAAAAACATTGTGAAAGTCTAAGTCAGCTCAAAAACATATTAGTTCTATTCTAGTCAAACTTGATCCAAGGGCTTTTGAAAACAAGGACACCAAGTGGCTATGTAAATATTTCATTTCTTTCTAGAATTAACGTCTCCCACTAAGCATTAAAAAGGCAAATGTGACTGGTCACAAGAGGATATATTTCTGTCCCATCCTTCATAGACAGGCATGCAGACAGCAGATATAGGAAAAAAAGAAATTCAGTGAAACCATTCAACACATAGCTGGGTTCTCCAGTTGTTTGTTATGCATGTGGTAGATTTCTGTGACTAGATCTGAGCACCTGAAGTCATTTCACACTCTCCTTTTCCATGGCTAGGCATACACTCTGTTTCCCCAAGGACTGCAGATATTTACATGATGGATTCACAAAAGAATAGCCAGACAACAGATCCATTTAGCCTGGTTCCCTTTCTTCTTTCTGCAGTGAGTGATAGTTTAGTGAGAGATGTTTAGTGTAAGAATTTTAGAATTAGAGCAGATGTAGACCAAATCATCTCATAATGCAGCTTAGCTATTTAACTAACTGCATATTTAAATGTTAGGGATGGGATTCAAGTAACCTAACTTCAGTCTTGGAAGGTCTAGATACCTATTCCAAGCTGGTTGTTGAACCCTACTCTCTGGTCAGATGGTGACCTGCAGATAGCAATTCATATCCTCCAAACAAAATATTAAAGAATGAGCTTAACAACCTTCTGGAGGTGCTGGTCTCTCCACATTGACTGTGGAAAAAGGCTGGATACTGAGTTAGACTAAACCACTAGATTTGAATAGCTATGAGCTAGGCAAGAAGAATCCTACCCCAAAAACTAGCACAACAGTAATAAGAGCTGGTGGTTGACTTCAGCTTTTTGTAGTCCCATTGCTTTACGTACTGGGTCAGCTTACACCTTCTGTATGCTGCAGGAATACTGAGCAAACAAACAAACAAACAAAAAATCAAATCTCCAGGAAGAGTGATTTACTACATACACACATTATAGGATCTGAGCCATTGGATTTACACCACAGGAAAATATTAACCCCAGATTTACATAAAGCTGTGGTTAGGGAGCTGCCCACTCACAAAGAAGAGAATGCGACTGGAGGTAGCCTTCCCAAAAAAGGCCTCTCAATTTGTTTGTATCATCCAAGAATGAGTCATTAAAATACTGTTTTTAAAAATACTCTGTAGGTAGTTATACAAGGAAAGAGAAAAAGAGAGTTATAAAAGCTGTATTAACTGCTTATGCCTCAGAGAGCTTGTCAGACAGAGGAGAAAAGAGAAGGCTCCAGGAGGAACTTATTGAGGCCTTTCAATACTTAAAGTGGGCTTATAAGAAATATGCAGACAAACTTTTTAGTAGTGTCTATAGCAATAGGACAAGGGGTAATGGGTTTAAACTAAAAGAGTGTAGACTTAGACTAGATATAAGGAAGAAATTTTTTATGATGAGGGTGTTGAAACACTGGAACAGGTTGCCCAGAGAGATGGTAGATGCCCCACGCCTGGAAACATTCAAGGTCAGGTTGGACGGGGCTCTGAGCAGCCTGATCTAGTTGAAGATGTCCCTGCTCACTGCAGGGGGTTGGCCTAGATGACCTCTAAAGGTCCATTCCAACCCAAACCATTCTGTGACTCTGTGATTCTATGAACACAGACTAATACATCATAACTATCAGAGGGGGAAAAAAAAAATCAGATGGTCACCAGTAGAGTATAACAAGACAGCAAAAATATTTCCATTCATGACATCACAGAGCTCAATAGCTTTAAGTTTTTGTTAGTTGGCTGGCATTTTTCCTCAATATTTCTATAGTAAATTTCAGATTTTCCTTGAAAATTACACTTGTAAGTTTAACTACAAATCAAAACTAAATTTATTTGCCCTGAATTTATCTCGCTTCATGCCTCAGAGAGGCTTTGGGGAGCAGTGGAGTCTAAGCACAGAGCCAAACCTTCTGCGAGGACTGGACCAGTGTGGGAGGGAGTGGGTAGCACTGGGCGAAGCAACCTCAGAAACACACTCTGCCTTAGTTTTATGGATTTTTCATTTTCTATGGGTGAGGATTTGAAACCACTCTGGCTTTCCAGCATGCGCATATAAGCATAACCCTGTGGTTTAAGAAAAATGCTTCAAACAGGACTTCATGTCATTTCCTGCTGAAGGGTAAAGGACCAGCAAAACCTTCCAGCACGAGTCAAGACTGGTTTTATAAATGCAGCTAACAAAAGAGTGAATCCCCTCTGACAAGTGCATGAGGTGTTTGTGCTAGACAAATTAGAGGTACAAAGCTGTGTGTTTAATTCTGACTGAAAGCAATTGAGAGGTACAAATTGTACCAGAGGAACTTTCTAAATTGAAGGGAACATAAGAAAGAGAGGAAAAAAAACCACTACTAAAATGACCTCCACACAATGACAGTTGAGAGATGATAAAAACTTAACCATTTTGAAGAGGGGAAGGGAACAAGGCACACAGGGGGACAGACAGAGAAGTAGTCTGGAAGTTTTTCATGGATAATTTGTTTTTAAGAACAGAAAAGCCCTGCTGCCATGCCTTCTTGGATTTTTTCCAGTGTTACAGATGAACCCATAGTTTAGAGAATACAAAAGCCAGGATTATCTTTTTTTTTCCTCCCCTCACTTTCTTTTTTTTTGTATGAGAACAGAGAAAGGCAGCAACCACGTCAGGAAAGATTTGGTGAGTTTAATTGACCTGTGGTTGTATCCTTTCCTGTGTTTTCGATCATGTCAATTTTCCAAGTGGCCATCAAGTTTTGTCAGCTGAAGCAACCCAAGTATACAAGGCTGACATTTAGAATAGCTCCAGGATTTGCATTCCTCCTGGCAGCACTATCAAGAGGGGCTTTAAGCATGCTTAAGTTGACTTAAAATCAAGATGTCAGCTTTGAAATCAGGCTGTCTTTGATGTTCTTGTCAATAATTCTGAATCTGGCTTAAGCCCTATACACCTTCATGCATTAACAGGCTAGTATCTGAAGCTATGTTCCTTTAATAGATAACACACTCTTTTGTCCTTTACTCAGGATTTGGGACCTTTACAGATTTGACTGGGTGATTTTTTTTTTCCCCTCCTCCTTTAATGGGAAAGCACAAATGTTTTCAGTCTGAGGGGAGGAAGGTGTTGCAGTGGAGCAAGGACATAACAAAAAGTGAAGAGGTGGAAGTCTTTGCATATGCGTGTTTATGTATCTTTGTGTCTATTCTGTGGCAGAGGTGAACGCAAAATGGCTTCCAGTCACCAAACAGCTTTGGAGAATGAGGTGCTCACAACACATAAAGGAAAAACCTGTGCAAATGCACACCACAGAGGTCAAAAGGAAAAAGAGTCAGGGAGCTCTCTGTAACAAGCAGCTGCCAGATAGCCAGACAAGGCAAAGGAACAGGATTATGCCCAGATTTTCGTCTTTCATCAGTTCGGGGCTATTGCATTACAGAATCCCCGAAGTGGTATCTCACCATGGGAGTTTTGGGAGGAAGTCCAACACACAGCATCAAGATTTAGCTTTCTAGGTCATAGCTCATTCAAAGAGCCAAAGCCCTGACCGTAGAGCTTTGGAGAGTTCTGCTTCAACCCATAAGGAATATAGGAAGGGTCTTGAAATGTGGTTGTTGAGTTACATTTGCATTTCAGAAGTCAGACATCTGAAGACCTCAACTATCCAAACTGAGGATTTTGGTTTGTTTCTATACCTTTTGCATTTAACACTCTGAAGATATATTTAAAAGTTTCTCAGATGGCATAAACTACCATTGAAATCAAAGAAACCAAGACAATTCAGCCTGAACACACAAGCTGAACTTTTGGCTCATGTATGATGGAGAGTTAATCCAGGTTAAAGGAGAATAAGGGGGTACAGCACAGTAGCTATCACAGAATGTCTCCCACATGGATACAGTAAGAACATTTACATAGAAGCTATTCTAGAAAAGTCATCCCTGAATACATTTATACTATAATAACTTTTCCAGTTAATTGCATGGTGCAGACAAGTTCCTAAAGTAAGAAATTAGTAGTCATTGTGAACAGAACTGGAATACTATTCCCGTCCTGGACTGAAAACAGCGAACTAAGAATATTTGGTTTTCTGTGCAGTTGTCTCATTCCAGAATACCCAGGAGTATTTCAGAATGTATAGAAACTTAGGTATGGACACGCACCCCTCAGAAGACTTTTTTAGAAGGCAAAGAACACCCTAAAAAGTGGCAAGAGGTGAATTTCATAAAATTAAAATCTGACTATGGGCAAGATTTATTCAAAACCATAAAAACACATTTTAGCCAGTCCTTTAAGGAAGATAAACACTAGCCTTTCACTAGCATAAAGCAAGATATGAGAAAGAAGAATCTGTAGCCAATTGGAAGTGACTGGGCTATAAAGTACAGGGTAAAACTTTTAAATAGTAAACTGCGCACAGCTCTGACAAAAAGTTAATCATAATTTTGTGGAAATATTAGATGGCTTCTCCAGTCACTTTATTTAGTGCATTCCAAATAATGTCAGTTTCTTCATCACACCTATTTATGGCAGCTTCTTCCAAAATGACCTCTCAGTATTCTGCAGGAGTTCTTATTTAACTATTATGCCAGATCAGCCCTGAAGTAAGTCATGAGACCCAAAATGTCATTATTTTTAGGAAAATGTATTTGAAAGAAATGTTGTTTTTCAAAATTCATAACAGGACAAAAACCCACTAAAGCCCTAAGCCATCCACTGATACCATGCAGCACAAGTCAGCACATCAGCCCAAAATGAGCCCTCCCATACACTCATGTGTACACCAAGCAGAGGGTTAAAATATCCCAGTTCTATGGGTTGCTGCAGTGGGCAGTATTTGAGGACAGTAGTACCACAAACAAAAGGGTTTATAGAGCAGCTGTCAAAATTGGCACTGGGAGAGAGGCAAATTCAGAGTAATGATTGTAATGTGGCACTCTATGTAGAGAAGCAGCCTTGGGATGGATATTTGTACTGAAGTCAGAGTCAAATAGGAGGACTTGTTTTCTTTTTGCTTTGCGTATTGGGTTCATGTCATTTACTTAAGAACTTGAACTTCTTTATAACGAAGTTCAGTGGGGTTGGGAACCAGTGTGAAGGGATGAACAGTTGAATCTCTGGGGACGCAGGAGTGCAGCTGCTGCAAGCAATGTTTTTACTTGCCAACAGTTCTAAAGGAAATTCTCATGCATCTGCTGCTGCACAGGAAATCCTCCTTTGTAATACAATAAAATTTGACAGTAGAGTGTAGCTTTTGCCAGGGAAGAGTTTGTGTACTCCTTGCCTCTATCACTCATATGGCATACAGCATCACCCACAATTTTTTTTTTCTGTGCTATAAAAAAGGAGAAACTTTACTAAACCAGCCCTACATTCTACATTTAAAGCCAAATATCCCTTATTTTACTGAAGTGAGGCTTTGGTGGCCAGACAGAATGTTTAACTCTGCAGTTAGCAATGAAAATACCAAACCAAAATTTTAGCAAGTACACAGATCTGAAAGCTGTGTCTAGCACTGCAAAGAGAAACAGCACAAAATCTTCATAGAATCAGAGATGATTAAAGCAAGAAGAAGCATGCATGAAGCAAGCACTTACAATTCATAAGATCATAAAAAGTTGGCAGGCAAAGACCTCAAGAGGTGGCCAAGCACCCACAATGGCAGGATATAACCCACCTTTTATATTAAAACTAACAAAAGTTTGTCTACCTTGTACCTAAAATTCCCCAGAGATGGAGACTGTGCTGTACTTAGCCACCTACTTCACTACCCTTGCATTAGAAGGAGGTCAACCTTAGAAAGAACTTAGATCTTCCTTCGTACAATCAAAACCTATTCCATCTTTTCTTATCCTTGATACATAACCCCTTTTCCTGAAATCTTTAAAGCTCATTTTTGTTGTGAGGCAGCCTTCTGCCTGCCTTCCTAACAGAAGTCATCTCTTCTCTCCTCAGTATGAACTGATGTCCCACCTTACATTCTCTCAAGGGCAGGAGTTTGGCTTTTCTTGCTAATTGCAAGGCATCATGTGAGCTGATGGCTCTTTTCCAAGTAATAATAATGCATTCTCTTGCCATTCCCTTTAGCCATTTAACTTTTAACAGACTTTCAAAGTGTCTGGTGTCCTTCTAAGGTGTATCACGTACAGCAGAGTGAAAACTTTCTTGCCATAAGAATATAAAGCTGTGTACTTTTCCATTATGAAGTACTAATCCTGCAAACACCTCTGCATTCTACCACACTACTGGGAAAAGTAGATATATTGTTAATGTATTTCATCTGGACCATGTGAGCAGTCCTTTTGTAATCTCTTGCATGCATATGAGTCCTTTTAAGTGCATTAACTTGATTTACAATAAGCAATAACATAATAGGGATTTGAGATTCTAAAGTTAAGGTTTCTTAATAAAGTAAATATTAACTCTGATCATAGATGATGGAAACTGAAGCTCAAAACACCTTGTCCAAAATGCAAGCACTAGAGAAATCTGTAATTCTCCAGACTACTGTTTGCACACCTCCCCAGTATGGTATCTCCCCTTTTAAATTAAGAAAGTAGGTAAAACAGGTCTTCTTAAAACGTCAAATTAAGGATTCTGAACAGTGCACTTTCATGAGATAAGAGAAACAGGTTGGACTTTAAGTTCCAAATGCACTTAAAAAAATAGCTGAAGTGCTCTCATAGTTTTGGGGAAAATAAAAAAAAATAATGAATTTACTTAAAAGCACTCATTTTCATTAGTTGAGATCCATTTTGACTGGTAATCAAATATAGGACCACTACTGGTTTCTTAAGAACATAACCCTTAAAAATGCAGAAAGCTCCAAGATGAAGCTGTCATTTAATCTCATGATTGTATAGATGGGACAAAAATATCAGTGTTCTCCCACATAAAGATACAATAGGGAAGAGGCATAGCACAGAAGATAACTCTGTACAGCTGAGTAAATATAAATTATATTAGTTTTCAGAAGCAGTCAGAAAACCCAAGGAGCAAACACAAAAGCAAAGCGTTGCAGTCCTATCAGCCCCAGGTATTCACTAGGGCATAATCGCATTTGCTGGTTCCCACTGGAAGGAACTGCATCCCCTCCACGGCCCCTTCCTGCAGAGTTTTTCAGGCTGACCCATGCAAAAGGACACAGACCATGGCTTTTCACACCTTGAGGTGTATGATCTCCCTAGCACAACGGGCAGAAAGGAATCAGCAGTCCTGCTAAAGTAGTCCCAGAAGGGGCCAATCACACATCATACAGCATGAATTAACCCGTTCTGATTCCTCCCCTATTCCCTATTTATCATAAGCCAGAGGACCCGAATGGAAATCTTGGTTGGTATGAGATGAAGTGACCAATGCAGAACTGGATTGTTAGGAGAGAAACACACTGATGTTTCGGGGGAGAGACAGCTCATAGAAGTCAAACCAGTGTGGCAAACTAATTCACTCAGAACTAGAACACAGAGCAGCAACCATTGCCAGAGGAAGGAGAAATAGTTAAAGGATGCTTACAAAAAAAGCCTGGCTACAATACCATGTTTTGGAAGCTACCACTGCCCCAGAAGAGAGCTATTGTGAAGCTGGACTGTGGCAGGACCTGTTGGTGCTCAAGTCAGAGAAAGCTAGAAAGAAATTAAGGGATGCCTTGATGCCAAGCAGTGGCAGAGGACAGTCTGATAGAAAGGGACTCAGCTTAAAGTATAAAGTATTAGGACTGATCATTTATCTCAATTTAAAAAGAAAACCAAACCCAAACATTTTCACTATGCAAAAATAAACTTGATTTGAACTGAGATCATCTAGAAGACCAGACTGCTTCTGACCTGTACCCATCCCGCAAAGAGGCAAACAACAAAAGAACACTGTGACCTTTTCCAAGAAGCAGACAAAAGTCCCTGTCTTGGAACAGCTCATCTGGCAATACGAAAAAGCACGTAATAGATAGCTGCTACAAGAAACAAAAAGTCTGCCAAATGCCACCTGCCGATAAGAAGTGCCAGGACTGGGGCAGAAGCATGCAGTTCAATACAGCTATAACAATGTAAAACAACACAAGGCTCCAGGAATCAGGGAAGGAGCAGGTGATCAATGTTGGCCACCATATGGCATGTGCTGTCATCTAAAGTGGACTGTGAATAAAAGCAGCTCTTGCTTTCTGCAATATTAGCTTCTTTAAATTTCAAAGTGATGCTAATGAGGGCCTAGTTTATTCAATCAATAAAAACAAATCCCTTGCTCAAATCCCAGCCCAGAATCCTCGTTGAAGGCAGAACTGCCACAGAGGGTATTTAGGCTGTTGTCTGTCTACAAACAATAATGTGAAAGCTGGTTTAAGCAAGGACCTTCTTTTTATCCGAGCTGCTCCCATCATGAATGTAATGGCTTGAAACACTTTGCACCTCACACAGCCTAGGCTGGGAAGGAATTTTCTAAATTCTTGTGCTAATGAACATTAAAGGTGGGATATTGTTATCTGTATTTGCACATTTGCAGCAGCAAGTTTCTACTGATATATGAAATGAGAAATCCCCGCCTCATGCACAAGGAGAATTATGCAGACATTGCTATTCAGTCAGTGGTGTGCCACACTCAGGCTTGCTTTGCACATACTGTTCAGCTCATAGAAATGTAGAAACACACAAATACATCGTACCCAGAAGTCTCTGAACATAAAAAAAATAAAGGTACCTTTGGAAGACTTTAAAAATAAATACAGATTTTAAAGCATGGCTTATGTTCCTTCCCATCCAAAGTGACTCTGCCAAACCATTTTCATTCTGGTCCTTTCGGATACCCATAATGCCTTTAAAATCTCTAGAAAAATGGTGGCTCAGGGTAGCCTTTGGGGGAAAAAAAAATTAAGAAAACCACTAACTTAAAAAAGAAACTCAGTCTTAGAATGAAGCAACTTCCTACTGGAAAGAAAGTTATCACTTGATGCTGTCGTATTCTCCCCAGATCCACATGCTCTTTATTAGTGAGAAAAAAACAATGGCAAAATTCAATCTGATGCTAGCCATCAGTGCCTGCCTCCAGCTGCACGGGAGCCCAAGCGCCACATGTGGAAACCTTCCTCCACGGTCTGGCTCCAAGCAGACAGGAATTACTTTGCCAAGGTTGTTGCTTGCCAGTGACAACAGTTTAACAGAGCCGAGGTGTAGTAGCACATGGGTCCAGCATACTGGACTACTTAGTCAGCTTTCCTCAGGAACTGCTAGCTAATGCCCAGCCAAGGTTTTTTATTCAGTTTTAATTATTTTGATGAATCTTTGAAACAAGGAAGCCTGCCTGTTCTGTGTGGGCATTAGAATACCCTTTCTAGGACAAAGAGTTTACCCCACAGTTGCTTGTTTAGTGGGTAAAAAGAAGTGGGTGAAAAGGAAAATTAGAATAACTGTTTTCTTTTTTTGCATTTATTGCTATGAACAGTTAGCCCACACCTGACACTACTGTTTTCACTTAGGCTGCCTGGCCTTCATTTTTCCCCTTCCTATGTCTTTATCATGTACCAGAAAGACAGTCATTCCATTTCACCTCTAATGCTTATATTTTCCTTTCTTCTTACAGTTCCACATCAGAGCTGGGTGATATTTTTCACGCACATATTTTCCCCACCAAAAGCATAAATTTAGTAACATCCCCAGAACCTTTACATTCAATTTGTCTCCTTAAAGTCCTTAAAAATAAGTCATAGTCATTTTAAGAGTCAACACATTTCATTTTGAGATATTCAAACTTCTCTGCTACAACTACTGCTCATTTCAGCATGTCCTTCCATTTTGAAAACAATAAAGCCCCTTTCTCAAAGTTCCCATCCAAATTCAAATGTTCCATCACCCTTACACATATACACTTTTTCACAACCGCCAGTGAACTGAAAAATTAATTACTCGCTCAACCCCCTAACCCTGTGCAGGACTTGGCACCATCCCACTAACACAAGAGGGGACTAAGGGCACGTCTGCGCTGGCAAGAGCGGGCAAGGCAATTGCAGGGCTAGGGAAGCTGGCACACAGGCACCTGAGCCAGTGGAGGATTGGATCACCACAGCTGCAGCCCCACGGTGCTCTTCTGAGCTATCAAGCCCTGATTTTGAGCAAGGCTTACCAGCACAGGCAGACCATTACATGGATGCAGTTATGCCATTTCCCATCCCCAGATGGCAAGCTCTCTCTGCTGACTTTTAACAATTAGCAAGTCCTTGCTGAAAAGCACAGCTTATTAGGGTAAAACTTCCAAGCACGATGCGGAGGCCTTGTTGCTCTGATGAAGTGAGTGTTTACTGAGCTTTGCTCGCCATGCAGGGTTTGACATTCTGCATGCCCCACCATTATCTGCCACAAGCCCTTTTCAGACAGCGTCTTTCTTCGGGTAGAAATCCCAGAAGGCCAGACGTCGATGTTTTGAATTATACAACTAGCTTCTGCTTTCGCCAGTGAGGTGTCAGCTCCCTGCCAGCAAACTCATTTGTAACGCTGTACTTGTAGACTCCCAATAAAAGGCTCTGACAGAACCACGCTTCATGGGGTAGTGGCAATAAAACTGCATGGTCTCCTTTTCTTTATAAAAGGCTTCCAAAAAACTACCACTTCAGACTGAAGCCTCAGCGTGTGGATGGATACAAACCTGTACAGGTGAGATTTACTATAAAACGTGAGTTATTTTTAGCTCCTGTCAGCCTAGAGGAAAAGATTTTTAAAAGTCAATCGACAGAAGAATCTCAGCCATAGCATGAATCATTAAGTATATGTTTCTTTCCATGTTTTTCATAGGATTTCAGTGCATTGATTCTGACTACAAGGGTCAAGGATATCAAAAGAACAGTATGAGGAGAAAGGAAAAAGTGGTCTTATTCCAGGGGCTTGCCTTAAATACATGACAGAAGTTATCACAAATAATTAGGCTGATATTTGCTTCAAGTTACAATTGCCTTTTTAAAATTTCGAGTCTTATTGTAGACTGTTTAATGGGGTAACATATACCACAAAACTGCCTCCAGGACATGTGACATTGTTTATATTCAGGTGCCAGTGCCACCCTGAAATCAGCCAAACGGTAGATAAAGACTGATTTGGTCTGGGGTAAGGAAAAAGAAAAAATTTTTAAAAAGAAGAAAAAAAAGTAAATACAAGAAAATGAAACCAAACCAAGAAAATAATACTGGCAAAATTTAAAATGAAACAGTGAGAAGGTGGAGAATCAATGCATAAATTACTTTGGAGCACTTCTGAAGTTACCAGACACTGGTCATGCTGACACTGTGCTGAATGAAAGGGAGGCCCCTGAGACATCCTTTGAGACTAAGCACCAATGATCAGTAAGCACAGCCTTGGGTACCACTGGAGCACAGCTCCCAAGCACACAGCATCACCAGAAATGCCTGGAGTTTCTATGCCAGCACACAGTGGGTGGCTGCTGGCGGGGCCAGCCCATGCCCAAGAGCAGGCACAGTGCTTGGACTTGCACTTCGTGATCAGGAAGGCAGATCTCGGCTTAAGCTGTTACTTGCTATTTCTGTTAAAAGCTAGATTTGGTAATTATATAGATAGAAAAACATACCCATTCCTTCCAGACATTGTCATCATTTCCCCACCAGACAGTCTGACTGACTCCCCTGAGCGGCCAAGTAATTTTCAGGCAGATCATTGTCCCCTGAGTGTAGGAAATAGGTACAACTGTACACAAAGAAGAAAAAAAAAAGTAAAGTAATACAGCCAGAAGACATTTATAATGCATATATTTTGCTTCAAGAAATGTGTTTTATGACAGAGAAGGGATAAGAGACAGGCCCTGGAGACAAGGTCTCCCTTTTCCTTATTTGTAAGCATGCTCCCTTAAAGAGACACTGAGAAATCTCAGGTTTTGACTACACTGAACCCTGCACTGCATGTTCAGACCAAGTGTTTGTCTTGTCCTCGAAATACTGTCCCAACGGGAAGACTCCCACTCCAGCCTAACAGAAGAGCTTCATCATGTCTCCAAAACTTCATTAACATCACTGGCATTCACAAATCCTCTTACACTGGGCCAACTGTCTGCAGGGTCTATGTAAACACAGACCCACTAGACACGTTATCACACACACACACCAAACATCATTGCAGCAAAAGGAAGCATCTCAGCAGGCACACGGTCAAGATTCTTTGGCTTCCCAGATCCCATTGCAAGCCCAGGGCAGCTCCTCTGTGTTAGGCCCTGCACACCCATGGGTGCAATCCACACTATCATCGCGGCACTGGGATGCCCGTCTGTCTAACCCAGGATGGCAATGTAGCTGCATTACATGACTAGTTTTCACATCCGGCTTCATGTGGCACAAAATGGTCTAGTCAATGTCAGTGCACTGAGATACATAAAACATTTATAAACACCAGCTGCCTCAGGATCTGCTAAAGATCATTCTTTTAGGAGTGTTCCTGTGTGTCTGTATTTAGAGCTTGTGCATTTTTAAAAGATCAGGATTGTTTTGGAAGATCCCAGTAGGAGAGCCTAGCATTTACACAGGGCACACAGGTACCCAGCGGTGAGTCCTAAAGGACCTAAAAGCCCTATTTCTTGGGTGTGAAACTGCATCTTGCAGAATTAAACTCAAGCATGGCTCTCATTCAATCTACGAAAACTTTTAATAGATGATCCATGCATCTCCAGAGGCAGCATCACCACAGTATAGGCAGTGCTTGTTGTGCTGCCTCTATCTCAAAATGTCCCTTTGTAGAACCTGCTTTGTGAGTCTATTTGGGACATGGAAATTTCCCAATGGGTGTCTGCCTCAAGCTGACTTTTGGAAAATTCCCAGCAAAATCATATAACTGTTTTGTTGTCCATGTTAAAAAAAACAAAAGAAAACAAAGCAAAACAGAACTCCTTCAAGGTGACAGATTCAGAAGTTCTGCTTTATCAATTAAAAAAGAAAAAATATTCTGATCACATTTTAGAGGGAGTTTAGTTTTGGATGGGTACTGAATTTTCCTGTTTCCAGGAAAAATTGCCAAAACTTTCAGTTTCCAAACCATTTTACACTTGATCACTAAAGGCTTATTTGAATTTGGCAGCTGAATGGTTGCGATTCTATCTGGACTCAACATCCCCAGCCCAGAGCTGCAACGGTTGAGCAAAGCTTCTGCCGAAACATCTCCCACCAGCTGCTCAGGGTCACTTGTAACACCAGCATAGCTCCTATAGGCATCCAAAATGCAGCCTTTTGCCTAAAAAGGGAAGGTATTTGATCTAAAGAAGTGGCAATATGACACACCACTGCATATTGCCATGCCTCCAGAAGCGACTTTAAAGCTGTGTGGAAAAAGCAAGTTTGTGCCTAGCAGGAATTGGAGCTATTTATTAGCACACCAAAAGGCCTTCATGAAACTCAATAAAAATAGGAATCTACACCCTAGATTAGACATGGAAATGAAAAGAAGTTAAATGAAATGTTGCAAAACATTAGCCTATGACATTGTTTTATCATAGATATACACGTACTTAAAAGGACTACTCTGGGCCAAATTACTAAGCTATCCAACTAGAGTCTGAAAGACTTCTGAATGGGACTTGAATGATGGATATCTGGGCTCCCCCAACAGTCAAGGATGGGAAACAGGTAGTGCTATGACACAGCTCATCTCACCTTGAGGCAGATGTGCAAAGTACAACAGCTAAGTGCCTGTTTCCATGGTCTCTGCAGAAACCTTTGGGTGATCAGCTAAGATGGGGCTTACAGTACATATATAGAATTATAGAATCATAGAATCATTAAGGTTGGAAAAGACGTCTAGGACCATCAAGTCCAACTGTCAAACCAACACTACCATGTCTCCTAAACCATCCCCTGAAGTGCCACGACTACACATTTTATAAATACCTCCAGGGATGGCAACTGCACCACCTCTCTGGGCAGCCTGTTCCAGGGCCTGACCACTCTCTCAGTAAAGAAATTCTTCCTAATAGCCAATCTAAACCTCCCCTGATGCAGCTTGAAGCTGTTTCCTCTTGTTCTACTGTTAGTGACCTGGGAGAAGAGACCAACACCCACCTCACTACAACCTCCTTTCAGGCAGTTGTAGAGAGCGATAAGGTCTCCCCTCAGCCTCCTCTTCTCCAGGATAAACAACCCCGGTTTCCTCAGCCGCTCCTCATAAGACCTGCTCTCCAGACACTTCACCAGCTTTGTTGCCTTTCTCTGGACACGCTCCAGCACCTCAATGTCCTTCCTGTACTGAGGGGCCCAAATCTGAACACAATATTCAAGGTGCAGCCTCACCAGTGCCGAGTACAGGGGCACGATCACTTCCCTGCTCCTGCTGGCCACACTACTCCTGATACAAGCCAGGATGCTGCTGGCCTTCTTGGCCACCGGGGCACACTGCTGGCTCATGTTCAGCTGGCTGTCAACCAACACCCCCAGGCCCTTTTCCTCCAGGCAGCTCTCCAGCCACTCCTCCCCAAGCCTGTAGCGTTGCATGGGGTTGTTGTGACCCAAGTGCAGGACCCAGCACTTCACCTTATTAACCCTCATACAGCTGGCCTCGGCCCATCAATCCAGCCCATCCAGGGCCCTCTACAGAACCTTCCTACCCTCAAGCAGATTGACACTCCTGCCCAGCTTGGTGCCATCCACAAACTTACTGAGGGTGCACTCGATACCCTCATCCAGATCATTGATAAAGATACTAAACAAGACTTGCCCCAACACTAAGCCCTGGGGAACCCTGCTTGTGACTGGCCACCAACTGGATATAGCTCTGTTCACCCCAGCTTTCTGGGCTTGGCCATCCAGCCAGTTTTTTACCCATTGAAGAGTACACCCGTCCAAGCCATGAACTGCCAGCTTCTCTAGGAGGATTCTGTGGGAGACAGTGTCAAAGGCTTTATTAAAGTCCAGGAAGCTAGAGAGAAGAATTTCACCAAAGCAGCTAAAAGAAATGGGGAAAATTAACAGAAATTTTTATGATAACTGAGGTGGGAACATTCAGTCAAAAGAACAAGTATTGGAGCAAATCTCTCAAGCAATAAAGATATTCTCCTTTCCTGCCCTCCACCCCTTTAGCTTCCTCAGTTCAAGTCCCCATGGAAACTTCTTCATCTGTTCTGTTTAAGAAGCACTGAGAAGCTTTGGCTCAGGGAAGATAGTTGTGTTGACTTCTTTTTATTGCTATTATATAAGTACCTAGCTGAGAAAGAGCTTGCTCAGGACTCTGTAAACATCTAGTTCCCACAGGCTATGCTTGAAAGCACAGCAAGGTATTAACGTAATCATTCCTCATACTGGTAATTTAATATTTTCCCTTTCCCAGCTTCTTTAATTCCCTTCAAAAGCATCTGCAGCTTTACAACTTAAGCTGCAATCAGTCAAATGATTGTTTTAAAACTTCCCAATTACTTGGTTTTTTTCACCTTTGTGTACCTGTCTGACTTTCACCATGATTCACTCCACTGTGCCTGACCATCACCAGGTTTCAGTCAGGTGATTAACAGATGCATCATTGTACTGCCTGGCAGGGAGCACTCTGGCCATCAGGTTTGGCAGATGGCCATCACAGAATGGAGGGGCTACACAAACCACCACTACTCTCCACCATCCACTCTAAGCATGCCCTCCAACCCACGGTGCTGCAAAGAACGTGAGTCTTAGAGTAAATCCCCACCATCCCTCAGTATAATAGTACCTCATATAGAAGTTCAGGATTGAGTTTGACTGACATTTGACTGAAATTTGGGGCATGATACATTCCACATAGTTTAGAGGCATAGGTATCCCCAAAACTAAACTCTGAATGATAAGCTTCTTCAGGAACATTTCACAGCTTTTATCAGGATCAGTCAAATTTCTCCACCAACTCTAGGAGTATAGGTGACTATCTTAACAGAAGAATGTAAAATTTGAATGAAATCAATCTCAGTTTTGGAGACCTCTAAAAGTCAAGATACTAATTTTCATTTGATGTTGTTGATAGTGATGGTGCCATTTCCAGTCCACTGACAGCCCAGTCATCACTCCTTTACCTCTTTTACCATTCAAACCTTCTATGACTTTTCCGTCCAAGGAGTCCTGAAAGTTTATATTGCTTGAGAAGAAACACTGTGTAAATGCCAAAACCTAAGGAAAGTCTCTTGGAAATTTCAGTTCCAACTTCAGCATTTTCGAGGTAACCTGGAGCCACCACCACCACCAGCCACTTACATCACGGTTGATTATGCTGGAACATCGTATGTGGAGAGTAGACTTCTGTTAATAGCCTGAGAAAATTCAGAGTAAGCCTCACATTAAGGCATCTGGGAAAATGGCCTCCCATTCCAACATCATTAGCTGACTTCCTCACCTTAGAAAACACCTTTAGCAATCCAGATAAAGTAGCATAAACGTTTCTTAAAAAAATAAATATAAAAGGAAGGAAGGAATCAGTGTGAGCACCAGTGATTCTGCCTCTCTAGCTTAACCTAGCTTATAGCAGCAAGCCTACTGGAATACACAGTCAATATAGCTCCTAAAAATTCCCAACACATCTCAAAATATGTATATTGGTCACTGAATTTTTCCTTTTTAATATTCTTTACCTTACACATAAATGACCTTATTCTGGGAGAATGTTTCATAGCTGATCACACATATTTTCAGGATATTTTTTAGAGCTTGCAATAAGGATATATTAAAAGAACGATATCTATGTAAGCTTTCTTACTGAAGCTAGATAAATATTTCAGAGATGTCCTAGATTCACAGGTCAAGGAGAGTACAGATACATCTGGAGACTGTGAAGCCGATTGCTAATGGCCTCTCCATCAAAATCTGATCAGAGCGATAACCAGGCAAGAACTGGAAGTCTTATTTAACTGACACATGTTCTGCGTTGCCACTCGTTGCCACTGTGGAAGAAAGTGTCAAGTGTGAAAGCAGGGCAATATCAGAGACAGCATCTAACCAATATCCTATTAGCAGGAAAGAAAGATAGTCTGAGAACAGATCCTCTTATCTACAAAAAACCCAAATTAACTGGAGATAAGAAAGAGGGAATTGGATAAGGTTCTGAAGAAAATGAAACCGAACACAAAGCTCACTTGATGTTGATATTTTCATACTGTAAACACAGAAATGAGAAGTAGGAACTTCCAAGTTCTAATGTTTGCTTCATTAATGACCCTGAGCAAGATTTACAGTGTCTGTTCCTTCCTTTCACAATCTAGAAAATGTAATACTAATTTTAAAAATTTCTACCTGGCCAGGGATAGCATGAAAATTTTGCATTTTCAAGAAAGGATTTTAGAACCATGGGTTGGACTGTAATTTCCGTCTTTACCTAATCACTTGACTGTATGTTTATGTTCTTTTAATCATATGCATTACACAATAGGACTAAATATTAATAATCTCTGATCCCTAAACCCTTCAGGATTTGTGCATTGTTATTTATTTAGATACTTGAAAACAAACTATTAGTCTATGACATTTCTGGGTTAGTGAAAGTTTATAGCTCTTTTTTTCCTAACAATTTTATTGTTGTAATAGCATTGAAATACAGATTTAAAGATAGAACCCTCTGCCACAGTGGATATATTCAAACTTGATACTCCACTTACTTCTACTAGAAATCAACAAATAGTGTTGTAAGTGGCCTAACAGCTGAGGTACTTACATATCCCCTGGACCTGATGAGATCAGACATGCATAAAAACCCCAGAGCAATATTCTTTAGAAGAAAAGCAATTTAAGACATACCATATCAATTCACCCAGTTAGATTTGTACCATGACAAGTCCAGCACCAGCAAAATGGTCATATTTTTGAGAGCTGGATGTATTCAACAGGTGACTCAGTTTATTTGACTCACTGGGTCTCTTCATGCCTTAAAATAAGGCCTTGAAACTTAACTTTGCACTTCATGAAAAATTCAGGAGACTAGCTAAAACAGCATGTGTACCAACAATAGACCTCTGTGTAACAATAGACCTATATATAAAATGGAATTTGAGGCAGTATAAAACAAATATGGTTGATCCAGAGCATTTCCACATTTCCTCTATAAAGGCCCTCAGAGAACATAAATAACGAAAAAAAATTGTGAAAATATTTGAGAAGATGACACTTGATTGCTCAGTAAACACCAGAGGTATATGAAGACATAAGTTAGAAGCAGAGATCTGCTGGAGATGAGGGGACTGTTACACAAGAGCTGGCATAATGATAAAAGGCCAGCTTGTTCTTGTCAAAGATCAGATACTGGGATCACAGACCAAGGTCAGTGCACTGAATATCACTCTTGTAGCTACCATAACATAAAACAAATCAATCGGGGTTTAGTAGCTGCCAGGTTCTTGATTATTCACCACAGATATGAACAGTTTATGCAATAGGGAAGAAGTGGGTAAGTATATATAACGCATGGGTGGAGCATCCCGGGCAATCTACATCCACTAATATATCATGAACCAGTGAATATAGCCCTCTATTAAACTGACAGAAACAACTTATAATCAAAAGTGACCTTTTCAATTAACAGTTAAATCGCTAATTTGTTTCTAAATAAAAATAAAATATTTTACTATGGATTTGCCTACCTGCTTAGCTGTTACATCTTCAAAAAGGTGTAGACAGTACTTACTACAGGAGATAACAGCTGAGGAAGAACAAGGCCGACACATACCTTAGACCTTAGTAGTTTAGTAAGAACAGGGAGAAGATAAAAATACTCTCAAACACATATTTGCAAGTCCATGGTTCCACTTTGTAAGTGAAAATTTCCCAACTAATAACTGGCCTCTTCTGTTCTTCCTTACTTGTCTAGGCAAGTTCATTCAGCTGCATAATGGCTCTTTGGTTTTGCCTAGAATGTTTCTACAAGAACATATGTTAGAATGGATAAAGTATATTGCAGTCAGGGAAGTGCAAGTATAGAATTCAAAGATTTTGGTTGTGGGAGATGGTGTGGACACATCAGCCATCTTTTTGCACAAGTATATTCCACCATACCTTGGAGCCTGACCAGAATGTCATTTAATAATTCCATTCTACAGTAGATATTTTCTTAGATTAAATTTTCCCATAATTTCCTAGACTTCTAATGCCACATAGTTCACTGGACTGCACATCACGAGCCAATTCAGTAGGGTCTAATGGGCACCAAAAGAATTCGGCCCACACCTGAGCAAGAAACATATAGCTTACAGATATAGCTCATTTATTATAAATACACATCCCTTCAGAACAGTTCCATCAAAATCTCTTCTGTATACTGACTGTATTTGCACTTATATAAAAGTGAACCCAAATTCCACCCATCCCATACAATATATCATTGGATTGTCATCTGCCAGCTTTATAGCTGAAATGGGAAGCCTTCCCCATCTATAGCCATAATAAGCCATGCCAGTGTTAATATACACCTTTCCTACTATTTGGTCCTTCAGAAGGTTCTTTTACAGATCTATAAACTTCATCTTTGCACTGAGATTGTAAACATACAGATCTCCTCAGCCACTGAAATTCAGTCAGCCTCACCATTTTCTTTGCAGATGCAGTATCTATATTAAAAGCAGAAAAAAACTGATGCAGCCACTGGAATCTGCCTGGCCAGATTAATTCACTGTTGTCCACATGTGCTTCAGGCATACTGTGGTAAATGAAATCAAGAACTGGTTTTGTGATCCACTTGTCCCAATTTATTAGTCTATTTGGGCCATTCCCTCCTCTACTGAAGTCAGTGCTGTATCCGCCTTCAAAGAGCAGAGCAAATTCACTGGAACTCAGGACCTCTGAACTTGTTGAGCACAAATATTCTAGGATGTTAATCTTTAAAACAAGTCCAAACAGCCCCTAGTCAATATTTCTAAATGGGAATGCAAGACAGCTTTTGACTACATTTAACATACACTTAAGCAAGGTGTTTTAGGCATGGAAAAGATCCCTGCAATTTTTACTTAAGTTATATGTAGAAGAAAATCACTGGCTGCTGCACATATGAAGGCTATCCCCTTAGCAGTTACTGAAGAAGGAAATAAGTACTTTAGAAGACCACTTTATTCTTTTCCTGGCACATGCTGAGCTTCAAATAGAAATTCATTTGTATCATTTTTCTATTTGTTGCCTGTTTTTATTAGTCTGCCTTGGCTTTTTGGAGAGTAAACTCAGTAGACATCATTGTCTATTCTACATTGCTGCATTGCCTGATGTAACATCAGCCTTAAGTGAAGTCCTTAGCTATATAATAACTTTAAATTATTAACCGCCATGACAAACATTTCGGGAGAAAAATATTTACTGAGAACAGAAAAGGTGCCAAAGAAACTCAAACACAAATCATTATTTGGCACTCACACTTGTGGGCATTAGTGTCTTCATTTGGTGTTTTTTTTTTAAAGGATTGTATCTGACAAAGGCACATAGTTACAAGTACAGGAGCAGGACACTTTATTACTTTGTTAACAGAGTACCTCGTCCTCATTAAAGCTATTTTAACAACTTCATCTTTAGTTCACCTGCCTCCCCACATCCTTGAAGATAATGCTTCATTTTTCCTCTGCTGGGGTTGTCAAGATAGGTTCATCTAGAGTTTAAGAATCTAAATGAATTTTGTTCTCCTTCTCTACTGTTTTTAACCACTCCTTGGTCTCTTGTGAAACAAGCCTGGAAACTTGTTTGTGTTCTGAGTTGTACTCGTACATAATAGATGACTAAGCCATTTGAACTTCTATTGTACTTAGTTTTGTAACTCCAAGCAGCAATACAGCATTAACAATTCTATTCAAAGTTAGCATATGTGCAGATAAAACAAAGGCCTTATACATCTAAAAGGTTTAGGGACACAAAAGAAACTTTATATTTAGCCCAATGTTAGTATGATCTCCCTTTGAACAAAGCATTTATGATATTGACCCAGCAGCCTAGATCAGTTGGCAAAGGAACCAAGGAGCCTGCAGGGAGAACGGTCCCAACATTACTGGTCATGAGCACGAGAGCTGGCCTATTTTATAAACCAGGAGTAGGCATTATTATCCAGAGGATCAGCCAACATCCTCCAGCAGGCTGGCCTTCTGTTCAAATGTAAGCCATAATGCCCAGGTTACCATCAAAACCCCACCACCCTTGAGTAGGACCAGCAGTCCTAAGGGGAAGTTCCAGACACAGGAAAAAACCTACTCAGAGATGAAAATCAGGCAAGATTAACGATCTTTCATCCAAATTTGGTGAGAACTATAACAAACAATCAAAAAACAAACAACAAAAATAAACCCCAAAGCCTAAGAAAATAAGTAGGCCGGACATGTTCTGTCTGCGAGGTGGGCAGGGGAGAATGAAGTCAAGACCCACACAGCACAATGATGAATGACCAGAAAATATATTCTGATAAGTTTGACCCCATACCACTGTAACTCAAGAGAGTTTCCATATCAAAATTGAACTCTTAGGTAGAAAACAGGGGAAAAAATTAATTGGCTCTTGTGAAAGTGGCCAATTTTAGCAGACTGCAATTGTTTCTGGGATGTAAATCTACTTCTCTCTCCAGATAACACAGAAAACAATTACTCACAGAAAGAACACTTTTAAACACCTATCTTTGGCAGGATAAGTCTCAAGAATAGCTTATTGCATTGATTCTCAGTGGTGAGAAAAGCTAATTATTTCCATCAGGAATCTGTAGGATAATAAACCAACTTCTCATTTAGTAACTAGCTTTAGAAATTCAAGTGAGTAATAAAAAAAGAAACTAATCTGTCTGGTTCAATTGCACTGAATAATCATGTTAGAAAGATTATTCTGACTTCAGAGTTATTCTGAACATCACTTGTCTGCTTACAACAGTTATGCAAAGATACTCGGAGACTGACTTCCACCAGGGACAAGCTTGGCACAGGTAGAACAGGTTGGAGCAGAAGCAGACTTCCCTTTAGTTCATCCTCGCTTACAGAAAGAGAGATACATAAACTCATATCTCAGCTGTTCCAATATTGAAGATACACCTGAGCAAAGGAAAGTCTAAGGGCACCTAGTTCAGCTGCATTGAGAGACTATTAAGCTCAAAGACAGCTATGGAAGAATTGCATGCAAAGTCCAGAGTGCAGCTCTCAAATAAGCTTTGTGAGGAATAAATTTCATTTCACAGCTACAATGTGCACTGTGGTTTAACAAAGGGAAAACCTTTTGTTTCACCACTTTAAGTATGCTGACCACATTTCCTGTAGCAAGGTGTGGGATGTGCCCTTAACTTTCACCACACAATCATATATGGGGGCTTATTTTTCTTTTTCCTCCTTGCTTCCCTCCCTCTTTTTTAAGCTTTATTAATACAGGAAGAAAAAAAACACACCCAAAGACTACTTGGGCACACCACCACGAAGACACAGGCAGTCAGTCAGGCTTGACATCTCAAAGAGCATCACTGAAACACAGGTATACTGAGTCCCTACAGCAGTTGCCACTGCTGTTGTCATTGCGTGACCAAAGCATGTTATACTTCTTGTCCTGTTGTCTTCTACCCCACTTTCTATAACACATTTCTTTGTGGATCAGAATCTCTAGCTAACTCAGCGGTTCAGAGGCAAAACTGTAAAACAGCTGCTACATATCAGCAGCCTCGAGTTCCTTCATTTACTTTTCCTGACCATGTAGTCTTTCCCTGTAGGAAACTCTCTGTGCATTGAAGAGTCTCTGACAACATAGACACACCATTTGATTTTAAGTTAATTCCTCCCCTGTATTCATCCGCAGTTCTTCAGCATTCACAAAGAGGTCGTTGAGCTACTTCACTTTCAGTGCAGCCAGACAATGTTAGGCAAATGTAGCATAAGGAAGAGCTTGCTCTTTGCCACAAAACCCCCTGTGCTGTGAAGCTCCTAATCTTAGTTTTTCAGTAAAAGGGAATCTCTCATGAGTGTCATGGAGAATAAATATAAGAATGCACCAGGACAAACTTTTGTGGGTTTTTTTTTGTTGTCAGACACCTCCTGCCAGTGGATTCAGCCAAAGGTGAGAAGAGTAGATCAGGGGGAACTAGTTTCTCCTCACCTTTCTATTAAGTGTTTCTGCTACTCTGTATGTCCCATTACAAGGCAATTAAAAAAAACAAGTCTTGGAAAATTTTACAGAACTTATTCAAACTACTCTAGGAAGCATTGCTCAACACCAGGAGGTTATTAAAGCCATGCTTAATTTCAGATTTCCTTGCATTGCTAAATCCAGGCTTTAATGTGGTTACACATTTAAAATGCAATTGAAATAAACATTAAGGATTCCAAAATCCCACAGCATCCACTTAGTTCATTTAGCCCCCGCTTCATGCTTATCCATCAGCAAAGAGAGACAAGATACCACAGTGATTAAAAGAGGTGTTGGAAGTTTTGTAAACTACTGCATTTTTTTCCAGTAGTTCTAGTGTTTATTGTGTATCTTCATGTCAAATGAGGGAAATTTGATACCAAAAATGTTTCAAGTCCATTCTCCTGTATTGTAGCATATGGTTCTGCTCCTCGAGCAGTATCAGAGGGCCCTGTGGTTATCTGACAACTAGAGGCTTGCCAACGTGACACCCATTTACAAGAAGAGACAGAAGGAATATCTGGGGAACTACAGGCCTCTCAGCCTGACCTTGGTACTGGGAAAGATTACAGAGCAATTCATCTTGAGTGATCTCACCAGGCATGTACAGGATAACCAGGGGATCAGGCCCAGCCAGCATGGCTTCATGAAAGGCAGGGCCTGCCTGACGAACCTGGTCTCCTAAGACAGGGTGACCCGCCTAGTGGATGAGGGAAAGGCTGTGGATGTTATTTATCTGGACTTTGACACTGTCTCCCACAGAATCTGCCTAGAGAAGCTGGCGGCTCGTGGCTTGGACGGGTGTACTCTTCAATGGGTAAAAAACTGGCTGGATGGCCAAGCCCAGAAAGCTGGGGTGAACAGAGCTATATCCAGTTGGTGGCCAGTCACAAGCAGGGTTGCCCAGGGCTTAGTGTTGGGGCAAGTCTTGTTTAGTATCACAGAATCAGAGAATAGTAGGGGTTGGAAGGGACCTCTATAGATCATCTTGTCCAACCCCCCTGCTTGAGCGGGCAGACCTACAGCAGGGGGCACAGGACCACGTCCAGGCAGGTTTTGAATGTCTCCAGGGAAGGAGACTCCACAACCTCCATGGGAAGCCTGTTCCACTGCTCTGGCACCCTCACAGTAAATAAGTTTTTTTCTCATATTAAGGCAGAACTTCCTATGTTCCAATTTGTGCCCATTGCCCTTTGTCCTGTCATTGGCCACTAATGAAAAGAGCTTAGTCCCATCGTCCTGACACCCGCCCTTTATATATATTTTTATATATTTATAGGTATTTATGAAATCCCCCTGCAGTCTTCTCTTCTGCAGGCTAAACAAACCCAAGTCTCAGCCTTTCCTCATAAGGGAGATGCTCCAGTCCCCTGATCATCTTTGTAGCTCTCCACTGGATTTGCTCGAGGAGTTCCACATCCTTCTTAAACTGGGGGTCCCAAAACTGGACACAGTACTCCAAATGTGGTCTCACTAGGGCTGAACAGAGGGGGAGGATAACCTCCCTTGACCTGCTGGGCACTCCTTTTAATGCAGCCCAGGATACCGTTGGCCTGCTTGGCCACAAGGGCACACTGTTGGCTCAGGGTCAGCTTGCTGTCCACCAGCACTCCCAGGTCCTTCTCAACAGAGCCTCTTCCCAGCAGGTCAGCCCTCAACCTGTACCAGTGCACGGGGTTGTTCCTGCCAAAGTGCAGGACCTTGCACTTACTCTTGTTGAATTTCATCAGGTTCCCCTCGGCCCAGCTCTTCAGCCTGTCCAGGTCTCGTTGGATGGCAGCGCAGCCTTGTGGTGTATCAGCCACTCCTCCCAGCTTAGGATCATCAGCAACTTTGCTGAGGTTACACTCTATCCCGTCATCCAGGTCATTGATGAATATATTAAACAGGACTGGACCCAGCACAGACCCCTGGGGAACACCACTAGTGACAGGCCTCCATCCAGACTCTGCCCCATTGATCACAACCCTCTGACTTCTGTTGTTGAGCCAGTTCTCAATCCACCTCACTGTCCACTCACCCAACCCACACTTCCTTAGCTTGCCTATGAGAAGGCTGTGGGAGACAGTGTCGAATGCCTTGCTGAGGTCGAGATAGACAACATCCACTGCTCTCCCTTCGTCGACCCAGCCAGTCACACCATCATAGAAGGCTATCAGGTTCATCAAGCACGATCTCCCTTTGGTGAATCCATGTTGATTACTTCTGATAATCTTCTTTTCCTCTACATTCCTGGAGATGACAGCCAGAAATAACTGCTCCATCACCTTTCCGGGGATGGAGGTGAGGCTGACTGGCCTATAGCTCCCCAGGACCTGCTTCTTGCCCTTTTTGAAGATGGGAGTGACATTTGCTGTCCTCCAGTCCTCAGTCACCTCTCCTGTCCTCCATGACCTTTCAAAGATGATGGAGAGTGACTCAGCAAGAATATCCACCAGCTCCCTCAGCACTCACAGGTGCATCCCTTTGGGGCCCATGGATTTGAGAGGATCCAGTTTACATAGGTGATCTCTGACCCAGTCAGAGAATGGCCTGGGTTTAGGAGACATGGTAGTGTTGGGTTAACGGTTGTACTTGATGGTCTTAAGGGTCTTTTCCAACCTTAATTATTCTATGATTCTATGAACTTAACTTCTGGCTATCAGCTAAATAGTTGCAGAATTCTAGAATTTGTTGTACATGCTTTGGATTGCAGCCCATACTAGCTGCATTTTTTCTGCTGACGAGCACATGTTTAAATCTAGAAGAAAAATGTCTGTGATGGAAAGAAGAGTGACATTTGCTTTCGTTACTAGTCTGACTGCTTTTCTCTACTACAGATTGAAATAAATCCTTACAGCTGGAGGAGAATAAATTAAAAGAGGAGAAGAAATTCAGATGCAAAAAACAGCCCTTAAAGTAACCAGAAAGAAAATAAGACTGTGCAGCAGATCCAAATGGGGATGTGCGATACAAAAAATTAGATGCAGGCTGACAAAACACAAGATGAAGTTTAATAAAGGATCATGTTTCAGCATAGCTGGAATGACTAAGAGTAAAGGAAAAAAAAAAAAAAGACTTTACTATAAACTATACCCTGACATGCATCCAATCATGCATATAAATGTGCTTTTAATTTCTAACACTACAACATTTCAAATGTTTCATGAGTTGTGAAATATAACAGGAGCTACTTTGCTTTAGGCTGAATCTGTTTTGTTTTTGCCCAAGTTACTGAGCCAAACACAATGTGTGGAGTTTCAACTTAATGCAGCGTTCATGTGCTAACATTTTCCGTGGTTAATGTTTTCTTATGTATGGACTCACTATCATTGGGAATTGATTAAACAAAGCAATTATTTATCAGCTACATTTGACTGTTCCTCCTCACCCTTCAGGAACTACATAAAGTCTGATGCAAATTCTCCCCTGTAAAATCTCAGTCACTTCTGCATGCACGCTTGTCCTTTGTGGCTCAACCAAAAGAGAGTGAATGCCACCAAACTGCTCTCTTCTTGTATGGACTTGCCAGTTGGCATCTCAGAACCATCTAAGTCTTTGGGAAGAGGTATCACAATACGTTTGGGTTTTATTCAATGGAAGTAACAAGCTTTGCCACAAGAAATTACACCATGTCAAAGTTTCAGGCATATATGGTACAGTATCCTCACAGATCTATCAAAGTATTTGAGCCAACACAGGTAAATTGCACTGTTTCTCATTAATACTTCTTTCAGTTTTGGAAATACATCATTTTAGTCTATAATAAGAGTTAAGACAAAACTACTACAAATTGCTAGTAAAAAATAAATTTCAGTACCTTTCTGTATATTGTCACACACCAGAACATGTAACATGTAAGAGGGAGTCTTGATAAGTCCAGTTTTACAGCTGATGCTTTAGATTAATGACTATTAGCAGGCAATTGATATGACCTTCAGCTCTTATACAAGATGCAGATAAAAGGAACTATTCTTTGTTAGGCAATCAGAAGAGAATCCTGCCTGGAAACCCAAACAGATCTAGAAATAAATGCTGGTAAAGCAGTATTCTTAACTGATAGGTATAAATATAGTAACCCAGCACTCTTCCAGAGAGCACAGAGCAAGCTAGGCACCATAAAATTGCAGTCCAGCATCACTGCCAAAAAGCCCAGGGAATTGCTCTCGTGTTGTCATATTGATAACTGTGACTCCATAGCCTATTTTAAAACATTGTCTGACTATTACTCTAACAGTAGTGCTGCCATTAAGGCCAAGGAGATTGAATTTACTGGCAGGGGGTGGGGAAACAAAAAAAGATTAACAAAGCCAAAAATATTAAGACAATATAAGGCCAGATTCTGACTGAAGCTACACTGTACACGTGCATTAACCCCAGTGACTTCAGAGTAATTACACAAGGTTGCTAAAATTAGCATCTCGCCCATAGCACTGAGCAAATTAGAAATGCAGACACAGATGAAAGGAGAGATGGGAACCAAGAGCAGCAAGACACCGCTTCCATGAAGCCTTTGCTGTGCCACTGACAAGCAAAAGGAATTTGGGAGAAAAACTATTCTATCCCAGCCGCTCCCTGGGAACCTGAGCAAGAGGGTGCCAGCGGGAGGTACCTTTTGGCAGAAGAAGGGAGGGTAGTGGAGAGCTCAGGAAGCCTTTCAAAAGAAGAGGCAGAAAGTTTGCCTGCCAGGCGAGTTTTTGCAAGATCTCATCGTTCTATTTATAACACCACATGCCATGTTACATTACATCATACCATGGCAGATGCACACCACATGCAACAAAATGCATTAGAAACACTGTGGGCTTTCTCCAGAATAAATGCCCGCAGCTCGCAGTAGTGGCTTAGAGGTAAGTTTTCTGGGAAGGATATGAAATTCCCTGGCAAAGATTTGTAAACTATGGACTTCACTTTCACATTCTGCCAGCGCAGCACTTTAAAATCCCCTTTGTTTTCCATCCCCACCTTTTTCGTTTGTTCAGGGTTTATTCTTGTTTTTTCCTCCAAGAACAAACTGCAGTATAGTCTTTCCTATATTTAACTGTTTTATATCCCTCTATCTACCCAAGCCATCCTGTTTCACATTGTTAAAGCAAACAGTCATGGGTAGCCCTCCAGCAGGCCTGGGGTGTCCCAGATGTTCTGGAGCAATCCACCATCTTCACAGCACTCAGGATGGTGACCTGACATAGCCTTGGAGAGTCTAATCTAGTTAGATCTCTTCTGAGGAAAGGATTGGAGTGGGTGACCTCTGGAGGTCCCTTCCAACCTGAATTATGATTCTATGATTCTCAATATATTCTCTAATGATGTAGGTACCATTTGCCTACTAAAACCACTAATACAACAACCAAGCGTAGCACCCAAATTATTTATAGTATTCGCTTTACTGTGATTTATTGGGGTTGGAATTCTCTTCAAGTAGAATAGGAACCACCAGTTAAGCTTGACTTCTACAAGTGTTTACTCTTCACAGGAGGATGACATGCTAAAAATGAGAATGAGTCCATGGGCTCATTTCAATTTCTGAAACCTGCAAATATCAGTTGTAAAACAACAAGACCAGAAATTGTATGGAGGCAGGGGATCAGTTGCATAAAATGTATCCCAAAAGAAGCTTTAGGAGCTCTGGATTAGTATAGAAGCAAGGTAAGATTGGGAAAGAGAAAGTCATGGAAGAGGATGAAAAGCACAGGCCAAGAGGGCAAGGATAAGGCTGAAGAGGCAGGGTGAGAACATTAGTGCCCATGACTGTTCCATCAGGGGAACACAAGATCTCATTATCTCACTGACCCTCTGCTGTATCCAGGTGGAGACATGTGCCGCCTCCTTCTAGGGCTTGTCCACATATAGACAACTTTGCATTGGTATCAGTTATGTCCTCAGCCAAAATGGAAGAGTCATATAGTTTTGGGTTTGTTTTTTTTTTTAAAAAATCATTTTGAAATTGTTAGGAGATTATGCATGAAAATCCTCATCAAACACATATTAACAAGTTTTCAGAAAAAGTACTATGTGAGCACACAGTCAATTGAAGTCTACATCGCAGAAAACGTGCAGTAGCAGTGAAGAAAGATTGCATGGGATATTCTCAATTGTTATTCCTTAAATTCTGAATGCTTGCTTGACATTGTCACTTTGTTGGTATTTGTTTAGTTCAGAATTTTTGAAAGTATCATGTTTAGAGCTCATCCTGGAGCAGTGTCTCCATTCCACTTAAAAGGTGGAAAACATGGAAGAAGAAGGTTTTGCATTAATTTAGCAAATGGAATAGGTTGCTAATGCTGCAAAATGAAGAAAATTTTAATGAGAAGAGGAAAAGGAAGCAAGCTCAGAGTTATGCAAGGAAAAAAGTAACAAACAAATTTTAGAGATACTCTGGAAAAAGCAGCAGCAGGATTTCACTCTAACATTTTCAGAATATGTTTTATTGCCTATATTTGGTTTGGTGAGTCAAGTCGCTAACCATCAGACTCAGTTCCCAGTGCCTGTTTAGTTAGCTTGAGATAAGCATGGTTTATTCTGCAGCGTTTGTTGCTTCTAAGCATAAAAGGATCTCATCTCTCCCCTTCAGTTAATAGGATTATATGTACTGGACAATTTGCAGTGTGTCAAAAGCTGCATTGACATCTTTACTGAAGTAATTGTTTAATCTCCAGATTTTGAGTAACAGTCATAGATAGTTTTTGCCCAAAGCCTGTGTTATAGAAAAATAAATAATGCCTTTGGCTGCCGAGCAGAGCAAGTGAAAATAGCTTTGTAATCAGTTTGTTTTCAGTTTAAACCGTCTAAAGTTATACCTGTTTACATTGCATGTTGCCCAAAAATGTATCCAAAGAAAATAAGTGGGATCCCCATACCAAACGACAGGATCACCACAGCTTTTGTGAGGAAATGCCCTGGCTCAGTGCTAATTGCCTCGACCTTTCCATCACATCAGGTCTCATACTATGAGTTCACTAGAGTGGAAGAGCCCCACGGAAACAATGATCCGTTGCTGGGTAAAACATTAGATGATCGTGGAAATTCAGAAAAGCATACTGAGTCAAGGCTGATGTTTTCTTTTTCTCCTGTTCTCTATACCTTATGACTATTTTAGAAGACGACAAGAGATGCAGGGGTGCTCTGGACTAAAGGCTGATAATTGAACCTAAGGCTGTATGTCCCCTATTGTTGCTGCAGCAAGTTGGTACCACTTAAAGATGATATTCAGGACTCCAAAATACTGCCTGTGTTTGCATCCACATCAGTACATGAACCTGACAAAGACCCTTTCAAAAAATAAATCTATACTCTCTGAACAGACATGAGGATACTGCATAGGTGCCTGCTGCATTTTCAGATCTGCACTCTGTGTTGTTTTGCTAACAGGCGGATGAACACAGATGAGTAGAATAATGCACTACCTCCTCCTCCTCCCTCTCCCAACACTAGTTTCACCCAAAGCACATACTTCATACCACCAGACCAGATGGAGAGCACAGACCAGTGAAAGGGCTGTTTCCAAACAGACTTCTCATCCCTCTAGCTCTCCTGAAACAGGGTCCTGCAGACAGAGCGCTGAGTGTCCCCAACCTGCTTCCTACCAACTGAACCACGGTCACACCAGCTCACTGTTGAAATGAGACTGCTAGCAAAAGGAGAGCTACTTCTCGGCCCACAAAGCTATGTTTCCTAGAAAACAGTGAAACACACAGTTTACCTGTAAACGGTTGGGGGTTTCCTCTATTTCAACATTTGAGGAAAAGGGAAGTGTCCAGCAGAACACACCACAGTTCTCTGTTGGCTACACTTTTTCTTCATGTAAAAAAAAAAGCTAAGTAGGATTGTTTATCTTTAGTCTCTTCATCAACAAAAACTTACTTGCCCTACAAATTCATGTGTTTCTCTGTTTACATCCCTCTTATTCAGCCACATCTAATCCTTCCACTAGGACTTATCTGGGGGTGAATCCGAATTTGGGTTGCTCCTAAAACACTGACTGAAGCCCCTATCTAGAGACTCCACATTCAATGACAAGTAACTTAGGCTGCCAACCATTATTAAAAAAAAAAAAAAAGAGGGAAAAAATTAATACCAATAGTGTAGATAAGCAGAATAATATACAATACTTGCTCCCCAAAATCTAATATTAATTTCACAACCCTTTCACCTAGATAGTTAATTTTACTAGGTCCACCAGTTTCATTTTACCCCTCTTACAGTAACACTGAACTCACAGTTTTAGGTTGCTGAGTCTTGCAGGGTGGTGATGCCCAAATTGCCACCAGCCTGGTGACAGGAGCCTCCTTGGCCCCACGGGCCATTCCTGGCTCGTGAGCAGCCTCCGCTCTGCCTCATGGTGAGAGGTCAGCAGTACCGCAAGCAGCACAGCCCTCCTGCATGCAGAAAATTCCCAAAGGGCCACCACAATACAAGATTTCTACAGAAAGCGTCCTATCTCCATTTTCTTCTAGGCTGTAACTTTTCCATTTTGGTACCGGCCACTACTGCTGTACATTAAAACAACAACTTACCTCATTAGCATATGAGCTCAGCTAGTCTAGACTTCACATATTCATAACTCCTCACTCTATAGCTCCCTCCTTTTAGCCAGGCAGAATTGCTTCTCAAGTACAATAAAACATACATAAAGTACACATTTCCAGCCTGCCAGTCCCTCCCTGTCTCTTCCCTTGCCTCCTTCTCCACATCCCTTGGGCCCCCTTCCACACAGGCTCCCCTCCCATGGCAGGACCTGACAATGGGAATTTTGTGTTTATTTTTAGCCTGAATCATCAGGTTTGATCACAGCTCTGAGACTTTGCACTTGTTGCTTTCACACCCTTCCTCCACATACACAGACTGCAAAGTAAGACAGCGTACAGCATCTTTCCCAATGAGGGAAAGGAGTCACAACCCCAGCCTTTGCAGTGAAGCTTACTGGCACAATTCACACATCAGAGTAAGGAGCTGAAAGGTGTCTCATGTTAGGACTCTCGAAAAGCATCCTCTTACTAAGCAAGCCCAGAGCAACCTCCTACTTCACTTTTGTGTCCAGATATTATGAGAGACTAAGAAAACTGTCATTGCTGAGGTCAGCAGTTTTGCCTGAGCTCCATCCCCAAGGTTGAGGAATGATATTAAAGTCTGCCAACCTGAGGGGGAACTAAAGTTCACAAGATGCTTGAACAACTGGTGGAAGACTTCTTGCCATTACCATGTCTGTCTTGGCAGAGGTTATCAGCAGAAATCATTGAATTATTATTTATTTTAATGGAAGTCTGGTTTACTGCTGCTTATGTTTAATAGGGGTCAGGATCTGCATTTCTATCAGACAGCTTTAAGTGACAATGAGTTAGCAATACACAAAAAAAGTGAAAGGGTCAACACCGCCTTAACCTACATCCACAGGGTCCTAAAACAAAGACTAAAAACTTGCTTTTGTCCATATTGTTCTTGTGCAACAGAATCTGCTTAGCTGCTTGTCATTGACCACAAGTTAAATTATAAAATATGTACATGAAATCCTATGGCATTTTTAGTTATTACAATTGCCATGGAAATGTTAATGGCAATAACTGTTTTGGGAAAATGAAAGTGTTGAAGCAAATAGGATTTTAAATTTTCCTAGCTACCATCTATCATGGCTGGAGAAATAATACACTAAATGGTTTAATACATCTTTCTCAGTCAATGAATAAGCCATGACAAGGTAAGAGAACAGGCTATTTGAGTCGTTGGAAGGTCTTTCCTCTGATCAAACCCAGCTACAACTGTCAGAGGCAATATTTTTTCCCAGCAGCTCCTGCACCTACACACATAATTTAATCCCAAGTCATAGAATCATAGAATCGTTAAGGTTGGAAAAGACCCTTAAGATCATCGAGTCCAACCGCTAACCTGCCACTGCCAAGTCCACCACTAAACCATATCCTCAAACACCACATCTACCCTTTTTCTAAATACCTCCAAGGATGGAGACTCCACCACCTCCCTGGGCAGCCTGTTCCAGGGCCTGACAACCCTTTCAGTGAAGAAGTTTTTCTTAATATCCAACCTAAACTTCCCCTGGCACAGCTTGAGGCTGTTTCCTCTCATCCTGTCACTTGTTACTAGGGAGAAGAGACCAACCCCTGCCTCACTACAGCCTCCTTTCAGGTAGTTGTAGAGCGCGATAAGGTCTCCCCTCAGACTCCTCTTCACCAGACTAAACAACCCCAGCTCCCTCAGCCGCTCCTCATAAGACTTGTTCTCTAGACCCTTCATCAACTTTGTTGCCCTTCTTTGGACGTGCTCCAGCACCTCAGTGTCCTTGCAGTGAGGGGCCCAAAACTGCACACAGTACTTGAGGTGGGGCCTCACCAGTGCCGAGTACAGGGGCACGATCACCTCCCTGCTCCTGCTGGCCACACTACTCCTGATACAAGTCTCCCTTTCAAGGCAGTTCCTCTTCAATAGCCTCCTGATGACTGTGGCTTCATCTCATGTTTGGTACAACCAGCAGAGAGCAAGCAATGGACATTCAGTACAAACACCACCAGCAAAGACACGAGCTGATGAAGAGCCTCCCCAGCCACCACAGCACCATGTTTTGCCTCTAGTCAGGGAGATGCGGCCACAGGCATAAAGCCAGTGAACTGCGCGGGGTGGTGACTAATAGCAAGCTGAACTCAAGCTAGAAAATATTTCGCATGACTAAGTACTACTTCAATGGGAAAATAAATCTTTATCCAGAACCACCCAAAAACATTTTTCTCTGATATAATACAGCTCTCATTGCAGAACAGAGCTCTGCAATACAAAGTGGGAAAGGAATATTGTCCCCATTTTGGGACACAGTTGAGCTACCATTACTTGAGAAGGTCCCATCTGCCAGTGAAGATGCATCCGTTGTCTTCACCTGTCACACATGCAAAATAAGAAATGCATAAACCCCGATCTTTTTAATTGAAACTGATGCTTCTAACCTCTTGCAAGCCTTAAGTAAAAACATGCACACACTTGCTTAATAGATGGAAACCTCAGAAAGTAGCAGTTCAGCTGGACTTCTAAGCCAGCGATCAGGGAGCCAAGCTACACAGAGATAGATCATGAGTCACATAGAAAATCCACAGGCAAGCAGAGAACCCAGCGTAAATTTCTCACACCTTCAGTCATTATTCTAACTCTGTGGTCTCAGTTTCAAATTTGAAAGCACCTTTTAAACAATTATGACACTGGCAGTTTTTATTATGTTCTTTATTGCTCTGAGGGGTTTGTGTTGCACGTTTTACTGAATCAGTGTTTCCAATATTGTTGTTCTGGACAGCAACTGAATTTTTCATAGTCAACAATAGCTCTCAAGGTCTCTTAAAAGCCTAAGTATTTATTGATAAATAAAGTTACAGTTGCCTAGTACTTTAAAAGTAGCCTTTCATTATCCAAATACTCCTTAATCTTTTTCTTATCTGTCAAAATACAGCATCACAATATAAGCATCAGATATATTTGGTGAATTTTGGGAATGAAGACAGTTTCATTACTTTTATGTTATTTTATTTCAGTGCATTTGTTTTAGATTTAATCCTACTCTAAGCATAAGTGGTATGTTTGTCCCCTACTATAGATTATGTTTAGGACTTGGAAGGGTCTAGCCCTGCAACCCCTGACAAAACATTAGCCACTTTGTCACAAGATCCACTCAAACCTCCTTTTTAAATAATCAACACTTTGAGACAAAGAAAGTCATAGACAAGGAAAAAAATATCTTGGATGATTTCCTGCCCTAAAACATTGAAATGAACGTAGACAGCACAGAAAGTATTCAGTGTTGCCCAATAAATCACACAGAGCAGATCAGAAACCCAGACCCCATATATTAAAGCCACAGGCACTTATGTACATGGACAGAAACGACATATAGATAAGCAATTTGAAAGGGATCATCTGTTACTGGCTGCGTAAAACCTTGCAAGCCATATATGTAGAGGTAACAACTTTCCACCTGGCAAACCTACTTGGACATTTTCACTGTTTTACCTCTTTCCCCTTTAAGCTTCAACCCAGGCCTCTGGATATTCAACCCAGTCATCTCCCGTGGGAGAAATCTCAACTTGCGCAAGGGCACACAGGCACTTAAGACAGTACATGTCAGGCATTTTCAGAATGCTCACAAACACCTTTGGTATATTTTTTATTATTAAAGTCACTATATAACGCCACACTCAGTCTTCTCTCTGCTATTTTTAGACCTAGAGCTCTTCAGGTGGGAACAGAGATTGCATAAGGGACAGCAAAAGGGGATTCCTGGCTCAGTTTAAATTGTAATGTAGATTTCTTTGCAAACGTCAAGATTACAACTGACCTGTCCTTCTCTGCAGTTTCCCTGCTGTCATAATCCAGGTTGTACTTTCTGCAGGTGACAATACATCAGAGGAACAGCCAAAAGCCCCATTCTGGTCTGTTCCAGACACACACATTGTTCCAGTTCTTTGAATCATTGCACCAGAGAGCACAAGTTAAACAAAAAGAGGGCTGAAGGCAAGAAAGGGAGATTTATGAATATTTCAGCCCTCAAATACCTTTGAGGTATATGAATTCCAGGATAAGGCACTGGTGCAATCCAAATACTAATGCATCTTCACACTATAACAAAAGACATTAAGCACACAGAAAAAACAGATGATTGGATTTAAACCATAGCTTCAGTGTGAGATGGGTTTATTCTACTGGTCTAGTCTCCAAGTGTATGCCTTTGCCATGTCCTACCCATAAGTCAAAAGGATTGATGGTGTGATCACATCTGCCTGAGCTCGATGCGGTTCCTTTTCAGAGGAGACTCAGGTACACAGAAAGGAAAGGAGCTCTCCCATGGTCCAGCCTGGCCCTGGTGCTCAGGGATGAGAGCAGTCCCACCCACATACCAACCCATCACGATTGCAAACCCCACGTTGTCTTTATGTGGGCTGACCAAACATGAGGGAACGTGATCCACTGTGCCCTGGTGGAGATTGTAATGGACATACCTTTAAATTGTTGTAACCCGTGATTTGAGTCACACATTACAGGAATTACTACAGCAGGAACCACCCGAACCAATGGAGGACAAGCATTTCAAGAAGCAGTGCAAGTGCAGCAGTGACCCGACCCGAGCTGGCTTTGGTGCCCAGTAACTCCACGCAACTCACCACCTCTCCCATCCTGAGTGACCACAAGAACAGATGGAGCCCAAAGACATGGACTAAATGATAGCTGTGTATTTTATCAAAGGATGGGAAGGGGTGGTAGAGGTTAATGAGGTTGTATTGGTGTGGAAACTGAGCATGATGAAAATGGTATGGAATAAGGGGTGGATACTGTCCTGGTTTCAGCTGGGATAGAGTTAAATTTCTTCGTGGTAGCTAGTATGGGGCTGTGTTTTGGATTTTTGCTGGAAACAGTGGTGATAATACACAGATGTTTTAGTTGTTGCTAAGTAGTGCTTACACTCGTCAAGGACTTCTTCAGCTCCCTGTGCTCTGCCGGGGGCACAAGAAGCTGGGAGGGGACACAGCCGGGACAGCTGACCCAAAGTGACCAATGGGATATTCCAGACCATATGACATCATGCTCAGTATATAAAGCTGGGGAAGAAGAAGGAAGGGGGGACATTTGGAGTGATGGCGTTTGTCTTCCCAAGTAACTGTTACGCGTGATGGAGCCCTGCTTTCCTGGAGATGGCTGAACCCCTACCTGCCCATGGGAAGTGGTGAATGAATTCCTTGTTTTGCTTTGCTTCCGCGCGCAGCTTTTGCTTTACTTATTGAACTGTCTTTATCTCAAACCATGAGTTGCCTCACTTTTACTCTTCCTATTCTCTCCCCCATCCCACCAGGGGGGAGTGAGCGAGCTGCTGTGTGGGGCCTGGTTGCTGACCGGGGCTAAACCACGACAACTGTGGCACTGAAACGAGTCCTGTTCAGACTGACACTTCTGTCACTCATTAATGAAGCAGTTGTTTTGCTGTGCAATTACACAGAGGTGTTCAACCCAAACAGGCTCCAGTTAGAGCTTGCTTTTAATTAGGCTACAAAGACTTTAGTGGCACAGTGGTTATGACTGCTAATGGTTTGTTCCACAATCAGATCTTAACAAATTTGTGAAATGAAGTTCCCTAGTAAAGAAGGAAAAGAGCTTTGAAGAATTCCATAAGGAAGACTCAAAAATATTCAGTCTGAAAAAAAAAGTCCTGTGTCAGAAAATTAACTGCAAGGTGAATAATAACTATACTGTGTTCAGAAATTAAAGGTTGGATATGACTCCAGGGCTATAATGACTGGACAGAAAGCAAGTGCTGACAGTAAGGAGGTATAACTCAGATAATCTGGTTTCAAATGGGCCATCTGGCCAGCAGAGGAACAGACATGGCAATTAGAAAAGTTGTCTTCATGTTATTACAGCACATCACAACTGAGACTATGACTTTGCTTCCAGCTCTCCT
Organism: Phalacrocorax aristotelis; assembly: GCF_949628215.1. Classification (NCBI taxonomy): domain Eukaryota; kingdom Metazoa; phylum Chordata; class Aves; order Suliformes; family Phalacrocoracidae; genus Phalacrocorax; species Phalacrocorax aristotelis. The sequence continues at coordinate 22,117,793 of NC_134284.1, read as the reverse complement.
TGAGCAAGCCGAGCCCCGGCAACCACCACTCTGATTCAGTGCCAGCCCAAGAAAGCTCAAGCTTTGGCTGCCTGCACCATTTCTCTGCAGTGTGGGAACATACAAAATAAAAGCAGCAGCTGCCTTTGTGGGGGAGACCTATTAGGGGAGCTGCATGCTGCCACCAGAGAGTGCCCATGCAGATGTGAGCTGAAGCAGGGCTCCAGGTACCAGAACTGCGCTGCTGGGGAGAACATCTGCCACAGGTGCTAGGAGGATAATAAGCATTTCTCTAGGCAGAGGCTGTTAATCCTTCCTAGCTGAAGCTGACCTTAATGGTTACCGACAGCTGTCAATGCTCTGGTTCATAACTAATATTATTATTCTCTTGTTTCTTCCCCCTCCACAGCCCCTTTCATGCTACAGGGATACTAACAAGGAGGTTAGGAGGAAAACATTCAGTGACCTCAAGGCCACGTCTCATACAGAATTTACTCTAATTTACACTGGGAAGGCATTAAAACATAGTTACCTTAAGTCTTACAGCACACATGCTCTGCTACACTGAAAGATTACTTAACATCAGATATGTTCATGGTCTTCAAGACTACAATATTGGGGGGGGGGGGGGGGGGGGGGGGTGTGTCCATCCCATTTCTTTCCAGCTCTGATGCCTAACAATCAAACTTAAACCTCTATTGTAAACACTTCAAATAATTTAAAGTTAAACTTTTGCAAGGCAAAAGTTTCTTCTAAAACCTATGAAACACTACATATAGCATGTGCTTAAGTTTTATCTGTTTGTTGGGGATGCTGTTTTGTTTAAGTGGGAGGGAAAAGTTTGTTTCATTCCTTTTCTTGGCAGGGGGGAAATGAGAAGGGAGAAGAGTAGAAGGAATGAAGAAATTAGACCGCAAGGTTTTCTGTTGTAGAGTCACACAACAAACCAAAGCACTACACAGGCTCATAAAACATTTAAAGGAACCTAGAGAAGTGAAATCATACTGTTGCCTGATACCAAATCTTAAAGAATATGGAGAAAAATTCCTTTTTGTTCAGCACTAGGAACCAGTTTATACCAACAGCAAGAGGTTGTTTCTAACACTTTTTGTCTCCCATCTTTAAAGAATACATCATATCTCTGCTCCATCCCTCAGTGTAGTATAAATAAGCCTTTTAAGAAGGCAAGTCAGCATGCATTTTAAAAGCTTCCCCTCTTATGTCCTCTCACATTATGAACAGGGATGATAAGAAAGCTCATTTTGCTGGGATGTGGGGCAGACTGTAGCTTGTACCTCCAGAAGCCCATTCTCTTCCACAGCAGACAATCCTGTGCAGAGGATATTAGCATTCACACTCCATTTCAGGAGCCATGATATATACCTCACTGTTTATGAGTAGAAACATGGACTGGAATTACCAAACAAATTACTCTGTTTCTGGCTTCCTGCAAGCCAAGGATTACCTTTCACCTTGCAGATTAACCAGTGGGAAAAGTACATCCTAAATATTCTGAGTAACTTTGTGATGGTATTCCCAGATGTTCTTATTTGTACAATTTCCTTTGTCTTCACTGTTCTCTCCTTACATGATTCTAGCTCCTTGGATGCTCTTCATATTTTATTTTTAAACTCCAAGCATTTCTACTCCTCCATCAATTTTTATTATATGTAAGATTTACACTTCTTTCTGTCCAATTCAGATGCATAATGCATTAGCTTGGATGAAAACTTCTGCAAGTTCTCCAGGACTGCACAATGTTTAAAATAAACTGATTTCCCACACTAGTCAGTCCAGCAAATATAATGCCTCAGGCACTGTAATAACATGGTCTTAAATAGACTGCTGAAATATTAATCTTAACTTTCATTATTCTTTCACTCTGCCTCTATTGTTCGACATTTCTTCTCATGCCATCTGATGTTCTATGTTTCAATATCCTCTGGACATTATTGCATCCATAGGATGACTCAAAGTTTGGGACAGCTGTGTGTTTTAGTCCTCACTGTGTTCCAAAGGAACACATGGAGCCAGTTTCCTCTGAAACATCCGACATATCTTTCAAAAATCAATTTGGGTTTAAAGATCCATTTATATCAGAGTTTGTAATACTGTAAGTACCTTAGGTGATGAGGCTGTAGCATTATCTTTGCTCCTTGGGCTTAGAATCCCTCTAGTTGTCTGCCAAGTCACAAAAAAGTAAATGAGCCCCTCAGCAACTCCCTTGCTGCGGGCAAGGCATCCAACTGCAGGACATTGCAAAACGGGATAGCAAGCATAAGCCGTAATACTGGACAATGGTTTAGGAAATTGAGAAAGATACTGTTTAAAGAGGGGCTCTGTTCAGGCAATCTTTTACACAAGTTTTATATTATATCCCAAGAATAGATTGGCATTCAGCCTAAATTCTAATTTGGGTTTTTTTTTATGATATGCAATTATGTAACAAAATTCTATCACTGAATATGTAGTATAAAAACATTTTTCTAACTATGGTTTTGTGTCATCTACCTGTTTTAGTCAAAGGGTTGTAAACTGCTCTACAGCTAAAAATGGGAAGTCTTCAAGACACCCAAGGAGGCAGGTTCTAGAACAAATTCATAACTGGGGAAGTGGGAGGAAAAATTTTCAGGAGCTAACTTTAAAGCACAAAACACTTTTGCAAGAGGAATGGCGATTGTCTCCAGCAACAGAGCCCCAGCTTTGCTGAGCAGAAAAGCCCTCCTGCTCCTGGTAGCCCTGTTCCTACCTTCAACAAAAATGTACCTAGTATAGCAGAGACAGCAGATGCAACACTGTGTCCCTTTGGATGCACTACGTACCTATCATCCTACCTACCCGTTACAGACTTCAGGAGTTTCCTTCCTCAAGAAGAATGTTCCACAACCTAGCAGTTCTTCTGGGAAACATCTTTTATTCTTTGAACCTTCAACTAGACTACACACACACAAACCCCACCAACCACAAACAACCCAAACCATGCTTTGGAGAAAGCAGCTTGCAGGCCTAGGGGAGTTTTAGGCTTCACACTCCTATTAACTAAGATCAAGACTTAACTCCTGTGTGCTGCTGGCAAGTGCCCTTTGGCTCACAAGTTGAGCATCCCTCAATCATGCAGCGCAAGCCCTATGCCCTGCTGCAAGCATCGTTTCCTGGGTATAAGCACACAGTGGTCATCCTGGTCTTCTCTGAAAGACTGAATCTCATCCAAGATTAGGGTGCAAGACCTGACCTTGACCTGCAAATTTGATCCCCAGAAAAAACAAGAGATTCAGTGCTTATTTCTTGGCCAGATGTTTTTCCCTTGCAAGACCAGGCTGTTTGACGATTCCAAGTTGAAAAAAAACCCAAACTACACTCTTTTTATCTACTAAAAGTGATCCTTAAGCTTCCACCATGGCTTGGTGAGATGCAGAAAATATTTCCTCCTTTCATTGGGGTTTTATGCCCTCTACAGAAGGGAGAAGATGAACACAGAGATTAATGGAATAGAACAACACTTTTTCCTCAATTACTTAAGCACCACACTAGAGTCTGATGCCTAGGAACAGAAAGTAAAGATACAAACCTAGAGCAAAAGTATCCACATGTGAATTCAGCCACCCATCTTCTGGCATGGCCAGACCATGCAGGGACAATGAAGGAATCAGACAAAGATACTGTCTTTTTTTTTTTCTAAAGAAAATGGAATAAAGTGGCTGCACTGGATTATTTTGGTCAAAGTGATTGACATTCATATTTTCCTCAAAGAGGTTTTATTACCTCTGCATACAGGTTTCATAATATCCAGCAGAGGAAAAGCAAAAGGCACCAGGAAAGTTCCAGCTCTAAAGAAGTTGATTCACAACTGGTAGCCTGATGGAAAACACAAGGGCTCTTTATATCATTTATAGATTAGGTTAATGGGTGGAAAGAAGAAAGTATACAGACCTTAAAAAAAAAATTAAAGATAGAAAGGTACGCTTAAAATTTCCAGCCACAAGCAGTCCTGTTCAGTTTTACTTTCAGTCTGCAATTATCTAAGACCTTATCTTATTTATATGGTAATAACTTGTCTCATGTCAACTCAACAAGCAGAGATAGTGGCTACGAAGCCCCAACTCCTTGAGTGCTCTGGCTGAAGCCTCCCAGCATGGGTGGATGGACCTTGCTGGGCTCAGAGTGCCAATTAGACTTGCCAATAAGCCAGGCCTAGTAATTCTGTGAGGGGCATAACAGAGGCAGGGAATTTCTTGTCCCTATGAATTTAGCTTAACTCTTTGTAGTTTTGCACACACTCAGAGCTATTTATTTTGAGAGTTATTTATTTGCCCAAGGGAGAAGATACTTACTACAGCAGTTTGGAAAGAACTGTTCCTTAATAAGGAACAGCAAAATTTCATGGTAAAGTTCAGAAATTATTCCAGGATGATTACAATAGCTGCAAAGCTGTAATTTCTCTAAAATACTAATTAAATATAGATAAAGTGAGAAAGGAGGCAAAACAGATCTGGACATTAATGAGAGATAAAGCCTTTGGTCTTTTGTAATTTCAGAAGTGATTACTAAGGAATGTCTTATCCCCTCACTGAAGCAGAGGAGGTGCACAGAGACCTCTAGGTTCCAACTAACCCTACAGCTCTCAATGTATAAAAAAAGATTTAAATACAGCCAGGTAGCAAAAATAAAGACAGAACAAGGATCTGGAATACAAGTACCCCATAAGATGACTAATGTTATTTGGGGGGGGGGGGGGAAAGGCAGAAGGGAAGACCAGGGCTTGGCTTATGCCTCTGTAATACTAGTATATATTGTGCAGCTGTTTTCTCTTCCAGGAGAGACATACAGATTTCAGGAAGATCAGGTCTGTGCTCACTGCCTCGTCTCTTTGCAGGGTATAGGAAGGGGAAGCCTGCTCAGATCACAGGGCTGATGGACTGCTGGGAATCAGGTGTTTTAGAGACATTGATTTGAAATGCTTTGAATATAGAATATTGAGTTTTATATGGGATTTTCTTATTGTATTTAAATTCAATAGAGCAATTTATATTGAAATATTATTGTATACATCAGATTTAACATGCACCTGAAGCATGTGTGGCTAAAGGGATGATTTTAGAGATGAAGTGATGCAAGCCCAACCCTTACTGATGGTTAGAAACTCTAAATGACATCTTAAAGACTCATTCTCTGGACTGTGTGGCTCAGGGCTTACTGTGATGTGATAGGGTTTAAGGCATTAATGTGTAAAATCCCCTGTGTAAAGGAATAATAAGTCTTCAAACATAATTGATGTTAAGAATGTGAAATTAAGGTTAGCCATTTGGAAGAGCTCTGAAAGGTATCTAGAAGTTTTTCTGTGAGTGCAGCTTTGCCCACCACCCCAGCAATAACAAAAACCATCTATTCCCACCCCAGTGTAATCACAATACCCACAATTTCAGTCATATCATGGACTCGTGGAAGTGCTGGATTATGGACTGCTGTACCAGCACATAAGGAAGTCAACGTCATGGCAGAGGCGATACAAATACTTTTGTGAAGCATTGGTAAAAAGATGCTAGCCATCAAAATGTAAGTCAGCTTTGGACAATCTGTAGTAGCCTTGGGAGAAATGTGTGAAGAGCAGACAACATAAACAAAAACTGTTTTGCCTTAGTTGATACAAGCACAGCTGAATTTCTAGGCACAGGTCAGAAGGTTTAGCCTTTAAGCCTGAACACAAAGGATTCAGTCTCCTGCAAGGCCAGGAGCCAGAGAACGATTTTTAATAGTGAGCAACTGCAATCTATGCCATTTTGAAAAAAAAAAGTAAAAATAAAACATAAGCAGGCATAACACTGCTTATCAGTGGAGAACAACAGCATCAATAATGAATTTCCACTATTAATAAATCCTGCCTCCAGAGTTTTCCCAGAAAGCTTAATAAATATTTCATTGTCTTTTATTCTGAGAAGCAATCTAAAAAATGACTCTGGAAATCTTGAGAAAAGGCAAAGGAACTGTTTAAAGTGTAAGTTTTCGAAGTGCTAATAGGTATGAGGAAGCATTACTGCAGTTTAGCTTTGATTGCATTAGGAGTGGAATAGCTACAAGAGATTTAATGAGCAACACATCCAGCATAGTGCTGTTAAATGCCTCTCAAGCATAATAGGGAAATATCAAAAACACTGCAACCACCACACTGTAGTCTTCAGCAGAAAGAGTGCTGCCTTGGTGAGATTCGTTCCCCCCCACTCCAACATAGGTAAATTAGGACTCAAAATACCACAGACACACCAAGCTCATGTAAATGAACCTTGTACCATGGAAAACATCTCACTTCTGATTCCTCCAGCACACAACAGAGAGGCACACACTCAAGGCAGAATAAAAAGCTGAGAACAGCTTCTTACAGTCCGGAAAGTTAAAAAAGTGAGGGTAAGCCTCATCTGAGGTTGTAATGAAATGCTCAGTCTCTAAAGGCTTTAAATGAATACGCTAATGCACACTAGTAAACAGTTTAAATATGTATTCAAAGTCCTGTTAGATTCTAATGCTCCTGTGATGATTAAAGCCTATTCTACTCCTCAGTAAATAATTCAACAGCAAAGAATTGCTTGGCCTGGAAAAGAGCTGAACAATGGGCCAAGAATTTAGATAGTTGCTCATTTCTGAGAGGTTTTGGCCGCTCTTTTGACTTTGTGAGGAGAGGTTTCTGCAAAAGAAGTCCTGCAAAAGAGTTGAAGTGTTTGTATTCACAACTGCAATTTAGAATCAGCATTTTCTGACCTTTATTCCGTTAGTGGAAGAAGGAATAGCTGATAGCATGAAAAGGTAACCCAGCAACATAATTTATATAAGCTACTCCCACAGGAGACCAGTTGTCTTATTCAAGGGTAAAGTGCTGTTTTGTTCTAGTTGTGGTCAGACAGGTTCGTCCTCTGATACAGCACGCTGGTGTTACATACTTGGGAGGGCAGATAGCTAGGAACTTTGTCTAGAGTAGAATCCAGTAAGCAAAGTATTTCGTGTTTGGGGTGGTTTTTGCTTATTTAACGTTAGCACAAAGATGCACCTCTCTAAGCACCAAAGAGCAATCTGATTAGGAGCAAAACTAACACTAATAAAGTACTCCTGAAAAAACAGGCAACTCCAATTTTCTCCCCCCTAGAAGCAAATATTTTTAAACCAGAGGCTTTAAAGCTATGTAAAACCTTTCCTGAGTTAATTCCATAAAGTCTGTTGGGTCAGAACGTGGTTTGTCCTAACACTCCACTAGGCCTGATCCAAACCACATAGGAACCTTTTGAATCATACCCTAATAAGGGACATACTAGACAAATACATGTATGCACAAAATATATTCATTCTTTATATTTAAAAAAATGCAGCAACCTGAGCCACGCATGTTTTCAATACTGCCTTTGTCAGATGTTTATGCACATCGAGGAAAGACGCTGAATCTGAAGGAATAGTCACAAAGCAGAAACCTCTTAGAGTGCACCTGAGCCTTCCTTTCCAGGCAGCAAAACCCCAACCCAACCAGCTTCTCCGAAAAATTGCACTATTCACAGGCATTTGCAAATTATTAGCACATGATACTGCAAAATACTCAAGCTACCCTGAGAGACATATACACACAGACCTGCTCTATCAGAAATGAGATGCACAGAGGCATATTGAAAGAGCATGAGCAGCCAGTTTAGAACTACACTTTAAATCCCATATCCCAAAAAAAAAAAAAAAAAAGGCTTTGGATACCTCTGGAGTTAGGAAGAAACCAGAAACAAGATATCCCAGAGTCTCACCTTGCTCACATATTATTTTTCAAGTTTAAGAGTGCTTGGATCCAGTTTGTTTCTGGCCAACTTTAGGAGAAACCTTATTTCTAGACATAGTTTTCCACAAATAACTTTTTAAAAAAGCAAACAAAAAATTAACTTTGTATTATTTCACAAAGAATTTACCTCCTAAGTTAGGAGAACAAAACTGCTTGTGTTGCAAATATATACACACAAATAGACTGACATGTTTCGTTTAGAGCTTTCTCCACAATCGGTTTGCTCAGCTGCACAGGCAAAACCTCGGTGGTGACTCCCTTGTGACTGCGATCTTGGCACTAGAAACAAGGAGTGACACAACAAAATCCTTCAATCTGGGGGCATAATACTTAAGACTTAAAGTCTAAAACAGATCAATTCAAGAACCGTAAGTGCAAAAAAAACTTCAAACAAGTAAAAGAAAAGCAGCAGTCGCTACAGAGTATTTCCCAATGAAACAATTTCGCACAAGGGAAGACTGTACACAGTTACTGACAGCTGTTACACGCTGCAAATAGAAGTCATCATCAGTTAAAACCCAGAAATATCAGCCATATCTAAACCCCATATTTGATAACTTTTGCCCCTAACATTTTCTCTTTATCCCAGCTCTACATCCCACCAAAAGCAAGTTGGGCTATACTCATTGCCCAGGACCCAAAGAAAATCTTGCTTGTTCTAGACCAGAACTACTATAGGCTGACCCATTAATTGCCTTTAAATGCATCACCTGTGGTTTCCCACAAAGACACAGCACCATTGCTCATCTGAAGTAACTCAGTACAGCTGCCCTGAGCCCTGCAGAAGGGCAGCACTTTACATCAGCTGAACCTGCACTCTGGCTCTTCTTTGGCAGCAGCAACCTCCTTTCGTGTGCTTGCCCTTGTGACTGCCAGGATGCCATGAAGGGGTGCTCCTGACAGCCGCAGGACCCCAGGTTGGGCTACTTTTGCTTCTACCAGGTGCTCTTCTTGCAGCCTGCAGCTGTGAGAGGCCAGAGCACAGACGGGTGGACGCAGGCAGAGGGGCTGGAGATCCAGGGGAGTGTAACACAGTCAGGGTGCCCCATGCCCAACCCACAAAGTGGTCTCAAGCATTTTCTTGCTTAATATTCTTGTTAAAATATAGCTATACACCAACATTTTTTTTCATATTGTTTGATTTTGTATTTTACTCAGACAGGCTTTCCCCCAGGAAGTGCGGACTTTTCAGCTGAACCTTCCTTTTGTGTTGGCAGGTGGGGGACAGAGTGGCAGACAAGGTCTTGGGATACCACAAGTACACGTCTCTTTGTCTGATGTATTTTTGTGAATGAACAGGCTCTGAAAGCTTCCTGTATTTTTGAGGGGACAAGCACTTCTACAAAATTCTCTCTGGAACTTCATATAGAAAACATTAGAGACTTCCCATCTGGACATTGCACACAAGAACTCACATCAAAACAGAGGCATGGACGGGCTTATGGAGTTTGTCTGGGGAGCATTTTTTCATGACAGAAGACTAGAAATCTTGCCTTGCACAGTAAAACACAGACTGAAAGAGGAGAGAATTGCAGTCCGTACAGTATCCAAGTACCAGGAGAAAAAAAAAAAGAACTATTTAATTTAATAGAGTTATTGACATAAAGAAATTGGATGCAATCTTACCATAAACACATCCATCCTGGAAACTAGAAGAAGGATTCCAGTTATTAGGAGGATGAAGTCTGGGAACTCACTTCCCAAAAGTCATCTTTTACAAAGAGATGAGCGAGGCACAAAAAATTAAGCCCTCTCTTCAAGATCATATATAAAGTTTGCATCAGAGATGGGAATCAGATACCAGAGACTTAGATGCCAGGCCAGGTCCTTTAAAACAAAATCAATATTCTTATCAGTGAGAGTCAAAAGTGTTGAAAAGATGGTTTGCTGAGCCAAATTTTGCAATCCAATATAGGTGAAGTGAGAAAAGGAAACTAATACAAGAAAACAGATTAGATTTTTATAATATTAATGAACTGTTAATAAATAATACATAAATTGTGAGTGGTAAATCAGTACCACTAATCTTTGGAGTGATTAAAAAAAGATTTTCATTTAAAGAAAATATTTTCATTTAAAGAAAAGACTTGCATTTCTGACACAAGGCATTACCTCAGGATGCTACAGAATTAATCAAGATGCTTATGGGCAGTCTTTTTGTTCTTTTGCATGGCAGAGAGAATAACTTATTGATACCTCAGTGTAACCTGTTCTTCTGAGTTTTTTTTTCCTTTTAAATTTTATTGTTGGAATTATCAATACAGTCATGTCCTCAGGGAGTAACATCCATGCCTGTAGAGTCCAGTTATAAACAAACAAGCTTAGACACTTCTCTTTCTTCTGAGCTCCTTTTGATTTGGGATTATTGCCTGACTGTAATTTAGTTTTTTCCCTCACACAGTCCTTGTCAATCTGTTGACCTGGCTTTTTCTTTCTCAGTGTCAGAAGAAATCAATGAGGATTTTCATTCAGGGATTCCCAAGGGTGTCTCCTTTATTATCAATTTCATTGCCATGCCTATTTTACCTCAAACCCTGTACACTGCTTGCTTGATCAGATTTCTCTAAATCCTAATTCCGGTACCAAAATCCCACATTTGTTAGTAATTCTCAGATGCTCACTTTATGCAGAGAGAGATGTATTTGGTGTTCAGGAGTGAAGATTTTTAAAAGTGATGTTTGGTTCCTCAGGTCCCTGTTGCCTCTCCCTGCCCCAAGAACAGGGACCATGTTCCAGCTATGAACATGTTGTCACAATCTCCAGGAGGGAGATGGTGGCACAGGGTCACACACTCTCCCCATGGTCCCTCGTGCTCACGAAGATGTACATTTTCTGTCTTGGGGATCTGGATTCCCAAACAATATTAAAAATGCAGTCCCAACCTCCTTTTCCCCTCAGCCTTACATGAGGCAGAATCTTTCGCATTTTCTGGTAACCCTAACTTTGTAAAATGTCACCATTCCTCTTAGCTTCTGATTCACACTTCAGTTAGAAAGTTACCTTCGGTAAGACTAAGTGTCTCTGAGCTTAAGTGTCCTGGCCTCCCAAGACTGGAACCAGAAGGTACACTTGCTTCATCCAGTCATCAACATGCTGGACAATATTTGAAAGAGAAGTGAGAGGATATGCAGGCAGCTTTTACAGGAAAGGTTGATCCTCGGTGGCCACAACCACATTATTTACATTCCTGGCTTCTCTGCAGCCATTTCTGTCCTCTGGCAGTTCCTACCAGCAACATTTCCAGCCTCCCACAAGTTTGGTCTGAATGATGCCATCTTACTGCTTTTTCTCTGTTTTTTCATACAACACCAAGACCCTTAATTTTCCCCTTTTCTAGCAAAACTGAAAGATCAGCTTCTTACATTCAGTCACTGGGACTGGAATGGCAATTCCTCAGCATAACGCACTCTTAAGGCAAGATGTGCAAGGATGCAGAGGTGATGGTTATTCCTTTCTTCAGACAGGTCCAGAGTTGGTGAGTTCCCCTATCTCCCTGGAAACATGTTTACAACTTCTCTCTCCCTGCTTGCCTATCAAAGTGCTGCTGTGGACACCTAAATGCCCTTCATCGCACCTCATGAGCTCCTATGAATTAATAATCATGGCAATAATCATGGCAGCTTTGCAGAGAAAAACACTTGAGTAAAAATACATTGGTAAAACTTAAAGGTTCAGGATTTCAAGAGGTGTTTAAGTGGCCTGAGCCATGGGAAGACACCAGCATGACTTTCACATCACCAGCCTGCATCATAAACCTACATAGCTTGCATATGTTTCTGCCCAAATATCTTTAGAAAGCTGGAGCAGAAAGAATTGAAGTATGTCTTGCATTAAGTTCTTAGGTGATTTGGGGCATTTCTCCAACTCAGCGATGCTGAACTTGGACTTTCCAAGTTAAACACATGGAACTGTCAGCGCATCCTCATGTGCTGCACAGCTTTGTCCCATCGCAGGGCACAAGCTCCCAGGGACTGCTTAGGGCCTCCAGCACAGGAGCTGACAGCATCTTCCGGAGAGGCAGACTGCACTGGGACATTCAGGACTCGTGTGTACATGATGACAGGAGGGACAACAGGAGCAGCTTGCCCTAGGCACCGAGGCAACACGCAGTCCTACGTCCTCTGCTGGTCCCTGGGCCCTGCAAGCTGTGAAGGCACCAGTACGTTGTTCTCACAAGCGTGTTGTGCAAGTGAGGAGGCAAATTTCACATCACTGCTTGCAAAACCTGGCGTCACGTTGGTGCAGTACCGCAGAGGTAGAGTTCTGCTGCTTGGCTTGAACTGAGAATTAAACACTGTGCTGGGAGCTGCCACCAGGCATGCTGAGCTGTCGCTCTTCAAAGGGCTTGGGTTGTGTAAGCAGACCAAGGGAATCACTAAACCACAGACAATGAAAGCAACTTTAAATGACAGACTAAATGAAAGGAAAAAAAGTTGTCAAAATGTCAAGGTTAATGTTTTCATAAAACTAACCAGGGAATGGATAGATGGTACGAGTGTAAACTTTAAACTTAATTAAAACTCTTAAAGTGTGAATACAAAGCTAACTTCAGTCTAGACAGTCAATAAATCTATTCTCCTTAATGAAATACTGGTCCTTTTGGTATTTCTGGTCAATTTTTTTCCTCATCCTTGCAGCTATGTGTAACTTTGGAGCTATGATTCCTCTCTGTCAAAACCAGAGTAGCTGTGTAGAGTGGGACCATAGCCTCCCATGGGTCCTGCTCCGCATCCCCCTGCACCCCTGGCTGGGCCAGCAGCTCTGCCCCCAGCTCAGCTGCAGCTCTGCCCCCAGCTCAGCTACAGCTCTGGGATGGGCAGCAGCCTCTGAACACGCACACTGAGCCAGGGAGTAATAAATCTCTGCACCCACCCCTTATCTGGACTTCGATGGTTTCTGCAGAGGATCAGCAGATGATTTCCTCTGTCTGCAAAGTGCCACAGCTCTGTCCAGGCTCCAGAGACAGCCCAAATGAAAGCAACCTCTTTGTCTTACAGCCTGGCACTGGCTCTGCTATTTGGACAGCCAGAGACAGCAGAAATGGAGCCTGCAGTGCCTCTGAGAAAGCCTGGCTCTGGCAGGTCTCTGGCAGATTTTCAGAGATCAGTTGAAAGAGGTCTGGGATCTTGTTTTCTTGCATTTTGCTGTTAGACCGTATCATCATCCAGAGTTAAATTTATCTATGAATTATCTACTTACAAATTTTCCTGATCTTTCAGGCAGCTTTGTTCTTTAAATTAAGCTGCTTTTTAATTGGTTTTAAGACAGAAAAAAAAAAGGGTAGAAACTCCCTATGATATCAAATTGGTTATTACTGGCTTTGTGCCTATCATGCTTTTACATATTATCCCTCCTGGTGAATGCAACACACAGGGCAGTTGTTCTTCCTTCCAAATGTTGCTCATATTTACTTGTGTACACAGGCAGAGTTTGATTAAATTGTCAAGAATTTCATGGGATCACCACACTTTTTGCTTAGACATTCAAACCTCCCTAGACAGCCCCTTTTTCTTCACCTTTCTAACCTTCAGCATATCTATCAATGTTTTCCTAAAAGAAAAATTCCAATTTTGTGACCTACAGGTACCCTTTTTTTCCCTCTTTTTAAAAATGCCTTGTTCAGACACACCATTTGCAGCCTGTGCTGCCAGCACACTGCGGCTTTCCCAGGGGTGGGATCTTGCCTTAAAAAATGATGGAAGTTGGGAAAATGGTGTGGGGATGATCAGTGTGTTCATAACCAAGATTGAAATAACTGGTTCTGCCATCTGCTCCACCTTAGAGTCTTAAACTTGGATTGATATCTGCCTTCATCTGTCTGACTCTACCTCAGCATGAAAACCAGAGCTGTACTCCTAATAAGTCCATCAATATCAGGTCAGTCTTGTGAATAACAGAACGCTAAACTGGTATTATGGCCCCATAACAAAACAAGGATATTAGAATCTTACATCAAAACCATTTTTTTAGGGAGCCATAATGTTAATTTAGTGTTCTGTTTTTTACAGTGCTGAAACAATGCTATTTCATGCAGCTTGATCCCCAGACAGCAAACAGACACAACCAGCCCTTCACCTGCACACAAGCAAATATGTTTCTGGATACTCCATAAGAATAATTATAACCAGGAAGAGTACAGCACTGAAAGTTTTCTTCAGAAAGGTCACTAACCAAACAGATTAGGTTGGAAGCTCATGTTTTTTCTATACAGAGGAGACAATCTGAAGTTTAATTTCATTTTCATAAGACAAAACAAAAAGTTAACAGAGTATATAACGCTAAAACCATATTGCAAATATTCCAGCTGAAGAAAAGCGTAAGCTAAGAGCCAAGATACTTCAGATGAATGTCAAGATGTTTTGACTTACATACATACAGTTTTTAAGTTACCAAAGCTGTCCCCATTAAAACAATGTAAAGATCTTACTTTTTTCCCAAAGAAACTTTAACACAAGCCATTAATTTTTCCTCCAGTACATAAAATAATGGACTTAATGCAAGTAAATCCTCTCCACTTTTTCTCAGACATGCAACAACATGTGACAGAGCAGTAAAGAAAAATAATAATGACTCTACAGGAGGTATGCCCTGGCATAGTAGGTCAGCACTGGATGTTCCCAGGGCTACCACCTGCATTCATGGCTTTCTTTTATTTTACAGTGTTTTGTTAAATTGAAACCTGATGATGTTTTTTAATGAAGAGCTTTGCTTGAAAACATCTTTTTTCTCCTTTTTTTTCCCCTTCATTCTTTTCTTAAAGATAAGTATATGTTTTTCCTAGCTCTGGTGGCAATTCTGTCTTATATAATCTGCCTGGATCTGCAGGCTTGAAAATTTTACCCCTGCCACTGAGACATATTTCTGAAGTAAGGGGTGCTGAGGGGACTGTGAAGGTGACCTACTCCAGCCCAAGCACATTGGTTAAAAGTAGAGAATAGTCGCAGAAATTCAGAAATAGCAACAGCTCCTAGAAATTTTGGCCAGAAGGAAACGGGACAGGGAACCTGCACTCCAGTGAGGAACAGCCAGCAAAACTGTAAGGCACATGCACATCTTTGGGCAGGAAGCACCCTGAGGGGACACGGTCACTGTTTTACTGTCTTTGGCATGGGGTCAGAGTTCATCCTAGAGAGGAAATTAGAGCACTGATAGGGATGACCACCACCCCAAGCCTCCACACCGCAGGAGATCCCCAATGCCTGACAGTGCTATCACAGTGGATGGTCCATCACCACGTGCAGCAGGACAGGTTTCAGAGCCCTGCCCTCTGACCCCAGCATCCCCACCTCCAAGGCTGACTGTCAGTTTAACAATGGGGTTGAACCATTAAAAGCAACCCCAGCTTCCTCAGGAACTGCTGCTGCAGTAAGAAAGTATCAGAAAGCAGTACTTTGGACGCAACTTAGTGTGAGCTTGGCTTCTTTACTAGAAAAGTGAGCAGCAGAGCAGTAAAAAACCATGCACATCTGACAGACTGGAAGTTCTTGACTCCCCATTGTTGACCCCCAGCAGGACCTGACCACCGAGGTGGCTGTCAGCTTAGTTTCTGGGGCTCACACATACACAAAGCCATCTCCAGACCAGACTGGGCTGTAGGCAAGACTCACTGTTACCTTCCTGACAGAGAAGGAAGAGGCAGAGAAAGGGAGGTGGTGGCAAACCAGCAAGCAAGGGAGAGCCCTGGAGATCTGCCCCAAGTGCAGCCCGAGGCAGGGGAGAAAATGCCTGCAAGAGGCACTCCAGCCGTCTCTGCCTCCTGGCAGATGTGAGTCAGTCAGGGCTGTTTCATCACCCACAGCATCCTGCCATCCAAAAATTGCCTGTTCTGAGAGCTGACCTGGAATACATGATTCCTTGTTGGACTGAGTTTTGCATTTTGTTTTACTAAGAATTGCTCGACTTGGGAGAATTTATACTTGGATATTAGAGAGACATAAACAGCCATAAAAATTCCAGCTCTGCTTGTACGAGTGATCCACTGATGTGTGTTAAATGCACTCTATTGCCGCACTAAAGTCAATTTGCAATTGATCATATTGCATTTCTAGTGTCAGCAGATATGAAAACATGTCATTTACCAATGCTTAATGAACCTCTATGCTGACAAGACATAAATATCAATAAGCAGCTCTCCAGTTAAGGAGGTTAACCAGCAAAATACTCAGTGAAAACATTAAAGAGGTAATCATCTGGCAATTGCTGTATAGATGGAACAGCTGCCCTCAAGGATGACTAAACCTAAGCAAAGGGCCATTACAGGAAAAAAGGAGAGAAAAAAAGAGGCAATTAACTCCATGTTATAAGCTGAGAAATTCTATCTGAACGAAAAAAAGTAATTGCCTTTCTGGATTGCACTTGTACCCTTTTCCATGACTACTTGGGGAAATCTACTTAGTAGGGCTCTTTGACCATGTTGGATATTTGGAAAGGAAAAGGCAAAGCAGAAAGTTGCTCCAATGTTGCTTCTCTTAATTCTTCCTGGTAATGCTGATCATTCCTCTTCTCTTTTTTGAGTCTTTGCGTTGCTTTCATGGGTATTTTAATCCTACAATGTTTCTTTTTTTTTTCTAGGACAAAGCTGTCACTTCCCTGTAAAAGTAAAGGAACGCAACAAAGGGAATATCACCAGTGCTTAGAAGCACTTCCTGAAAGTAAAACACAGCAGATTAAACTTTGCTTTATAGTT
Source organism: Phalacrocorax aristotelis (assembly GCF_949628215.1). Classification (NCBI taxonomy): domain Eukaryota; kingdom Metazoa; phylum Chordata; class Aves; order Suliformes; family Phalacrocoracidae; genus Phalacrocorax; species Phalacrocorax aristotelis. Next base: position 22,101,327 of record NC_134284.1, on the reverse strand, counting down.
AATGGAGCAATTCAACAGCAGCTACATTCACCACTGGACTGAACATAAATTTCAAGTTCAATTCAGATTTTAAGCAGATGTAAATGGCGTTTAAATTTAATCTATGAAGCCAAGGCAGCAAGAGTTTTCAAAGCAACAACAGGAGTCCAAAAAAGTTTAACCTCTCACAGGTCAGATACACCTGCTACTTGTAGGATGGACAACATCCCCTTTGCAGTCAGCTCTGACCGTGAAATGGGCCCATCCTGTGCAGTCAAGGAAAAGGACAGTGCAATTGACCATATTGCTACAGAGTGCTGTTGGCAGAAATCACACCTCCTGTGTGAAATGCCCTGACCTGGACATCCTTTCCCCATTTGACAACCATTTCCCACCCCAGGCAGATACAAACTATTGTCTGCCTGCAGCAACCACTGACCCATACCCCAGCCACTCCAGGGGCAGGGGTCCCCCTCCCTGCAAGATATTTTCCCTTGCCCAGATAACCCTGGCAGCCACCTCACCACATCCCTGTGTGCTCTGCCTCCCCTCCTCTCTGCCCAAGTAGTATCTCATCTCCTGGATCAGGATCTGAGCTGATATCCCAGCCATGAAGCCTCTGTCTGTAAAAGTCAGAGGGCCACATCAAGCACATGGATGGCCAGGCTGACCCTGCCTATGTAGGGAGGAAAGGCTGATGCCTCTCAGAGGCCAAAAGCTTCTGTTTTTGCCAGTGCCCAATGCCTGAAGTATGTGAGATAAACAACCTGAAAAAAATTTAAAAAAAAGCACACAAAGGAAAAACCAAATGGAAAGAAGCAGTTATATATTGCCATTAAACAGTAACAGGCCAGCAGGTTTCAGCAGTCTGTCATTCTGAACTAGCACCTCACAACTTGCAGCTGCTTTGGAAAACCACTGAGTGGTCACGGTATAAAGAGTTACCTGAGGCAAAAGGAAAACTGTAGCAAAGCTGGAGGAAGAAAGGCAATCTTCCATTTCTGCAGAAGAAACATAAGGATGTCCAGAGATAGCAGGCATTTAAGGAAGTCGTTGCCTTCTGTACACTCAGTAAAAACTGACTATTCTACTGACAAAAAATCCCTGATATTTTAACATATTGCAATGCTAGCTGTGCAAAATTGCCACATGTATGAGACAGGAAAAGAGGTTTGTACATCAGAAGAAATGGGATTAGCAGGAAATTTTCTATGATGTGGTATAGCCTTTGCCATACACACTGACAATGTACCACATAAATCCTTCTCATTTCAGGCATGCTCTCCAGCAAAAAACTCATCACGCAGACCCAATTCTCCTCTCTTCTGCACACATCCTATCTTATTTCAATGCAAATACGTTGCCCCTTGATAATAACAATCACTTAGAGCTTTCATATCACATTTTTCATCAGTAGATGTAAAAGCAAGCATCAGACTGACAGAGGTCAGTTCATTAACCCCATTTTGCAGCTTCAGAAAGTGAGGAATGGGAGACGTCCCTCCCAGCAGGCTGAAACAGTAGGGCGTTGATGCCCAGGGATGCTCCCCTGGGATCCTTAACCCCTGTTCTTGCAGCCCAGGCTGGACACAAGGTCAAATTCAAACGGCACAGCTGTGCTGCGTGCGTCCTGGGGAATGCGTCTCAAGGCATTCAGCATGGCTTCCCCATTTAGGCACTAGTATCCCCAAGTGCACTCAGAGGAGCTTGTCTGTTTACTGCCTGTGTCCCCATGAAGTTGCACTGATTTGCCTTTACTTGCACCTCTCAACATGCAAATGCCAGTTTTCACACACAATTGAAGCTAAAATCTTCAAAAATAGAGTAAAAAAAATAATTTGCGTGGATACTTTTAAACTATGATTTATATTTTTTAAGCATTCTGATAACTTCATGATGGCCAAGCTCCAATCCTCAAGTACCAAACATAAGATGTAAGGGAGATGAGGCAATGGGTTTCCAACACACCTATTACTGTATGCATTAACTGTTGGTCATGAAATTCAGTAGGTATAATTGTAGAAATTCATCTCAAAGGGTTTTAAAATGTGCTGAAAAGTGCAGCATACAATAAAACAAGATGTCACAGAAGCCTTGATTTTCATTGCTAAGAGTTAATTGGATCCCAGTTACTGTTTGGCCAACTACAATTTGAGCCAAACACGAAGAATGACAGAAATGCAATCTGTAGCACAATCTTAATATTGAATTAACTGTATCATCCATATCAACCATGGTTGTGCACAAATAACTCGAGAGCACTCCATGTCACACAGCAGTACTATAAAAATACATTTGCTTTCAGATAGGATTATAGATGGCCGAGCAGTTTCCTCTTAACTCACACCTGAACTTCAGAGCCTTTGCCCACTACAGTAAACTTTAATCAAATTAAAAAATTGCTCCCAGGTATGATTATATCTCAGCCTTATAGAGTTATCATTATTGCTGCTTTATGTAGAGGAAAAAGAAGGCTTTATGTAACTACATACTTGATTTTTCAGAAATGAAATAAAAGAGGAGGTTTCATTTGCACTGAAGGATGAGATTTCCCTCTGGATTTGCTGCCCTCTAGATATCTTTCAGTATAAAACCGCTGTGCTTTTTAAATGGATTTTGCAATAATCTGCTTTAGCTGAGGATGCAACAGGGAGGGGATAAATGAGTACAAAGGCAGGGAAAAGGCAGCGTTTGAATAGTTTGTCAAGATGCTTTTTACAAAGATAAGGTGTTTTCAGATGATGGCAGTTGTCCAAAGGAAGGGGGGCGGTTATATGTGTCTATGGGGGAAGCAAATCAGCGCTAAAGAAGTGCTGGGTGGTTGTTGTTCTGGGACAACATGCTCCATTTGCTCTACAGAAGGAGCAGTGAGATTATCAGCGCATCATACCCACATACTGCTCCACCAATGGGCGTTAGGGCTGATGTGAGAAAACTGAAGTGAAGAGGCGTATTTCTTCCCCAAAACTCCCTCGCTATGTGTCTCTTGGATAATACAGCTCTGCAAAGCTTTTCTCAGTGATGCCAAGCTTTGGGTTGGTAGTGCCACTCCAGACATTGCAGATTTGTTTGGTTTTCTCTGCAACAGAGAATTAAAATATTTCAGAGAATTTAACAGAACCCTATTTGCTAGATTCTCCATTTCCAGCCCTGTGGTGATTCTGATCTTTCTGGTATGGATCTCAACAGAAAATTTGTTAGTAGAGGGATGTGCACAAGTGTACAGATGCATAGTGCAATAGGAGTTTCAGAGAAAAATATCATATGAAGCAAAAGCAGTATTGGTGATTCATTATGAGATGCTACTAACAAGATGAGGGTTAGGTAAGCAGGGCAGCCTATAAGTAAAAGGTAACCATAACAGAATTCTTCAGTTTGTTCAGAGCCAATCAGGAAAAAGATGTTGTTCAGAATACCTAGAGCAAAAAGACATCTAAAGGTCCCTCCAAATGAGGCAAGACAAATAAATTGTTTCAATTATCTATTTTGTGTCTTAGCCAGGCTGTTTACTTCAGGAAAGACTTTGAGAAGAAAAGAACCACTTTATTATTAGATGGAGAAAATAAGGCCCAGCTTTTGGACCCCCAAATCTTTATGCATGTATCCTACACAGCTTTCAAGTAATTTGGCTCTTGCACAAACATTTGTGTAGACTTCCCTGCAGACCAAACCTTGTAAAAAAAGTACTTTTTGACAAATCCCAAAGAAACAGCCATTGCAGCAAGTGCTGCTTGCATTTCAATGTCTCCAAGATCAGACCCTGTGATCTGACAGCTTGACAGAATTATAACCTGGCATGTAGAAAGCACCACTTTCTAGGGTCAAGGGAAACTAAGGGAAAAACCAGTTATTAACTCTTAAGGTCAATTTAGGGTGATCAATATTATTAATTGCATGTGAATAAGTAGCAACAGCCGTTCAGCACTTTAGCAATTATCTGAGATTCAATACAAGTATTAAATACTAACAGTATTCAATCATGGATGGTTAAGAAAAGAAGCTCCTAACTCTGCTCGCCTTTTGCAGGTGAAGGAAGAGTTCCTTCATATTAAAGTATTGCTGGATACCCACAGCCCCGTGCTCAGACCAAGTGCATATGGGAGTCAGAAAGGCAACATTTTGTCTGTCTTGTCTTTCTTGACACTGGAAACAGAAATCTCCATCTAGCACAAAAGGTCCTGCCTTGGCGACATTTCCAGCCTTACCAGAAGCTGAAAATTCCCAGATCCACCCAGACAGCCTGCTGCCAAGAGATTACAGCATGACTTTATCTGTCTTGGAACAGGAATGGGCAAATACACATGAAAACATGCATGCAGGGAAGAGCAGACTGAAAGGGCATACTTTCTTACACAGCACATGGCACCGCAGACACTTCTGACTAGGGTCCTACGAATTAGTCAGAAAAAAATCCTCTCTGAATGTCATAACTTTATCACACATCCAATCCCAAACCCATCCTTTCACTTCCCTGTTCAATGTCAGTTCTGAATCCTCAAATGTTTTTCTACTCAGGTGGTAAGAAAACATAAATTCTTAAGTTTTAAACACATAAGCCTTTTCTCACAATTTTATCACAACTGTTTTCTGACTGTAATTTATCTGATTTAACCACTTCATTCCCGGGCACCAGTTTCTACGGCTAAACACTTTGTTGTGGACACTTGTTCACTCAGCAGCATTGGGGAATAGAAAGGATGCTGAACCCATGGCCCATATTTGATTAACCTAGGCCAGCCAAGAGCGGACAAATTCCCAATCAAAGATAATTTGTATTACATGTGTAAGTGTCCTCAAAAATATCACACGCCTTTTAAAGTACTTAGCCTAAATGGCCAGACCTTGGCTGTTTGCACCAAAACTGCTGGGAAGAAAGAATAAGTGCTACATGGTTGTTACGCTATGCCACTTGTTAATGTGTTAAGTCATTGACATTAACAACAAGCCATACGTTAAGTCATGCCACTTGTTGCTTGCCTGCAAAGTGTTCATTTACTATGGTGGTAAGCAGAGATGAGGAACCTGAACAGAATAAAAGTCTTGCTCTTGCTTTGGACCAGAATCTCAGGTAGATATTAGTATTTATAAATTCAAAGACTGCCACTGCCTCAGAGCTAAATTTCTGGAACTCATCCAAATTGAACCCAAAGCTTAAACCTCTAGACATGAGACTTCCTCTCCACCAAGCATTTCTGTAATTAATACATCTTTTTTAAAAAAAACTCTTAAAAAACAAACAATCAAACAAAATGTATCAAATGAGCTGGAAAAGTACAGAGAAAAGGAGGTATTCAGTGAGAGCCCACAAGCCATAGCTCCAAATTACATAAGTGAAGGACAAGCAGTGTCCTTTATATAGGAGAGTTTATTTTCCTGTCATGATCCAAACTAATAGTGAAGGTGGGTTCACTTGTCAGATGTATTATTCCAAAAGCAGGATGACGCTGTCTAGTGACAGAGTTAGCCACCCCCAAAGTGTACGGGGCCATGATTTTCCTCCAGTTCCACTGCCAACATCAACACTTCTTCCTACCAGCCGAACCTAAGTGAAATTTCTCCTTCCAGCAAACAAAGCCTGCTAAGGCACCTGCTGCCTTGAGGCAGGGGGACTGATTGATGAGGTTGCCTAAGCTTTGTGCTGACGTATGAAAGCTGTGACAGAATCTGGAGGCGTGAAGTTCTGGTAAAAGTGGATGAGAAGGCAGAGGCACTTTATTTCTTGTCTATTTTAATCCAACGCTGCCTATAGAAATTTGCAAGTAAGATATTTCAGTGCTGTTTTAAACAAAAATGTACAGAGGGCTGAGCTGAGGGAGGCACAGAAGTGGAAGGAGACAATTGGTACAGATTGGTCAGAAAGATCACATTTTCAGCTACACTGCACAACACTGTTATATCTCCCACTTCAGGATGCCAAAAGTATCCCTGTCACCGTCTCTGTGTGTGCTTACCTTTGGCAGCTTCTCTAAGATGGGACATCCTCCCAGGTGTTCCCCCAGGGAACACTGGGAGATAGTCAGCCAGCACAGCACCCTCTGCTCTGTTCCAACCTCCAGACCATGACGATAAGTTAGAGCCAGGGAACACAGCTGGGCCCGTCACCATGTGTGGCTGACCACTGGGTGCCAGGGTACCTCCCAAGAGCACGTGGCATCCGACAGGAGAGTATTCCTCAACTGGGCACAAGCTCAGTAGCTCAGTGGCCCCAGATGAGAGGAGTTCAGCTATGGGCTCATGCTGCAATTATACCCTATTAACCTAGCAGATTTCCAGACCATCAGGTACTGATGGCATTACAGTTTATTTGCACAGAGTAAACCTTTATAATAGCTTTAGTAGGCAGCACTCTTTACTACAATGTCTGGCACGTGTAGAGGGAAACCTGGCCTGCCTAGGTGACTCTGCTACAGAGAGCCTTGTCTTTGTGGTGTAGAGCCGAGGCCCAGGAATCTTGACTGTTCCTGTTTTTGCCAGAGAGCTCTTGTGCAAATCCCCTGCCAGTGCTGGACTTCAGCAGCCTGGCACTGTTCCTGGCATTGTCTTTGTTGTGACCCTCTTTTCATAACACCTTGTAAGATCATTTAGAATCTTTATAAACAAGGCACCACAGGAATACAGACAGCAAGTTGTCAATGTCATGTTGTTGCTTGGTTTACTTAGAATTCCATACAAATACATGTACCCTCTGCAGGGATCTAAGCACAGAATAGTGACCTTGAGGAAACAGCTAGCTGCCAGGGTCTGCTTGGCTCTTTCAGCCCAATAGCTCTATACACTCTACTTGATAAATAAATGAGCATTTTTCTATTATATGTAAATTGAGAATAAGTAAGTGGGAACCACTTAAAGTTCCGGTCATCCTCATCATCTATATACAGATAAAAAGATAAACTAATCAAAGCACCTGCAGAACATCACATTCTGGACAGTTACAGAGGCAAAACAATATTTTTTAATGATATATCAAGGTGACACTATCACCTTCTCACCAGAGCGATTAGCCCACACTGGTGAGAGCTGGATTCTTGTTGGTATAAGTGAAATTAATCCCACTTGAGTTAGCTCAGTTTATATCCATTGAGGATTTATCTATTAGTTTGCTGCAATTACTTCCACTTCCCCATGTTCCCAGGGTGATCAATGAATTATTGATTTGTATACAGTCCCTATGGCACTTTTCAGACTTTCATTGTTGCTGCACTTTTTTTCAATTGTCCCACATTTTCCCTTCCCGCCTCCTTTTAAAACTTTGACCATATAATTGACTTAAGCTTCTAAATGAGATATGTCTATAAAGAGCATCTGGGTCAGCCAGCCTTAATTTGAAAATGTCATTACTCCCACACTAAATTTCCCCCATCAATCCCACAGCAGCCATCAGTTTGTACATCTCCCAGAACAACCTTAGTGAAGTTGTGATCTTTTCATCTTTCAAAAAGAAGGAAAATAGGTGGAGGAGATAAGAAACCACCACCCAGAGCAGTGAAGGCTGGAATTGTTCAGGGAAATAGAGCAAAGAAGTATTCTCATTTCTACAGATATTTTGGGCTGTAAAGGTGCAAGGTTTTATGTGGAGAAGGGAAAAGAGTAAGTTTTTAGCTTATGCTTACCTGAATTCCAACTATCTTAAGTCAATTTCATTTTGCAAAGTTCAGAAATATTCAAGAAGCTCCTGAGGTTCAGAACATCATTACCAGGTCTTTTGCATGGCCTTTCCTGCAGGTAACTGAAGAAGCTGTTTCTGGGTCAGTGGAGTTAAAAGGATTACATCTGAACTAAACGTGGGATGCTTTTTACTTTCTTAACCTGAAAGTCAAACAGCTAATATGCCTAGTCTCTCTCTCTAGTCAGTTTGATGAAAGGCACTTTCAGAAGGCCAATCATTTCATCCTATAATAGGTGTTAAAAATAGGCTCAATATATTGCCCTCTGTAGCTGCTTTCCTAGATATTTAAATGTCTCAAGGAGCTGGATCAGTATCTTTAGCCATAAGGGACTGGATTCAGCTGGAGGTGAAGAAGCCTCCATCCAGGTGTCTACATGTGAGTGATATGTCCAGGTTGCCATCACTGGGAGATTTTGTCAGTACAGTAAGCAAGTCCGTGAGAGCAATGCAGCTCACCCTCAAGCAGACAGATAGGTTTGATTGGTTTGATTGTGTAAATTGTCAGCTGGAGGTGTCCAGTGTGGCCTGCAGCTGCCACTCTGGAACAGCAAAAGTCCTGTACCAAATCTTCAGCTCTCTATGGATGTCCCACTTACTCCAGGGCATCTCAAATGGACCAGACACCTACATTTAAGCAATGGGACTGAGGCCCTGGTGCTTGCACACCTCTCTGGACCTCTCTGGCAGTACTGACTGACCATCACCAATTACAATCAGAGCACAGCAGGCATTTCACATGTAGACACCTCCATGCAGATGCCAATGTTTTCCTGACCCTTGTGTTAAAACCCACCCAGGTATTACACACCAGTTGTGACACAGCAGCACCACAGCAAAGTGCTTTTAATCCTGTGTACCTCACCGCATACAGCCCATTTCCCCAAGGAGGACACAGAGACAGCACAAACGAACTTGACGTCACCAATCACTCACCACTGGTGCTGCAGAAACAGGCTCAAGAACAAACCCGGCTCAGTGGGTTAATCAGTGTTAGCTCACTGATGAAAAAAATTAGGTTGAGTCATAGATGTAACAAGAAACAGAACCTGAGCCCTGGAGGAAGCATCTCCAGCAGAGTCAGTAACAAAGCCTAAAGTCTCACGATTCCTGCTCTGGCATCATGGCCACAGCCCCCGTACAAAGGGCTGTAAGAGATCAGGGTCTCCTCCTGAACTATTTGCTATGCCCTAATTACAAGCAAAAAAGAACACAAATGCCTCTTTGAATTTAATCAGAAAGTGTACAGGCTTGTATTATCATGGTAACAAAAGCAATACAGATTCGTTGAGCTCCAGTGGGGCATATCAACAAAAGCAGCAGTATGTTTTGGAAAACAGTAAATCACTTTCTTAACAGATACACCAAACTTCGGATGCTTTCAGCTACACTTCAATATGGTAAAGAAAATAGGTACTTTGGGTTCAAACTTATTATCATTCAACTGCCTGTTTATAAAGGAATGGTAGGAGATGTTTAAAATATGAGTGCAAGTAAGAGCTCTTCAATCTCATGAGCCAATCTGAAGTTGAGTGAATCACTCATCTGCAGTCAACTAATAGGAGGAGAAAATCAACTCTGAGAAACCAGTTATAGTTCTATACCTCCATCTTCCAGGATGTGATCCCAAAGTCGAGAAACCAGTCTCCAAGATTCACTGGGAATGTTCTGCATGCCAGAATAGGGTGAACTTGTTTTCAGAAGATCTATATGGAGACATATAGACTGAAAAAGCAAGATGCAACATAGCATGGTCAACTAGAAGTAGAAGTATAAACCTAGAAGGTAAAATTACAGGGCTCAGCATTTGAAATTCCAGTCGAAGCAGGACAGTGAACAGAATGAAGTTTTAACCCAGCTGATACAGTGAAACAAGGATTTGCCTACCTAATAAAATTCAAACTCATAGGTTCCTGTTGTCCTCTCAGGATACCAGCTCCCAGTACTCTTTAGGGGAGATGTTGTAGAGCTCCATCATGCAGTCTTTATGATCTCCACAAGTAAAATGAAATGTCAAATAATAATCTAGAGGGGGCTCAAATAGAGTGTCCTATTTGGGGCTCCATCATTTTGTGCTGAACTCGGGGATTGCACTTGCTTATGGAATTCAGCTTTCCTGAAAATGGAAAGGACTTCAAACAGCAGGGTTTCAGTACTTACAGTCCCTGAAGTCTTTGATGTAACAGGTTCCCTTTGAAAGGGGGAGCCTCTATTTCATCCTCAGTGCCAGAACTGCTACATAAACCATCATGGCCCTTTGCCTGGCTTTGGAAACACTGGGCATGATTTTCAAAGCAACCAAGCACCTAAAGTTCCAGCTGAACTCAACAGTTCTAGAAAACAAACTCACAACAACTGATCAGACAAAATAATACTTCTCTTCTGAGAAAAGTTCGCTTTAATTTCCCTTTAACTTTGGCTTCTCCAAGTGGAAAATTAGATAACAATTTCTCCTAGACACAAGATCTGAAGTTTCACTCTCCCACTCCAGTTTTTTGGGGAGGTAAAAAATTAAAAACAACTTGTCCACCAGCTCAAGGATCCTACCTTGTACTGTGAAGTGTGTAGGGGGGAATCACAAACTGCATAATTACAATTTGCCTTTTTCTGGCAGGATGATCAGAAAACATACCCATGTTTTTCTGTTAGCTGGAGCCAAACAAAACATTCACAACTTGGACATCTTCGAAGAGTTCACAAGATATTATTGATAATTAACACAAAGCTTTTCCTCAAGGCTGTGCCTATAATCTCTATTTCCCACTCCATAGTTCTGCTACTAGGAGGAAATTTTCTTTGTCTTAATGATTAATAAAGTGGTTTTGAAAATTGCTCTAGGCAACATCACCAACATCTTATTGTGCTATCTAGCCCATAGTAGTTTTGGGTATTGGAAGAGATGTCAGACCTGTCTGCTATTCTGCTGGTGTAGAAGTAACAAGATCACTGCATGTTGGTCTGAGTCTCAGACATGGAAACCTGCTCTAAAGAAACATTTGGTGATGGCGCTGATGTAAAAGTGGTTCAAGCTTTTTGTAGGGTCTTAGTTCTCTTGAGCTTTGACCGTTATCGTGGTTTTCATAAATGGAAAGGAAGGACCCAAACCTACTCACCCTGATTGTTAGTGATCCAGCTCTACTGTGCATCTTACATCTGGAGAAGCCCACAAGCCTGCATATCATCAAACTGTCACGTCAGGCAGCTGAATTACTGTGTGACAACATGAGCCACAGCATCCCATGGCATTAGAGAGGGAAGACTTTTCTCACAGCAGAGCACTGAAAAAGCTGAGCAGCAGGACCCTCAGGACTGTTGGAGAGCTGAGAGGATCAGCTATGCTGCTCTGCTCCGTGCTGCCACGGCTAAACTGATTTTGCATCTAAATGAGCTAACTTAAAAGTGTCCTGGGCACCTCTGCACCATCCTTTCCTCCCTTCTGTGACTAAAGGAAAAGGTGAAACACAGTCTTTCCAAAATTTACAGTCTAGTTTACCACCCATAAATATAGAGCTTCTCCAGGCATCTTGTGGCTGATGCTGCTGCAAATACCTGGTGAAACCCTAGAAACATTGTATACTGGAGCTTAGTGATATGGAAATAATCGTGCAGAACAGAGAAGAAAGCCAGCAGGGTTATTCCAGAAACCTGTAAATCCAAGTATGTATGTATTTTATTTTAATTTGTGTCATTTAATGTTACTATAAATCATTATTTTCTGATCAGCAGAACACACTGCAGTGTTCAGATGTACAGATCTCAGGAATGAGGCACAGCATCCTATGCCTCCTAGTTAGTTGTGCTGGCATAATGCACGGTGGCTGGGCACCACAGCCAGTACAGCTGTGAGCTGACAGTGTTACAAGGAGGCAGCAGCAGGTATAGAGGAGGATGAGCAACAGCAGCATCACACACTTGGGAAAGCGAGGCAAGGAATGGGAGATCCTAGGAAAGAGGGAAGGATACATGAAAGCAGAGATCAGAAGAAATGGAGGAGGAGGACTGACAGGCAAAAACACAGGGTAAAGGAGAAGTGGAAGTGAGGAGGTAGTAGATCTGTTATCTGTCTAAAAGAGTGAAGAACCACTGGTTAAAGTTGATGAAAACTGCTGATTTCTACTAACAAAGGATCTGGGCATGAAATATTTGTTAATGTTTGGGGTTTTTTTTCTTAGAACTCTTCACAGAACCCCACTGAGATTTTTTTCCAGGTAACATGGGCAGTCTGTCAGCCTTCCCTGGCAGCATGGAAGCAGGCAGGTACCCTTGCAGCAGCACTGGGGAACAAGGAACACAATGAGGATGCCACAAATCATCCCAATTTGCATAAAATTAAGATAGAAAAAAACACATTGTTAAGAGTAAAGGTATGGTTTCTGATGATATTTTCCTCTCAAGTGATCCAGGCTATTCACTATAAACATACAGGGATGTTGTTAAACGATGTTGCCATTGAAACTGTATCTAATTCATGTATGGCATTTTGGGGGAAAATGAATACATTGCCTCTTCTTTCTTCTTCTGATGTTAGATTCTTTGTCATATTCATTTTTTGTTTCCCTTGTACCAAATTCCTCCTGTTACATAGCTAATTCAAGATATCTTTTTTTAAAAAATAGTACAATATGTACCTCTAGTGAGTGACACTGACAGTGCTAAAGAGGATTCAGCTAGCCAGCCCCTGCTTTTGCCTAACAAGTTGGAGAGTCTTAACTTTTTTGTTAATATTTGTCTTTCTCTATGTATGTGTCCACCACAAAGATGCTGTCTTGGTGCTACCTGCAGAAAGGTCCCCCCACCATAGCTGCCACTGATGGTCCTCAACTCCCAGGTTCTGCCCTCCTGCAGTTCCCCAGAACAGCCTTTACAGCCTCTGTAGGACTTAAAATTTAAAAGCAGTGTGTTGGCTTTCTCAACAATATTCACCTTTTCAGACTTGTAAACCTGAAAGACATACAGAAATAACCTGCAGCTAACCTCTCTCAGAAGCTGTAAACAGATCACTCATCCCCTTCCTTAGATCCTCACCTCCCAGGACACCTGAAAGCAGGGCCCGATGTCACTTGGCTGGGATCACACCATCACAGAGTGGGAACAAGTCATGGGACTGATGCAGCATGGAGATGCCAAGGACGGTCAGGGCTTTTTGGACAAGCAGCCTGACACAACCACATCAGCCAAGAGTTATGCAGCAAGCTCCCCTCTTTTTTATTCACAGTATCCTACACGGGCCAAAGGTCCTTTGAGGTTTATCTAAATTAGAGTGGTTGCTGCTTCTTACTCCATGACAAGACCGGCCCAGTTGGAGTTATAACAGATTAATGATGAGGTGTGGTATGTCTTTGCAGAAACCTTGCTCTTTAGATCCTATTGTGACACCATCTTCCCTTTTTTTGTTTGTTTTCTTACTTTATGTTCTGTTTTCAACCAGTTTATAAAACAGAAATGTATGTCTGGGTAAGGTGCTTGTGTGCTTCCTCAAATTATCCGATTCCCATTTTTAACTTTGAGTATAATTGTTACCCTCCACTTCTCCAAAGAAATAGCTGTTTTTAATTAGGGAAGGCATATTTTTGCTGCAGAACAGCTATTTCACACTAAGCTCCTTCAGAACTTTTCAGTGTACCATCTGGAGCTGATGATCTGCTGCTTTTTAAATTATCGATTTGTTCCAGCTCTTCTTCTGACACATCTTGATTACCAGAAAAGAGCAAGTCCCAGTAGGTATTGCTCTGATATTCTCTGTGCTCAAAACTGATTCAAAGAAATAATTTATATTCTCAGCAATGTCTTTATCTTCTTTAATTTCTGCCTTTAATTTTCAGTAATCCAGTTTCTGAACTACCAATTAATTATTCCTAGTCTTCTGACTGACAAACCTGAAGCATTCTTATTTTGTACGTAGCTGTTTGCAGTCCACTGTATTTTCTTTTAATTTCCCTTTCATCTAGTCTTTATGTGAATTAATACACCAATGTATTGGTAAGCTAAGGTTAGAATTTCAGATTTGGAAATCTTCCCATGTCTCAAAAAGCTGACCGGTCCTGCCATTCAGTTGTACCGGTTTACTCCCTGCCTGCCTAGTATTATCTTTGTTAGCAGCATACATGCCCTCCAAACTCTGTATTGTTCTTAAGTGGAATTCATGGCATCTTTCAGCATATTTCTTCCAGTACACCTCCCTCAGAAGCTTTCTTGACTAACCCTTTCAACATGACCAAAACCTGGATGTTCTGAAGTTCAAATTTCAGTCACTTTTCTCTGTGTGTACTTTATTTCCCATTACGCTACTGGACCATATTGCATTACTATGTGTGTTAGCAGCTTCCAATGCAATCTTGTCTTTAATTCCTTCCGGCATGTTGCTTAAGATTAAGAAGCAAAAATCAGGATATCAGGATTTAGGCACCTTAAAAAAGGGAATTTTGATCTGAAATTCCATACCTACTGGCCCAGGCTGAAAATAAAAGGTACCTACCCCTTGTTTTAGATCTGCCAAAGACAGAAACCAGGCAGTAGCTGGCAAACCTGGAGTGTGGAATCCAAACCAGTAACAACCTGGTGGTGGATGCTGTCTTTCTGTAACAGCATAGCGTTGTCCATTGCTTCTGGACATGGAAAGGCTTCACACAAGGGAGGTCAAGCCAGCATTGCCCATGTCAAACGATACAGCAGGCAGGCACCAGGTGCCAGGAGAGAAGAAAGCACATGCTTTCCCACTTGTTGGGGAAAGGTTCCTGGCTGAGAAAGAACAGCAAACTTTCTGGGGTGAAAGGAAGCCTGACGCTATAGGTTGGTGGTTTGGGGTCTCAGATGAGAGAGGTCTCCTAGGTTTGAGTCATTTTGTTTTATTTTTTCCAAGAGTTCAGTCCTTAAAACAAAATAGGTAACTTACTGTCTGGTGCCTGCTGAGACTCTCCTTTAATACATAGGAAGAGCTTATCTTTCTCAGATGGAGATGTGCAGGACCACATTTATGGAGTTAAAGTCATGGCCTGAGCCCTAAATCATCTCCTGCTCACAGCACTCACTCATGAGGCCTGGGATTGAGCAACATCTAGTCCCAGCCTTAAAACCTGACAGTCCTTCAGCAGAGCAAGCTGAATTGTGCCTCAAGTCCACATGGAAAGCAAAGGTATTTGAACAGGCTTGATTTGGGCTACTTTATTTCTGTTATGTTCCTTTCTAAATTGTTAGACGCTTCTTTGGTATTTTCTTCTGTTTTTCTGCTGCTGACACACCTAATTGCTGCCGGACAACAGAGTTTCTCAACCCCATCCGTACCCAGCTCCCTCCTCACACACTGCCAAATGATTCCTCATGCAGCATGTCAGCTGAGCTTTAAATCATTTATTGTTAGCAAGTAGCTGGGAAAAAAAAAAATTAAAAAGTCAGCCTACCTCTGGCCATGCAAAACACAAGAATTAGTACTGCTCTGCCTGCCAAAACCCCTGGCAAGGCTAAATACCAAATTGCTGTTAATGGTTTAGGAAGAGAGGGGATGAAACGCAGCACAACAGATATAATATGCAAATCATTTGCTGGCTTCCCTGGTGGGTCCTCAACACATGTGGTTTGGCCATACTCCCCACGGATGGCTCTCTCCTCACCAACCACTTTGCCGCCGCCAGCCATGCTCACTTCAGCCACAGAGCACTGGCTGCAACAATCTCAAAATGACCTCATAGCAGAACAGAGGCTGCACGTCGTGACACCATGTAAACCACCCAAATACCTGCAGTAGGCTTGCTGTCTGCCTCTGTGCCTGAATGTAAAAAGACATTATTTTGGTAACACCCGTTCAGATAGAAAATGGCTCAGGTAGAAGACTTGGGGAATTAGAGCTGCTGACTTATGTCATAGATAAAACCCTGGTCACTGGTTATGCATGCAAAAACACTGAGAGACATAAGCCTTCCTGCAACTGAGGAAAAGGCCTTTACTGAACTTTTCCATTAAATATTCTGCAAATACCCAGTCTGGTGACTTTGTGCTGCTACAGCAACTGCCAGGGCATCCACTGACCTGATTCAGCTCCTGATGTTCTTTTCTGGCCAAACTTGAAGCCTCTGAATCCAACGAGAGGATGCCAATAAAACAGCAAATCAACAGAAAACGTCACCACAACCATCTGACCTTTTGCTCTGCTGAGGCACCTTGGACTGAAAAAAACCCAAATTCTCCTTTACCACCTCAAATTCTCCCATCCTGCACCAGCTGCAGACTGATGTGCTCATTGTGGCCCAGCAGTACAGGAGGGAGGCAGGCCCCTCATGCCCCAAGACATGGGGCGAGGGTGCCCCGGAGCTGGGCACCCCATCAGGTGCTTGCAGCACCTCTGCTCTGCGCACCCCGCGCCCACCGTGTGCCGGAGGCAAAATGGCATCACATCCCGCGCTTGGCCCTGCTCGAGCGCTCGCCACCGGGCCACAGAGCCTCCCTTGCGCTTACCTTTCCCAGACACATGTGTTTGGGGACAGGCCGCCTCCGAGGACGGCGGAGGGAAGCTGGCAGGCGGCGGGTCCCCGAGGAGCCCCCGCACGCGGGCGTGCTGCTCCCCACCCCTCGCAGCGATGCAGCGGGCACCAGGCAAACACTTGGCTTTGGCACAGCGCTTCTCAGGCGGTTGCTCCGATGAGGGCAATGAGCTGTGAAGCTGCTCCCCGCCTCGGTGTTACCAGCTCGCCAGCCATGCAGTCCAAGGAAAAAACATCGCCTTCAAGCCTTAGCGTCATCCCCATGGAGGACGTAGGGTTGTCTGTCTGGGAATGGCATTACATACCAGACCGGGATACAGTCCGGGTTCAACACTGACACCTTCTTCTCCCAAAAGAAAACAAGGACCCCAAAGAATAACATGCAACACAGATGGAAAACAGGGAGGACCGCATTGAAAGATGCTTCTGGGTCAGGGCTGTGCCGCTCCCCCGGTCCAACAGCACCATCTCCTGGGTGGCCTCGGCCACGCCGCCGGCTGCCGGCAGCTCACCCCCGAGAGCATCTCCCCGCCAGGACCCCCTCCGCAACCTGCCTCTGGAGCCACAGGAAGTTTTTAGTCTATTTGCTTTTATTTGCTTTCCTTTCAGACAGTATCAGCCTTCTCGCACCTGTTTCCTTTCACATATTACTGCTTCTCATGGAGCGTCACAGACAGATGAGTAAATACATTAAATGCTGAAGGAAAGCACATCCTAGATTCTGCATGTTTTGAGAATCAGCAGTACTAGATGTTCTTGAACACCAGTCCTAAAACTGATCTCTTCTAAGTTGTGAAGGTCTGAATACGTACCCGGTCTTTATGGACCACATAACCTTTGAAGTAATCAAAAGGCACCACTTTTTGGAAAAATACCTGAATTTTCTTTAAGAAAAAAAATAAATCCCAAAACAAAACAACAACAAATCCCAAACCCCCACCCCCACCCCCAAAAAAAAAAACCAACCAAACCAAAAATACAAACCTAAATCTACCTGGACAGCTGTTTACACTTTGTTAGACCAGTGAAATTGTGGCTAAGAACAGAAACGTTAGGCTTCATAGTATTACCATTCAATGGGGAAATCTTGTTGACAAGTAGTATTTCAGAGACACTCATTGTAGTGTGTGTTTGAAAGCTCTAAAACTCTTGTTGAGGCATCCGTGTAAAAGCATGGGTTTTTTCACTCACTATATCATAGGTTTAAGACCAAAGGCTCCAAAACTTTATTCTCTCTATAGCTGTTATAATACAAGTAGCAAATCGCTTCTCTGTATTTCAGTTTATATTAGTCTGCAAAATGAAGATTTGAGTGCCCTGCTTCACTGTTTTGATGTTAAACTGTACATAAAATCCTTCAGGCTTTGAAGAAGGTGCTTATACAAGAAAAAAAAAGTGTAATTAAATATTTTTTTTCCCAACTCAACACTCCTCCAAAGCCCCTTTTGACTCAATTTACTGTTAAATGCCAAGTAAGGTTTTACAGAAGCTCATCTTTAAAAGGTGCTAAGTAAGCCCCCTGTGCAAGCTTTATGTTAGAAGGGATAACAGATAACTACAAAAACATAGACACTCATGCCAGCATCTCAGTGTGTCTGTAGGAACAGTCTCATGGCTGTTTATGCAGAACAGCTGCAACAATTTAAAAAAAAATTGTCCCTCCATTGCTTCCTAGAATTAACTTCTTTAATTAGAAAAGCTGTTTCAAAATTAATATTGAACTTGGCCTTTGGATTCTTCTGAGGCCTGTACAAACCATCACCACCTGCACATATTTAAGGTAAACAAGGTACTTGGAAATTACTGCATATATTTCAACAGCTACAGAAAAGTTTCTAGTGACACCCTCCATCTTTAGGAAAGTCTAGTTTGTTTATTTACTCTGATTCAAAGGTCTTAAAACATTAAAATCATTTCAGAATAAAAGTCACCCTTGAAAGGAGTTCATTCTTCTCGAGAGGGGAGCACAAGCCAGCAGCCTGCTGTTCTGCAAGCATGTCTGCTGTCTGATTAATAAGATGTGATCTTCAAAACTGTGAAGATATGAATGCTTGCTCATTACAGACAGCACTGCACGTTCCTCTCAGCCACACCCTATGACTACCATGAATTTTTATACAGTACAATGGTCTTCCTAAGTAAAACCGCCTCTGCTCCTGGCCTACTCCCTTACTTCCAGGGAATTAAGGCATGTGCAAGAAGCTGGAAGATAAGGCAGAGTTTATAAATCAGACTCTTAGCTACTTCAGCCCTATTTTCTGTGTCGCTAAAACCTGGTTTTCCCAAAAGATGTGTCAGGATAGGCCTAAAGTAGTTAAATCAGTCAGGAGTTTCTATAGCCCTGATCAGACCACATAAGGGACAGCAGTGCTGTAAGACAGAGCTATTCAAAGAAACAAGCAGCATTCCAACAATAAAGTCAAAAGCAAATAATGAAGGAAAGCCTGTTTTCATCTCAACTCTTTCAGACAAAAAGCAAGCTCAACCCACCACCCAGCACAATAAACAATCCAAAGCCTTCGAAGTCTCGTTACCTTTCCTCATTTTCTTTCCACCTTTGCTCACAGAGACTCTTTAACAGGTAATGCATACTTTGTAACTGAGTTTTTTCTTACACAATCCTGTAATACAGACATTGAAAAACCCCATGTAAGAAGATCTGGTTTCTACAGAAGGGACATGCAAACTTGATTAGACAGGGACTTGTTGCTAAGGCTGCGTGCTCTGCTTTTTAACATTGCCCTTAGATGCAGGCACTGACAGGACCTTGATAGGATTCTTGGTGCCAGCTCAGCAGAGATTTCCCTTGGTACAATTCCCACACTTGACTGTTTTCTACGCACCTTGTTAATGTTGACATACTCCTGGAAAAATCCTGCCAAAGATTTTTAGAGAGGCGATGGAGAATATGGCCACATCCAAATACTTGCTAGCAAAATTAAGGGAAGGAAAAGGTCACTGGGGCTGAGAAACACACTTATCATGTAACCCATTAAGATGTTGTGAGCTGTTAACTGCTCGTTTTCTCAGGGAAACAACTTTTGGTTGAACTGATTTGAACACTTCCAAATCAAAACTAGCAACAAAACAAGGGTTTGCAACCAGCTTCCTTCTGCTCCCCGCCTGGCCCAGTTCAAGACGACCAAAGAAACCCCACCTTCTCTTTGGTGAAGGTTTGGGATACCAGATCGTTTTTGGAATATGAACAATCTCATTTGCTTAAATCAAATGACCTTGCTTTGTATGCAAGAGGCAAGAAGTGTTAGGAGATGCAGAAGATTAGCTCTCTTTATGATCTGGTGAGTAGGTTGGTCCACTCGGCTCAGCCTTTTACCACAGCAGCAGCACCAAGGACATCCTCAGAATAAAATGTAAATAATTATGATAATACTTTCCAGTTTGGCAAGCATTCATACTACAATCCTATAATATTAGAATAACAATCATATACATGCATTCATCTCATTGTAAGCCTTCAGCAGTGCAACAGAGCCCAAATGAGTCCAGAATCTCACTGGAGGAGCAGCCAGCCAGGACACCTGCCCAGTACAATGCACTAAAACACAAATGCAGGAACGGGACTACGCAGTACTTTGGAGCCGGCAGCTCCACAAAACCAACCTTGATCTGTAGAAGCCCTGCAGGTGACACTGCTCATGCACAGCCCTGACACCTGCCTTAATTCTTATCCTAGCAGACCAAACTCAAGACCAGGCAGCTTTGCTTCTTTCTTCACCAAAGATGGCAAGGGTAGCTCCCCATCTTTGCTCTTGGCTGTCCTCAGCAGCGTCAGCCAGCCTTCCCAAGCCATGTTCCTGAGCACTGTTACCTCTTCGGTCTCTGTTTTCCTGCAGAGTGATCAAGGAAGCACAAGCAGCAATGCCAGTGGTTTTTCCCCATCATTCTCCCCACCTCCTGTGACAAGCCACTCCTCCTGGGGGGAAGAAGTCACCCTTTACCCCGCAGAACCCTTCGCATCCCCCCGACCAGGAGAGGCTGGCGAGCCTCTGGATGAGATCCTCATGGATCTCTCCAGCTAGCACCAGCCCCCCAGCATCAGCTCAGCACATCCACTGATTGTCACCCCAGAATTCAATACTACCATCAGCTGCCTCCTCTAATTGCACAAGAGCATGGGAAGAGCAGGTGCAAATCTTTCATCATGGAAAGGCATAATTTTTTGTCAGAAAAATCAGCTCATTTGCAGCAGCGTCCCTTTTAGACTGGAAGCGCATGCTCCCTTTTGCCTCCAGTTTGAGGGACAGCAAAAGTTGATGAGCAGAGTGCTGAATACAGCCCGTCTTCTAAAATGATCAATGTAACTGAAAACTAGTTTCTTGGGGAAAATGCTCTCAGTCAACCCCCAAAATAAGCCTCTTTCTTTGTGAGTATCTGAACTTTTCCAATTTAAGTAGACAGGGTTTGGTTTTTTTCTGTAATTGTGGTGGGATTAACATAAGCATTTATATAGATGTAATACGTAAAACAACTGTTCATACACACGCAGCCTGGAAAGATATGGCTTGTACAGGAACGCAGGCAGAAGTCCCATTTTATATTCCCACTCTTGTGGCTTTGTCACACATGCTTTATGGTATCACCGTTGCTTTTACTTGCTCAGTCACAACCCATTACAGTCAGGTGAAGGATTGATATAGACACTACAGGGCAGGAACCCATGCTGGGAGAAAAATTTTGCTGCTTAGAGGGAAAACAAAAAAGACCCGACAATGCTAAAGTTACCTTTATGTTAAACTACTTGCAGATAGTACTGAAAGATATTCAACTTTCACAGAAGAGTATAGACTAAAGCTCCATGAAACAGTGGATTTGGGGTTTTGTTTTTAATAGATTTATTTAGTAGCCAGACTAAGAGTTAAGCATTGGAGCAGAAAATTATTTTCTTCATTACCTTATTCTTTATTTATTGTGTACATCTGTTTCAATAGGTCTTTTGACACAAATAATAAAAGACTTTCGAAATTCACCTATTTTTCTGAACATCATTTTACATTCAGAATGGCAAAACCTACTTGAGAAAGATTAGCCATAAGAAAGCTTATTTGATTTGAATTCAAAGACAGGTAACACTGAAATGCTCAGAACTTACCTTCATCTATATCTGAAGCTTTGCCTTTCATGAATGTGATGTGGTATATGAACAAAAAAGTCTTGCACTCCTGTCTCCATGCCTAACAGTCACAGGTGACTGCCTCTGCATGTAATTTATTCACACTCAGTGGTCATTCAGTCAGCTCTGCTGGTACTGGGCAGCTGTCATGAACAAGGGACTACACAGAGCGTGTACACTCTGTATTTAATCCTGGTGATACTGATTGCATTAAAACTATACAGTAAGTTTACTGTAACCAGTTTGTCAAATTTTGTGAAGAACGTACCGGCATAGTTTCTCCACTAGACAGCTTGCTCAAGTGGACAGGAGAGATTTAGAACTGCAACTTCCATCAAATCTCTCTTGTCTACAAGTTCCAGCCTTGACTTCCTCTTCCACTGACCATTCATAGTTTTTCCTTTCTCTAACACATTTCCTATCCTATGCAGAGGAAAGTTTTTTAGGTTTCAAATCAAAAGTAGTGTCAGTTTCATTAGTCATTTAAAATAAAGAGGAACCACTGTAGACAATCAACATAAAATACAATTTACTTGCAATCATTTGCCTAATTCACATGCAACTGGTTTATATTAATAAAAGGAAACTGCATTTAGAAACAGCTTGGTTAGCCTTGAACTGCAGCAGTGGTGCTGGACAGCTGAAGCTACACTGGTTAATATAATTTGTGTTAATTTAGGGAAATGTGGTTAGATAAGTATTGAAGACTTCAGAGACTTTCCACAAAGAAAAATTTATCTATTCAGTAGCCTCAGTACTGCACTCATCTACATTAAACATTTCATCTGTTAATCCCATATTCTTCAAAGCAGAGCAGTCAGCAGAAAATACTTGGGAACACAAAAAACATAAAAAGATAAATTAGTAACTAGCAAATAATACAAGATTACAGTAGTAACCAAAGTATTCTCCCGTACTATTTCAAGCTAGAATACTGAACTCTTAAACAATTCCCACATTTCAGCACTGATACGGAACTGCAATACACAAAGTATATAAGCAGGGGGAAAAGCTGCTTTGCAAGAGGTAGAAAAGGTTTTATAAAAATCTTTAGGCACAATGCTTTGCAATCTTTTAAAAGCCTTCAGAATGTTACAAAGTAATAACGACCATTATACGTGTATTTGTACCAGTCTGTTTATTTTTACCCTTTGGAATAAAAGTATATTTCATGCACTCTCATATAATCTTTTGTCTTCGATACTGTTTAAAGACTATTTTTCTCCTATATCGCATGTGATTACAGAAGTTTTACAGGCTCTCAGGAATTCTTGTCACCAGGAGTTATACAGCAAAACTGATGCACCATTACTTAACATTTTTTCAAGAGGAGCAAGGGAATGCAAACACTGTTTGCGCATGTTCGTGTACCAAAGAACGCAGAAAGACACACTAAAAATCCGTAAAAATATTATTAGTTCTTTTGGTTTACTCTTGCCTCAATCAAGAAGTGAATGCTTTTAGAAGTGAACTTTTTTTTTTAACCACAATTTCCACAAATGTATGCTTTACAGTACAGTGGCTATACTCAAATTTTCACAATATCCAGAAATCAAAATACCAAGATCACTACATTTAGCATGAGCTAACAGATATTCACAAGTAAAACTTAGTGTCAGTTCAAAAAGATGCCTTCTTTGAGCTGAAGTACATAAGGCTTTTCTGGTAACAAGTTCTTCTCAAATATTTGCTTTATTACTGTCAGAGCATCTTTTTTTGCTAGTTTTACTTCTTGTCTTGGTCTTTTTCTGCATCCAGAAGCGCTGAACGGATTCCTAGCTTCTTCAGCTCTTCTACAAGATCTCCATTCTGATGCATCTGGAGGAGTATATCACAGCCGCCAACAAATTCACCATTGAGGTATACTTGTGGGATGGTAGGCCAGTTAGAGTAGTTTTTTATTCCTGCATAAGAAAAGAAATAAAAGTATTAAAGGTTTTCCCCCCTCTCCAAACAGAATGATTTTTAAACAGAATTAATTGCTTCAGCCTGACAGAAGTACCAATATCTTCATTTCTTCCCTGTTGAGGCAAAAGTGTATCTGTATAACAGAAGCACTATCAGAAAAACTACGTTAAAGTTAGGTTTGTTTCTTATTCCAACCCAAAGATGTGGGTCGAAAGATATGGAGTCAGCTCCTATACAGACTTCAGACAAGAGCTGGAAAAATGTAGTGTCTCTTTTCCCACCCAGGAAACAAGCAAATGTGATTTTTCAACCAATTAAAGAAATAAGAAGTCTTGGAAAACATTGAGAACTGTTTACATTCCATTACCCTTTATATTCCCCAAAGGGACTTTAAAATATTTTAATGCTTTTACTGAATCCACAGTGTTACTTACTACTGCAATTTCAATTGCAAGATACGCTTGCTCCTCTAGAAGCCTTATGACTTTCAAATTGCTTTATCTTTCCTTGCCAGACCTTACAGCCCATGGGAGGGGCACAAGGGCTGAAGTCCCTTAGAAGTGCTCGTGAAACAAAAAAGAGCTCGACTCACAATTATGAAATACAGAATTAAAGTTTAAAACTGTACTTCACAGAAGACAAATGTAAGACTATCCAAAAATATTGACTCATCAGCTAGTATAAACTGAACCCCAACTTGCACTTAAAGACATTGCACAAAAAATTATACAGAAGAGTCACTATATCTAATTTGCCACTTTTTAAATGACTCTTCACACAAAGCCATTATTTCTGTAGCAAAGAGTTAAATTCTACATCTGTATGCTCTTATACGAAGTCCACTAGCACATTTTAATACGTTTTCAATATGCAATGCCTAGAATTTTTCTACCAAGGGCAAGAAAGCCCATAGAGCAGATTTAAGCGTAGAGACAACAGAGGTGCCTTTTCAGATCATCAATATCCATTCACCTTGGAAGTCAACCCTCTAAACAAGCATGTAAGAGGTTTAGCATAGGCTGTCAAAGTACTGAAAGCAAATATTAGACCTGTATAGCAGAAAACACAAGGGAATTTGCTTTCCCCTGAGAAAATATTTTAACCTCTAGAGGTTTAACCTGTAAAGTTAAACCCCAAAACATTTTGAGGTAAAAAAATAACCATATCAGCAAATTACCCCTACTTTATCAGCAAATTACCCCTACTTTATTGGAACTTAAAACACTTCCTTTTTATTAAATATGCTTAAGTCCATAAATATGCAATGGGATTACAATTTTAATGCATAAAAAATAAAAAGAGCTAATAATTCCCCTTAGTCAAATACCAGCATGTTTAAAAAAAAATCCACTAAAATAACAGTAATCCAGAAAAAAAATCTGTTGTGACAAAGTGTTCCAAACCATGAAGTACAACATCAGATTTTATTTTGACTTACAATTTTGTGCATGGACAACCAGTGCTTCAAAAGTCCAGAATAGCAAGTTTAGCATATAAATCAAGGCCAAAGGTGAACCCATAACCATCTAACCCAGTCTCCAGCCATCACCACCTGTAATATTTTCCTTAGCGTTTCATTAAAACCCCTCAAATGTTCAGATCCAGTTTGCAGAAATTAGTAGTTTTGATGTGATCTTGTGTTTAGCTGTACTTTTTCTTAAACACCCCTTGGCCTTTGAGCACTCAAAAGTGGTCTGTCCTAAAAATCTTTTAACTCACAATAGTTGCAATAAAAAAACCTGAGTCCTAACACCAAGGCACACTCAAGGATAACCCGACTCAAAGGAGCCACGGCAGATTGGAATTAGGGTTTGTTTTTGTTAAGAAAGCTGAACACGAATTGAGAACCAAGGGCTCTGCATAATAAACCTACTGCCAGTAAGCATTCCATGTTAATATTTACACTTATTATCTCACAGACGTATTTTCTTCAAGGACCCAACTGCACATCCAAACAAGCACTGATAGTACTTTCAAGGATCAGTTCTTCAACTTCAGATAAAAATATGAATACAATCAAGCTCGGCTGCTTTAAATGCTGCATTTCGTGGACTGGGCAAGCTGCTTTAAATGCCTGCAGGCACGAGGATCAAACAGATTACAAACGGAACACCTCCTGAAGCAGCTAGCCAGCTCCTACCTTGGTGGAGCAGTTACTGACACTGTTTCAGTAGTGTTGAAACAAGCTGGCCTGGGCTACGCTTGCTGCACTCGGATGTGTTTCTGTGATGAATCCTCTGGCAGTACAGACACCCCAAGGGATCTCCTTCTCCTGCCTGCAGGTTAACACTGCCCACCGTGCTTCAGAAGCTGCAGCTTCTTCTTTGAGCCACTGTTTGCTTTGTAAAACCACACTCCACAGATGAGGTTTACCGTTTGACAGCTGAGCTAGCGCACTTTAAGGTAACTGTGAAACCAGAACAGTGAAAGGGGTACCTAGCGCCCTCCCACCCCATCTCCCCTAGTCCAGTTACCAATTCTCGGCCTCTCTCTTGCCAGCATTAGCACTAATGAATGATGGGCCATATCAAAGAACTGACTCAAGCAACTGCCCTCACTCCTGCCACACTTCCTCCAGAAAAGCAACACAGTTTCACACAGATCACTGGTACCGGTGCAAGCACGACTGAGGGAAGGCTAGCCCAAGGGTGCGGGGAAGGATCAAGTCCACCCGGTTGGCAGCATCCCATGCTTAGGTAATGTGAAGCAACAATGAAAATAATCCGAGGGTGAACTACCACAACAGTTCAAACCAGTTTAAATCACCACTTTCCCAGTACATAATCCCAAGCTCCTCTCTCACCTTAGCGACCTGAACCAGCCTAACGCTGTCCATCAGTTGAGTGCAGGACCCCGTCTAGAAGAGCCAACTTAGAGAAACTTGAATTGCCATGGAGTCGAGACAGCCAAGGTCTCTTAAACCAGCTTTAATAAGGAAAGATTTGTGTCAGGGAAGCATATCCTCAACTCAAGTTCAGATAAATCACATGAAGTACTAATAACTATTTAGTTTCACAGATTTGAGTGTGCTTTTAGATGAAGAGGCAAGCAGGGGAGTTTTTTTGGTTTTACAGCTTGCCATATTTTAGTACAAGCAAGTTTCAGCAGCTGAACTATAACAACCTGAAAATAAGGTGTTTCAATAATTACAGGGAAGAAACCAACCAGCATTTCAAAGACGCCTGAACCACCAACTCTACAACAGCCTCTCTTACTACAAATGATATAAGCATCCATATACGCAAACACTTAACCTATGTTCAGCTGAATACAAAGCTAGTGACCAGCTCACATACAGTAATCTCCTTGGAGATCAGCCTTTAGTTGAACAGATGTATTAGAACTTTCACAGCTAAAGGCTCAGCAGCCCCTCGCTAACCCCACATACACAGTGCGGATTATGTTCACAGAGTGGGTTTAGGAAAGCGTCACATTCTGCATATCTAACTTTTCAGCACCTGAGGCCAGCTCCAGGAGACTAAGCAGGCCTTCAGGCAGCCACTGCTGAATCACACTTGGCAACCTACAGAGCTTCAGCTTCCAGCAGCCCTGCCCTCTCCGCTGTCAGAGACTGCCATCCACAGAAGCAGGCATGTACTGGCAGTAGGTCATACAGCTGAAGCAATAGGACTGCCCACTGGCCTTGAAAGCAGCAGTGTCATTCCCCAACTCTTCATGTCAAGGCTCCATCCCTGGTGCTGGCTCTGGCGCTCACCTCGCAGTACAAGCCAGTTCAACTCGCACGCCCACTGATCCAGTTAATAAATCGAGCTGGCTCTCCGTGCAGTCGGACAAGCGCCAAAGCTTGTGCATGGAAGGGCACAGAACGACTTCTTTAAGCACCTGAGAACCAGCAGGATATTGTGCAAGTGTACACCCTGTTACTGCATTCACCACAGCTTAGCCAAACAGTCCGGATCAAACCACGAATTTCAGTTTAAAGCTCAGGTAGCCAGAAGGGCAGTAACCTCTCAGATCACCTAGCACAAGCCAGAGTTTGTGTGAAGGAAACATTTGCTCTGCTCAGAAGCGAGATGTTCCTGATACTTAGTTAAGAAAATACTATATATGCACATGGTCAAGGCCCAGAGATTATAATTGACAAACACATTGCCTGTTCAAGGGCTCACAAAAGCCCTCCCAACCAAAACTGAAATGCTGATGGTTTGATTTCAAGGTTTTTAGTCCTTTTTAGTTTGAATTTGTTCGAGTAAACCTTAAGTTTAATAGATTTAGATGTTTAAATAAAGTTTAAAAAACTACCATGATTTGCTCACCTGCCAAAGTCAGTAGATTTACTTGAACAAAACCAACATTCATTAAAAAAAAGTCATCACACCCGAATTCCAGTATTTAAGTTTTTATACCATACCAACTATTATACCCGCTGAGCTGAAAAGCAAGCGAGGATTGGAAAAATCAGCCTCTCAGCTAAAAGTTAATGAAAAACCTAATTATTCAGATGATACAAAAAACACAGGAGAAGGAAGTCACCTGATACATGCCAGCACACGGATTTAAAGCACATATTTTGTGTATTCTGGACAAGAACTGTAATGCCACGTACCTGCAAGACTAATTACTATGTACTTTTTTTGTTGTTGTTGTTTTAAAACTTTCTCAAATAGTGTCATAAAACCTTAAGTCAGCCATGCACACTGAAGAGGAAAAGAAGGAAGAAAAGCATTAGGAGAACTGAGTATTAGCCTTCTACAATTAGCAAGAAACCTTATACAGAATAGCTCCTACTACTCGAGCAGCGATGGTGAAACTATTACTAAATATTTCTTGTGCAAACGATTAGCATAATCTTGCACTTAATCAAAAGAACCCAGCCGGCAGCGCCAGCAGGGGATGCGGTGGGGTACGTCTAAGCCCGTTCATGTTGTTTCACCATACTGTTCACAGGGAACAAATAAATCGGACTAGCTAATGAAGTATTTTGGGGGTCTTTAAACGGAGCTTCGTGTCTCTTAACTAGGCGAGGGAGCGTGGCACGGAAAGCCGACCTCCAGGAGCCCCGCCGCAAGCACAGCCGCATTCCGCCGGGAACTGCCGCCCTGCTGGGCGCAGCGCTGGTTACACAGACCCGCCGGGGACGCCCAGGCCAAGCAGCCCCACGGCGCATCTCCGTGACACAGGCCCCCGAGCCCCCGGCACAGGCCCGCTGACAACGCAACAGGCAGAGCCCAGGGAAGCGAGCACGGCCGCCTTACGCCCGCCGAGAGCAAGCGGGGGCTGCCGCTCCGCGGGCAGGCGCGGGTGCTCCCGCAGCCCCGAGGCCGCCCCGGCCTCCCGGCCCACTTACAGCCTCCCCAGGGCCTTCCCGACCGGGTCACCGGTACCCCGGCGCTCGGGATCTGCCCCGCCGCGGCGGCGGTTCGCGAAGAGAAGCCCCGGGCGGGCTGAAGGGCCGTGCGAGCCCCGGGCGGCGCCCAAAGGTGACCCCCGGCCCGGCCCGGCGCTGACCTTGGCGGAGGTCGGGGTCCTGCAGGACGTCGTGGGCCCGGTAGTCCTCCACTCCGTGCAGGCGCAGGATCTGCACGACGGCGTTGCTGAAGCCGCAGAGGGGCTGCGCCGGGCTGCCCTTCATGAACACCACCACCGGGTGCGCCCGCACCAGCCGCTCCACCGCCTCCCGCGACCCGGAGCCGCCGCCGCTGCCGTCCTCGGCCCCGCCGCGCTCCCCGGCGCCTGCCTGGCTCAGCAGCCGCCCGGCCCGGCCCCGCGCGGCGGCGGCACCGGCACGGGCAGCACCGGCCCCCAGGCGCCAGGCCGCGCGCCCCGCGCCGCTCATCGCGCACCGCCCGCGCCCGCCACCGGCCCCAGACAGCGCCGGCCGCCTACGGGCGGGGAGCGGGGCGGGCCACGGGGAAGCGGCTCCTCCGTATAGGCGTGGCCGCCCGCCAATCAGCACCGGCAGCCAGTAGTGTGAAGGGACAATGAGCCTTGTCCCACCCAGCCACCCAGAGGGTCCCGTGCTTTGTAGAAGGCGCAGCGCCGCTGCGGTTGCATTGGGAGAAGTGCCTGTCAATCCAACGTGATTGAGTTAATCCCCGCCCGCCCCGCGGACGCGATTGGTCAGGTTTCCCCGGTGCGGGGGTTTTGCTCGGGAAGCCTCGCGGGTGCGTGATGAGCGTATAGATCCTTCCGCTTCCGGGTAACGGCTGGCGGGGGGACCTGGCGTGCTTCAGCCGTCCTCTGCCTGGCCGGCGGCTCCGCGGGAAGGGAGGGCAGCGCAGCGCAGCCCTGTGCCCAGCCGCTCCCTTCGGCCGGGTCCCGGCGCTTTCCCGAGTGGAGCCGCAGGGCGGTGCGCTGGGGGACGCGCCGGCCCCTTGGCGGTGCGGGCGGGGGCCGGGGCGGGAGCCGAGCAGTGCTGCTGGCGAATGGAGCGCGGGGAGAGCGGGGCCGCCCGGGGCGGCGGGGGGAGGCGCTCCGCCCGGGGCGGGGGCTGCCCGTGCCGAGCGGAGCTCCGCGGCGGCGCAGCGCGGACGGGCGCGTGCGAGGCGCGGGGCAGAAGCGTGCGTGCCCGCCTGCGTCCGCTCGCCGGGACGGAGGCGGCGGTTTGTGCCCCCGAGAAACCAGCCGTTCTGTGCGTGCCCTGGTTTTAGCGCCAGGCGAGGAGACCCGAGTGACCGGTGGCTTTGTGCGGGCTGGCCCGTCGCCGGAGCGGCTGGCGGGGCCGGCAGCAAAGCGGGGGGCTGGCAGCGGGGGCGGGCGGTGCCCTGGGCCCGGGGGTGCCCGGCGACCCGCGGAGCGGCCGGGTGCGCGGCCAGCCGCGCCTGGGCGGGCGCCGCCGCCTTAGCGAGAGCTCGGAGCGGAGCGCGGAGGTCTCCTGCGGCCAGGCCCGTGCGGTAAGTAGAAGAAAGTGCTGAAAAGGCTTCCTCTGTTCTAAAGCCGGAACCTCGCACAAGTGACAAATCAGAGCGTGTTTCCGAGTGCTGCAGCTCCGGCATTTGGACTTTTGCTGTGTTAATGGCCATCCGTGTCACTTCCAGTGGTACGGAAAAGGCCTTTTTCCCACCCAGTTCAGCTCGTGATAGTTTTACAAAGAAGGCCAGCGTGTCTTATGCATTCAGAAGATTGTTTTCTAGTTCTTGATTTCTTTTGGAATCCAGATGACACTTGAGTGACAGCTCGGTTTTCATTTTCTGTGAAACCACAGTCGGGCATTGCTCCTGTTGCCTTTTATTTAAGTTTAATTAGAACAAATTGCAAAGGGAACTGTCCTGGGTGAATAGCTTATGAAAAGAAAAGGGTTACTGCAGTATTCAAAAGTATGTGTATTTATGAAGTACTTTCTATTAATGAATCTAAAGGTGAAGTTCATGTATTGTTGACGAACGCTGTGTGTTTTATGTGTCAGTATGTTTTGTTTTCAACAGAACATCGGAAGCCAGGCACAGTCATGCTGACCGAGAGACACAAAAGTTATTGTTTTCTGTGGTTTATATGTTATGATTAATATGGTGCAAGGTTGTGCAATATGAAAAAAATAGTATCCAGTTCATCCTAGATAAAATTTCAGTAAGTTCTGCAAAGCAATATGTTTTTCTATTCGTTGAACTGGTACGATACACAGAGACGGAGGCTTAGCTGGTGCTAAATGTAATAGCCCAACTGGTCTGTTTTGTCACTTTAATCTAGCAGAAAGACTCCTGTCACTTTAAGATCCTGGGGAGTTAGAGGGGAATTAAATTAAAATTGAGTAAAAAGAAAGATCTTTCTATTCTTAAAAGCAGCTAAATGTCATCTTCTAAAAAAAATGCTGGGTTATAAATGGAACTTCCTAGTAGTTGCCTTCCTTGATCCTTCTAGCTATTTCTCCAAGGAGACGGTTCATTAGAAATTATAAATTAAATAGGACATCAACCGAAGTGTAATAAAGCCTTGTGAGGATAAGCTGCTTCCAGAATAACGTAACCCCTGTTGTAGTTTAATCCTCTGTAGTCCAAGAGATGCCCTTGGTTGTTGGTACTCTGGGCATACCAGGCTTGCAGAGAGAGCACCTGCGTGAGGAAGCCGAGGCATGCCTGTAAGAGTCGCAGCAGCAACATGCGCAATATTCCTCTAACAGCTACAATTCTGTTGTCACGGAGATAATGACTTATCCCATGTCATTATTGATCTATCAACAGTAAGAGCAATTTTGCAGTTTGATATTGTTTAGTAAATAGAGTAACATCTGCTGAACACTGAAAAACTGCTATACATGTTAGAAGCCTTCCCTGAAGTCTGTGTACTGGGTTAATAGAAGTGCCTGAATTTATAATTACGGTAGTTTTGTGAGATTGGCCTGTGAGATAATATTAAGCTTAACAGAATGCTTTTTAATAAAATATTTAGTATGGTCAAATGCTATTGGATTATGTAATATGCAGCACTCTCTTAGTGGATAAACCCTTTTCCTACTGGTCAGACTTAGAGCAACTAGCCCATGTACACTCTAGAATCAAGTAGATAATCATTTGTTATCTGGTCCAGTCTTCTATCAGTCTAAGTGAAACTTCTTGTATTTTCCAGATAATGGTTTAAATCATCTGTTCAGAAGAAATATTAATGGGACTCCCATAAGACTCCTGACACTTTGCTGATGTTCCTGTTAGAAGACCTATCACCTCATTTTGAAAGCAGCAATGAAAGCGCCAGTATTCAAACAACAGGACTTAGATGCTCACAGTTAGTCACAAATTGCATTACTTCCAGGCATTCTGCTGCTGAACGGAATTACTAGGTATGCATTGGTAGTTTGAGGTTCTTACACAGTGCACAAGAAGGCAGACATCTAAGAATGATACTGTCAGCAGAAAGTTGTTTTTAAAAAGGGGAGGGCTAAATTAGCTAGTGGGAAAGATCAGAAGAAAAGTCTCATTTCAGCTTATCAGAACAGGACACCTCTTTGTGCCCCAGTCAGATATCTGTGCGCCTTTCTGACTTGTGATAGCGCTTGAAAATGAAGTCCCTAATTGTGCCTTAACAATTGAGCTCTACTTAAGTGGTTTATTTTCCCTTTAAGCTTTTTAGTGGGATGGCTTGAGCTCCAGTTGTTCTGCATGCCAGGTAAATAATTTCAGCATGCCATCAAGGCAACATCTGGCAGCATCAACATATCCTCAGTTTCAATAGCATTAAGAATGCTTAAAATGTACCTACCATTCTGGACTGCACAGTTAAACTTTGTGTAGGATGCCTAAATTGTGAACACTGAAGAAATGTCTGTGAAAAGATCCTGGTTATTTTGAAGATGTGCTAGTCTGAAAAAGTTGTGCAACAAGCAGCAGAAATGTAGAAGTGCTAGGGCGGGTTTTACTGGTATAGAAGCTCAGGTCCCATGGGAGGTTGATGCTTTGAAATCTGAACTATATCTAACCTCCTGTTCTGGATCTGACTTGGAGATCTGTAAGCAAGTCTGTTTCTGAACTAGATGGGTAGTTAAATAATATTTATGGATTTACAGCATATTCCCAAGTGGGTGTTTCTGTTGGCTTTAAAATACAACAGTCCATTTCATAAATGACAGAGGTGAAGCATACATACAAAATTATGTAAGGTTGGTTTAACTGATGGGTGATCTACATGATTGAAGGCAGTTGTTTGACTCAGATTGTGTCAGGATGCCTTTGGCAGAGAGAGGTCATTCTAATAATCAAAGGAAAATTGTCTGAGCCCCACATCTAACAAACATAATGGAAGATCATGTTCAAGCTTGAATGCGGGCCTTTAAGTAAGATGCTCTTTAGACTTGAAGCTTGCTTCTTAATGACACTGACCTCAATATGTGCCTCTTTGTAGTAACACTCTGCTTTGTGACTTGTGAAGCTGTCCTGGGACAAGGACCCTCTAGTATGGCCTTTGTAATAGGGGAGTAGAATTATTCCTTGGGATAAGTAAGCTTCTTGAAACTATTCTGCCCGACTAGAGTCTGTTGGACCCTTGGGCCTTATTTGCAGATGGTAGTGGTGCTTGAGTCTTTCACTGTTACAGAGGAAGCATAATCTTATATACATCTGACTTATGAGAAATGTTACCTCTAATGACAACACCTCTTGCCTCTTCACCCAGGAGTTAGGAATGCCAAAATCTTTCATGGGTCTGAGAAAAGACTGGGCAAACTCAAGAAAGTAAAATTGGTCTGCTAAATACAAAGATGTTGTTGGATTGAGTTTTGAGCCATAGAAAACTAGGGACTGGCATTATAACTATGTGCATGTCCTGTTCTTTGCTTCCTGCGCATTCACTTTTGACCAGAGTTGCAGAAACTGGGTCCTGAGTTTCTGATTTAACTTGGTATGGTAATTTGTACAAATTGTAATTTACTTAAAATGCTGGAAGTGTCTTCTGGTCTTTCATAATTGTGGGGGAAATCCCAGGGCACTCTCTGCCTTTAAGATTCTTGTGCCCCAGTTAAATTCTACTGGCATACTCCGGGTGTAGCTACGATGGCAGGAGTGTTTTTGTTGGCCTCAGCTTGTTTTAAGAACGTGCTGCTGCAGTGAGGCAAGAAAAGCTCCCATGAGCATGTATTTCGTGTCCACGAGGGGGCTCTGACAGCTCTGGTCTGGTGGTTGGTGATCCCCGAGTGACGCGTGTCACTAAAATGGCAGGCTCTAGTAGCTGAATGCTTGTTGCCTCTGAGAGTGACTACATCTGTCCCCATTCAGCACTTTCAAATTCCCTATTTCTTCTATGTGAAATTTAAAAAAAAAAAAAAAGGTAGAGCAAGGTACTTTCCTGTCTCATTTTGACAAATGCATCTCATGTAACAAAAACTTGCCTCACCTTCAATAAATAGCACTGGCCATTTGACGTCTGTGGCAGAAGACAGATAGCACCAAGTGTGTGTTATCACACACGAGTTTCAACTGTATGAGAGATTTCTCCAAGTAAAAATTCAAGAGTTTTGCACACATCAGTGTATTTGTAAAGTAGATGGAATTGTTACGGATAATCTTAATTATATTTTTAAAAATCTTAATATTTTTTAAACTTGTTACTACAGTATTTCAATAAAGATTTTACTTTTTTCATCACTCATCCTTCAGTCTTTCAGTTTTTTCCAGGAATGTGTGTGCACATTTTAACAAGTTTGTACGTTCTCATGATGTTCCTTTGAAAAGGAAGTATAGTCTAGCCAGTGTTGTGACCCTAAATCACATGAATTGCTGTTGCTTAATTGTTCCTTGACAAATCTTATTAAAGTAATTCTGGGAAGCTTGGAAGCTTTTTGTTAAAACATTAGTCTTCAGCTGCTAGTGTTATCCGAGTAATTTTATATTAGCTATAGTATAAACAAGGTCTTATTACTGTAAAAATGTTGAGGGTAATTCTCAGCTATATACTGCATGCTCATGGAAGTGCAGAAGTGATACGTTAAAGCAGGGATGAAGAAAAGCTTAAGTGAGTCACCAGACTAAAATTAATCACTGCAGTCAGTGATATTTGTTGTAAAAAGATGTTCCTAGTCTCACTATTGTATAAAGTGTTGTGCAGAGTCGAATGACCCTCATCTCACTCGCATACATCTTTTCATATGGATTGAAGCTTTCAAGTTTTTATGCCAATTAGAGTTGTTTTGACTAAGATTTCCTACAGGAGTTGTGTAGTGGCTTATGCTCTGCTAAAGAGAACTTGAATTTGGATGAGGCAAATGTAAAGTGTGATGCCTCTCGGAAGACAGCTGTGGTGTGGAATCTGAGGGCTTGAAACTACTGAGAACTGACCTTTGACAGGAAAGTGCATGGAAATCTGCCCATGTTTGGCTGTGGTATGAGGTTTGCAAACTCTTATTTGTATACGTACAAACCAAATTGAGCTAAAAATCTGGAGTTTTTTTCCTTGCTGGATGTGATACTGTCCCTGTATTTCTGAATTTTTGTGGGCTGGGCTAGAATCTGTTTCCAGTTATGAAAGCAAGGAATGGGTGTACAAAGGTGTGGGAAGCTGGGACTCAGACAGGCGGAGGGGAACTGTACTTACCTGATGCAGATAGCTCCGTGAGCTGTTCCTAGAGGTGGATGGGACAGCGTCATCTTTCCAGGCCTGTTCCAATCATTGTCTCTCCCTTCAGAGTGTGGAGATTCTCAGACCAGATGTGTAACCTAACAAGGGACACTGGGAATATGGAGGGGAGGGAGAAACAGACTGACAAGGAACATGGGTAAGGATGTAGCAACTAGGTCTAATGGCACAGAGGCAGAAACTGCTAAGGCAGCACTGGATAAAATTAAGAATAGAAGAGTTCTGGGTAAAATAAATAAATTGGGCTCTGCCATGAACAAGATGCAGTGGGATAGGACTGAAAGGGCTACTGGTGACTGGCACTTGCAAAATAGGCTTTCCCAAGAGTATAGAAATGAAATCTCAAAGCTTTTAGGTGAGAATCTAGCAGCAGCATGTCTCAGACTTCTGTGGCACTGGTCACCTCAGTGACCACCCTATGGGGATGAACAACTACCTTGTGATCTTTCAGTCACTCCCCGCACAAATTAGGAAAGTCACGTTCTGATCCAAGATGGTTTGTGCAAGGATCGATGTGACTTTGCATTGTGAAGATTTTTGTTAATTGACTTCTAAGGAAATAAGCATGGATGCAGGTTGTTAAAGGAATGCTCTTAAAGTTGCGAAGTTGGATACTCGAGAAATGTTAGATTTAGGCAGAACTTTTGAAAGCATGTGCATGCGAGGTCAAACCAAGATTTTCATTTTGAGGTGACATCTGTTTCCACAGAAGTCCTGCATTTTCAATGCATAGACGTTGGTTTTCTCAGTGCGGCCTGAGGTTCAAACAAAGGAAGGCTGTTTGCAGGCGGACAGTATCAAAGCCTTTGATAAGCCCTCCTTAGATAGACCTTGTTTCAATCTCTACCTTGGAAGGAAACCTGGAAAATTGTTTAAAGCACAGTCCTCAACAGTGCTCACTGCTGGTGTTTCTCTTTGAGTGTTCGTGCTGATGTAGTTCAAAGGCTGACTTGGAAAAGTTCTCGGCCTTTGCAGTTGTAGTTAGAATCAATAAAGTGGAGAGTATGAAGTTTGAAAATAGAAAGTATTGCAAAAACTGTTGTGAAAAGGTAGGTGTCTTAAACTGGGTTTCTGAAATCAATGGATACTTTGAACTTGCTGTATTTTAAATCCTTTTCTGCTAACCACATATATTGGTGTTGCAGGTAAATTGTGAGCTCGTATATGTTAAGCTCTCTGAAAAAGTGTCGTGGTTCAGCCTCTGATGGCCACCTAAAACCCACGCAGCTGCTCGCTCACTCCCCCCACCCCTGTGGGACGGGGGCGAGAATCAGAAGAGCAAAAGCAAACAAAAAACTTGTGGGTTGAGATAAGAATAATTTAATAATTAAAATAATAATGACAATAATAATGATTATTATAATAGTGACGATAATATAATAAAAAGGAAAATGGAAAAAAACAAAACCACAAACAATACAACTGCTTACCACCTGCTGACCGACGCTGCTGGTCACTGAGCCGTGATTGCTGCCCTCCCCCAGCCAGCCCCTCCCAGGTAACATACTGGGCATGACATTACATGATATGGAATATCCCTTTGGCCGGTTTGAATCAGCTCCCTCAGTTGTGCCCCCTCCCCTCCTGGCTTCTCGTGCACCCGGCAAGAGCATGGGAAGCTAGAAAAGTCCTGGACTAGTACAAGCACTGCCCAGCAACAACCAAAACATCGGTGTGTTATCAACATTGTTTTCATACTAAGTCCAAAGCACAGCACTGTGCCAGCTGCAGTGAGGAAAATGAACTGTATTCCAGCTAAAACCACGACAAAAAGTGTCCATGATGGTGGTAGGAATATTTTGGAATGCTTGGTTTTCATAGGAGTTTTTATGTGATGTGAAGAAAACTATACCCAAAGTACTAACAAAAACTTTACATGGGCGAGGAGGATTGTGTTGTGTGTTGGCATACTTGCATTTGTAATATACAGACTGAAAGCTCAAGAACAGACTCAAAAGTATCTCTTATGAGAGGTAAAAATACATGTTCTTAAAGGGGAGGCTAGAAACTTGAGGTTTTAGATCTATACATTTTACTTATTTAAAAAATCCAAACAAGGTGGGGGCAGACACCCAACCACTTGTAAACCCAAAAATATCAATACAAAGATGAGAGAAGTTTGCAGGTTTGGGGGGTTTTGATATTCTAAAGTGTATTTTCTGTCCTTTTCTGAATTATGAAAACCTGTATGTCTTGAAAATCTGACTGTGCTAGAACAGGTGAACTAATTGAGAGAGCACTGCCAAATGCCCCTTATAAATACTGTGATTGTCTTGATTCTGACTGTTCACACGCAGTGTTTTTAATGCTTATAACTGCATGATACAAACATACAGGTTTGGGGGTGGTTACTAACCATGCACTTCTAAAGCGCAAGCAGTTCTCACAAAATAGACAGCTTCTCCATAAATACGAGTGTATGCACCTTTCCTAAATTTGCATTAAAATAATTGCATGGAAGCTCTCTCTAGTTTTAATGCTTACCTTTAAGTTAATTTCTTGCAGTTCAGCAATTGAAGTTTCAGCGCTGCAGTGCTCTAAACTCTTCCTCTGAAGTTCGGAGAGCTCAGCAGCCTCCTTGGACATAGCTAGCAACTCGTGGGGTAAATAACTCGTACTGCAAAGTTGTTGGGCTTGTACAAAGGCCTGTTGTATAATCAACTTGACCTCATTTAAAAAAAAATTACACCCTGTGAAAAAAAGCCTGGGAAAAAGCTCTGAGTTTTAGAACAAACACTTTTCTTGTGACATTGGGGCATAGATCAGTCTGAATCATCCTTGGACTCCCTTCCCCATCAGTAAGCCCTTTTGCTCTTTGTCCAGAGATTTGTTCGGATACTAGTTTTCAGTTGCTGCTGTCCTGGGAAGCAGGAGGACACAAAGGTACATCCTAGCAGCTGCTTTCTGTCACTGTACTTTATTTTGGGACACTTGATCAGAGGAAGCTGATCTGCACTCTGTTGTAGTTTCATGCTAGACTACAGTGGCAAATGATTTAAGGTCTGTGTGCCATGGAAGGAGGAAAGTAAAACTAGACTTCTCCTAGAACTATAGTCTTTTAAACAGTGGTATAGGAGAGTTGTTTTGTGTAGGATATGTCTCCTATGCATTAAAAGACTAGATGCAAAGAAATAAATTGTTTCACAAAGCTGGCGTACCTAGAAGCAGGAAGACTAGATGGAGGAAAGTGTAGCTCCAGACTACTGAGTCTCAGGGAAATCAAAATAGCAAAACTGCTGTTGTGGTGTCAAGGGAAGCAAGGAGAGCCACACGTAGTCATATGTGATTAGTTTTAGTAATAGAAACTTCATGGAATGTTATATTTCAACAGTTGTTTCTGCTGTTTTTTCAGAGGACTCCAGAGAACATTTTTTTTAACCAGCTTATGGCATCTCCTTCTGTAACTTTAGGGAAAAAAAATGGAGAGGAACAAGGAGAAAACCCAATCCACACTGCAGAAGCAGAAGTCAACATACCCCTTCCCTTGTATGCTTTCTGGTACAGCTAGGTTGTTGCTGCTCCAGAACATCTAGTCTTTATTTTTTTTTAAGCACATCCAGACTCCCTAGCAAACTGTGTGTCTGTCTGCAGCTGGAGGTCTGTGGGTGCTGCTGTAGTACAGCCATTAAACTTTTTTTTGGTCCACAGAGGGTTCACAGCATAAATCATAATTGCATAAAATCTGAGACTTCTTCAGCTGCTGTCTTAAATATGAAAATGCCGCTTATATATAGGATTCTTGAGAAACCTAATTAATATTCATATATTTCTTTTAAAAAAGGTTGATGGGTATTATTTTTCCAGTTTAAATAGAGTATAAAACACTCCCAAATAGAGAATATCTTTCATTTCAACAGGTGGAAGATATTTGGGCTTGTCTTTATACCTGCACCAGTTTACCATGGATGTCAAGTTTTTAATTTACTTTAATATTAATCAAATTCTCATAGATGAAGAACATGAAGATTTACAGGTAAGTAATGTTTTCTGGTTTTAATATACCAGCTATAATTCACTTGATTTTTAGCCCATCTTTCTCGTTTGTATGCTTGCAGAGGATTCAGGAGTGGTGTGTGTGCTCTCTAAGTGCAGTGCTCCAAACCGCACAAGCCTCAGCAATCCTACTGCCTTATCTCATCTGGAGGGAGTCACGTTGTATGAGCAAGCTTCTCAATTTCTATTTACAAGTGGAGAAGCAATTATCTTTTTTTTTTCTTCCCGCTCCTCTTTTCTCAAAGATACTTTTATACTCTCCTCCTGTCTGCAGTCTCCTCCTACTTCCATGTTCACTTATCTTCCTAACTTAAATAGGTCACTGAGGACCGTAAAGACACTTAGGAAAAGAGAGCTATGCAGAACAATGCCCTTTAAAATATATTGTAAAGAAGATAGCTGAAAGCAGGGGAGATCTCTCAAAGAAAGTAAATCCAATCTTTTGTTCTAGTTGCAAAATGTAGACAAGTTAAAAACTGTATTTCCTGCATAGCTGCTAACCTTGCTGATGCCTAAATGTTACACACAAATTGCAGGAAAAAAAAAACCCAACAACCCCAAACTCAAGTCACCTCGGGGGATGAGGGGCCAGGAGAGCACATAGCCTGCTAGTGAGGATGCTCCTCCGGGCAAGGAAAGTTGTGTCTCGGGGTTCTGCTCCTACCCCATCTGTGCCTCTGACTTGGTCTATATTCAGTTGTTCTCTGGCTGACACTTTTGCTTGAAGAATATTTTTTTTTAAAATGAAATAATTATATTGGCATGCAGATGTATAGTCCAGTACGCAGTTCCATATAGAAACAGTATTTAAAAAAGCTTCCTCTTAATAAAGCCAATATAAGGACTTTCAGTACTGCAGATGCATCAGGAAAACTGCACCAGTGTAGCCGAGTGTACAACAACCTTTTCCTATTTTCTGTTCACTAGCTGTGAGGTGATATTGTCTCCAAAGTTTGTGTCTGCTCCCTTTACCAGCTTCTAACACCCCTAGTGTGTTATTTGGGCATTGAGTGTTTCTTCCTATATTTAAGGAGAAAAGAAAAGCTTTCTGAGTGCTCAGACTGTTGAAGGTGTGTAGGCACCAGAGTAAGAACAAGAGCAGAGCATGTGAGAACCTGCAAAGGAAATAGGTAGAAGAAATAATGATGCTTGGGAAAGGGAGAGTTGCTGGTTTGCTCTTGAGACAAATTGTTTGATATCAGCATGGAAGTTGACTGTTATTTATGAATGTTTTGATAATGCTGGAGGACTCCAGTATCATCAGTGACAACTGTTCCTTTAGAGCATATTTTCCAAATAATATGGTGTGATTCAAGGCAAGTGTTGTTTGCATGAAGAATCCTGATATCTAGTATATGTGATGTACAAAGCAGTCCGTTTTTCTCATAAGTAAATGGAGCGGTGCCTCAGCTGGTTTATACTGGCTTAACTTTCTTTGAATTCAGTGGACATACATCAGTTTTTGTCCGCTAACCTTGTTCCCACATCCTTTTCACTGTTAGGCTTGCTCTGTCCGTTACAGAAGCTGCAGAGATCTGAGGCATCTTTGGGAGAATCGTGCACCTAACAGAAAACTTGAAAGAAATGTCTTCTGTTCCTAATTGCATATGCTTACTGCGGTTCTGGGAGTGCCCCTGGGAGTGATATTGGGAGTACTAAGTCCAGCTGTAAATACCTTACGTGCTGAAGGCTCTTATTCTCAGAAGGATATGAGGGTGTAAAGGACTTGGTTTACAACAATTGATTTAATGGATGTTGTTAAACCTTTGTGTATTTAAGATTGTGCAAACTTCATTTTGACTGCATCATCTTCTGTGATATTTGTTAACTTCTAGTTTGAGATGAAATTCCAAATTTAAAAGCTAATGAATAAGGGGCACCAAGTATCACTTTCCTTCTGTTTACATAGAAGCATACTGGCACAGAAAAATGCCAAAATCAATTGATTCAGAATCTGTCTTGTAGACTGTGCTTAAATTTCAAGTGTCCTTGGAGAGTTAAAATAGCCAAGTCTGCCCATGAGTTGAAACCTGGGCAAATAGTAAGTGCTTAACTAAGAGAGAGTATTTGGGCCATGGGTGGCAGAACTGATACAAGGTCCCGCTTTCCTGCAGAGGCAGTCAGTCTGCACCCAGATGTGGAGCCTAATTAGGCAGAAGATAAACTTCAAAATATGCAGCGGGGAGAATGTGAAATGCCAGGTTAAGTCCAAATGATCTCCACATTAATACAGGGCAGGAAGTTAGCCTGGTTGACTGGTGTGATCCTTGCCCTAGCGCTCCTGAAGGTAGGCTGTTTTGACGTTAACATTTAGAGTTTATGGCTCTTCATTCCTCACTGACTGAGGAGAGAGTTCTGTAGCAACTCCTACCACCATCCACGGAAGCTCTCTGTCAAGCAATATGCAACTTCTAGTAGCTATAAAACAACACCAAAAAAAAAAACCTAACCCCAAAACCCTGAGAAGCCCCAACGCTGAAACCTGTCATGCCAAAGACATATGTCACTGGTATGCTGCACACAAATGTTACTCTGCCAGCAAATGCTGTTCCTCCCACCCCAAGACTGCCATGTGACTCATTATATGAATAACAATTTTACATTGCTGTACCCAAGCAAACATAAAGGGAAACATCTTAGTATCTTGTAATACTTGTTTGTCATCAGTTATGAGCATAATAAATGGGCATGTTATGCTAATAAGAGAGAGCAGCTACTCTGCAGCATTATTAGTACTTCTCTGTTGCCCTTAAGATGTCACACAGGTCCTCCTATGAAGTAAACCACGCCAACGCCATTCTCATTTTTGCAGTATTTGATGCTTTCCACCCAGTCTCTTGGGTATTCTGCTCATCAGAGGAAATGTCTGAGAATGCTGCATATTCACTGAAAAATACTCGTGTTTTGGTTTAGAGGCTGAGCCAACTGCTTCTAAAAATATATTCCTTTCTTCCAAGGAGAGAGAGCTAGAGCTGTTGCTCTCTCCTTTTCAGAAGCTCCTCCACCCTTCCAGGCTGCTTGCAGCCATCCTAACCTCTCCTTTGTTGTTTAGGTGTGGTGTGTAGGCAGCTTTTTATTGTTTGGGTAATGCACTGAATGCTCATTTACTTAACATTTCCTGTTTGCCTGTGTATATTGGTTTTTCTAACTCAGCATGTACAAAGCTGTTTGAGGTAGTAAAATCAGAGCCATGAAAGCCTCTGCACAGGGAAATGCACAAGAGGATCTTAATGCAAGCAATTTTTAGGTACACTCATGCATTGTCCAACACCAGCAAACCTTCTGAATACAAAGGGCTGTTTTTATTTTGGACTTAAAAGTTCTAGGTATACAAAGTAATTTCTTAAGGGGGGGTTTCATAAGGAATTGGTTGCTGCCGGTGAGGGTTGCTCATGTGCTTGCTGTGATGACTGAGTCAGTTTTCCCAGTCCAAATTCGCAGATAAGATTTTCTGTTCTCTAATCTACCTATTCTAGACACGTTCCTTTGGAGTCCAACCCTTTTGGGTTGTGTCTAGTTCCTCACACTATACCAAAGGTCATTAAGAGACAATCAGCTCTGAATTACTGTGGGGCAAGCTCACTTGCATAGGCGTGGATTACATTTTACACACTGGTGATATAAACTTTACTCCAAGTAAGCAGTCTGTCAAAACCATGCTAGTGAATAAATTATATTTTCCAAGCTAGGTGATAGGCTTGTCCACAAGCAGAGGGGGATTACAAGCATTCAGTTTCCCTCTCAGTGACAACTTAAAAGGTCACAGTCACCCCAAATTGTGCCACTGAGCATTCATAGCTTCAAGGTCAGAACCAGCTATAAAAGTACACTCCTCACCATTAAGTTCTAACAAAATTTCCATTTACCACTGCTGGTGAGGGATGGTGATTTCTGATGGTTTGGGAGCAATTTAAATAGAGAGCTATTCCAAGTAAGACTGTTGGCACATGGATGGCAGATTGTCTTGAATACCTGGCCGTGGGCAGAAGTGAGCCCCATGAAGGCTCCCCTGGCTGATGCAGCTAGATGACACTATTCATGTGGGCCAGCCTACCCTACCCGGTGACAGAGGGTGGAGAGCTGTTGTCCCCCACCTCTCGCAGACTGCGGGAGCTCACCCTCGCTCTGCTTCTGAACTACACATCTCGAAGCACTTGGCCACAGCACTGTTTCGTGTGGTCAGAGACTTATCCCAAATGGCCTGGTTTTCTGCTCATTAGGCAAATGAACTGCACAAGTTCCCAGCAGCAGAGGGCAGCAACATAACCTCTGCCAAAGAGTGTTTTTGTGCCTTATGAAATACTGACAAACTTCACATGCTCATCCGGGTTGTTTACATTATATTATGGTTCAAATATGAAGTAGTTGTTCGTTGTTTCCCCCTTCCCGCCCTGTGGCTCAATGC
This sequence comes from Phalacrocorax aristotelis, assembly GCF_949628215.1. Taxonomy (NCBI): domain Eukaryota; kingdom Metazoa; phylum Chordata; class Aves; order Suliformes; family Phalacrocoracidae; genus Phalacrocorax; species Phalacrocorax aristotelis. The sequence goes on along the minus strand of NC_134284.1, from coordinate 22,057,756 downwards.
ACTGGCTTTCATGTGATTGTAACTTTCTGATGCTGCAGATGGAGCAGAAAATGTTGACACGATTCTGGTTTCTCTTGCTGGGCTACGGAACCGACGCTGTGGCTGGCAACGCACCACCACTGCGCTCCTTTGGTTTCTAACTAATTTTTCTGGAATAACCTGAGCATATGCTGTAGATTTTTTGCTTGGATAGTTACAGAGGAAAGAATCACCTGAATCAGACAACAGCAGAAAGGTTTTGTTTCCTAAATTCTTGTTTGTTTTCCACGTCAGTTACAACACTCCATGCATCTGTGTGAATTCCTGTTCGTACTAACTGCAATGACCTGGAGCTGTTTGATTCACCTATAACTGCTGAAATGCAGGCTGCATTCTTGCTTTCTAGGCATTCAACAGAGACATTAGGAAACTTGCCTACTTGTTGGCACGGGTCGCCGGGGCTACCGGCTCGTGCAAAGATCGCCCGTGGTTTGCCGCACATCTCCTGGCGTTCGGTGACTCTCACAGTTCCAGGTTCCCCCAAAACGTGATATCGTGAGACATTCAGATTCTTCTCTTCCAGTGCGTTTTACCCTGCTAGAAATAGCACTGCCGGTGCTTACCTGGTGTCCGCGGCCGCCCGCCGCCGCTCAAGGACGGCCTGCGGCGGGTCGGGCCGCCCCGCCGGCCGTGCCAGCCTGGGCCCCGGCCAGAGTCGGGGCCTGCCGGGGCGCCTGCCCACTGCCCTCACGGCGCTCCCCTCAGCGGGGCTCCCCGCAGGGCGGGACGGCGGTGCCGGCCGCGGCCCGCGTTACATAACGCCGCCCGCCGGGCCGGGCCGTGGCGGCGGGGGCGGGCCCTCCGCGCAGCCCCCGGAGTGGCGGGGCCGGGGCTGGTGCCGGGCGGCCCCGCCGAGAGTGGGTGAGCGCCCAAGCGAGTGAACGGCCGCAGCGCGGCCGGGGGGAAGAGGCACCGCGGCCCCTCGGGCTGCCCGCGGGGGAACGGCGGCGGCGGGTGCCGCGGCGGTGAGTGGGGCGCCGGCCGGCGGGAAGGGGCCTGTGGCGCTGCTGGGGGCGCTGCTCGGGCCCTGCTGCCGGTGACGGGGAGCGGGGGCGGGGGGTGAATAACGGGGCGGCGGCGGCGCCCTGGGACCGCGGCGTCCCGTCCCGCTGGGGCAGGAGGGCGGCGCAGCTCTCGCCTCCCTTCGCCTCAGTGACAGCCCGCCGGCGCCCAGACCCGCCTCCTGTTGCTCGGCGCTGCCGCAGCCCCGGCCCGCGCCGCTCCGTCCGCGGGATCGGCGCGGCGGGGTGAAGCGCCGCCCGGCCCCTGCTCGGCCCCGCCGCCTGGCCGCCGCGCCTCGGCTCTCCCCGAGCTGCCGCCCCGGTGCCGTCCCCGCCGCCCAGGTTTGTGGAGCCGCCGCGCCGTGTAACGGGTACGGCCGGAGCCGCGGAGCCGGCGCGGAGGCAGGGCTTATCCTTGCCACGGGAGCTCCCGGGGTACTGCCGATACGTACAGTAACGTAGCTGCCGTAATTGCGACATACCTCCCTAAATAACATTAAGCTAAACGCGTAAAAGCTTTCATCTACCTTCTCTTTTGAAAACTCGCATCTGTGAATGCGTCCACCAGTACTGCGTTCTGCAACTTTTCCTTCCCAGATGTCAGGCTCTTGCCACAGCCGGCTGCTCAGCGTTACTGTCAAATTTCTTCACCTCTTGGTTCCCACCGGCGGGACTCCAACCACACTTTGCAAGCTCCGTGTTTCGGTTCTCCTTACCCAGCCTCTCTTCCCTTCAGATCTATTCAATGTATCGTAGCTCGGCTCTGACTCCCCTTAAGCAGGTCTGACCTTGCCTCCCTTTTTCTTCATGAACAGTTAGAAATGTTCTCCGTTTTCCTATGATAAGAGCCACTACCCTTGTTTTTAGACACTGTACAGCATCTGTATGTAAACACCCCCAGCCCAACCTGTAGTAAGGCTTCTGTTTCTCATACGCGTGTTTCAGCCATCTCTTTTATTCCCAATTTCTTATTGTTTTGACCTGTGTGAATTTAGATCTTTATCGAGGAAAACTGTTCATAGAAATAGCTCTACTCAAATAGGCTAACAGACTGAAATATACAGGAGTTATGGATGTATATGATGATTAATTGTGAAAATGGTGGTCGCAAGACACTGCTTTCTTTTGCAAGTTCATCAGAGCAGGATGCCTGCCTTCTTGGCCTTAAATCTAAGCCTGGCTGTCTTTATCATTAATGAAAAACAATATCGCCGTGCTACTCTTACCAGCTCCTTGCTGCCACTTTTGGATGTTACTTTTAAGCCCTTGGCATGCTGCATGCCATTTGAAAATCTTTGTACACAGTGGTTGTTTTCTGGGGAAAGAATTTAAAAAATCCAACAAAACTTTAAAAGCTGATTGGTTGCCTTCAAGTATTTTCCTTCTTTTTCTAAAAGTGTCTCAAATCTGTGGGTTGTTGAAATGCACAGCAGCTTGGCACAATCTCCGTGGTTGCGAAGTGTGTGAGCCAGTTGGATCTCAAGGAAATGTAACTGCCTGCAACTAGTCCCGTGGTGACTTTTATTTCAACAACAAGCAAACATCTTTTGGTGAGTCACAGCAACATTTCCCTACAAACTAGCTGTCAGGAAGTAGAGTGTGACAAAGCTGATGGGCTCCCTGTAAAAACAGCTTTTCCCTACACCCGGTGCTGTTTTCGTGTTCTTCATCAATGATCAGATCCAGAGTCCTCTCAAATCCCCAGCGAAGGCAGAATTCGCTACCGTTCAGGGTGCCCTGCCGTGGTGCTTGCCTCTATTCTTGTATACCTTCTTCTGATAGTTCCAGTTCTTTCCTTCAGTCCTGTATTTCACTGCTTCTTCTTTACCTCCATCTTGGTCAAGACTTCTGCTGTGCTTCCAAGACTGTTCCTGGTGCCTGTGTCGTCCGTGTCGCCTTTGTGCACTGACCTCAATGAAGAGTGTCTAGCTTTTCCTCTTTTTTTTTAGTGCCCCACCAGTTACCTGTGGCTCCCAAATCATCCTGAAAATCTCTGTGTACACTTGTGGGTGCTCAGCCTCAAAATGTGGCTGTACCTGCATCCACATCTTTTTAAGAGCAATGCCACTGCCTGAAGGGATGCTCCAAACCCAGCACCTGCATTGCAGCTTCAAAAAGATAACTAGCCTTCATCTTTTAGCATAGCTTCTGTTGGAAACAAGGTTTATGCCGTCCTTTAATATGTGTATGCACATGCACCTGGATATTTGTCCTTTAAATAATATTTTATTTCCATTTCCTAGTATCAACCAAGTATGATGTAAGAAGAACAGCTCCAAGGTAATTAAGTTCTTGCAAATTTTGTAGAAACAGAACAACAGGATAAAGCAAGTCTAGAGTCAGACACTTGCTGGTTTTCTCCAGTCTTTAGCTTAGTGACAGAGTGATACATTCATATGTGACTGCCTCCATTTGGTAATAAGATATTTGGTGTAAATGAGGTTGTAAAGAGAAAAGGAGAAGGATTTTCTGGGTGAATGTCCCTGGACTGGTATCTCCCTCAGAACTTCGAAGAAGATAAATAACTCTGATTTGATGCATCACATTTTGAATGTGGAAACAGAAAATCTTAGTAAAGTTCAGTGTAAACATTTCATGAACCAAGAACACAGTTCTGTAGGAGATCTGATTTCCTGAGTTGTGCTAGTCACAAAGCACTTTGTTTTTACTTTGCTGCATCTCCAGGGCACAGATCCTGCCTTTGTTCTGCCGGGCACACATTTGTGCAAGTACATCAAGTACAGAAGAGCTATGATCTCAGCTAGTGTTTTTAGATCTATTTTATTTTGACAAAATTGGCCAACAGTTTCAAGACTTAATGAATGTTATCCTATAAGCATAATTCTCTTGAAAACAAGCAGAAGTGATGATCGCTCATGATGATGCAGAAAAATGTATTCCTTGATGCAGCTGGTAGGGCAAATCCCAGATCATTTGTAGCAATGACAAATACTGGATTTTTGTTTAGTTTGTTTGTTTTTTGATCTGTTAGTCTGTGTCAACTGTAGATGGGATTTCATGGCACAGCTACCGCCTGTCCTGGCAGGCTTGTTCTGGGATAGCTCTTCTATACAGGTACGATGGTGTCTTTAGAAAGGGTCTCTTTACAACTTCATTATACATGTCCACTTAAGGACTGTGGGTGAAGTTTGAATTCTGGCAATTCAGGCATGTGAAAGGAAAAAGCTACATGGTAACAGGAAAACTTCTTGAGCTCCAGGAATATTAACAGAGAGAGTAACTGCCAAGGGAATTTTTAACCTGGCACAGTTACATGGAGACAAAGGTATTCAGGCACCTGAAATCAACAGGAATAAACACCAGGTTCCGAAATACCTCTTTGAGTCTGGCTAAAAACCTCCCTACTGTTTTTGGAGAGTAGGCATCTGAATGGATGTGGAATACTTTTACTCTTTGAGGAAAATGATCTCAAGGTGACGCTTACCAATGGTCAGTAACGCCTCAGCTTTCTCAGGCTTCATTTGACAACAATTTTGTGAAATTCAAAGATGCAAAGCAAGTATTCAGGGTCTTTTTTGATCATGTAGATCTGCTCTGTAAACAAGTGCATGGCAAGATTTGTGCCTTTAATATTGATTAAATAAAAGTACACTGAAATGAAATGAGAAGTATTAAAGGTATTTAAAGCTCGGTGCTTAAACTGTAAAACTCAGACTGATACTGATTAGTGATAGACCCCAAACTGCACATCTTTGAATTTTGCTAAAGTTTTGGTCTGAAATGTAATTCCACTGCCTGTAGCTGATATTGGCATATATATTTAGGAAGGTAGAATTTTTTGGTAACAATTCTTCCATGACCAGCTGCAGTATTGTCAGCATCAATTTAAATACAATTTTGACTTTTGTTTGAAAATTTGCTTTTCTTGTTTGTTCTCTAGTGTTTGACTGTTTAGGGCATAACAGTCAGAGTTTTAAATAAATAGAGTCTTTTTAAATGAAAGTGGAGATCTTTGCATAAGGACCTCTCCTTACACACTCTTCTCCAGAGCGGGACCCTCAAGTCGGTCCTTGCCTTCCAGAAGAATTGATGACTGCCACATCCTGGCTTGCGACCGGATGAAGCCAGGGCAAGCAGTAAATGTGCTGCCTGTTAGACATTGCTGTTGGATTCACTGCTTCATATACTCAAAGTAGCGTGAACTGTTGCTTATCATGGTATGCCCCTGTATTGCCAATAAAGTGAATCACAAGACGGTACTGCCTGTGTTACAACAAAATGATTCACAGAGTTGTGAGCCCTGGGGTATTTAACTTCAGCTATCTGAAGTGGGCGCATCTCAATGTTAAGACAAAGAAGACAAAAAACCCCATCTGACAGGGAAGAGCATTCTCATTGATGCCACATGTCAGGTTAATAAGCAATCTTTAATGTCTCTGTCTGTCTGTGCACATGGCTTAATTGTATTTCAAGGAAAAATGCATTGGTTTTAAAGATGTGGACTCATTTGTCTCTCTTTGGTAGAACTGACTTTTCATGTCTCTTGGTACGAGCATCTTTTCTATGCTACACTTAAACAGAAGACACGGGCTTGATATGAAGTCCTTCATATCAAGGGATTCCAAGGGAATTTCTGCTGTGACTTTAGTAGGCAGAGGATTAAGTGGCAACCTCAGCCTTGGGATCTCACTGAACAGATGCATGAAATAACATACTGAAAGACATTGAAGGAGGAGATAGTAAGAAACAAGGAGAACCATGAGATTGTAATTTGCTTGGAATTCAGATATCAAGCTGTGGCTTGCTTATTTTGTTCTTGATTAGTGTTTGTTTAGTGGTATTAAAAGGGGAAGTAACTGTTGTTACAGTTGTGCTATGCAGAAAGCCTTTTCAGAAATGTGACAGTAATGCTTTGGAGCACAACATGAATGAGAGGCCCATGTGGGTTAGCTTGTTCTGGGGGACTTACTTTATACTTAGTAGATATAGTGCCTGTTGCCAGGGAATCCTAGAAATGCTTTACATAGGACTACATTATGATAATGATGATAATAACAACCACCCACTGGCTTTAGTAGAAGAGCAGTCAGACCCACAGAAACCTTTGGGTTTCTTTGGGGCAGGTGGATATTGCTGTATCTGTGGGATAGCTGAGCAGTGAGGCACGTGATTCTGTGGTGTTTGCCCAGGTGATGTAGGAATTCGCTGTTCCTGACTCTGCCAATGACAGAAGTCTGACCAGTAGCCCAATTTACAGGCTTCCTCTCCCAGGCACGTTCCTCCCCGTTGGAGAGTAACAGTGCCTTTTCACCTCCTTCAGTTTCGTGCCTTGTGGGACTAAATAACAGAATATATAGGAAGTTATCTTTGGAGTGAGAGACGTTCTTCAGGGCTCCTTGAAAATACTTGATTTTCAAGAACAAATGTACCCATAAGTATTGTTTTGATCTATGCTGGTATATACAACCAGATTTGTAATGAATTCTCCTGAAACCATTTGCAGAAATGGTTTATAGATGCAGCAGGTTAAGCACAGGCTTTGTGTGAAGTTCATAGCTAATTATGCTGGCTCAGTAAACACCAGAGAAATGCTCAGGTTAATTTAGATTTCCAGATAAAGAGAGCACCCAAGCTAAAAATTTCTTGTTACTGTGTCTTTTACATCCATAGGAGTCAGGGTAGAAATCTTGGCTCTGTGACAGTATTGCCCTTGGCTTTACCAGAGCCTGGGATTTTTCCCTTGTGTTCTCAGATTATAGACCCGCAGACTCCATTAGTTGTTCTGTCAGCAGGTGCATACTGCTGGAGTGAGAGAACAGTCTACAGAAAATCGTTTCAACCTAAAAGAAGGGAACAAAGTTCAAGCTTCTATTTTTTTGTTTGTTTTGTTTTGTTGTTGTTTTTTTGTTTATTTTGGGTTTTTTCCGTGTTGCAGAACTTTTCCCCACTCTCCTCATGTCCTTGTTCCCTAGCTACTACTTAATTTTTTAAGGCACTTGCAGTGCAGAGTTAGTTTCTTTACCCAGATTTTCTCAAATCCAACCCCAGGTATGACTCTGAAGCACTTCACTTGGAAGCCAGTGCCATTGCCACTGAGCTCTTGGTCCAGAACTAAAAATCCTTGTCTGAAAAGTGGCCCCATTATGGGCATCTACAAATGATTGTTCCCTGTCCTGAGAGAAGCTCATGGATAAGTGTGGAATCAATAAAATAATTAGGCAGACAAAGAAGAAAGAGAGGAGTTAAGCAGTGAGAGCCATTACTGCAAGGAGGTGAGGGAGCAGGAGCATGTCCCCGGCATTGTGTGAGGCAATAATAGCTGTGCCACCCCTAGCTGTCCACAGCAGGGCTGGCTGGCTGGCTTTCATCACCACCCATAAGCCTAGACCTCACTGCCCACATCTCTGTTTTGCCTGCAACACCCTGTACCTTCTCCACTGCTGTAGAAGATGGGTACGACCATTTGCAAAATACCCCTTCTTCAGACACTCCCTTGGAGGCATCCCTTGTCATGATGCTTGTAAACCTTAGCCACCTGATCGCATTTACCTAGGGTGCTTAGGATGGGGTTACCAGCAACCCTAAAGACATTGTTGCCTTCAGCACTACTTTATTTCTCACCTCAGCTGTTTTGTATTGTGAGAATATGTAATGATGGAGGAGGGCTAGTACTGTTGTTCTGCTCTGCAGAGCAAAGTAGCATTTGCTGTCTGATCAAAGAGCTGAAGGTGTTTATAAGAAGCACTTTTGTAAGTAATTACATGAACACATCTAATCCCAGTACTTTGTATGTCACAGCTTTTTTTTTTTTTCACAAGGCCTGCTAGTGTTGAATAGTTGTAGTTAGTCAGTGCTAAGGAATTTACCTGGATGTTAACAGGCTGTTTAGTGCTCCAGGTGTAATTATTTTCTCTAGTGTGCCCTTCCTGTGTCATCTATCACTCTGGTATTTGGGAAGTGCTTTTAGGTTATTGCAACTTGCAGGTTACACCTTAGTTTGGGGATTTACAAACAGATGTGTTTTTTAAGCAGATATACCTGAAGCTTACTCACACCTTGGTTCTTTTAGTCTTGCTCAAATCAGATCTGACAGGGTTTGGTTTTGTGGGGGGGTTTGAGGGTTTTTGTTTTTGTTTTTGGTTTTTTTTTGTGTGGTTTTTTGTTGTTTTTTGTTTTGTTTTGTTTGGGTTTTTTTTAATGCTAACTGGTAAAGTCAAAATACTTCCCCACCCCCACCCCAAGTGGGACAGAGCATAATGACTGCCTTACCCTGATCTTTCAGATGCTCAGCTTGCAGGTGGGACTTAATTAGGCTAATTAGGCTCTGCCTAATGATTCATTATTTACACAGGGTCAAGTTGTACCAGACAGAGACACCCAGAACTTGATGCCTTTCTGTGCCACCCTGCTGGTACCTCCGAGCCCAGTACTCAGGACAACTTGAATGCTTGGTGTGGGTGTTCCTTTTCAGAAAAGCCCTTTTACAGCATTTCCAAACCAGATTCTTTGGGGAGTAGCAACTGCATGGAGAGGCCTTTTATACAAATGTTATTCTAAATCAGAATTAAAATATAGTTAGAAATGTGATGTTTCTCAAAAGATGGAAATTTTGATTCCTATACACCCCTGTGCTACATTTCATTTGTTACTGAGAGAGCAGCTTCCACCTCCAGCCAGCCTGTGATACCAACCTCTGGTAATGCTTGGTAGACTCTCACCTGAGCGCTTCCATGCTTTTTCTCCCAGTCTTGTCGTCCCATGTAAACCTTCCTAAATCCATGTCTTGAGCATCTCTCAGATTCCTCCTCAAAGCTCTTCTGCTGCAATGTCTATGGAAATTCGACTGTGGTTAGGCAGCTGCCGCTCTGCCTCTGGCTTTTCATGCTGACTAATACTGCGTTGTTGCTTCTGTGTGTCCCCTTTCTCTCTGTATTCATATTATCCTCCTCTTCTGCCTCAGCAGTAACCTTGGTGAATTGGGGGGGTGCCACCGCTGCTCTACATGTGCTACCTGCAGGATGGTGGAATGCTGGTTCACAGCTAGGACCTAAGCCTCTGCAGAGTAGTAAGAATATATAACACAGCCATAATGGTCGTCTTGGAAGAAAATTCTTTATACTGCCACTCTGTTTTCTGCCTGAGGGGTTTCAAAGCTCTTTTTCAGAGCTCAGACAACGCTTTATAATTTATAGCCCTTGTAACCCTACTGGGGTGACAATTTCTGTCTCCGAAACAGTTGGTGGCCTGGTGCATCACTGGCTGTTCAAAGATGCAGATGATTAGTGGGCAATGAAGCCAGTCTGGCCAGAGTATCACTTAAGTACAGTAGGTTAATCAGTGGGTCAATGTAGTCATTTAACTCCATGGGCTGCACAGGGTTTGCAGAAATATGTTTCCTTTGCAGTGCCTACAGACTGCCAGGTAATCCAAGAACTTCCAACCAATTTTTTTACAGGTGTAACTGAATCCATATTTGAACATAGAGATGTCGGGGTAAAGAAGGGTCCATTCAAATGCTTTCCGCTACCACAGAGTGGGAAAAACACTGTTCCATTCCTCACCAAAACTGTGTTTTAGTGTTCTTTGTATGGGAAAGAAGGGAATAGCAAGTCAGACATTGTGGGAACATTTGGAATATTTTGCTGAAACTGCAGTTTCCTTTTAAAATATGGAAAAATGTAAAATCAGATTTTATCTAAAGGGAATTATGCTCAAGTGTTAATCTAGGATTTATATATTTAAAATATGTTTTGATACTAACTTACTGAAAGTTTTATGGGGAGTGCTGTGTTTTTGACTGTTAGTTTGATCCTTTCATTGCTGCCTTCAGGTTGTGGCTGTCTGTACTCACCAGGGTGGCTGATGGGCTCCTTTGCTTTCTAGGTTAGTCATCCAAAGAGACTGGTTTTTACTGTGTTTTAGAAGCTGCTGTGTATAGCTGATGTTAGTCATATAGGCTCTGCTTCCTCAGTACTAGTAGTTTCAGTCTTTTTTTTTTTAACAGGACTATGGCAAATTTACAGTGGCTATGGGATTTACCACAGGAGAGAGAACAGGGGAAAAGCATGTGAAGAGGTTCATTTATAAGCATTTTAAACTCTGCAGTTTGAACAACAACACAGTCCTTAAACGACCCTGATATGACTTTCAGATAAATGGACCACTCTCTGTTTTGCACTCCCCCCGGCATTGTATATTTTAGTGTGCAGGCTGACATGTTTTGAGACATTCTTACCATTTCTAAGGATTATTCATGTTAGCAAAAGGCTAACAAGACAGTTGGGAACTGATATACCAGCTATTTTCCTCTATAGAGCTACTGACAGCGTTGCTAACTCCTAAGATGTTCCTACTATTCTGTCCCTTGGGTTTTTTCATCACTGGTGGCAAAATTCTGTGGTTGGGGTCACCATTGCATACGGGGATCACAGCCTAGCTAAGGCTACTGGTCTTCAGTTAATCTTCCGTATTACCAACTTCGCATGGTTGGCCTGATCTACAGTTTCTATCCCAGTGTTGTTGTTCTACCTAGTTTTATATCCCATCTTTGTTCTTCCCTTCAGTTTTTCCCTGGGCTGTTCACTTGTGTTGCCTGATTCTGCCTCTGCAATGGGTGGAAAGGTTCCTAGTTTTATCCTTCGTTGTATCTGTAACTTCTAATTTGGAAGTCTAATCTGAACTACATTTTTTTCCCCACATTTTGTTTTCACCGATTCCTCCATCTTTCCTCCTTACTTCTATTGTAATCCTGGAAATGCTGCTTACTGTAGTACAAATTATGATACACAGCAACTGTGTATCATTTGTTGGCCACATGGGCTGGCTTTGGATTGATACTAGCTTGAGTATAAATGGGATCTGGTTTGGTCCTGGAGTATATTAACTAGATTTACACCATTAGGATGATGCAGACGGCAGTGGGTGGGTAGACCAAACCAGTGGGTTTCACTTCACTGAATGCCTAACAGCAGGTGTGCCCACAGCGGTCATAATTAATTGAGAGAAAAAGCTGATTTATATTTTCCAATACTTTTGGGCACCAGGAATGGAGGATTCATCACGTGCTCCATCACAAGAGAGAGCTAACGCCTCCAAAGTGTATTCCATTCAGCCAAATTGTGCAGCAGTGGTATTGCCTGAAAATACCAGCTAACCTGTTCTTCGCATTGCTCAGTTGTAACTGAGAGCAGAATCTAGATTAGTGTGTCAGTCTGTGAAGGGAATCTCCTGCTAGGGAGCCAACAGTAAAAAAGCAGCAGAAGATAATTATAATTTTTCTTTCTACCCACTTTATGTTAGAGGTTGTGCTAACGCTTTCTAAGAATCTCAGCTCTGGCATCTATCTAACTGTCTGCACTTTTGCTTATTGCTGGTTTTCATGCTCTGTATTTGGGACTAATTCCTGTTCAGCAAACATCTGTCAGGCATAATAATTTCAAGCATTAATCCTTACAGGAATTAACCAGCTTGTTAGCTGATGACCTGTTCTGGGGATTATTGCTATTTAAATCTTACCTACCTTTCAAACAGTGCCAGCATGCCATGCTGGTTTTCTTTTCTTTTTTTTTTTTTTTTTTCTTCTGGACTGATGTGTCTTTAGTTTGTCATCCTCTCTTTCACTCCTACCACACAGTAGGCAGCAGAGAGGAAATCCTGTGCTGCCTCTGACATGAGTAAGGAGGAAGCTGCTGGTTTCTCTTCGCGCCACACTTGCTCGTGCTGGCAGCTGTGCCGAGCCGCTGTTGTAACGCCCAGCGGAGGCCAGGCTGGATTACACTTAGTTGCTGTGCTGGAAACCCATTGGGGAACTTTGAAATCACCACAGACTTTTACCTGCCTTTTTTCCAGAATTCCCACGATTTTGGTAAGGTTTTTGCAAGGTTTGTTACTTTTATTTCATAAGGAAGTGGGTAGGTCATGATCCTGCGGCGTGTCTGTATCTTTTGGCTCCTAATAACTTTTTGAACTAATTTTCCACATTCCATTACATTTGCCAGAGAGTTAGAAGCGTCAAAGATGTTAAGTTCCTTGAAACTTCAAGAATTTGAATTATAATGAAAAGGAGATAAGAAAGAAGTGGCTGCTCCGTCAACGGGTACCTGGCTGGTTGCTGGTGACACACACAAAGCCCAGCCTGGTTGCGCACTTGTCTCCAGAGAAAGCCCTCACCTCGCCTCGTGCTTGGTGTGTATGCCGCAGGGTGCTGGTGGAGAGGGCGGGAGGATCCGAGGGCGAGGGCCCTGTGCAATGAAATAAGGCCTGATAAACTGGCTGTGAGCAGCAGGCCGGGATGGGGAACTCCATGTAAGGAAGAAAAAAAGAAGTGAAAATATCCCTGCCATGGTACTCACAACAAGGGTTGGAGATAGGGGACAGCCAGTGATGTTGACAGAGTATCATTTGGAAGTGTTGCTGGCACTCAAAGCACAATACCAGCTTTTACAGCCCCAAAATGTTCACCAAATTACGATGGCTGAGATGCCTTCCCTGAAGTTTGTTAAATAGTGTGGGTTTAAGGTCCCAGATAGAACTGTTGAAACATGACCTGGGTGTATGCAATAAGTTAAAAAGAGATTAAAGAAATGAATTTTTTTTTTAATTAGGGAGTACAATTTACATCTAACATTGTCGCTTATATTGTGCTCATTGAGCCATTTGCACAAAATGGCAAATGGATTATTGGAGGCTCTGTTGTCCTGCGGTTTAGCAGTGGTCCCTTATCACAAAGCCGCCTGCATTTTCCACCAGTAAGGTGATAACCTGCTTCTTCTGTTTTCTGAGTCAACCTTTAGCAAGGTACCTGCTAAGCCCTGATCTGTGAATTCAAAGGAAATAGCAGGGGAAAATTCCAGTGACACAAAATGCCGTTAAAATATAACAGTTGTTTGTGGTATCTTTGAAAGATGGCCTTGGAGGCTACTTAAAAAAGTTTATTTCTTTTAGATCAAAGTTAACTTTGTACCATGTTGTATATTACTCCTTGTAGAAGAATTATATATTACTTGGTTTGTAAAAATATGTCTTTATGCCTTTACTTATTTCAGGTGTTTGAGAATTGTTAGTGCTATGAGATGTTTGTCAGGAAATGTTTGTCAAATATGCCAGCCTGTGTGTGCAAATCCTCAGCTGAATGTGTCTGCATTAGCTCTCTGGCAACCAGCAGCCCCAGAGGTATTTCCCATAATATTTAGGGTGGGATTTTCAAAGTTGCTGAGAAGTAGGCCCTGAGGTCCCACTGGGGTCTAAATAGAGCTGAGCTGCCTCATCTTTTCGGATGTCCACAGGAAGAAAGAAAAAAAAAAAAAAGAAGAAAAAAAGGCTTTGGTTTGTTGCAGTAGTCTGTTTCTAAAAGGTAATTAAAAGTGGATGATGTAAGAATGAGAAGAATAAGCATTGGCCTTACTCTCGCTGCTCTGCACAGTAATTATCTGTGATCACAGCTTTAAATAACTCTCTGGTCCTCCTCACTCTGGAGGTGGACTGCTGACAAACACGTCTCACTGCTGGGTCCTGCTACCACTTTACTCTTGGTTTTGGTTTTGATTAGTCTCAGAAGGAGAAGGTTCAAATCCCCTTTAGGTTTATAGACCATAGAACTTCAGTCCTCAGGCTAAAAAGACCACTATAAAGGCAGTGCTGCTTCATCTCGGAGGCATTCTTCATCCGTGTGAAATCCTGGGCTATGCAGAGCACTGGAGTTGTGGCGATGCTGGCCTCTTTACAGAACGAAAAATATGCTCCTGCTCCAACGGCTGCTGGGAGGGGTCTTTGCAACTGAAAGCAGAGATGTGATCTTGCTCTTTAACCCGCAGTGCCTGGCGAGCATGCACAGGGGGAGGATGACAAAGACATGGAAACTGCAATAGTTCAGGCAAAAATGAGTCACAAGAAAGCAGCCTGTTTTATTCAATTCCAGAAATGTTCTCAACCACTCAAAATGAATTTACATCCACCGTTTTGCAGTGGTCTGTTTTGTTTCCGAGCTTGGGGATGAGGTTGCTGGCATTTCCAGTAGTGTATTTTTTGGGGGGACACAGGCAGGCCTTGTTTGCCCATGAGTTTGTCTGAACACAAACCAGTGCCATATTGCAATATAGAGCCTGGCATTATCAGCTTAGTGCAAATATTACTTTAAATATGACCAGAGTGCTGGCTGGTGAAGTCTGGCTTTACCTACCCTGCTGTATGTTTTTGACAGAAATTCAAGGGTTTGGCTCTTGCAATGGTAATTTTTCTCCTTTGTATAAACGGATCTTCCCATTCCATACAAATTAAAATCTGCTTATTTTTCCAGAATCATGTGCTTTGATCCCGTGAAAATCACTCTTTTATTTTAATCAACAATTTCAGTATTTAAAATTAATATTTTCCTACTTGCTAACTACCTTTTTTTTTTAAATTCCAACGAGTTTTGCTTTTTCCATATAAATATCTCATTAGCCTCATCCTAGTGATGTTTTGAAGGATTTATGTTTTGGGGAATTAGCCCTTCAGCTGGTCTTCTAAACAGGGCAAAAGATATTGTGCCCTTAGAATATACTTGTTAAGTACTGTGCTGCCATCCAACGAGACCTGGACAGGCTGGAGAGCTGGGCCGAGGGGAACCTGATGAAATTCAACAAGAGCAAGTACAAAGTCCTGCACCTGGCAGGAACAACTCTGTGCACAGGTACAGGCTGGGGGCTGACTTGCTGGAAAGCAGCTCTGCTGAGAAGGACCTGGGAGTGCTGGTGGACAGCAAGCTGACCCTGAGCCAGCCACTGTGCCCTTGTGGCCCAGAATGCCAACAGTACCTGGGCTGCATTAAAAGGAGTGTGGCCAGCAGGTCGAGGGAGGGAGTTTATCTTCCCCCTCTATTCAGCCCTAGTGAGACCACATTTGGAGTACTGTGTCCAGTTTTGGGCCCCCCACATTAAGAAGGATGTGGAACTGCTCAAGCAAGTCCAGCGGAGAGCTACGAAGATGATCAGGGGAGTGGAGCATCTCCCATATGAGGAAAGGCTGAGGGACTTGGGTTTGTTCAGCCTGGAGAAGAGAAGACTGAGGGGGGATCTTATCAATGCTTATAAATATCTGAAGGGCAGGTGTCAAGAGGATGGGGCTGGACTGTTTTTAGTGGTGCCCTACGACAGGACAAAGACCAACAGGCACAAGTTGGAACACAGGAAGCTCCACTTAAATATGAGAAAAAAAATTCTTTCCTGTGAGGGTGCCAGAGCAGTGGAACAGGCTTCCCAGGGAGGCTGTGGAGTCTCCTTCTTTGGAGACAATCAAAACCTGCCTGGACGTGGTGCTGTGCCTCCTGCTGTAGGTGTGCCCGCTCAAGCAGGGGGGTTGGACAAGATGATCTATAGAGGTCCCTTCCAACCCCTACCATTCTGTGATTCCTCTCTCCTGGTGTGAGACACGCTTCTGAGTCCCAGTGTGTTTGCAGGCCACGTGCTTAAGCAGGGCTTAAGGATCTCTGAGTGTCTCTGGCTTTGAGGGGTGGATGGAGGACACGGGTGGTGGTCCCACCACAGCTTGTACAGAGCACTGGAAATGCTGCTGCAGTCTCTAACAGCTCTTTTTTCCGTCTGCCACTCCATGTCCCTAAATACACACTGATGTCCTCCTTTTGCTGCTGAACCCCTTCTGACATGTTGTCTGTAATCTCTTTGGGACAGAGGTATTATCCTTCTAACTGTAGGGCACTTTTGCTCACCACAGAGTACTGTGAAAGCGCACTCTTCGTACGTGGTTTAACACATTGGGGTCCTGATTATGAGAAGGGCTCTGGGGAGTTACTGTGTGACAAACTCCATGCAAATAATAGGAGCCGCTGCCAGCCAGCCAGGGAAGATGGACAATTTCTTACTAGTGTTGTGATGCCAAACCAAAATCAAGCAGCGCATCTGGGGTATTGAGAATTGCAAGAATTACTTGGGAATAGTCTACAAAGCAAAACTAATTTGCAGAATGTATTTGGCAAATAGTTAGGAATGACCGCACCTTTGAGAAAATGAGATTGTCCGTACACAATATATGACCAGCAGAAGCGGAATGATTTATCAGATACATTATTCACTCTGAATATTTCCCTGATCTTTAGCCAAGAGGCAGATGCCACAGAGGCTGATTAGTCAGTATATCAGTGCTGTGACTGGCATCCAGTACTGAGGGATTGTACAGTCTGTGGAGGATTGGTGGGAGATAATTAAATACATAAATTCTAGCCTCCAGAGACTGTGAGACTAATGCTGCTGGCTTACGGTGCTTTTTTGTTGGCTGACTGATGGTAAAACACTCTTAGGAGACTGAGCAAAGCTGAAACCTAGTCTACTTCAGCAGTTGGGGACAAGTTCACGAGATGTAGATTGCTGGTAATCCTGCGGGGTACCCTCCAGGGGCAATTTCCAAAGCAGATACCCTGATCTGAAGAATTTCTGCTAAAGTTTTAGACCAGAGGTGTTAAACCTGTGATTTCCCAGACTCGGGAGTCCGTGAACAGGAACTAGGAGAAGGCAGCCTCTTGTCATTAAGTTTAAAGTCATTAAACAGAGCTGTGTATTTCTGTAGAGACGCTTGGAGGTGTACCAATCGGAAAAGGTTGAAAATCATTGTCTGCAGTGTTTATTACTGGAATTATCAATTTTGTTCTTGACCTTTCAAGTATTTCCTTGTTGCCTAGAGGCAAGAAACAAAGTCCCTTTGAACCTGAGGTGTTACCTATAAAGGTGATAGAGATAGCCTTACTCCCCCGGGGTGGCTGCATGAATAAATACTCTAAAGAGCATTTAATACCTTAGTAATGGGGGGAAAGGAGATCAAAATCTAAACCAGACAGATATCCCACACAGATATGCTGTCTCCCTGTGGTAAAAAGGAATTCTAGACCAGTACTAAACCCTGCATTTTACTTATCTAGTTGAAATGGTAGACCAGCCTACTAGAGTGGCCTGGGAATGCAGAATTGTGTCTGTGGAGTGTACAGTGTGGGGAGAGATTTGTAATTAAGAGTCCCCACCTATACTTTTTACTTTCAAATGACCTGGAGATTAAAATATCAAAACTAAAGATGCTGTGATCAGACATACCGACTGTCATTCCTGATATTAAAAGGGAAGATAGCCCCAGGACTGAGCTCTGCCTTACTTGCACATTATGATTCCATTCAGAAATAGCACTATTCTGAATTTGTTATTTCTTTTTTAGGATTTTTTTTAGACCTGGGAATTATGTATTTTCCACAGCATTCTTACAAAGCAAAAAGGTGTACCCATTTGCACTGGCTCTCACCAGAGTCTGAAATTAATCTTTAAACAAATGGTTGACAAAATTAGGCTGTTTCAGAGTTAGCCTGCACAAAGCATGTCTGACAAACAATTTTTTCTCTCTGCTTTTCAGGGTTTTTTATCAAATAGATAAAAAATTGTCAGGTGTGATCATATTGTGGCAGAATATCTTGCATTAGCCATACATTTCCAATGGATTGTTTTGCAAGGGAAGGTAAATGGTTACGATATGCATGAGTGCTGTATGTACTCATGATGTTAGCATTCCTTGGTTGAGAGGGGTTCTTGTAACTAGGATATGGATGTGTTTATTCCAAAAAACTATTTATTATCTAGTTCATTAATTAGGGCAAACAATCGCTGACTTGCATAAACATTCACTGCAAATAACACAGGAAAAGGCTGTGTTGGAAGGTGGCCAAGGTAATAGGATTACTGTTTTCATCCTCTAAAAGATTATGCTGGAAATAACTACACCTTTTATTTGCAAACTTGAGGGCTTTTGCACCTACTCATGCAGTTTAACTCTTCTCTACCTGGGTGCGGCTCCCTGGAGGCTTTTAGTCTGGCTGCCAAAGCATCAGCTACTGGTAATGTGATTCAAAACAGCTCCTCCTGGAGGAGACCATGAATGTTCAGCTTTGGAAAGACAACGGTCAGTCCTTTGCCTCTCTGTGATCTGTGCCAGCTGACCCTCCGCTCCAGCCTGAAGCAGACCTGTCAGAGCTCTCTTTACAGTATCCAGGGAAGCTGAAAAGCTATGAAATTATCCCAGATACAATTCCCAGAACCAAAATTGCTTCCACACTCATGCCTTTGTATAAAATTTGATACAGTCCAGTGGTGTTTTTTAAATCTTTTTTTTCACGTTCAATCCCAGAACCAAATGCAAAGGGTTATGAAAAGTTTGAAGGATTTCAGTAATTGGGAAATGGTCTCTGTAATGGTGAGTGATTTGAATTTCCTGGAGCATTCCTGTACTTTTATTTTTGTAAGAACTGGGTTATGGAAACTAGTCAAGTAGTACATGAATATAGGAATCCAAGACATATTGAAGCCATTTTAAAGCCATTTTAAAGTCTGTGTTTTATAAATGAAGGGCTTAAAATAATGTTTAAAATGGGAGTGGTTGCAAGAAATGTTTTAAGAAGTTGTTTCGTTTTGGTTTTGGTGTTTTGTTTTGTTTTGTTTTTTTTAAACAGCATGACTTGGCAGAGACAAAATAGTACATTAGGAAACACTACAAAATAATAGCATAATTATTAACAAAAAGACACTGCACTTGCAAAATACCTTTGAAAGCTCTCAGCAGTGCACTACAAATACTAAATAAGTAAATCTCACAATACCCTAGTGAGAGTTATTAGATGTACTAGAAAGATGGCTGAAGTATCTGTACTTAGGGAAGAAGTGCTCAGAGAAATTTGGCCCCGCGAGTGCTGGGCAGATCCCATGGAGGATGACCTGGGCCTTTCACTGTGTCAGGGTCTGCCATGGAGACCCTGCATCTAAGCATCCCTCAGTGGCACTGCTACCATGTAGTGACTCCAAGAACTATAACACAGAGCAGTCAGCTAATTAATTTATCTGCTCTTTCAGCGAGACAGATCCCAGACCAGTAATGCTACAAGGCTGACACTGTATATCTCATCTTCAGCCCAGCTCAACACAAATGGGGCACAGCTCAGGAGCTGAGCAGATTTTATAAGCAAAACCCAGCTTGCTGTTGCTTTGGATCTCATCAATTCTTGATAGGGTATTGAGCCTGTGGCCCACGAGCGAACTAGGGGGACAGT
Source organism: Phalacrocorax aristotelis (assembly GCF_949628215.1). NCBI lineage: Eukaryota > Metazoa > Chordata > Aves > Suliformes > Phalacrocoracidae > Phalacrocorax > Phalacrocorax aristotelis. Next base: position 22,038,685 of record NC_134284.1, on the reverse strand, counting down.
GCATGTGCCCCCAGTGCCCTGCCAAATGCCCCTTCTTGTGGAGCTTGAGGACAGGCGGTGGATCAGTCCTCTGACTTCCCTCATCACTAAATGGTTTTGTGCCTGGATGAGAGGGGCAGAGGATTAATGCTGGCTTGAGGCAGGTGTGTGTTGCCACAGGAGTTCCATTTTTCCCTCTTCCAAAGGTGCAGATTCCTGTGCGTGGTAACTGAGCTGCAGGCGGCCCAGTACCAGCCATGCTTGTGCTGTGGGTGTGCAGTGGGTCTGGCAGAGCAACTGGGCAAGGGCTGAGGCATCACACCTTCTGTGGCACTGAAGCATGTGTGCCTACCCAGACACTGCCAACCGGTGTTTTGCGGGCCATGGAGGGTGATTCAGAGAAGGTAGTAAGACTAGTGTGGGAGAGGTTCAGCTAAATGATTCTGGAGATAATCTGTGTCTTACACTTTCCTGTTCCTGAAACATGCTTTTTATAACCTCTGGCCATGCTGTAGGAGTTGTCCTGGGTCAGTTATGCTCAGCACCCTGAAATACACTTCTTCCTTACCTCTACTAAGTAACTGTGTTATTGCATTTGGACAAATAAAACTTGGTTTTTCTCAGCATCTCATTATCTATGTCAGAATTTCTTAGGCATAGTTATTGCCCTCATTTATTAACATAGGTATAGAGATGCTAAACGCTTTCTGTGGTATAAATACGCCTTCCACAGTATGAATTAATACAGTGATTCAAGCGGCATTAAAATGAAAAGCTGTTTTGAACAGCTACATGCATTTGAAAATGTCTATGGTAGAAAATAATTTTGTACAAATTGCTCAGAGGATCACACCTGTGACTAAGGGGAGGCTCCCAGACACAGTGGGTCCTAGTGACTGAGCCTGTGGCCTGGGACAGGGGCTGTCACACCACGGTACAGGTAGCCCTAATGGCCTGCTGCTATTGCAGGTTTGTTTGCGAATGCTGACTTTGCACAGCTGAACAGCTTGGGTCTGTTTCAGGAGCTGCTCTGTCTCCTTTGTATTTCTTGTACTGATCAGAGCCCTGTATTTCATGTCCAGAAGTATTGCTCAATCATTTAGTCCAAGTGATGCAGCAGAAATGGGATAAACACTGTTGATTCATTAACACTTACGCAGTAATCATCTATCCCAGCTTTAGGAGCATTTCAAAGAAATTACAGATATTGCCAAATTTCAGATAGAGTCAACAGCTGTTTGTCCTCCCAAGCAGAAAATAAATCAGAAAACATAATTTTTCCTTGCAGATACCAACCTGCCTGGGAAGGGTGAGCGAGTTCCAGAACAAAAGGCTCTGGGACACTGTAGGTGATTGCTTCAGCCACGGTCTGACTGCCTGGCGTAGAGCAAAGAGGGAGGACAGGACATAGTTCATCTCAACAGGCAGCCAAAACCTATGTCAAGTATTGCAGGTTATAAGGTTACCATAATATCTTCCTGGGCATTGGGTCAGAGCCCACACTAAATTTAATCATCTTTATGGTGCTAGGCATAGGAATTACTTGGTCAAAATCAGTCAACGATGTTATGCAGGCAGTTGGGGTAGCAAAGTGTTTTTCTTCCTTTGCAAACTGGTGATCTTGAATCGAAATAACATTTTTCATGGCTTCCTATGTTGGCTGCTTGCGTGGAATGCCCGTGTGTGGGATGAGGGTCTGCATATCTGAGGTTTTTGGACAGCAAATCCTTGTGCTCAGAGGAGAGCAGCATGAGGGCAGAGTGTGAATGGGGTTTTCCTCATGTTAGATGACAGCAGGTTTTCCACTGCTTCTTAACAATGTTTGATTGCCCTCTGCTTTTTGTAAGAAATAGGACTAGGGTAATGTAATGTTCTGTGTTGACTACTCCATGACTGAAGTCCTAAAGCCAGTTTTAAATAGGATATGGATGTTGCCAGAAATAGAAACTTCTTCTAGTAGATGAATGTCACTCCTCGTCAGAGCCTATCCAGCAAATGTACTATGAGTTTTTGTTTCATAATAGCGTAACTGGAATTGCCACAGCTTACACTGGCACATTCAGAAACTCTTTGGCCAGAAATGTATGCATGTGACAGGGGAAGTTGTAGGAGACAGTCCCTCTATGGCTGCCAGATATAATGAGAAATGTTAATGTGAGAATAAGTTGATCAGTCAGCTGCAGAGAGATGTGTGCTCTTTTCTGGGGGTTGGATTATTATAGTTCAGAAGCATCAGTTCTAGACCAGTCATAGTTGGAGAAAGACACAGCTATCTAGCAATCCACTGAAAATAACATCACTCCTTTAGCTGGCTTCATCCTTAGGACTCTTGTGATGTAAATCATTGATTTTAGCTTTAATTATGTACCCTGTCGTATTTTTTGTGTTTGAGAGAAGGGAGTAGCTGCCCCATACCACACCACCCTCGCTAAATCCAGTACATCCTGTTCTAGTCTTTAATCTTTTCAGGGTGAGGTCACATTTTTTTAAAACTGGCCTCTAGCTCTTGAGAGTTACAGCTTTGGGTTCTACCCCATCTGACATCTCCCCCTCAAGGAGGAATTTCCTCTTCCATGCAAATGCAGCTCTGCTTGTCTGCACATGGAGGTCTGACCCATCCTCTGCTCCAGTAATCCCCATGGGTAGGGCAGTAGCTGCTCTGTAGGTGCAGTTCTCTCGCTCTGTTCTGGGACTGGTTGAACATAAAGTCTGCTGAAGGCTGGGAAGCAACAATTTAGACTGTTTCTGTTGCCAGACATCAGTGTGGTGAACACTAATGTCTTGTTTCCTCTGGTCTAATGTGGAAGAAAATGCACTGGGAGCTATGGGGGAGGACATCTAATATTGCATGAATCCTTTTACCTCATGCAGGAACATCAGCAGGATGGTGGGAAGCTTTCTGCCAGTGGGCAGAAGCAGGGCGGCTCTCCCCTGTAAAGTCTAAGCTGCTGAGAATTAAAATGGTTACAAAACACCATTGGTCCAGCTTCACCAAGAGCCATGCTCTGCCTCTCGCACTGAGCACTTTCTTCCGCATGAATTGTCTCATGGAAACTGAGGGAGCTGCTGTGGATCTGAATTCTGCACAACAAACTTGGGTTGAGTAATTAACCCTCAAACTCTGTGCTGCAAAAATATTTCAGTGATCAATAACAAAGAGGAAGAATATTCTAATTTGCAAGAGACACTGATTGCTTGGCTGTAGGATGTGATCCAAAACCATTTAATGCAAATGGCTATCTCTGTTCACTTCAGCGGAGCTGACCTACAGGGGGCTTTGTTATGATTCATCCTTATTAATCAAGCTGAGTATGGCAGTGCCTAAGGGAGAGCGTAGGATGGCTCTCCTCTGTTGTACAGGCACAAAGGAGGCCTTCTGGGCAGCAGAGAGCTTACACTCTAGAAGAACACACAAGAGCATGTCAACAGAGCAAGAAACTGTCACACCCACCTACTGATTGGGAAGGGGCAACAAGAGAAAGGGAGGGGGAAAATGAAAAGCGCAGAGCCTGGTATGGAATAAAAGAAGTGGCAAAAGAAGAAATCCATAAATACTGATATTCCCGTGTGATGGCTGTGAGTTGTTTGTCTTGGCAGTTGCTGGCCAATTCCTGTTGTGCCTGTATATCCCAGACTCACTTGCACGTGCATTTGGACCCCTTCTCCATGGTCTCAGGAGAACAAGTTAACTGAGGGCCTAAGCATCTGATCCTGATCTCACCAGCTTTAAAGGGTTTATATACCTCTAAGTTAAGCTGTGTTGAAGTGTTCTGGAAGGGCATAGGGAGAGTTTTGTACTGCCTAGGCTCTGAGAAGAGACAGAAAGTGTTTGTGATTCATGTAGCCAATCTGGAATACACCACCAACCCCAGATTAATCTAATTTGAAACCTTTGAACTAAATCTGTTTACTGTAATGGAGCTTCCCACTGTTCCCTACCTTCTTTTTGTTTCCTGGTATATTTTCATTTGGGAAAGCTGCAGTGCAAATTTTTTCTCGTGACACTGCTACATTTTTTTATATTATCATTAAAAAGGAAAGCCACAACAACATTAGCTTTTCCCCCTTGCTCCTTTAGATCGCCTTGAATGTGTTCCTGTTTAGATCTTAACCAAAACTTACCTACTTCCCTGTTTCTAATCCTTTCAGCCTCTTCGAATGCAATGACTCAGCAGCTACAGGATGAATTTGACAGCAGTGTGGAGAACGCAGAAGCTTGGATGAAGGCCATCCAAGAGAGACTGAGGATCAATGACAACACCAAAGGACCTCGATCTGCCCTAGAAGCCAGGCTGAGAGAGACTGAGGTAAGGGAAGAATGATGCCCCAGTTCAGAGGTGGCTGTCACTGCTGCTGTTGTTACAGCAGTTACTGCTGTGGGCTTTGGAGTTTTCTATTAGGAAACTATCAGCCACTCCTGCTTGCTGGAATACTGGTCCTGTGTGGATGGGTTTACATCAGTATTCTTTCTATTTTTTCAATCTGCAAAATGTTTACAGACATTGTAGAATGGGTAGAAAGGATGGCAATTTGATATCTCAGGTTTCCAAGCTTTTCAGATTGATTTGGAAGACTAGCAGTGGATTTGGCAGGTTAAAATGTTTACACTCTCCTATGAGCATGCTCAAACCTGAAACAATTGAGTCACTGCTTGAAATAACCACATAGTGATTTGCAGAAGTCCAGCATGTAGCACAAGAGAATCAGATCACATTAGTGTTTTGTCTGCACCAGGACTCTGGCACTGATGGAGAAAGATTTCAGTGTCCTAGTAATGGGCTGTTTTAGAGTAATCCCCTTGTCCTTTTCCATAAACCCTGATGATAAGAGGGTTTACAGGTCCCCTTTATAATCTGTCTAATGAAAGGTAAATATTTTCAGTTTTTTCTGTTCTTACTTGATCTCTTGTATAACTCTTCTCACAAAGATCCCATTGCAGATTGTGCCTGCTTTCTTACCGTGATTTCACATCCATTATCTTCAGTTTCATTAGATATTATCTTGTTCTTGTAATCTCAGAGAATGAAACACTCCTATTTGTCCCATCTCTACCACTCATGATTAGAGGGAGTGGTGGTATTTCTACAATTAACATTGGATCTATTTTTATACTTGTATTACCTTTAATTCCAACTAGTCTGTTCTTTGAATTAAATGGCCAAATATTTCCCATCATTATTTACCCAAAGGTCTTTCTTTTTGTGTGTCTACTCATGTTTGGACTGCCTCTTTTGAAGTTTAATTACTCCAAAAAAACCTGTTGCAGACTTACATCGAGGACGAGGTAGTTGACATGATGGCACAGCGATGTCTTAAGCCTTTTTGCTTAACTGTAGCTCATTGAAGGCTGGATCTTGCCTCTGGCATGATATAGAGACTGTTCATGGAGTGATGGGTGATGGCTAGACTTGCATGTCAGTCATAAAAATCTGAAGTATTTTCTTTTGGTCTATAGATTTATTTTTGCCCTTAAATTATTTTCACCCTCTCCCTTTGTCTGGGAAACTATGATATGTACAGTCTCAAAAAACATGCAAGAAACACAGGAACTTGAGTAGGGAGAGTTGGTAATTTGGCAAAGGAGGTGCATTCATGGCAGAGATAACAAGATGTCAGGTTTAGAGGTTTGTGGTGATTTAGTATGGCCTGAGCTGAAGGCTGTTGACTTCTGTGGGCTTTGGAGGAAGTCTGTAACTATAATGTCTATAATGTTAGAAGATTTTTTTCAGTTCAGTTTTTGGAAATTCATCATTCTGAAGAACAACAAGTATCTGTTCTCTTTTCCTGTGTGTACCTTATCCACCTCCTGCTCCCTCATCCTGCCTCCTTTCTGGGCCTGGCTTCTCTGTCTAGCTCATGACTCTTTGTGATGTGCTCACTGCTTTGCATATTGGCTGTTTCCAAATCCAGTAATCATTTTTCAGTTCCTTTTTTATATCTGCCTGGTATTTTTTTTTCATGCTTCCTTCTTGGGGTTTATTTTCTGTTAATTTGTTAATGAAAATGCCAGCCAAAGATAACAGTCATTTAAAAGCAGATTTGAAAAAGAAAAATGCCTGTACAGCCGCTGCTTTCTCTCCAGTTGTTTGCTTACATTGGCTGGAAAAATGTCAGGCTTAGAATGCCGTTTTACTCTTAAATTTTTACTGTTGAGTGATAGCTATGGCTTTTATTTTCTTTCTCTGTCCTACCCTTTGCCCTGCTTTTGTGGATTCTTTTAATCACACTTTTCAAGGCAGATAGTTCGTCCAAACACCTGTTTATGTGTCTCATGCAGATGTGCTGTGTACATGCCAAAAGAACAGTCTTTACCCAGAATGTGAGGCTGGAAATCAAAACGCCTGTGGCTGGAAATCAAAACACCTGTGATTTGGTCTCAACTTTGCAATAACTGACGCGATTTTTTGAACAAATTCCATCGGCCTAATCTTTCCAGAAGTAGCTGCTGATTTTGAACCTCTCAGTGTTTTTGTTGTAGCAGCCTCTTCCTTAAAACTTGAAAGCCTGCAGTTTGCCAGGAGTTTGTGGAAGAATAGCAAGGAAAGTGGATCTGATGGTATCAGAAATTTGAATAAAGTGATCCTGATAGCTGACATCCAAATCAGGATATAATTAATCTGTTACATTTTACAGAAGTGCTGATTTTCCATCTCTGAGTAGAGGAAAAGAATTTACTTAAAATTAGATGGCTTAAGTTTCAGTTCCTGGCATTCATATTTGAGTAAGATACATGTTTTCATCAATTCATAACTTAGCAATTTAAGGTCAGAGCAAACGTTGGTTGCAGGCAGAAAATTCCACTAGTTAATTTCTCTTGGCTTGTGTTCTAAGCCAACTTTTATTTGCAATAGGAAGCCTTTTTAATATGCTTCATGATTTCTTTAGTAGGGCTTAAAATCGAGAAGTTGCAGTGTACCCTGTGGACATTGCCTCTACACTCTTTGGCAGGTGGAGAAGAGCAACTGGCATGTGGCAGCATAACGCTGTAACTTTGTAACCACAGTGGAAACACAGACACAGATATTTGATAGAAGATGATTTGGGTTTTGTAGCTAATTTAAAATGTTTTTCAATTGCTACATGTTTTTCAATTCAATTCAGTCCCTTAGGATGTTGAAGAATAAACAAATCTGAAGAGGAGTTCTTATTTTCTGTTCAGGAGAAGGTTTGCAGCAGGGACTTCATGATTCCTGGGTGAAAACAAAATTTAAATGGTAACAATTACACTTGATTTCTTATCAGGCTTTCAGTCTCATTTGTTTTTCTCATAGAAAATACGTGCGCTGGAACCGGAAGGCAGCTTGAAAATGGACTTGATTCTTGCGAAGGCAGATGCTGCTCTTCGTAGCGTTGGTGAGGATAAGAAGCACGAGGTACTATCTAAACTGAAAGACATTAAAGCCTTGTGGGAAGAGACAGCCATATACATTACTCACTGTCACAGGTAAGACAAGCATACTCTTTGCACAAGACTGCTATTCGGTGTGTTGAGGCAGTTGTGTCATCCAGTGCTTTCATAAAGTGCTTCCTGCCTTTCTCTGCTGTCTGTATTGTAGATGGCAATTGCTGCTAATCCCAGTCCCATGAGCATGTGCGGGAGAGGGGGTAGATGTGACCTCAGTACTCTCTCCTTTCACAGCCAGGCCATCGCATCTCATGATGGGTCTGTCAGGCACAGGCACCTTGTACAGAATATTTCCTCCCCAAGCAGGAAGGACCTGGCAAGTGAATTTTGACCTTCTGAAGTCAGAGCAGCTTAAAATTGCTGAGAAACTTGTCCTTTGCTTTGAAGGCCTTTTGAGCTTGCCAGTCCCCTCTGCTCCCATCACCATTCCATCTAACTCATCTCTCTTGCTCTCCCCAACAGCCGTATTGAGTGGGTCTGGCTGCACTGGAGCGAGTACCTGAAAGCCCAAGATGAGTTTTACACATGGATTCACAACATGAGGGTGACCTTGGAGCCTGACATTGAGTTGCAGCTTGGCTTAAAGGAGAAGCAGTGGCAGCTGAGCCATGCTCAGGTTCTGCTGAATGATGTCTTGAATCAGTCAGTCCTGCTGGAAAGGCTGCTAGAGGAAGCTGCTTCCTTGTTCAACAGGATAGGTGACCCCAGCGTTGATGAGGATGTTCAGAAGAAAATGAGGGTGGAATATGAAGTAATCAGGGAAGAAGCTCAGGTACACCTATAAAGAATGGGAGGTGTTCAGATTTCACCAATACACAGTATTGTTTGCTATCTGCTTCTTGAATGATGGGACTTACCTGGTAAGAAACTGAGGCAAAATCTCTGCACAAAGGTTTACCTGCAAAAAGAAACAGAGCTGAGGACCCCTGTTATTTCAGTCAGTGGACTGTTTGCAACAGTCATCATGTCCCAAGATAAGTGTTAATTGGGATGCTTTCACACTGTTCTTTATAGTATGTTGTTGTAAAGTAACTGCAAGCTGCTTGCAATGATCTAGTCAATATTGGTTTAGGTCACCTCTGCATAAAGTTTGAATTGTTCTTCATCTTTTAGTGCATTAGTGATCCTTGTATAACCAGATGCAAAGTACGTATTCCCAGAGCCAGGCAATTTTACATGCATGCACCCTCGCTGGAGGACGTAGCATTGGTCCCGATCCAGAGCTACACTCCTCGCCTGCAGAACTGAGAAACTCAGAGGTGCGAGTCAGCTGCAGCCCAACACTGAACTCACCTAGCCAGTTCCAGTATCTGAAATATTTTCACTGCACACAGATACTAATCCTTGCCTGATGGTAATCTTCCAGCTTGAACAGTTGTTAGAGAGGCAGGTGTAAGACATCCTACTTCATCTTTCAGTGCTGTTGATTTCCTTTGACCCTATTGCTGGGTAAAGTTTTCAGATAAGGCTCATACTTTTCACTTCTAAAACTCAGGTAAAGACAGGATTGGACCATGTGGCATGGCCGAAGGGTAGACGTCTGTAGATGGGCAGAATAATTCATTTTCTTACTAGCTTATATCAATAGAAATACTCAAAGGGATATATGAAATATATATAGACACATCTATCCCAAGCATACAGAGATTAAGATCTAGTCTTTGTCTCATAGTGGCTTCCAGTATTTCCACAGGCTGGAATTACCTGGTGCAAGTATAAATCATTTTCATTGCATTGGCTCTGCTGTCTGCCTCTGCCATAATGTTGCCTTCTGTTTCTTCCCACACCTGTGTCCCAGTCCAGAACTTGAGCCTGACAGTGATGTGTGCTCTCCTGCCCTGGGTGCTATCGTACAAAGTTAACTTCAGATCACACTGGAGGAACAATAACATTGGGATGCTTATGCCATTGCTCTGCTTGCTCTACAGATACTTTTTCTGTTTTAAAAAAACCCACACAAACCCCAAAGCAATGAAAAAAAATCCCGACCTGGCATCTTTTGTGAGCGTGAAATTCAGATATTTTTTAGCCATAAAGATAAAACTGCTGCTAATAAGTGTCTCCAAAAACCAGTTCGTATTTGGAAATTCTGAAACTGCAGCTGCCACAGAAAGGCTGTAAAGCCACCAACAGACTTGTGCCTCAATGTTGATTATTTATTTCTAAAGGTACGCCCCTTCATTACAAGCCAGCTGGCTTTACAAATAAGAAAGTTCCTGGGAATTCAGCTGTTGTCTATATAGATTGCCATTTAAAATTCTCATTCACTCCCTTCTAACCAAGATTTGTGTTTAGTTTTGAAGCAGGAGACAGTCATTAGCTATTTTAATAAGGCAGTTCTTTCAAACAAGACATTTGAATACTCAAAGCCAGAATGTGACCTCTCTGGGACTGGTTTTACATAGTGTAATTTCTCTAGCTGACTTGGATACGTGCTGGTGTAAATGAGATCAGGAAGTGGCTCATAGTACTTAGATAAAATATGTCTTTATGTCTCTGGCCAACTGAGATGCTAGAAAAAGCTTTACTTTGGCATTGGTTACAAATACCTCATTTCGTTGAAGGATGGAGTAAGAGAATCCAGCTAAGAAATCCCTCTTTCAGGAGGTATGGAACAAAGAAGGGAGTTGGGAAGCCTTGGGTTTTGCAGCTGAAGTAAATGCAGAGTTCATTAGCTAATGCCAAGGTTACAGGCACCTTGGGAATCGTGTTGGAAAGTATAACACTAGTTAGAGAAACCCTGCCACCTCTTCCAACAGGAGGGAGGAATGAATGAAAGAGATGCAGGAGGTGTAAGGGGAGTGCTCTGGCCCCTCACATGATGAGAGGCCAGGCTAAATGTGACTTGCCAGCTGAATGCCTGAGCTGCCTCCCAGAGGAAGCTCACTGGTGTTTGTAGATTACACTTGTGTTTGAAGAGCATTTTTAGATCCTGTGCAGTTGTCCAGCTCTATCAGAAGGCAAGCTCTTGCACAGTGTTTCTTAAATGGTTTGCCTGTGACATTGCTTCTCTGGTATGAGCAAATGGTGGGGTTTTTCTTTCTTAGTGCTAACGTGTCCTTATCATTCCCAAATTTTAAAAGCACGTAATTTTCTTTTAAATACATTGACAGGGATATTTTTAGATGTGGCAGCCATTTCCTATGTGCTTTCCTAGTAAATAACAATATGCAGAGGTAGATGATTCTGGGTTTTAGCATGAATGATGACTGAACATGGTAAGAAAAGTTATGATATACAGTGCATTGATATTTAGTCAAATATATCAAATATGTCTGAGCACATCAAATGAATTTCAGTCCATGTTGTCCGTGTTAACTGAAACTTAGATGTTTATAATGCTAACCTGCACATACCCTAGAGCTATGGGAAGGGCTCTACGGCGGGCTACAGGAGCTTTCTGTACTCTACTTGAGATGCCACAGAGCGATTTAAAGCAGAAACTTCCTTTATGTGCTCTGGATTGCCTTCCAGAGGAGGTTTGTTTGCCCTTGATGACTGTAAGGAGAGCTTAGGGGAGAGGGTTTCCTATGCCTCCGTCTGCCCTCCTGAGTACCCAGGGCTGGGGACATCCTGCTCAGACACATCTCTTCCTCTGCAGCCCATGGCAAACCCATTCTTTTCCTGTTGGTGCTCTCACTCTTCCCAGGGCTATCCTCTTGCTTAATGTCTCTTCACATTAACCAAGTGCATGTGGAGATGGAGTTTAACACTGTCCTGCCCCCCAAACAGCTAACCTAACAGAAGCAAGTGATACCATATTTTTCATCATTAGAAAGTTTCACTGCCTAACCTCTGTGGGAGGTGGGGGACACAGCCAGCTCTTTGTAAGCCTTTCGTTTGACAGCTAGCACATTCTGTCCAGATCCGTGGCACCTCTTTCTTCACCTCATGGAGCAGCAGGAGTATCCAAACTGTGCACTCCTTTGTTTTGGCTGAATAGCCTGGCCAGGGGTGGGTCATTTTGACTTCCTTTATAACCATCTATATATTAGCATAAGACTTTTGAGTTTAATAATAGCTCTGCTTTATTATTCTGACTTGCTCCCTTTGGAGCTTCTGTCAGTGCAACTAATTAGTCTAATTCCCTGGAATCGATATGCTTGGGCTGCCTTGTTTCACTTCGATGTTGGCCCATTTACACCACTGTAAGATTGCATTCTTCAAGTCCTTACCTTGAGGCCAAGGCGAGAATCGTTTAACCTGTGTGCACCTCTGCAGATCTAAGAATCAAGGCAAGGGGTTTTAGCACACAAGTGAGGTGTTCTGCTGGATACACCTTGGCCACAGAAGTCATAATTCTGCTTTTTGGTCTCATCCAAACCCATGTGCATAGGTGGTCCTGCCCCAATAAGAGGGTATCATTTAATCTTCCATGGGAAGCAGTTGTCCTTTAGCTGTCCCAAAGCAAATCAACTAGCTTTAGGGGTGTCACTCTTGATTTGCACAAGTCAGCAGATATTGCAGTGGCAGTGTGGAAAACAGACTGATATGGTGCTACCTGGAGAATGGTGGCACTGTACGGCACTGTGGGCATAACCTGTCCCAAAGGTGAAGGGCAAAGTCCTAGAGGGACCACCACCCCAGAGCACACAGGACATCCCATGGTGACTGATGCTCATGCCACAGTTCTGCTGGCCTGGATGGAGAAAGGCTGACAGGGTGGTGATGGCCCACTGCCACCTCAGGAAGGCTGATGGGTTGGGCACATGCCCACCAGAGCCTCACAGAGACAAGGGAAATGGAGAGGGGACTTTGAAACTCTGCCCACCATTGCAGCTATCACCCTGCTCTCTATGGAGGGCAGCTGGGATGAAGCTCTGCTCAGAGGCACGGGATGTGTCCCATATTATGCAAAATGAAACTCAACGCATTGTCTGTGACAGCAAAGCCTTTCAAGGGTGCTGCAAGCGCTAAATGGATTGCACAAGGAACTATTTTTTTCTGATGTAACCAGAGTGTACCTCAATTGTTCTCCATGCCAACTGGTGAAGGGAAAGAAAAAATCAGTCTGATTTTGTAGGAAATAATACTTAGGTTGGATGTTACACTAGTGAAACAACAGAGCAGGATTCCTGGTGATTTGTGTAAAATTTCCTTCAGCAAGGCCTAAACTTCAGCTGACAAACAAGGATAGTCGGAGCAAATGTGGCTCTGCCTTGCTGTGAGGGGTGCCAGACTGGATCAACGGGGAGCAACTCATGATGTGCAGGCCCCTGTAAGTTCAGGGATTCTTGGTTATAGGGTGCACACACAGTAACTTGGAAAATCAAACCTGCTTCCAATAGGCTTAGATTTGCTTCCAGGGTCTGCGGTACCACCACAAAATAGGTGTGATCTACTAATTGAGTAAGTTCCTGGGCTACATGATTGAAGGTGATGGTCACTTTCCATACAGCCTGCTTAAATTATGAACACATTAAAACACTTTGCATGCTTCTAGCACAGTCTCTCTTACTCTCATTTTGACAGATAGGCAAAGTCAATCTCTTGTGTGCTCATCTTTATTTTTAACCAGCATGAGGAACATAACTGCTTGTCTCCCAAAGTCAAAACCAGAAACAATCTTCTGTCCCTTTTCTTTTTCTAATGAGAGAATAGGAAGTTTTGGAAAACACAGACTAGAAATTCACCTGAGAGGACCTTGCAGTTTCTCTCCTTGGAGATTAGCCACTGACAGCCTGCAGCACAACCAAGATGGGGACAAGCCTTTATGTCCTTTTGTGTCCTGTTTCTTGAGGTGAACTGTGAATTTCTGTGGAGGCCAACTGCTATCAAGGCTCATGGAAAGGGACTCTTGTTTATAAATTCTGGGTTACTGTAAAGGAAAAAGAGCCAAATAAGCACTGTCCTCACAGCTTCTGATGTCTCTTGTTACAGAGCAGAGTAAAACTGCTTGAAAAAATAACCAAGGAACATGAGCAGTACAGCGCTAACGTCAACCGGTTTCGATCGTGGCTGAATGGTGAGACAGAAAGATTAAACTGCTGCATTGGAGAAGCAACCAAGTCTTCAGCAGGGGACAAGTTAAAGACACTGAAGGTCCTTAAACAATATAATTCCGACAAGGAGCCAGGATCCTATCTTCTCCATACCTATATCTGTTTCTCAAACCACACAAGGGTGTACTTGAGAAAAGAATTACACAAACAAAATAAGGTGGTGATTGTAACATGGGCTAGGGGAGAAGAGTTGTGTCAGGTCCTAAAAACTGTTAGTGCATATTGTTCTCCCAACTGTAGCATGAGTCACAGGCCAGTCTGCTTTGTTTTTCTTAAAGCCTGTACTCCTATGGTTATGTGATTCTCTGAGAATCTTCCCTTTAAACTTGTTTAAATGAATGATATTTGGTAAACGTGATCCAAATAGAGCCTGAAGGCTCACAGGTTTTGAGAGTTTAGAGCTGGTGATAAAAATACCAGTTTTGATAACAGTATCCAGTACTTTGGTGCCACTGCTTAAACTGTTCAGCTTTAAATCTCACAGAGATCTTTCTAACTGCCTGAAGCTCCTGTTTTCTTTGTCAGTGACCTCAGGTGAGAAGCATTTCTGAAAATCAAGCCAATATTTTCAGAATTGTTGCAGTTAGTGTTACTCAGAAGGCAATCAAATGACCAAACCTGGCTTCAGGTCACTTGAAAAAGACATACTTTGAAAAAAGAAGTGAAGAAGAAAATATGTAAAACCAGGAGAGGTGGTCTTGTTTTCCTACTGCTTTTAGATTTTTCCCCAACTTCCCATTTCTGCGGCTAATCTTTATTTAACTTCTTTCTGCAGGAAATTGCCAAAAACGTTAGGAGCGGTGGAAAGAAATGGAAGCACCTTGAAAATCAGTGTGCAGAGGTGATTCAAAATACCTCCCCACTTGGAGCTGAGAGAATGAAGGATGAACTCGAAGAGCTAAGAAAAGCTTTGGAGAAGTTGAAACTGCTGAACAGTGAGGAGGAGGAGAGATTGCTCAAGATCCAACAGTCAGAAAGTGCCTATGAGTCCCAAGCCAGGCAATTAGAAGCAGATGTCCAGGAACTGAAAAAAGATCTACAGAGACTAGAAAATGACTTGGACCCTGGGGAAGGGGAAATGACTGAAGATGAGTTTGTAACTCTGTGGAGAAAATGCAATGTGAGTTGTTACCCTTTGCATGCCTAAAATCAGCAGTCATAAATTGACTATGCATAGTCACATCCAACAGGTGCCTGTCCCATTGGTTAAAGGTGATAAGGAAAGAATATGAGTGTTTATAAAACAGACTGAGGAAAAGGTGAATAGCAACAATGGAATCAACTACTCTAACCTTTATCTCACTTTGCACAGAGGGAGCAGGGTTGGAGGATGTCTTGGAGTTTGTAATTTGAGTTCAGAGGGACCGTATACAACAAGCGCACACAATAGAGAGCGAACAACTCAATTTGCTCTACTTAAAAAGAAGCAGGAAAAATAATGCCTTGCTGTATGTACAAATACATACACAGATATTTCTGGTGTATTTGGTAAGACCATTTCTATATTATATCCTTCATCTGTGAAAGGTGGGTACCTGTATTGCTTTACTGTGAGACACACCTTCATTCCGAAGAAGTCCAAAGTTTGTAGCGGTCCGGGATTTACACCAAAATCAATCTGTTGCAAAAATGAGTGCAAAAATTATATCACACATAAAGTAGATAAAAATCTTTGCCTCTCATTTCCTCTTGAAGGTTGGTTTTGCATTTATTATCCCTTCTCGAAATACCTTTTATTGCTATTTGTGTGTCTAGAACTCAGCAGGACTAGATGGGAAAAGTATATGCAAAAAGGACCCACAAAATACCAACTGGTTCAATCCAGCTACATTTGCATGGTTTTTGTTGGTTTTGTATCCCTGTGTCACCCTAGAATTCACATATGAGTGTGTGAGAAAAATCCATTCATGCAAACAGCTGTGGTTAAAACTGCTCCAGAAATGCATCTCATATTATATACTGCTATCAGTGAACTGAAACTGGGTCTGTGTTCAAACAGTGAACCCTGCAGCTGAGATGCAGAGGTTAGGGAGTGCGAGGAGAGGAGAGAGAGCCCGCAGGAGCAAAACTGTTCCCGAGAATGTTTTCTGCCTTAGTAAAGCCCATATTCGTTACAACAGGAAAAAAAGCAGGAGAAAGGAGGCTTGTGAATAGCTTGAGAGACATCCTTATCTCTATATTTCATGTGCCAGGCACTACATGAAGTGTGATCTGTTTCTTATTTTTGTGATTAAGGCAACAAGAGCAGCTCTGGCTGCAGAAGAGTCCAGGGTTGAGAGGCTGAAGGCTCAGCTTAAGGAACTGCTACGGTTCTCCCAAGATGTGCAGCCACATGCTAAGGGTGTTGTCTCTGCAATACAGAAGTATCAAAGGTAGTGGGAAGTCTGATTATGCTAGGGGGGTGGGGGGAATCTTCTCTCAGACATTGAAGGGATTGACAGGGGCCTAAAAAGAAAGTGATACGGCGATGGGTAGAAGAGAAAGGCTTTTGCTAATTACCTCTGCCTCCACGTTTCAGTAAACCTGTAATTTTAGCCAATTGCTAGGAGCTGTAGGCTGCTGGCCATTTTCAAGCAATGATCTTGCATCATTATGTTGTGTATGGTTTGAAGAAAATTAGATTGTTGGCAGCTAATTTGATCTTCTTAGCATTTAATAATAATAATGTATGTATTTTGCTTGCCTTTCATGACCGCAACTAGAAAATCAGGACAGAAGGTGTAGTAGTAAATGGTTCAGAAGAATTACAGCCCTCTTTTGTTGAGTTTGTTGTCATGACTCATCAGCCTTAGCAATTATTTGGCAGAGTTTATTCCCCTTCTCCTGATGGCATATATGCATGATTCCTGTTTTCAACTTGCCTTGGGTTGGAAACTCTGAAAGTTTAGCCTCTCCCCAGACTTCAGTGTTTCCGTTTCCAGGCTGCCTGGAATCAGGAAGTAAAGAAGCTGCAGCAAATTTTGCAAACTTAGAAGAAAGGAGCATTTTTTTAAGGAAAAAGAAAGGTCAGTTTTTTTTTACTGTATCCAAGCTTATTTTCCTCTGTCCAGTGCACAGTATGCTGTCCTGCAGGAAGAATTATAGGTCATTATGGGGAAGAATTTCAGTTTAAAAACTAACAAGTAAATGATGTTGAAAGAGGAGCAGAGAAGGCAGAACTTGCCTCCGAGCAGGAAATGGCAGCTGCTGTTTTGCTAGCTTCTCTCCAAAGCTTCTTTGAAAAGTCTGGCAGCTTCACACTGAGCCTGGCAGGGGCAGCAGAGCAAATGGCAAAGGACATGTAATGTCAGAACTTTCTATTTGCGGAGCTTTCAGCCTCTGCAAGCTTGCCTTTGTTTAGCTCCGTAATGTCCCAGTGACACAGGTAAGATAATTGTTTCTGTTGTTATAGAAAGGCAGTATTAATCTTGATTGGCATTGCTCTTGCCTGCCTGTCTTGTGAATTTGCAGGGTACTGTTCCCATATGAACATATAGTTTGGGCTGAATTCTGCCCTATCAGATAGGAATCTGCAAACTGGGAGTACTGGGAGGTCAGGAAAGCTGAGAAAAACAGGAGGCAGCTGCATGGGGTGTGTCACTGCTAGGCCTTGTTACTCAGCTGTATTTTGAATAAGCCTTTTTAAGAGAAGCCTGGATATTTAATGAACATGTGCTGATTTTTTTTTTCAGTATATATACACACACATATATAGCTCTGTGTGTTTGTGTATACATATATATAAATACAAAGTTTTTATCAGAATCACCTATATATAAATATAAATACAAGTGGTTCTGCAAAATGTTAAAAATTTATATCTGAAAAAAATGTGTATTTTCTTCTTTTTATAGGTAACATAGGGCTAGTGAAGATTTCTTCATGTACTTTTTTTAAAGGAACAGAGACTCGGTAATATGTCAATCAATATAGGCAACTGCAGTTAAATTCTAGATATTCTTGGCTTGTTCCTCCCATCAGTCGGTGAGACTGCTCCGATAATGATTTGTTAAATAATGCTTGTGATAGCAGCCAAGAAAGATCACATACAAGAGAAGACTGCTGGCTGCTAGAAGGGCAAAGTAATTCCTGATACACAGTTGCACAAGAGACAAATGTGTCTTACCGCATCTAAATAAAGTTTTGTCGGGTGTCTCTGACTGACAGAGCAGCTGTCAGTATGCAACAGCAGGCTCAGACAGTAAAAAAGACTGAGGCTTTTGTGTTGGATACAGTTTACACACGAGTATTGTGTTAATTTATGCCTTGATGAATAGGATGTTTGGACTGGGATTTCTTCGTAATCCTTCTCTCGGCTGTCACTTTATCCTTGCAGTGTTAGAGGCAAGACATCTAAAATGAGCACTGATACAGAAGCCCAACTGAGTATACTCTTCCAAAATCCCCTGCAAGATTTTGAACAGTGGAAGCCATCAGTCCAGATGCTCCTGGAGACTCCGGAGCCAGCTCTGGCTCACATAGAGGTAGCAAACCTGTTACTAAGTTCAGAAACTGATATTTGGTTTGTGTTTACCCAAGCTATGCCAGCAGCTGCCTGCATACAGCTGCCGGACAGCAGCGCTGGAAGGGCCTTTCCAGCACGGCAGGAAACCCCAGAGTACGGAGGTCAATACTTAGCTCTCGCTGTAGCAGAATGCCTTACTTTCTGTCCCCCGTTTGGTTAACTAGAGTTGTCAACTGAAAAGGCTGAATTAAAGTGCTATATATCTTTAACAATGACGATAATATTGTTTAGCATTAGCCCAGATCTCCCTGGACGGGAAGTCTGTGGGCTCTGTTAAGAAGTGTGTAGTAATATAGTCATGGGATTATAATGCATCATTTCTGCACGTGCCCAGGAAGGTGTGTTTGTTACTTTGCATCCCTGTGATCTCCAGAATAAATGGGTCTGTGAACAGGGATGGGCTTTATCCTCGGGATGAGCATTCAAGCTGTCCTTTCTGTTGGTTGTTTAGGCCTCTCCTCTGCACAGACAACTCTTTCCATAGTACAGATTTCCTCTATTTCTGTTCACAAAATGGATGCAGCCCTGGTGCTTCTAACATTATCAGGAAGACTTTTCCTTTAACTGGGCACTGTCCAGGTACCTTCTGTTACCCCTTGTTGGCCCAGCATGCTGTTTTCACCTGACTTTGTCATACTGCTTTTGTTGTGTGACTTGTGTGAGAATAATGTGGTTTATGGTTTTTATTTTTTATTTTTTGGTATGATTTTACTGGAAGAATTTTTCTCCTTTAGGCTGCTCTAGCTGAAAGCTCCCAGTTCAAAGAGAAGTTGATGACATTACAGCTGAAGAAAGATTTGCTAAACAATATCCTTGGTGAGGAAAAAGCAAAGTCTTTCCTGCAAGAGGTAGCTGAAGCTTCAAAGGAGAGAGAATTTCTACACAAAAGTCTGCTCCAAAGCAAGAGCAAACTCCAGGTGAGTTTCAAAACACTTATACAGTCTTTGCCTGTGACAAAGACAATGATTAATCTTTTACTAAGCTAGTTTTCTAGATAAAAATTTAGTAGCAACCAGCTGTGCCCAATCGCTTTTTCTAGGTTGACCAAATATTCATATGTATTTGTGGTCTGTTGCACAGTGTAGCTTAGTGTTTGTACTGAGTATGAAATGGACATTGACAAAAGATAATGGCAAAGGATATATGTTGAATACTGGATATTTTTTCTTCTTTCTCCATCTAGAATTTGATATCGCAACACGAGGACTTCGATGCTGGTTTCACACCTTTGCAGAAGAAATTATCTACCATCAAAGCCAAATTAGATCTAGAGAAGGAACCACGGCCTGACCTCTTGGGTAAAAAGACACAGCTCCAGAGACTCCAGGTACATTACAGTAACCTTTACTGTGATGTCCTCAGCTAATCGTGGTCCTGTTTGTTCTATTTTATTAGTATTAGGAATTCAGTACCTTGTCCCCTTAATTGATTTTGTGTTAGATAATTTCACTTGGTCCCATTTATAGCATGGCGTAGATGAAATTGAAGCAGTGCAGCTGAAGAACTGACAAACTGGGCTTGAGGGAGGGAACAAGCAGCTAGAAGCTGTTGGTGCCATGCCTTCTTGGGCTAGTTTTGTTGCTGAAGAAAATATACCCTGATACTTCCCATTTATCTTGTGAAAATGTACAAGATAACCTGAACCAATCTAACTCTCTCCAAGAGCAGAGAGTTCCCATTGTCCCACCTCCTTCTGCATCTCCCCCTTCCTGCTTTTTACCTTGTCACAGCTTTGACATGTGCTGGATTTATTCCATGGGCCAATTCAGCTGGCCAAGATAAGCAAAAAATAATCAACAGGAAAAGATTATAATTTTCCACTTGGTTAGTATTTTGAACTGGTTCAACAAAGGTCCCAACATGCAGTAGAGCCTGCTCTGGGCAAGCAGTGGGACTGCAGAGCTGGGAGAGGGGAGAGAAGACGAGGGGAAGAGAGAGGGAATGTGACTCTTCATCTTTCACCATGGTGAGCTACGGTGATTCAGCCATACAGTGCCAGTTCACCTTTGGTGACCGCAGGGGTGTTATCACCATAGTTCTTTGCAGGACTTAGGTGATTATACTATGTCTCCTAGCAGCTTCTCAGCAACTTTTCTTTGTTATCAACTGCTACAGTGTAAGAATGTCCAACCATTTCTTTCGGAAACATTTACTTCTAGACATCAAAAAAATTAGTTTTCTTAATGACAATGGTTGTTCATTTCTGGATCTCTGCAGATGATCCAAGATGACTTGGCAGAGCTTGCGATTCAAATGGAGGAGGTAGAGAAGCTCATTCAGTCAAATACCACACACAGGCATGAAATGAACCAACTTTCATCTGACTTTCAGGCCCTGAAGAGATCGTTGGAGGTAACATAAGGAAGAGTTTTTAGTTGCCTGAGGAATTGTCAGTTGCCACTATTAAAAAATTAAAAAAATATATCTTAGAGCATATGAGATTATATGCTTTGAGTGACAGATATTTTCATTTCAGGGGAAGAAGGCACTGAATTCCTAAGACTTTGATAACTCTTCCAGGATCCTCTGGTTATCTGTAATGTAATTTCCCTTTGGGATAGGATAGAATCCACACAGGTTTTATGTCTTTATAAATTATTTCTGGAGTGGGCCTGAGATTTCTGACCAAATGACCTCCTAGTTATATTATCATGGAGGTGCTTGGACTTCTTCACGGACTCCTGGGTAGTGTTTATGTATCAAACTGTTTGGGTTTTTTTTTTATAATCTTGTGACCTAAAAGTTAATGAGAGAAAAGTGTTGCAATTGCATAATTACCTGAGGCATATTGTAGCTTGTAAACATAGGCCTAAAAGGACCTTCCAAAGCAGTCTCAGAAGAAGAGCTTATCAAATTACCTTAGTTATGCAGGCCACCATAAAAAAACATATGATAAAGTGTTGCCCTAATATGCACTGTGGAATTCTACTTTCAATCTCAATAATCCCACTTATTGCTGAATGGGACTTTTTCCAAAACAGTCTGTACAGTCATTTCTTATTCAGGGAGTACAAGATGTATTTATATTGACTGAGGTATTTAAAAAAAAACATATTCTTTACTCTGTGTCAGCTGAAAAGAAAGGGAGCTATTCTAGTGCTTAATGCCCCCCCATGTGGTTGAATCCAGGCCTGCAGGAGCTTGTAGGTGTTTCCTATGCCACTGATGCTAAAGGATGAAGTTTTCTGTGTCTCATTACAGCTTTTTTTTTTTCTTTTGCCCATGAGATTCTGTGCCAGTAGTCACAGTGTTAGATCCAGTAATAAAACTGCTTTTTGTCTGTGTTTAGTTGCTGATATATTTTTATCATTTGTAGGTGATGATACAGCAGAGTGAAGAGCACATTCAGAAGCATTGGGCATATAATGAGAAACTCTCTGACCTCCAGCAGTGGATCACAGTAACCACAGGGAAGATTGACTCCTACCAGGGTGCTGATGGAGAGCAGAACACCGAGGGCAGGGTGGCAGACCTCAAGGTGAGGAAAGCATCTTAGTGTAAGGTGTTAGTTATTCACTTTGTGGCATTCAGACATGAAGGGCAGGGGTTTTCTAGTGAGGGTTTCCTGGTTGGGGAGAGTAATGATGGTTTGTTCCTCCTGCCATAACTGTTGGTTGCTGCTGTGTCCCTGCTTTGTCCTGTGCTGTGGGGTGTGGAGCTAGGGAAACGACAAGAATGGTGAGAAATGGCTAAGAACTGTTGAGATGGATAAAGTATTATCAAAGGATAGGTGGTTTTGAAAAGGGCTCTTCCTGCCAGGATGATCTCTCTGGACAATACCTACCTTTGCCTATATGTACTCATTGATACATTGAGCATTATTACCCTGTTAGCTAACTTTATCCTGTGTTGAACTGAGGTGTTCCACAGCTGCTAGCTTTTCCCTGTGTAGCAGTATTCTGCATGCTAGATTCACTCTGGCAGGTTACTCCAGGTGGCAGCTTTTGCCTTTATACAGGAAACCAAGATACCTCATAGGAAAGCTACAGAAGGGGTGCACTGACAGCTTGTGCCCTTTAGGTTGTGCCATCAGCTCTTTGACCTATGTTGGTTCTTTGCAAGAATCCACAGCATATTTTTTTTCCTGCTAGGTTTGTTCTAGCTAGTGCCAACAGAACCAGCATAGTCCTGGACTGAACATGGCCTTCAGTCTGACATAGCCTCTGCTTTACCCAGGATACCTAGAAGTAACTGTAAGGGCTGTACGTTTCAGAGATGGCTAGCTGAGTTTCCAGATAAGGAGATCCAGCTGCACCTTGTGGAAGCTCATGGCCAGCTGGTCATGGAGAATTCTTCCCCAGAGGAGACTGCCCATGTCCAGGCAGAGCTGGATCAGCTGAAGCAGTCATGGAGATCCCTGAAGGAGATGGCAACTGGGTAAGTGTCCGTGTACATCTTCCTCATGTCCCTTCAAGGGGATGCTCTTTACTGCTATGTGTCCAGACACACTTAATGCTTTATGCTCTGTGCTGTGAAAGTGAACAGTGATGTTACAACATCAGGAGCAAACCGAGATTTTATTTAATTGTTTTTAAACTGGAAATAATTACTTCCAACAAAACCATTTTAGAGAATCTGGGGACCAGGGAAGTCTATGAAGTTCCCTGTACCTCATTCTTGGAGTAGGCAGTGTCTCCTTATGACCTGGCTCGCCCTTGTAGTGCCAGTCCATATCAGAGGAAATAGGACATAGACTGGATGACTTCTGCTGTTCTGCCTCACCTTCCTGTTCTTGCTGTCTGATATGGAGGCTATATCTTCACCAGGATTTGTGCCCTTCACAAACCTGCAAGAGTATAAACAGACCTAAAATCCTTTCTTAGCTGACAAATGTGGACTTAATTTATTTTGCCCTCACTTTGCAGTGTCAAACTGCTGCTTGTATTTGCTAGTCTGTATTAAACTTTAATACTGTGCTACATGTGTAAGTATACACTATACACTGTAGACACTATACGTAGTAGACACTGTACATAGTGTCAGAATAGGCATAAAAATGGAATGAGTAAATTGAGGAAGGCTTGATTGTGCTGCTTGCTGTTACCAGACTTGAAGGTGTATTGTCAAGGTAGTATTTTCTTTTTTTGGTCCCTCACTCCCCTGAATAAAAGAAAACAAAACACTTGGAAATGTTAGAACTAGAGGACTGGTGCTGCTTTGAGACACTTCTGTCTTGATCTTATTTTGTTAAAAAGATGTTGGAAATAACTTTAATAGTAATAGTGCTATTAATAGTAGTAACAGCATAATAATAATAATAACAGTGCTATTTCACCAGAGGTGTCCCCCATAGTCCTGGTTAAAACGTGGATGTCTCATCATTAGATGTCTCACTGCACTGATGTCTGGTTTTGTGTTTTCAAGCCTTCTCAAAAAGTGGCAGTTAAATAGACCAGTGGCTGATAAGAAGAAAATAGCATTTGTGGACAGCAGGTGGATGTCTGGACCTACCTTCCATCTTTTAGATGTAGAACCCAACCATAAGCAGGTGAGAGGGGGACTCTATCTGCCTTCATATTATTCTCACAAGAACAATTTTATTGGCTTCATCTGATATTATGGGTTACAAAGTTGGAGGTTAAGATCTTGCGATCAGGCCTTCAGAGGAAACATCTGACATAGTGGTAAGGGCTGATTTGTTCCTGTTGTTCTGTAACCTAGGAGAGGATAGGAGGAAGGCAAAATACAAGCAGACACCTGAAGCTCCTACACGACTTTGAAGAATGGTTAGAAGGAGAAAACACCAAACTGACCAAAACTCTTGCTGTGACTTCATCGTCCACAGAGGAAATCAAGGCACGCCAGAGCAAACTGGAGGTTAGTTTTCAGGGGATGGAGACAAAGACTGCAATATGTGCAAATTCTTTCAGAATTAAAAAAAAAAAAACCAACAACAACAAAAAAAAAAACCCAACCAACCAAAACCCCATCTCCCCCCAAACTAACCAACCAAAAAACCCCAAAACCCCACAAGCCCCAAAAACCAAACAAACTAAACCCTCCACCCCCAACCCCACCCCCAAAAAAACGAACCCTCAAACACTACACTCTCTGCTTTAGCGACTCTAGCGTAGATGAAGCTCATGAATTTAGAACAACTATTTCACCCCTTCTGCTAAGAAAGATCTGCCAGAGCCAGAGTGGTAGAAGGGAAGGGATCAGCCTGGCATCTAGTTGTTGGACTGGACATTTCCAGTGCGGTATGGCAAAGCTGTTCATTAAAAGAAGCCGATTAAAATCAGTGTCTAGTATTTGACCTCAGTCTTTCTCTTTCTGTTACATATAGACAGATGCAATGACAACGGATGCTGTAAGAAATTAAACAAACAGAAATATCCAGGGCTACAGGAGTCCTGCACGAGTAGATCCGTTTATACCATTTCAGGCCAAAAGAGCAATAACAAAAATAAATACACTATTCCAGAGTACCCAGTAGTTTGATTTAGTACCACTGTTCTTTCGAATGCTAGATTTAAAATGTGGGGCCTTCTTGAATTCTGAGTTGCTGCTGACCTTGTCTTTGCCTGCAGGAGCTGCAGTCTCGTGTGCCTGATGGTCAGCGTCTCTTTGAGGACCTTCTTCATCTTCATCCTCTCATTGGAAAATCTGAAGATCTGGAGGACCTGCGGTACCGATGGATGCTCTACAAATCTAAACTGAAAGAGTCCATGAATTCACCGGTAGGTGACAGCACTCAACTCACAGTTTTTGATCTCTGCCGTTGGTCTTTTAGGTTACTTCACATTGCTAGTCATAATTCAACAGTACGTGTGTGTGTCTGCTTGATTAAAACCTCCCTTAGTAAATGCCATCAAAGAAAGAACAAACATAGCCATGTATTTGTAAATATACGCACAAATATTCTTGTATTAAAATAAATGTTGTGTGCTATCTTTTTCCCTTTGTAAGCAATGCTCAGAATATTTCTTAAAATGGAAGGTTCAAAACAGAACGACAATTGGCTGTTATCAAAGTGTACGGAGTGGGGGACTGTAAGATGTTTGTGTGCGTGTGAATATTTTGGATATACCTGTAGTTCTGGGCACATGGATCTCTAGGTTTTTGCCCTTTCTCCACACAACATTCTCCACTGGATTTTTTTTTTTTTTTTTTAATAGTTCCTGCAGTAAGAATGTATTCACTGTTCATTATTTTTGCCTCCTGCTGTGAGACAGTGATCAGAAAAGCCACTTACTGAACTGACTCAGAAAGTAACTTGTGCCTGGAAGGATCTAGTCCTTTTTGAAACTGTCTCTAAGGGCTAAAGATTTTGAATTAAATAAAGAGGAGGTATTTTAATGCAAGACCCAACTGATTAAAGAAATTGTCAGGCTGTTATGTATCATGCTAATAATGGCATAATTCATCCCCATATATAAGATATTCCAGGGCATGCTGAAGCTATTCCTATGTTCTTACCATAAACATACATAATTATTAATTAAGATATTTTTAGCTTAACTTACATTATGTGTTGAACTTCAAAATACCCTAATCGGAGGATTAGACTTCACAGATGTGCTTGTCATACTTTCTGTATGCAAGTGTTTTGGAAGGTATCTGAACTCAAACACCTAAAATTTGAGTCACCTGAAAAAACTTCTGCTTGGGAAACCTTGTCTTCAAATCCAAAGCTTACTTAGAATACAAATTATTTAAAGTGCATAGAAGGAAAGCATGACCTCTATTAATAAAGGGCGTGCTTCTAAGAATTGTTTGCCATTGATTGTAATGAGTTATGCTTTGTTGACCAAAACCTCGTGTAAGCATAAATGTAGTCAGTAGGTGTCAGTAAAGTCAAAGCTATTGCCGGGAGAACTCCTCATCTGATTCAAATGGTCAAGAACCTGAAAACGTTTCAGCTTTCTGCCTAATGTGAGTTAAAAAGCTCATTAAAACAAATCTCCTGCTGGTTCACTCTATCCAGGTGATCATGGATTTGGAAGAAACATCCCCTGTGAGGTGAATACTCATTTATAAGCTCCACTGGGATCTAAAGGTCATGCTTCTTTTTTCTTTTTTTTTTCTTTTAAACAGAGTCTTGGATCTTTGGAAGAAACAGACAGGCTCAGAAAGGTATGACAGTTTCCTATCATTAAGCTAAAAAAGTTTGATGAGACATTTTGCAGATAATTGTTTTCAATTAAACTTTTCTAAAGATTCTTGGGATTAATTTGATTATTAAGAACCTCTCTTCACAAAGTTTATTTTCTCCAGACTTTAAAAGGAAGAACATTACAGAGTTTTTACTCCTGAGCTATGCTATCTCTAGAAGCTGAGTGTCCATCTCCTGGGAGAGTAGGGGAACTCAGCTTTTATATATCTACATGCCATATGAACTCAATTTTTCAAAAGAGACTAAGGAAGAGTTCAAATCTCTCTCTAAAGGTTTTAAGGGCCAAGTGCCTGAAACGATTTTGAAAATGGGACTCCTAATTCTTTAGACACTTTTGAAAAAATTGTCTTGGATCATTCAGCCCACCTTTTTTCTAATGCAAAAACAGAAAGTCAAGGATTTGTCTAATGTTATTAGACTAAATCCTTATTCTAAGCAGCAGAATTCCTCCTGTGAAGGATTTTCTTTTGGAAGTGATGACATAAGAAACAGAAGCAGCACAGGAGGACGATAAGGAGAAGCTTAAAGAAAAGAAAATGCTGACAGTTTCTTACTAAACCCAAGAAGCATTTTTGATGCCATTTTCCATGAAGTCAGAGAGTTTTTCTGTTGACTGAGCAGAGTTGAACTGAATCTTTTCTCTCTGTCACAATCTGCTTTGTTTACAGACACTGTTAGCTTCTCCTTTGTACCATCATCTCACTTTCCCTTTGTTTTCAGAAGGAATAGAATAAGGCTTTATTTGCCCAACACAAAGTAGATTGGATGAATAATGTGTTACAGGAACATAATCACATAATCATCTTAAGCTAAATCAAATCCTTGATTTCTCCTGTTGTGAAATCTCTTTAGAAGAGACCAATATTTAAAGGGTACAATACAGTGCACTTCTCGCGTGGCCAGAAATCAGGACTTCCTCATCCATATGAGATATTCCTCTGGTACTCAGATGCAGAGTAGCATCTCCAATATTTTTTCCCAGTGAAATACTGACCAATTTAAGGTAGTTTTCACACATCCCCTGAATAGTTTTGGCCAGAGTTCAGCCTTCCTGAAAACCCCCAAAGAGTTTCTGTTCTGCCTTGTCTGGCACAGCATTAACTGTTCGGTACTGTTGGTCATACAGTAAGGTCACCAGAATTCTTCAGGCTGAAAAAACAATGTGACATAGTAATACTTGGTGTAGAGGCAGCCAAACTTAGCAGTGCTGCTTTTCCTTGAAAGAGCCCTAAAGGGATAATCCAGAAGACTGACCAAAGAATTCTCTGCTTTCATGTGATTTGGTTGAGTCCATTTGTTTGTAGGGGAAAACAAAAAACCTTTAGGCATAAACACACACAGTTAGATATCCACTGCACATTAGATATCATTTTTTAATTCATCTGTCCCACCTGCCTTGGGGTCAGCAGTATTTATTCCTCCTTAACTTCTCTGAAGGAGACTAAAGTTTTCAGTTAATTTTCAGGGATACTGGAATAATTTAAAGGCAGGCAGCATACGTTTGTCAATTAGGTCTACAGCAAGAGCACAAAAAAAGCATTCTATGAGTTTTTAATAGCTACTGAACACAAAGAGAAACAGCTCAGTGTGGGAAGGAACAAGGAACTGAAGTACCTCATAAGCATGAAGGAAATGGCTCCCATTGCACCAACAAGTGATTTGCAGTTTCCCTCCAGCCACTACAAATGTTGCAGTAACTTACACCTTGCTCACTTCAGTGTGATTTTTGCTGACTTCAGGGCATTCGTCCTGGATTTAAACAGTGTCACTACAATGAGAATCCAAGTGCTGTAGGCAGAGGTGTCTTTTTCATTCAGGCTAAGGCTTTTATCAGGATGTGAGCCTGTGTTGCCGTAAGATTGTTGAGCATCACTTAAGAGAACCAGAAAATAATGTTGACCCCTTTTGGGTGCATTGCTATTCAGGCTAATCGAAGAGGAAAAGCAAACCAACTGCAGAATTTGTAGCTCTGCAGTTTATTTTAAATTTGTATTTTAACACCTGAAGTGTGGGTACAAATGAAAGAAAGACTAGGCAAAATATTTTTGTATGTTTTGAATGTCCTTTTAAAACCATGGTGAAGGAAACCAACTACCCTGAGAGTATGGCTGATCTCCTGAGTTAATATATGCAGAAAGTACACATGGCTGGGGGCTGCATCACTGTATGTGCAGCATCCAGTGAGTTTGCATGCAATAGGATTGGGTTATCTCTAATTCGTCAGCTCCTTCATGCTTTTGGATCATACAAAATCAGAAGAGGTGGCAGAATTTCAGGTTTTCTTGGACTGACCCCTGCTTTCTGCAACATGAGGTCCCCATTGACTCTGCTTGTCCCTCCTGTTGGAGCTGAGAATATTTTGCAGCAGCAAATCAACCTGGAGAAGGGGAAGACCCAGCTGCAGCCAGCCTCATTCCATTGCCTTCTGGTTTTATTCCCTTTCTAGCTTGCATGGCCAAATGTTGGGCAGAATAGAGCCTGCTTCATGTATATTAATGTGCTTTTTTTCTCATCATTCATCCTTTGCTGAGGACATGCCCCTAGCCACTGGTGCCCTTAGGAACAGAACAGGCTAATGATTACGATGTGAGCGACTTCTTGTTGATTAACAAAAAACAGTTGCAGGAAATTGCACTGGCTGCGGTGAATTTTTAGCAGGTGCCAGTGACAGGGCAATGTAGACGGATATTTCTGCAGGGCACCTAGCACACCCAAGGACATAATCAAGCAAATGCTCAATAATAACTATGATAAATGTTACTTTCAAAGGTTGGCTCCCAGCTACCTGAAAATGCTCCATGAGCATTCTTAGCATAAATCGGAAGTCAGAGGCTCATTATTTACAAGTCTAGGTAGCGCTGTTTGATTTATTTTCTCGAGTGCTCAGAGTAATTACACTTCCTTGCTAAACAAATGATTCTGGCTTTATTGTTTGTACAAACAAAATAATTAGGATTCATTACATCAGTGATCAGCTAATTGCTTCCTCTGAGATTCTGCTAAGAGTAATCTCCTATAACACACAGACAGAACGTGTAATTTAATCTTATTTAGAGACACCATTGATCTGGGGTCAATCAAATTAATGCAGTCATTCAGGAAACTGTGCAAAGCAAGAGCTGCCACAGTTTGCCAGGAAGAAAACGGTAATGCGCTCTGCTCTGCCCAAGTGCAGATATGACAGGAATTCTTCACAGCAGAAAGTGACATTACAGAAATGTACAGCATCATGTGAACGTGCCTGTGTCAGTGGTGCCTTTCTGATGAAAGTATATGGCAGATTTGTTTTCCTGAAGCCCTGTGGGGTGTTAGCCGCTTGAAATCTTCTGTATAATTACATTCTTAGAAAAATGGAAAAAGCTCATTAAAAGGTGTCTTTCCCTCAGTTTTCAAATATCTTTTATAGATAGAGAAATATCTCTCCATATTTTTTCCATCACTGTGCCTATAAGCCTGTGCCTACCTGCTTTAGAAATTATACCATGGCCCAAACGCAGGAAGAAGGGCATCTTACCATTAAAAATTAGTAGACTTATTTTCCCTCAGCAGTGATGTTTGCTCAGAAAGGAAACTTAGGCAAAAAAAACCCAAAAAGCTGAAAAATCCTGACTGCCTCTTCCTGAATCTGAGCCAGACACTTCCTAACACTGTGCCAGACAGCATCATCCCCTTCCTTCTCCAGCAGGCCCACGAGCTTCCCTTCACGTTACTGCCGCTGTAAGACTGCCTGCCTGTCTGCTCTTACTTCTGTCGGTTTCATGTTGTTTACCAATCTACATTACAACTTTACCAAATGCTAGGAAACAGGGACTCTTTGTCTTTTATCTGGTTCTGCCACTCTGTGCCTTGCCAATGCTCTCCCTCTAAAGCAGCGCTGGTGCAAGATGGAGAAGACATCTTGCTTCCCAGGACACCTGGTTCTTACTTTCTGTTAATGATACTGTGGTATTAGCTAGCTATGTGGTTGGTGGCCCCTGCTTTCTTTGCTGAAAAGATGCGTCCTTTAGTAGCCTACCATGTTGTGAAGTATTTGCAGATTTTCACCAAGGAGATACCTTGGAATGATTTTTCTCAGCAGGTATAATTTTACCTCCTGAGAAGTAATGGGAAATTTGTTGACCAATAGCAGAATGAAACCAATTTCCAGTATATACTTGAAAAACGTTTTTAACACTACTATAAAAAGCATGGTAGGAAAAATTCTTGTAATCAATACTTCAAAGTAAGCCATCACATTTTTATATTATTTAAATAAAATGCAAATAATATTCAAATTATCTATGGTGACTGCTGAAGTTTAAGGGATGTTTACTCTTGACTTGAGAGAAGTCACTGATAAAGCAGCTGGAAACATATATTGTTGGCATGATAAACCAGCTTTTGATGTCAGTAGCCTCTTCTACAGGTTCCAGAACATGTTGTCTTTATTTCAAATTAATTAGTTTATTTCAAATTGCAAGGCTGAGTGGAAGTTCAAAATTGTGAGTTGTTTTACTTCTCTGCCTTCCTGAATAAATGTAGAACACTGATGTCTCTTACTAAATTTCAGATACACTGGCTGAAAAGCCATACAGCTACTAGCTGATGATAACTCTCCTTGCTCTTAAGTACAAAATATATTTATTGGGATAAATCATTATTACTTACGAGTGTATTTAAAATGGGTGGGGTATTCCTGTGTTTTTAACTGAATTCAATTAAATTCAATAATTCAATAAGCAGCTCAGCCCCTCACAGCTGCTCACGCACTCCCCCTGGCAGTGGGATGGGAGAGAGAATTGGAACAGTAAAGGTGAAAGTGAGAAAACTCATGGGCTGAGATAAAGACAGTTTAATAAGTAAAAGAAGGAAACAAAGAAAAACAAAGCCAAGGAAAATAAGTGATACAAAATACCCCAGTGGCTCACCACCAGCAAACTGATGCTCAACCAGTCCCCAGGGAACAGCATCCCTGGTAAAACTCCTCCCCCCCCCCCTAATTTTTATTGCTGAGCATGTTGTCATATGGCATGGAATATCCCTTTGGTCAGTTGGGGTCAGCAGTCCTGGCTGTCCCCCTGCCCGGCTTCTTGTGCGCCCCCAGCCACTCGCTGGCAGAGCAGTGTGAGAAGCAGAAAAGGCCTTGACGCTGTGTAAACACTGCTTAGCGAGAACTAAAACATGGGTGTGTTACCGACACTGTTTTCATCACAAATCCAAAACATAGCCCCCTACAAGCTACTCTGAAGAAAGTGAACTGTCCCCCAGCCAAAACTAGTACAATCTCCTCCTCTTATTCTGTATCATATACATCACGTTTACGTTAGTTTATTATTTTGGGCTCCATCTGTTGTAATGCTCATTCAGGACAGGACAGATGGTGTGTTGTGTTGGATTGTTGTACATTGAAGCCAGCTCAGGTTGCATCACTGCTGCACTTGCATGGTGCAAGGTATCTTCTGTACAAGATTCATTCTTCATTGATTTGGGTAATCCCTGCTGTAATGGCTGATATATTGCAGCCACAGCAGTGGCAACATACAGCATCATATAACAATGGCATTGAACATCAGTAACATCATACAACTCAAACCATGGGTTATTTTTACCCAAGATTAAATGTTCTTGATGTACATATTGGGCTTTCCCATCCTTCTGCATTACCCACCAAGTACACCCAGGTCCTTGAGCAAAAGCAATCTCACAAATGAGTTTGCCTTTTCCCATGGAAGGATTAACTCAGACTGTCTTTCCCAGCCAGTTCTTTATGTTGTCGTGGTTCAGCCTCAGCTGGCAACTGAACACCACACAGCCACTCACTCACTCCCCCCCCACCCCTGTGGGATGGGGAAGAGAATTGGACAAGCAAAAGAACTTGTGGGTTGAGATAAGCACAGTTTAATGATTACAATAAAATAATAATAATAATGATTATGATAATAATGACAATAATGTTAATATAATAAAATGGAAAAGGAAGGGAAAGGGAAAAAAACACAGAAACACGAACAATACAACCGCTCACCACCCGCTGACTCACGCTGCCCGTCCCCGAGCTGCGATTGCTGCCTCCCTCCCTGAGCCAGCCCCTACCAGGTAACATACTGGGCATGATGTTACATGATATGGAATATCCCTTTGGTCAGTTTGAATCCGCTCTCTTAGCTGTGCCCCCTCCCCTCCCAGCTTCTTGTGCACCCGGCAAGAGCATGGGAAGCTAGAAATGTCCTTGACTAGTACAAGCACTGCCCAGCAACAACCAAAACATCTGTGTGTTATCTCAACATTTTTTTTTTCCATGCTAAGTTCAAAGCACAGCACTGTGCCAGCTGCAGTGAAGAAAATTAACTCTATCCCAGCTAAAACCATGACATATGTGTGCTATGGGGACTTTATCCCCTTCACAGTTCACAGGGTTTTCAGTTGGGCAGGGCCAAGTCGATTGGCAGATTGTCTAGTGTTAACTGGCCAAGTGGCTTCTTCTAAATTTGTATCCCAATGTCTGAATGTCTCAGCACCCAATATGCTCGTCGGTATGGGCAAGGAAGGCGACTTACTCTCTTTGGGTTGCTCTAACTGTTGAGACAGTCTCTCAACAGCTGAGACACAGGCCCATAGGGAGGAATCGAGATTCTCTTCAAATTCCTGGAGTTGGCTGGCCAGTTTATCCACAGTTGGTGCTTCTGTGTCTGTCCAGCTCGTTATCACCAGGCTGCTAGTATATGGTGTTGATGCACGCTGCACAAACTTCCACCACATGATCTGTGTGCATCTGTGTTCATCCAGGTCTTTGGATGCCAGGTTGTTGTCCAGGTTACTGTAGATCACCTCCACCACAGCTAATTCCCTCAGATGCTGGATAGCTCTCTCAATGGTGGTCCATTTGCCTTGGTCACTTGCAAGATCTTCCTTGAAGGGATGCCTTTCCTTCATGCTCAACAGGAGCCGCCTCCAGAGGCTGAGGACAGTTGCCCCTTTTCCAATCCCTTTGTTGGTGGCCTTGTCCTTAGCAAGGTGCCAGGCTTTTTTCCCCTCTGATTCCTGACTATCAGCCCCAGTATCCCAGCATCAGAGCAGCCAGCTGATAATTCACTTGCCTGCATGACAGCCAAAATCTTCTCACATATTTTGCAACTCACTTAGAGACAGGGCTTGGGTGGTTCCTGGCTTGTTTATGATTTCAGTCTCTTCCCCCTCCTTTTCTTGTGACTGCTCTGCTGCAGAACAGGCTGTCTCTTCTGAGTCTTCCTCCTGCTCCCTCCTACAAGAAGGTTCTTCCTCCCTTACTAAATGAGTTGACTTCTGTTTCTGTTGTTTCTTCTTGACAATATGGGTGACTGATATAGGTGAGGGTTGGGTCTTTGTTTTATCCCTAATGTCTCTCTGTATGTCTTCAGATCCTTCTTCCCCTTGAGGGTACTGGGCAGTGTTCAGTCGTGCTTGATAGATGGAGGCCAGGCCCCAGCACAGTGCCATAAGTTGTGTCGCTTGGGCACTGCCAGGGGCAGAGCATCCTTTTTTCAAATGTTCTGTCAGTTTATCGGGATCCTGCACTTGTTCAGGGGTGAAGTCCCAGACCATCAGAGGTGACAACCCATGTTGTCCCACACACTTTGCCACCTGTAACCACAATGCCTCAGGCGTGTCTCTGTGTTATATTCCTGAATAGTTGTTTAACCTTAGGAAAAGCCAGAAACAGATTCTTGAGGCATACCAGTAGGAGCATTCCTATTATCCAAAGATCTTCAAGATACTGAAAAGTTATTTTGGCAAGGCAGAGAACATCTACCACACAGGAGAAGAAGGGGAAGGTGTCATTCCTTTTTTCTTCCACAGATTGGCTCTTGGTGGAGAAAAGGGAAAAAGTGTAATTGTTAATTGTCTCCATGAGATGGTTCCTGTACTACAGGGATGGCAGCAATGCAAGGCCCAAACACCAGATTAGGCTCAAGGCCAGCACTTTTATCATGGTTCTCACATGCAAAACAACCAAGTGCTGCACAGCACATTGCAAAAGCCAAAACTGGCCTTTAACAAGCTTTCAAATTTGATGTACACACAAAGAAAGGGAGCGTGGCACAGATCAGATACAAGGGAACAAATAAGGCAACATCATGATGAGCGACTGTTAACCAGATGTAATAATTAGAAGTTCCTTCTAACACGCTATGGTCAAATCTGTTGTTATCTCAAACCCTTTCAGGCCCAAGTTGGGCACCAAAAAAGACTGTTGTATCACTCACTCTCCCCTGGCAGTGGGATGGGAGAGAGAATTGGAACGGTGAAGGTGAAAGTGAGAAAATTCATGGGCTGAGATAAAGACAGTTTAATAAGTAAAAGAAGGAAACAAAGAAAAACAAAGCCAAGGGAAACAAGTCATGTAAAAAAGCTCAAGGGCTCACAACCAGCTGGCTGATGCCGAGCCAGTCCCTGAGCAGCGGCAGCCCTGGTAAAACTCCCCCCCCCCACCTAATTTTTATTGCTGAGCATGTTGTCATATGGCATGGAATATCCCTTTGGTCACCTGGGGTCAGCAGTCCTGGCTGTGTCCCCTCCCAGCTTCTTGTGTCCCACCCAGCCTACTCACTGGCAGAGCAGTGTGAGAAGCAGAAAAGGCCTTGACGCTGTGTAAACACTGCTTAGCGAGAACTAAAACATGGGTGTGTTACCGACACTGTTTTCATCACAAATCCAAAACATAGCCCCCTACAAGCTACTCTGAAGAAAGTGAACTGTCCCCCAGCCAAAACTAGTACAACTGGTTTAAAACCTCTTACCCTGTTCTGAACCTTTTGCAAATACTTCACTTGTGATACTTAAGAAACTAAGTGTAACTCACTTTCTGCTGTTGGATATGAAAATGTGCTTAAAATTACCTCACTGAAAGTTTGGCCTTCCATATTCTAATAACATGGAACTAAGTTATTTTTAGCAACCCACCCTACCTACCACTTTACTAATCTTCCACAGTGCTTCACAACTTTTATCACATGTCAAACACTTTCCAGATAAAAAGAAAGTAGCCTCTGCGCTTTACATGCTGAAGATGGGACCAAACCAGGGACTTTTTCTGCTTGCTCAGGTCTGGAGAATTGTAGATACCAGTGCTACTTTAACAGATCAGTCTGTAGCCCTTGTCCTGTGGTATGCTTCTCCTAAAAGCATGTCATATTGTAAATGCACACAGAAGCTAACCGTTATAAATCTGTTTTTGTCACAATAGCATATGGAACAGTACTTAGAACTAAGTGACTTTGCAGCAGAAATTCTGAAATATCTGCTATATGTGACTGCTGAAACCTCAGATACGAACTGCTGGCTTTTCCTTATTTTGTTTCTTTTAAACGAAACCCTCATCAAAGATTCTAGCTTATCCAGCCATGTTGAGGTACTCCAGAATCTCCCCTAAGGCAGAAAACAAAGCCTGTAATTTGCCTGTATACTTACTTATTTACATACATACACTTATGCTCTTCAGAATTGAAAAGAACGTTAAGGTTGCACAGTCAAGCAATCTGAAGATAGAAAATGTCAGAGCTAAAATTGCTTGTGTGACCTCAGTTAACCTCCCTTCGCCACATTCATTCTGGTAGCTCTTTGTGAGATGGAGGATGATAAGTACACGACTCAAAGGGGTCCCAGCCATCCTTACTCATTCCTCACTGCTGGTTGCCTTACGTGGGCAGCATTTGCATTTAAGAAAGTACAGCTCTGAACCCAGTGGCTCACTGTCCTTTTGCAGAAGCCACATAACCTCTGACTGACAGTATCCAACTCTTAGTTCCTGCTGTGGTGTACGGGAATGAGCCGCAGATTTGCATGTTGGACGCACAGTTCTATGACGACAGTAGTATCCAACTCCCCCAGATAATTTCCCTCTTGAAAAGACCAGCTGTGACATGCAATGTGTTGCTTCTTAGAGAGGGATGTTCATGGCTCTGAGTTGAGAACTGATGAGGAGCTCCAAACTATCTCTCACTGACGTAGAAACCCAGTTAGTTTAGGTTTGAGAGGTCAGCCTGTGCTCCCTCCGATACTGATCTCTTCTTATTGGCAATAACTTGCCACTCTGAGTGGAAACTGAATTAGCACCCAGTGGGATCTCAAGTGGCAGAAACCCAGTGCCTCTCAGAGGCAAAATATCACTGATAAGGTAACTGTATTACCAAAAAAAAAAGTCATGGTGCTTGAAAATGGCATGTTCCTATGCAGAATGGACAGGATGTACGGTAAGGTGCTGTTACAGCCTTCCTGGCAGCTGTTTATTTTCAGAGGAATAATGAAGTGGTAGAATTCATACCTATGTAGGTGATCCTTTCCAAGGCCTATCTGTTCTTCCTATTAAGATGTACTTCCTCTGTACTGACTGCTATAGTTTAAGCCCATTAAGTTGTGATCTGCCCACTGTGGGGGTAGGCCTGGATTCATCCTGTCTGAGCATTGAACTCATGGGTTTATGAAATCATGCACAGTGCAGAGAGGGTAGATGGGGGTTGACTCTCCATTTCTTCTACAAGCAATAATTAGGAGCCAGGTTCAAAGCTAGCACAGGGGATTTGTTCTTCATGACGGTTGACCTGTGGAACTCCTTGCTAAAGTATACTGAAAACTTCTAGAATTTATATAGGTTCAAGGGGAAACTGGAAGTATCTGGAAGAAAGATTCACTGAGTGTTAACTAGATGGACAAGCTACATCAGGCTCAGGACACTGCCTGAGCTAAAAGCAGTTGGGGGCTAAGGATATTAAGGAGAAATTGTTTATGCTTGCCTTAGTACCTATGCATCTGCACCTGTCGCTGTAGCTTATAGGACACTTGAGCTGGGTACAGCACTGGCATGAAGCAGCATGGCTGTTGGTGTCTTTGTATAGTGGCTGTGGGACACTAGAGCATTGGTCCCTTTATCCTTGGGGAAAGCAGGAGTTTTCAGACAGCAGTGCGTTTCCCTGGATAGTCTCTCAGTGAAGTGCTCAGTAAGAGGAATGAATCCAGACTACATCTTTTTTCTCTGCTGGATCACTGATTCAGTGGTGCAAGTATGATTTTTGTCAGGCATGCTGGTGACATGCAAGCAGCAGAAAAAACCCACTAATGAGCATGGTATAAGATGGTATATTCCTCTGCTCCTTCAAATAGCTAGATTAACTGTGTGTTTTCATATATCCTGGAATGTGGTCAATAGCAAACCAGGGAGTGCACTGATTTTTAGCAAAACACTTCAGCAACTTACACAGGAATATTATGTAGCAAGTTCTAAAGTGCTTTTCTGCTGTTTCCCATCCAAGCGATTTTTCACAGTGCATTTGGTAAAGAGTTATTAACTGCAAACAGATTTAAGTGCTGAGGACTCCCTAGATCTAAACCGATGCTTGTCATTCAAACGCCCCAACATGAATCAAGTACAAATGTGAATGTTCACAGCCAGTGCAGTTCATTTGGTAACAAGCATGCATTTAGCATTACACAAAACACAGCCGTCTGCCCCTTGACAGTCATTGCTTGTCCTGGTATTCTGGGGGAGAAGGGGGAGGACATTTATCCTTGATGGTGAACTTTAAAAGTATATTTTCTTTTTAAATGTCAACCTATTCCTTTTCCATGTGTGTTTCAAAAATGTCTCTGACACTTTGGCGCAATACCCAGGTATGCCAGCTGTTATTCTAAGATGGTGGAAATTAAAGTTCTGTTGACTTCACTGGAGCTTTGCCAGTTTTCCTTAGAGGAAGATTTGGTTTCAGAATATTTTGTGGAACCTAGATCTGACACACGCGCTGCAGGCACTGTGGGTGCTGGGTAGTAGCTGTACTGATGCCAGTAGCCAGAGTGATTAGGGAAGGGGAATTCCACTGCGTAGCGAGGGTTGTGGTTCCCGCGTTTGATCTCATATGGAAATGAAATGTTCAAATTGTCTTTTGCAAAGGTGAAACTGTGTCAGGCTGTCCTTTTCTAACCCAGAATGATGTGCTGAAGGGTTGGGAGTGGGGTCCTGAGTCCAAGTAGGCTCGTACAACCCTGATGACTCTGAGCTCAGCAGAGCAGAGGTTTGAACCTTGGCCTCCTGAATTCCCTGTTGGTGCCATAGTCTCAGGTCACCACAGCCTGAAAGCATCTCTCTCTCACAGCACAGACCTAAAAAAAATACCTTGACTTAGTCTTAGTAAAATGGAAGCGCTGCTTTTTTCACACTTGGAGAGGAAGTCAGTGCCCAAAACCTTCCCTGCTTTTTTCAACTGTATCATCTCTCCTATTAAAAGTTACTGTGTCTCCTTCAAAATTTTCTGTCCTGTAACTATAACACCTCTAGTAGTGCTACCACCAAAAAAAACCCCACATCATATCACCAATTGTTCCAGCAAGCACAAAGCAAC
The DNA here is from genome assembly GCF_949628215.1 of Phalacrocorax aristotelis. NCBI lineage: Eukaryota > Metazoa > Chordata > Aves > Suliformes > Phalacrocoracidae > Phalacrocorax > Phalacrocorax aristotelis. The sequence continues at coordinate 22,000,332 of NC_134284.1, read as the reverse complement.
AGAACTAATGTAGCTTTCATGTGCACAAGAACCTGGACATATAAGTAATGAATCCATTTGTAAGGGTGTCTTCTGAACTCCATGAATAAGTAGTTCCCAATCCTGACTTTATTTAGTTGTCTCTATGCATAATTCTGCTGCAGACACTGAAGTTAATGGTAAATCTCCCATGGATTTCAGTGTGAGCAGGTTGGGGCCCTCGCATATTAAGAGCTTATCATTGCAAATTTGCTGAAAGCACCAAACCCTCACAGCTCCTGTGTGCCTCATCTTCAGTCCTGCAGAGATATCATAATACCATGTTTGTGATAGTAGAGTCATTCCCATGGCAACAAATGGAATCAGAAATACAAGATTCTGACCTTGCGCTGTGATCAAACAAAACAGAGAAGCTGGGCAGCAAAGACAAAAGTTCATCAAACACAAACGCCAGTAAACCCAGCAAGCAGGTGGGAGAAAAGCAGCAGATAAAGACAAAATATTCTCTTTCTCTGAAGTTCTGCCCCCAGGCAAATGTCCCTCCACCAATTTTTCTAATGTCAGGATCTGCTATGGTTAACCTGAGTATCTGCAGAAGGCTCCAAGGAGAGCAAACAATAGCTTGTTAATAAAGCTGTTTCACATTAATTCTTTCTGAAGGATGAGCTTTGAAAAGTAATATGGCTTTTACAGCTCATTCCAGTAGATCTAAAATCAAGACACTTAATAAAAAACATTTCAATCTCATCCCGTTCCTTTGAGTTGCATTAATAGTCTTTCCTTTAGAGATCGGGGCAGAGTCAGTGACCTGCTCTGAATCAAATGCTGGATTGGTAAAAGAATTGACATGAGGGGCTAATTGGCAGTGTGGTCATCATAGGAAGCCAAAGACAAAACTGAGCAACCATGAGACACCTGATCCCTGGGTTGTGGCAGGAACAGAGATGAGGCACAACTGGAAAAGACCACTATTTCCCACCAGTTCATAGGCAGAAGGAGATAACTGGGAAGACAGGTCTTGCAGCTGGCCTGACAATGAAAGAATAGCTTCAGACTGAAGCAGTTTTTAAAACGAATACTAAAGGATTGACAGCTCTAAAGCAAAATTTTAGGTGCTGCTAGGAAGACTGGCAGTCTTTCTCACAACTGTGTCAGTGAGAGGTGGACTTCTAATTCCCACGTTGAGTTTGCAAGAACATTTTTGAGACGTCCAGCCATAATGAGCTATTGAACAGTCAGGCACAGGAGCCTAACCCTTAATAACATCAGCATTAAGTCTTACTACATCTTAGTGGTAGAAGAAAGAGCATGGTTTGAATTGTCCCAAGGCAGAGGTAGCTCTAATCTGGTCGTCCACCAACAGAACTACCCCTGTTAATACATACAAACAAACTTGTCCAGGGCTTCTGGAATCTGGAGAGGGCCTTCTTCCTTACAGATGGGACACTACAATAAATATATTTGTCATATTGCTGCATATTATGGATGCAATGGAGAATTAAGAATGAGAAGTGATCGATGAAAACAGAGGCTTTCAGTGACAGTCCATTGGTTTATACCAAGGACCAAGGAGTGGCTGTTTCATGGCATTACAGAGACAAGCCCAGAAAGCTCTGACCAAGAGTTGTGGCTGCTGCCTTTAGGCATAATGGTTTTAGCATTGACAAACACAGAAGCCCTGCAGGTTTTGTTCAGCCCATAGGCTGATGAAATCCAGGGGAGATGAAGAATTTCAGGTCTGTCTGGACTCCAGGTCTAGAGAAGGGAAAGTCCCGTTAGTACAGCTGCCTACACCTGGTACCTTGGCTAGTGTTTGAGAACAGGTCACAGCAGGAGCAGATGACTCCTGTGATGCAGCCAGGTTGGTGAAGCTTTGATTTTGTGGGTAAATGCTAGCTGTACCCAGGGAAGTTGCCCAATGGGGCTTAAAGTCAGAGTCCCACTTACACCCTGATATGTACTCATTGCCCACTAACTACTGACAGTTCCATTGTCCAGGGACCTGAGTTTTCACTGGCCTCAGCAAGCAAGTAACAACTTAGATACTCTGGGCCAGAAATGGTAGAGCAAGCAGCTGTTGCTCTGCTGCCTCTACATCTGCGTGACACAATAATTAAATCTCATTGGCCATTCGATATAATGGAAGCAAACCAACTGCAACACAAGGATTTCACAGCACAACTATCTCACGATTGGTAACTGCAGTTATCTATTTGCCTTCATAATTATTTCCGTAAGCATTTATATAGAGCTACAAGAGACTGAGGAATTTAGAAAGCAGTGGAAGAGATCCTTAAAAAATAGCAAAGGATGTAATTACTTCCCTCTACCACCATTCTGCTCCTTATCTTCTCTGCTGATGTTTCCCATGGACTACTCATGTCAGTGCTGTAGTGGGACAAAGGCATTCCCGGTGAGTCAAACATTCAGCAGAGGCCAGAAGCCCTAATTTTGCTGCAGCACTGACATCGCCTGTGGCTTGAACACAACAAATTAACTTCCTCATGTGGAAAACACCAGTCCCACTTCAGTGGATGTTCTGCATTTATATCTGTGATGTAGGTTGTTACCTAACGTTGTAGCCACATTAAGCATTATTTCTATGTTCTGAGTATAAGTACATGTTTGATTAAATTAATGGATCATTGAGCCTTCTTTTTCAGGACTCCTTTACAGATAGTTGACTTGGCCTTTTTTTTTTGTGAAACACAGATAGTTCAGCTCATTAGCAGGAGATATCTAGGATTCTTGCCAGTGGAAATCTCACTTCTTAATTAATCCTTTCTGAATCCTGTAGCCCCAAATATGTTCTCTCCTGGTCATGCTAGTCCAGATTAAAGTAATGAGGTTAACTGAGCTACTCTAGTTTTGCACCAGCATAAAGAAAACTGCAATGGGACTTCTTTGTGTGCCCCTCCCATGGCTCCTCAGCAATAAATGTGACTTTAATGTCTTCTTCACTGTCGGTGTTGTGTTTTCTCTCATTTTCTTGCATCACATAAAAGTTTAAGATGGGCCTGGTAAGGTGTAAGAGGTATTGAGGCAGGCTGCACTGCAGGGCCTTTTTTCTGACCTCCAGCGTCATGGACCCCAAAGTCAGGATCTAAAGAGTATGTTGCAGCTGGGAAGATGTCACAGTCAGCTCACAGTGCTGGATGAGCTGCAGACGAAGCTCCTGTCTGCTGGCGGAGAGCAGGAGGTTGGCTTCTCTCTTCCAGGCATCAGCACTCTCATTTTACTGTTAGGAGAGTTACTAACGCAGACCTTCTGTGCTATATGCTGACTGTGAGGAGACCAGTCAGCAGCTTTGGTGTGAGCCTTTGTAACCACCGCTTTGTAAAGGACTCAGAGGCAACTGTTTTCTTCTGCTAGAAAGTCAGCAGTTTTTTCCTGCTAGAAGACGACAGTGTTTATGCACCAGCTACAGACAGCTGCAGCATACCAAGCACCCAGGCTGGATCCCAGAGCACTTTGTGCTCTGGACAAGTTGGGTTGTTCTGCCCAAATCTGGCAGTTTGATGTATTTGAAATGCACCTCTCCAGGTCTTTATTTTTCTGAGTCGCTCCTTGGTTTGTGTCTTTCAGAAGCGCTCTGGAGGCATTTGCTCATTCCTGCATCGAGTGTGCTGGGCAGCGCTACCATTGCAACTGCTCCTCTTGCTCCTCCTGCTCCTGGCCTTTCTCCTGCCCCTGGCAGAGGAGACCCACAGCTGCACGCTGGCCAACAACTTTGCTCGGTCCTTCAACCTGATGCTGAGATACGACGGCCCACCTCCAACCTAACTTCTTGCCATGGCATGAGGTGATTCTCAGAAATATAGAGTCTTCTTTTTAACAATTGCAAGTATTGTAGACTTTAGGGCTTCTAACAAGGCCATCATATCCACTGGATAGGTCACATAAATGCAAAATAAGATTAGTCCACTTTAATCAGGTATTTGAGCAAATTTACTATTTTTACAATATTTTATTATAATATTTATAATGTGTATAAAAAGATTGTGTGTGTGTATGTATGTACATAGATATATATATATAAAAAAACGCATATCTGTGGCCAAACTAACATCCACCATCCACTCGTCCACTGTTTGGAGATAATCCTGTAATGTTTCTGTTTCTACCATCGTTCAGCAAGGAATACTGACTGATGGTTTGGTTGTGGGGGTTTTGGGTGATTTTTAAAGTCAGATTCTTGTTTACAGCTGAAGTCAGAGCAAGTATGAGAAGATGTGGGCGAGCAGCAGAGTGCAGAGTAGAATCTTGTTTGAGTACAGTGGTTGACATTCAGTCCAAGGAAAATTGGGACTATTCTATTTGAAATCTTGAGCTGTTTTTTCAGTAACTGGAGCAGGGATTTCAGAAAGTAATGGAAATGTTTCCAGTGACTTCAGTAGGAGCGGGGGTGGCCCTCCTCTTGTTCTCATTTTTTTACCGGATTTCTTTTCCAGTTACTATGTTCTCCAGCCCACCTGAATCAGGAGAGGTAAAATACAGTAGGCAGGAAGCTGGGAGAAGAGAATGTAATTTTTGTAACATATCTATAGCAGGAGAACTTTTAAAATCAGGTCATAATTTTCTGAACAAATTTGTGAGCACTGAACAAAACTTTGTATTGGTGGTCTTGTCCTTAAAAAGCAGTGGGGTTTTTTTGTTTGTGGGTTTGTGGTTTTTTTTTTTTAACTTTATAAAAAGAGGCATTTGGTAATGGATCACAAAGCCTGAACAGTGGGAAGCAGCCTGGCACAGTGTCAGTGAAGCAAAACTCGGAAGTACTTTAATAGTAACACCCTGGAAATGAGACTTTCCTTCCTAGAGTGTTTTTATATTAAAGGTTAGTTAAACTGGTGTAAACTGATTGTATCAAAGACAGTCAAGCCTAGATTTCTATATAGTCTAAACTCTTAAGATGACAACACTTTGTCATTTATTTACCTAACCTTATGCCTGATTTATCAAATTTTGAATGTACATTTTAACATTGCCTTTTTATGTAAAAACAATTCTCACTTTACTGTGATGAAACCATTCTTAGTGGTGTTTTACCTAACTGATACCTGAGAGAAAAGGTATTTTCTAAAATTCTGTGCTATTTCTGAGAGCTGTCTCTTATTGTCTCATCTTTTTAGCCACAGTAGTAATCATGCAAAAAAATTTAATCAAAGATTCCCATCCTGGCTACGTTGTGGGAGGAACTTGTCTTCTAGGTAGCAGTGTGGTGTGTTAGGTGTTGTTCCACTGAATAGTAAGTTCCAAAATAATATTAAATCTGTTGTACAGGTACTGAAGGAAGAAGTCATACTTCTTTAACAAAACCATGAGAGTTTTGCTGAAGAAGCAAACTTAGATAAAATAGGGAGGCATAGCAGCAAGGAGCTCGTTACAGGCACAGGATGAGGGAGAACAGGCAGATATAAAAGAGGACTAGCTAAAGATAGAGAAGAGAGGTGTCCAACAATTTATAAAGCCTGAGAAAAGGAGTCAGGGTGAATACAGAGGACAAGAATACAGGCTCTGTGAAGAAAAAAAATCTCCGAATCTTTTTGGTTCCCACTCCCTGATACATTATTCGTACTATTGCATATTAAACAGCTTTTCTTCAGTAATATTTAAAATAGGGCAAGTAACAGGGACTCTACCAGTTTTCTGAGGAGACTTCTTCCAGGGCCAGAACTCTGTCTCTGTGTTCCTAATAATGCTTCCAACTGCACTGGGTTTGCTAGAGTTGAATAAAAATGCCAAAATTCTGCTAAAAGTGAAAAGGAGAATGGAAAGAGAGCAGGGATGGTGAAGGTGTTCAGGTGGAGTGCAAGAGGAGTATGACGAGGATCTGAACTGATGCGGATTAAAAACTGTCAGGAGGTAGCAGAAGAGCTCTAGAGAGCAGGCAGAGGGGGGCTAAAAGCAGAAAGGTGAGAGAGGATGTACCTGAGCAATAAGATGTTCACATCTAAATGGGAAGCAAAGGAAGGTAAGGCCTGTGATTTCTTTCATGAAGCAGACGGATGGAGAGGAGCTATAATTCATCAGAGAATGGGCAAATCCTTTCTTTGCAACGGTTCTTATTGGTGGCGGAGGACATACCTCCTTCTCTCCTCTGATTAGCTGTGCAAGAGCCATGCACATTCCTGCAATGGTCCTCTAAAAACTGCTGCCAGCCCTGAGGGAAGAAACCCTTGTGGCTGCGCAGCAAGGAGCTAATCATCACACACATCTCCATTTCAAATCAAATGCTCCAGTAGAAAAGAAGTGTGGGGGAAGACGGGCAGTAACAAAACCTGCTGTGTGTGGTTGTGTATATGTGTGCTTGTGCGTGCACTTTTCTGTGGCATGGTTACATTGCACTTCTCTGAGTTTTGCTGAGCCATTCCAGGTGACGAAAGTAAAATGCCAGTGAGAAGGTAAAAATAATGAGGAAAAATATAGCCACAAGAGAAAATCAGTAGGGAGATAGACAAGTTTTTTGTATGAAAGCACAAAATCTCACATCAGATTTCTTTCTGCCCAGCCTTTCTGATCGGGATTATTTTTATGGGTTCACAAGTGCATTTGACACCACAGGAGTATGCAACTGGGGGAAAAAAAATTTCTACCCAGAGGACCATAACAGCACAACTGCATAGCCACCTTGATTTTTCAGTGTTGTGGCAGGTTTTAAAAAAAAAAAAACACTAAATTAGAAACACACTTTTGCTGCTGGGTTTGCATTCAATTTATTCTATAAGTAAGTCCCCTGTCTGTAATCCTGGATTTTTGTTGCTTTTAAACTCAGCAAATCCTTTCTCATTAATTTAAGTAATCTAAATATCTCACATAAGGGATGAATCTTTCTACTGCTTTGCAGTGGAACTATCCAAAGCACAGGACTTTGATGTTCATCTCACTCAGAACAATTTCACTCTTCCATAATGTCATTGACCTCACTTGTCCAATGCAGGTGTGAGACTTTTCTAAGAAAGAAAGAATTTCTAAAAAATCACAGAAATAAGCTTGAAATGTAAATGCAAAATTTACTTTATTTTTTATTCTCTTGTCTTTCTTCTAAGAAGTTTGTTATACTGATTTCTGGAAGTGTCTGTAAATATTAATCAAGTGACTAATTGAATAATGAAAACAAACTGCCCAGTTCAACTTCCAGGAAATTGAACAAAGCTCAGATTCCTCAAAACACAAACTAAATCATACTGTTCCCGAATCAGTCCTTAAAATTTGAGCACTGTTCTTCATGACTGAATCTTTGTTCACACATGATTTGGGGGTTACACCCTCAGTTTTGTGCCTATAAAATTCCCAGCTCATAGATCTCTGACATCCACATGTAACCAAGATGTGTTACAGCTCAGCTTTCGACTGGGGCTGCTGCCTTGAGACATCCCTTGCCAAAAACCTAGGATTCACAAAACAGATAAGCATCTACAACTGAGGGCTTGCACTGCTTTACTCTAAACCAGATCCAACCACTGTCAGAGGGTGCTAAACCCCTCTAAAATAGATTGAATATGTTTGGGCTTGTAAATTGTTTGTACATGTGGCTCAGGCCACATAGCCTACACTACCTGCAGATACCCAGGCTGTTGACAGAGCAGAGCTCTTGTGCATCTCTGCAGGCTCTTTTGCCTGCAGTATTGGACCCAGTATTTGATTGACCACATTAATGACCCTTCAGTGTCGAAGGCAAAATCCGGCACTCCAGTGCCCATCCATTAAGGTAGAAATTCTGCACAGCCCCAAAGGCACACTGCAAACCCAGCCTTTGGAGTGAAAGCAAGCCTGATTTATAAATTGTAATTGATTTTGTAGCCAGATGCTTTCAACAGAATTTTCCATGACTGCAATACAGTGAGGTAGAAATTTGCTGTTGTGCCACATGCCTATTAATAGCCCATTCTCTGATTCCAGCTAGCAATTTAGATTGTATTAAATATTATTTGTATATGCCCTCTCCAGAAATCTCTGTATGAAAAACATGTTCAGTTCTATGCACACAGATGAAAAACGTTGTATTCCCTGGTAGCACAGAATCCCCAGAGCAATCATGATTTCTACCAAGTACTAGCTTATTTGCCCTGACTGCAATACTTACTAAACTCAAACATTTGGGGCTGAAAAGAAAGCTACTAGCCATACTAATAAAAACACCTGATGGTTAATGAATGATTTAGAGAGCTTTCAGAATGTCTTTCTGCTTCTCCTTAATCCTTTTCTTTGGGGTAGTTGAAGACCTCAGAGAGAAGAAAAGTCTCCAAAAACTGGCCATCACTAGATAGGCAGATGGTAATCTCCGCATTTCTGAAGAAATAGTATGTTCTCTTTAGTTGCTCTAGGACGTCAGGAGCTTCCTCCATCTGATCTCTTCTTCAGTATTGAATAGGAAATGTTTTACTTTGATGTGTGTGCCTATACATCTCATTAGCACTAACAAGGTTTGAAGAGTGAGTTCATATACAGGAATTCTTTTAAATTGTGTCGACAGGAGTACATTGTCTTCTTTTCTCAAGAAAAAAACAGAACTGCTGTATGCCAGAGATTCCTAGAGCAAACAAAACCTTTTCTAATAACTGAAGATTACAGACTGAAATTAAACGGGAGAAATAGCTTTGTCTTTCAAGAAATGCTGGTATAAATACCCCAATAAAGATATCTTTGCCAGGCATTATGGGTGTCTTTCAGGGCATAGGTTATGTGCACAGCTAGCTCTAAGAACTGCTTTTGGAGACTTTACTGTCCGTTGGACAGTATCAGTTGCTAGTCTGCAGCTGAAAATATGTGTTTGCCCAATGAACTACATCAGCTTCTTTCAGAGTCACTGGGGGCTGTCGAAGATACTTTTGGTAGTTCTCAGACCAGTGACCTGCTCTGAGCCATTACAAGTTTATTGCATTAATCTATCGGTCAGCTGTTGGCAACTCTCAGAAACCAGTTTATTAAAATGCTAAAGATAATGTTGTTGGTACAGACACCACGATTCATTCAGGACACAATCATTGTTTTTGCCATATTTAAACATAATTATCTGTTGGTTATATAGGGTTATAAATGGATTAGTTGTAGGTGTTGGGTAACTCTGTGGGATGTTTTAGGTACAAGACTTTTCGACTTGCACGTGTATGTTTAAGAATTGTGGGGTCATTTTGCATTTGCTCAATGGTAAAACAAAACAAAGATTCTCAAATGTAGCATTTTCAAAAAAAAACATATAAAGCAGGATGGAATAATCTGTCATACCGGTGATTTTTTTAATTACCTTTTGTCTAGCCAACTTAAAATACAGATATGTGTCTACCAGAGAGATATCAGTAGATCTAGAAAAAAAGGAATATCTATCAGGAATAAACCAATTCAAGCCTTAGTCTAAATGGCACCTTTGCTACCTAGCCTACTTCAGTAACTGCCAGATTTAGCTCACTGTATCTGTGAGCTAACCACCCTCCTCCTAGTAAACCGTGGGCGAGATGAAACTGTGCAGGTGATGGTATAACATCCCACTAGAAGCAGCAAGAGATATTAGGTCTTCAGAAGGCAGCCTGATATCTGGGTGCAAGAGATAAACATGTAGGTTTGGCATAATGAGAGCAACCCAGGACTAATAACACAGGAGCAAGGGTTTGCTGTCCTGCTCTGCCAGACAAAATTTTGATGGTGGCCATCAGCACTGTCCAGATCCACATCCCTGTCTGTGGAAGGAGGCTCTCTTCAGGGTAATTCTCTCTAGCTGAGATCTGAGTCTTGGGAGTGCTTTTTTTCTTTTCATTAAACACAGAAGAAACTGCTAAATCAGCCCCCTCAGTGACAGATTAATGGTAGGTGGTAGGCGCTGATGCTCCAGGAAAAGATGCAGGAAATGCTATTGTAGATAGATCGTCATGAAGGTCTGTGTTCAATCCTTAGGAATCAGAGTTTCATTATAAAACTGAAGTAGGAGGCTTTCTGTTCCTTTGCCAGTAAATGCCAGCTGTTGCCTTTAGTCTTGTGGATTTTGGGGGCAAGCCCGTCAGTGCCTTACTGAAAGCTAGTGGCTTTTTGACTTCAGAGCCGTTCACGGCAGTGAGTTCCACATCCTTCCTATGAGTTGTGTGGAAAGGTATTCCCCGGAATTGGTTTGGAATCAGAAACCTTTTGTTTGGGGTGTAGGGGTGGTTTGATTTTTCTTCTTTGGCCCCTGTGTGTTGAATCCAAGAAGGCAGAAAGACCAGCACTACCCTCTCCAGACCATGCTTTGTCTTTCCTTCTTTAATCAGAGCAGAAGAGATTTGGATTTGTCTCCTTCCTAAAGTAAATTATCCCAGTCTTTTCTGCTTCTTTTCAAGTTACAGTTCTTCCACGCCTTTGATCATTCCTGTCACCTTTCTCTTAACTGTTTCCAGTGCCAGTTCTTCCTCTGAACATAGAGCAAAAAATCTGGTCCTGTTTCAATAAATTGAAATTCAATAAATTTTCCCCCCATTGCAGTTCCTCTTGCAGATGCTCTGCCTGTTTCTGCCACCCCCTGTGTCAAAACAGCCTTCATCACTGTCTGTGAGGACTATGGTCTTTGCCAGTTGTCTCTTCCAAGTCTCCTGGCCATGTCCCACCCTCACCTGCCTTGTACTGGCTCAGGAACTGCCCTTAATATTCACATCTGAAGATAGAAGCGCAAGGGTGTCATTTAACAATTATTAGTAATGAAGGCCTAGCCTTGCTATGAGCATTGTTCATAGCCTGCCCAGACCCCTTTTCTTTTCTCTCTAAGCAGGTTTTGATGGTTAATCCAATTATTGCAAGCAGAAAATTGCCGCTTAATCAGCGAGGAGGGCCGGCGTTTCAATTTCAGCTCTATCATCCTTGCATTGTCACTGCCTGTGTAAGCACTCCCATGCGCTGCTGGGCCCAGGCTGGGCGCTCCAGGCTGTTTGCCCTTGAGCTGCCGGGGGTGGTTGAGTGTCACCGTTATACATCTTTTTTTTGAGCTGGAAAGCAAAAGAAAGGAAAAGAAAATGGTTGCTTTTAACAAACTGATTTCACAACTCATTTATCAAGCCCTCTAGCAAACCATTTATTTTAGCTCCTTTTCGCTCCATCAAAAGCTGTATGTTAAAAGGGAGAGGTGAATTTCGAGACGCTGGGAACTGAAGGCAGGTTGCAGTGCCACCTGCCCTCACCAGCACTTCGCTGGGAGGCTCCAGCTAGAATTCAGGGGTCAGAGCTGTTGCTTTTCCTGAAGTGACTCCCGCCTTCAAAATCAAATTATTTCTTTTGTCAAATCCAATAAGCATTGAACACCACAGGCTTGGTTTCACCACAGATATGAATAAATGCCTCTGTACGGTACTTTCCACTGCCATGAAATATAGATATATATGTATACGTATGTAATGGGGAGTGTAATTACTGTTCTACTTAAAGGTGACATTCCACTTCAACGTTGCTTTCAAGTGCAGCTTTTAAGAGAAGACGTGTCTTAAAGGGAAGCTGGAATAGTTTAGAGGTATGTGTTTTAACAACCTTTAATGAGGTCTAATAAGCTTTGAGTTAGGGCTTAAGTCTCTAAGGCAAAAAGCACCCAAGATGATTTTCCCATCACCTTCCCAGATCAGACCCTGTAAGAGTTTAACCTGGGAGTCACTGCTTGAACACTGGCTATTCCTGAAGCTATGTGGATGCCACATGTACTACATGTGCGCCTGTGCTCAAACGCCAACCTCCGTTTTGTACACATGCTTGACTGGAAGGCAAAAGGCACACCTTTGTCTTGCTCCGAGACCCTGACTGTTGTTTTTGTCTCAGCAGATGTATTCCTTTGGTCAGTGCCACTCTTTCAATTTTTTTTTCTTTTTAATTTGTACTTCCTCAGTTTATCAGGTGATTGCTGGAGGGCATACTCTACCTGCCCAGCCTCAGAGCTTCCCTTCCAGCAACATACCTTCTTCTCATTTGTTTACTTGGATGTACTGGACCACTGTGAAGCAATTACACAAGCAGTAACACGGGTGTTGTATTTTTCTGTCATTGCCTTTTGTAAGACTTAAAATTCCATTGACATTGAAAAGTGGTAGGAGACCCAGAAGCTGCATTGTTTACTAGCAATATAGCCAATGTACAGTGCTTCTGCAGGGGACCTGTCCTCACGTCTCAAAGCGGCTGGCTGGCTGAGGCCCAATTTAATTAACAAGGCTGGATTATAAACAATCTTGGATCCCTTCACCAACACTCCATCAATCTTGCTTCCATCAGTTTTTGTGCTTTTGTTTAGTTTCAAGCTCAAAGAAATGTGCTAAGACTCCCGTATAGGGTGAGTAAACATGCCATATATTTCACAAGAATTACAACAAAATGAAGGGATTTACTCTCACATTGAACAGAATTAATAAGAAATTCTAACTGATGTATTAAAAAGTTATTAAGAACAGCCTGGAGTGAAGTTTCTGCAATCAAACAATTTTCTGCTTTTAATTTAAAAATCGGCAAATATTGAGGTACATATTGCCACCTTTTAGAAGTGACCTGGAACTAAAATATGAATCCTCCCAAACGGGAGGTTTACTGATGCAGATCTAAATTTCACCAGTAAGTCCCATGTTAGATCACCCGCCTCTGGGCAGAGAGGAAACTTAAAGCTGCTCACAAGAGAAACTTATATTGTGAATGGTTTTAAAGTTCTGCAGAGCTCCTACCCACTTCCAAATGTTGGTACTGGGGAGGACCAGAAACCTTCCCATGAACTCTGTGCATTTTGCATGTTGAAATCCTGGCGTGAATTCAGGTCTCCACCTCAGCTTCTTGTAAATGTTAATATTCAAGTAGAACAAAAACGTTAGAGGCAATTACAGCATGAACATCTCTTCTTGTTTATGTGTAGTAGCTGATAGCAGAGTCTGTAATAATAATCTGTGTTTATACATGTGCTGTTCAATGTAACAGTTGGGTACAAAATACCTTTTAACTGTCACAAGAAAATAACTGGATTGATGTCACTTTTTGCTTGTATGAATATAATTACTTGGCTTGCAGGGACCAGTTCCACTTCTGTCATGTTATTTATGATTTTTAAATACATTTGTGATAAATTAGGCTCTTTTCTAAGGTAAACAATACTGGAGCCAAGCAGCTGTCTCCGTACATGTGCATGTTATCACAGCTGATATCAAGTCCAAGTCAGACTCCTTGTCTTGCTTAGACCGTTCCTTAGCCTTTCTGGCTTATTCAGGGAAATGCGGACTAGTCTATTTTCTTACTAAAAATACGGCTTTTTGAAAAGCTGAAATTATTTTTTAAATCCTTTCTTTTTACAATTATTGATTCAGAAAGACTATAACAATCATATTTTTCTAAACTGCCAATTGCTTGTGTTGGGAAATGATATATATATATATATATTTTATTCTACAGATTTCCATGTAGTTTTGAAACTGTTTGTTTTCATATATATCCTCCTATTTGCTAGAATTATTTCAAAAAGCTGTAAGCTTCTGTATACTGACTCTATGAAATTGTATAAAAATGTAGCTGCGTAAAAAGACTGACTTTATTTTTTATTTAAATTGTTAGAGCTAAGTCATCCTTAGTGTTACGCCACGCAAGATATACTGAAAGAAATCAGGTCGTTGTTTCGAAAGGCTGGACAGCGTTACGTGACACTTCCTAAAAAGTCTCAACTGAAAGTCGAGAATTCACCCTAGAAATGGTGCCATTTCGGGGCCTGATTCTATAGTTTATTCACACTGTTTAGGACTATATTTCACAAGTACTCCCATGAAATTTCACGGGAAATATTAAAAATAAGAGCCTATGATGTGTGAATAACAGTGATAGAATAAGGCCCTTTTCTAATGAAGAACAGGACCTTTTAGCTCGTTAAAAGGCTATATTTTGAGTATTTCAGGACAAGTTTTTGTGTTCTTTTCTGCGCTGTGGACTTCTCCTGTGTATTCTGGATGTATTCTGTAGCTGGAATGACGGATTAAATTGATTGAAGCCCTGTGCACAGATGAACATAATAGAAAGCTGCAGTAAAATACTGCAGAAAATGGCCTGATTTCAAGCTTCAGAACAATAACGTAACTCACAGCCTTAGCTTCTGTGCACCTGTGAAGCAGAGGTCCTTGCTTTGTACATTGGCTGTGGTGTAACATGGAAGGATTTCTGCTCTCTGCCTGGAAAATACTGTCTATCCCTCAGCCTTGTGAGAAGCATAATATTTTCTCAAGTAAAAAAAATCTGATTCTGCAAGAGTCATTGGGGAGTTAAGGGGCAGCTGGGACCTTCTGCGAGCAGACCACATTATTCCAAAAGTTTATCCCTCGATGACAAATGAAATATGATGTGGCTTTGCTGTTTCAAGTAGGATAAAGAGACTGGAAATCCATCACCCCAAGCCCTAGCCTTGTGACTGGTCTGTGATGCTCCACTGTTACCAATGAACGATGTTGAATCAGATTAAAATCAGAGCATTTTATTGCATGTGTCCTTTTCTGTAATGAAAATATAGTTGTATTTGGTGGTGCAGTTATAATGCAGTAAATAAACACATACATATTTCTTTTTAAGGACTTTTAAATTATTCTGGGGAGTGATTTCACATTTTTGCTGTGCTTATTTCTTACCATCAGAGTATTTGGGCTGACCTAGAAACACCCAGAACAAGTGAAATGAGGATGAAATTTGCTGCTGCCTGCCTCTCTCTTCATGTACCACTGGAAGAAGGTTGTGCTGAATATACCTACTTCTCTCTAGCCCTGTAAGATTTAATAGAAAATGTCAGTTTTTCTGTAAAACTCCGCAGTTGTTTGGATAGAATTCTACCGGACCCAAAGAAAATGTGAATTTGCTAAATCATATTACGATTCGGTATGATTTCTTACAGTGTTGGCCTCTGACAGTCTCTGTGGGGTTCCCCTCAGTCCCACACCTGCTAAGACAAAGGGGAGTTTTTTGAGAACTTCAGATTTGAAGGTAACGCAAATCACATGCAGTGAGTGAGCGGTGTATTAGTTCAACCGCCGCTGATTTCTGGGGAGTAATCACTACAGCCTGTATGTGCAGATGCACAGCTCTCATTAGCATGCAAGTAATTGCTGGTTTCTTTCCTGAAGAAACCTCTTTCTCTTTGAGAGAGAGTCTGCCAGGATCCCTGACATCAAAGGGCTCCGCAGGCAGTTACTTCTGGAGGAGTGGAAAACCACTGCGATTTTTTGGTGAACCTGTGGGCTAGGTTCTCCGTTGCTTTTATGAACACACTGAGCTTCATCCAGCTTTGACTTCTCTCAGGTACTCGAACCATGTGGTCCTCTGCCTTTCTATGAGCTGTCTCCCAGTAAGCCCTTGAAGTACAAATGCAAACACTTCAGCTGACCATAGCTGTGTCAAGATCAGAGCAGCAGCTCGAATCCAGAACAGACCAGGGTAAAACGAGTCCAGGGCTGTAGGAAGAGCAGACTGTGATGGTGGGACAGTTACATTCCCATAAGGGCTACAATCAGTGCACAAAAGAAATTTCTGTTCTTACTTTTTTTTTTTCTTTTGCAATGTATTTTTTCATCTTGCAGTTTATTTTTTGTGGAGCCAGAAAGTAGGCTTCTTTGTGTATATCAGGCCTCTTCTTCTGGAACCAGCAAAGAAACTTGGGAATTGATTTTGTCTCAGACACTGTACATAGACCAGAAAAGACTGTCGTCCAGCAGGGAGGAGAAAAAAGTGCCAAAGAACAGATAAAACAGCTCACACTTTTATGCAAACAAATATTTTGTTGACCAGGTTCAGGCTGCAAACAACTCTACAGCTGATCCGTGGGAATTGAGACAGTCAGCGAGAATTATTATAAATGCTTTTAGAGGACAATGAAATACTCTGGGCAGTTATAAATCTCTTAAGTCATATATTAATGGAGAAACACCTGCTATAGATAGCAGCTCTGCTGCTAGAGAATGGAAGTATCTGTTTAGGTTGTAGCAGCAAAAGGTGGCAAGTTCAATAAATAAAAATAATAGGGTAAGACTCTCAAGTGGAGTAAATCAGTGTAGCTTCATTGAAGCTCTTGGAACTAAGTCAATTTACAGCAGTAAGAATCTGGCTTGTAGTCAACAGGGATTTTACAGAATGCTTAAAACCTCTCCATTTAGAGAGTTCTCCTCTGCCTTACGCCTGTGCACTAAATCGTATTTGCACAAAAGTCCTTGCCTGTAATATGAGGTCATTTCAGATGTGAACGTTCATTATATGCTTAGGGAAATTAAGGGGGAAAAAAAAAACCATCATTAGCAAAGTCTTAAATAAAAAAAGATGGAGCAAGGTTACAGAGTGAGAACTATTTAAATAAAATCAGTCTCAACCCTGGAGAGTTCATGAGGAGTGGCTTTCTGTGGAAAAGGGCTGATGGTGTGTTGATGCTGCACGTAGAAGCTGAGCGCCATGGCCATGAGAGATTAAAAGCAGGGACCAAGGTTTTTTTCTAGGTTAATATTTCAAGCTTTCTAACTTTCATTCTGTGACATACCATGAATGCAGCCTTGGTTTCCAACTGCAGAAGAATGCTCTGATAAACACATATTGCTGGAGCAAATGAAACTGAAGGCTCATCCGGTTTTACCGTAACACTCGTGGTATTAAGAGGGATTGTAATATAATCCTCTTCAATGAATAACCCTAACAGATGTTATCAGGGTTGCTCCGTACGAGCCGTGGACCTCTTGCTAGAACTCCCTCTGTGGAAGTCCAGTTCATAAATTGTCCTAATGGGCTGCCTGCCTCGTCCCGCTGCTGCAGCAGCATGAAAGGGAGGTGGTTACCAGCGGCCTTGAAAGCCAGCATTATTCCCATCTGGTTTGCATTACAATGCTGCTAAATATTTCATGCTTTTTGTTTTACAAATAAATAAAAGCAGAACTAATCTTTTTGTTTAATGTTCCTTGATTGACATTTGAGTGGGGAAAAAAGTTTGGGGTTTGTTTTGATTTTTTTTTTTCTTTACTTCAGATCTGCAAAAGCTTTTAGTGGAAGATAGACCAGATCACTGTCAACTTTTCTGGTGGGCTTTTTATGGCACTATTGATACAGGAAAAGATATGGGGGAAATCCAGATGATGAATGTGCTGTTCAATCAGCTGGGATTTCTTTGCTTGCGAGGAGATAACTCGATGAAGTGCAAACAGAGACAGGGAGCAGACGTTGACTGCTTGTCAGCTATATACAGAACTATCTCTGGCTGGGGCTGCTGGAAAACACAGCAGCTATTAGTACCCCTTTGCCCTTTCACAGCGCCCTGTCAGAGGGTCCCCAAGCACTGCAGCAAGAGGCATCCATTAAACTGCGGAGCAACGAGTCTGTTTAATCACCCCAGCTTTACAGGGGAAGGAGCAGCAGCCCTGGGAGGATTCAGCCGGCATTTTAACCCCCCCAGTTCCCTAAACTGCAGAGGTGGGTGAGCGAAGGCGTTCCTGCAGGCGCTCAGCACCTCTGGCAACGGGTGCCACCTCTGCCCCAGCAGGACGTGGGCGACCCACCTCCACGCAGGGACCTTCATCCACAGGACAGAGGTTGCAGGGGGGTCAGAAGCCCCCTTGGGATGCGCAGCCTCCCCTCAGGCGCCCGCCTGTGGAAATGCCGAAGGCTTCGGGTGGTTTCCTTCCAATCCAAAGCAAGTCCCGGCACAGAGAGGGGCCTCTTGGCCCATACGTCTCCGCTCAACAGGCCACATGGGCTGGTTTGTCTGGAGTTTGGACAAATATCTTCATTAGGACGCCCTTTGGGCTGTGTTAGCTGTGAGGCCTAATCGCAGGGTGCGATGGAAGGTATGAAATGTCACTGAGAGAGGGCTAAATACTGAGAAAAGGTAAATACTCACTCTCTCAGCCTGTTGCACCATACTACATTTGACCACGTAGGAATATTTTTTTATATTGCTGCACAAACAGAAATGTGTTTGTCCGATTCACTCTTGAGGTAAATTCTCTGCCATTACCGTGGGATGAATTTTCCCCCAACGGCTGATGCATCAATCACCCGATCCCTTCCTCCTGTAACCGCGGGCCTGAGCTCAGAGGCAAAAGTGAGTCTCAGGGACTGGCCCTAATGCTTGCCTGCAAATAGGCTTTATGACTTACACTGAACAAGACACCCAAGCAGTAAAATTATATACTGCTTTCTATATTATGTTTCTTATTTTTCTAGCATTTTCCTCCTGAGGATTTCAAGGCCTGCTGCAAGGTTTAACTAATTCTCAACAGTCATCTGTGAATTAAGTTCTTTTTGCTAATTACAGATGAAATACTATTGCCAGAGTGGAAGATTGCTGTTCTTGAGCATCGCTCTACAATAGCGCACGATAGTTTCACTCAAGATTGTAAAAATAAATTGTAACTTGTAACTGCTGCAGTTCCTTGCATTCAATCATTTTCATTGTGGATTTTGACGTTCCACTTAAAAAATCTCAAATTCAGGAATAGTAAATGCCGAGTCATAAAAGCTTAGGAAATGGGTTGAATCCAGAGTGCAAGGCAGCATTACAGTGTCTGATCTGCTGTCTCTGATAATACCCTCACAGGACAAGGGTCTCTTTTTTTTTTTTCATTCCTGAACAAATGAATTGCAGCATGTATGAAATCTCCAGAGGCCATCTGTGACTGTAATTCTTTTACCCACCGTATTATGGAACAGATTTTCCAGTGAGTTCAAAACTCGGGAAAGGGGGGAAGGCAATAGTATGATGAGAAGGATCTGTGATCCATATCTAAAAATAAAAATATTATTCAATTGTCATATTTGATGGATAAAGTGTCTGATGCACCAAGTGAAGCCATAGCAACTAGATAAATATGTTTAAAACATTTAATTTTGATACATTAAGAATGAGTTGGAGCAGGAGCTTATCGACACTGAAATTAAGCAGACATTTCTAAGTTCCTAAAAGCCTCTGATTTTGTTTAGCTTGGAAGAAATTTTGCTGTAGATAACTTGGAAGTAAAAGGGGAAGTTGGACCTGGTGCACGAAGGAGCGGCTTTGACAGGTCAGGACTAGCAATTACCTTTCTTCTTCATCTGTTATTTTCCAAGTGCCAGCAGCCTCTACCTGATTTGCGTTAGACCACATGAGGCCCCTCAGCAAACTTACAGACCCTTGGCTTCTGCTTTTAAATTGAAATTAGTACGTTCATTTATGACCTTAGCTGCTACAAAAATATTTTTATATATAGGGTTCTCTCAGTGTTTCTGTAGTGCTGTTAACATTCAGTAATTGTAATTAGCACACATCCTCTTGAACAGGTGATGTAGCTGTAAGCATCAGATTTCCTCCCTGAGTGATTCCAAGGATGTCACTGAAGTTACAGCCAGAACGAATTCAGCCCACGGTGGCTGGCAGGGCTAGTGTTTACACTGTGTGTCATGTTGGTACCCACTGAAGGGTTTTACGTTCTGCACCAGGTCCTGTGTTTCTTCACAAAGTGATACCATGCAGAAGGGGGAAATGGTGCAAACTTCTAAAAATTGTTTTCTGTAGCCATCTGTCCAAGAGTTATGGCTGGAGGAGGAAAATATTCACTTCCACGCAGTACTTAGGGGGCTGTATCTGCGCAGAGAGGGGTGGAAGGGAAAGAGGAACACCCAGGAGGAGCAATTTAGTCTGATATCAATGAAAGGTGGTGCACCGAGTCTTTTGCCTGCAGCCCCTGGCACTTGCAAGCGCCAGCATCAACTTTTTCTCCTAACGCATCAGGCCCTGAAATATTTTTGTTCTGAGCCAGGGCAGAAGTGAACAAGACTTACGCAACCACTTTCTTTTCCCTCCTCTTCAAAGGATTGCACACACACTCATCTCACCTAACTCACACAGGTGCTGTGGGGCATAAACTGAGAAGGGGCTGGGGAATAGCAGGTACAGCTGAGCGTTAACAGCCCAGCTTCCAGCCTCTGGAGAAGGATTCGCAGCTCTTCAGTTGTGCAAAGCAAGCCAAGTGTGCTTGCCTGGGGGCTGAATGTAGCCTCATACTGCTAATACTGCTACATTACTGCTTTCAACATGACCATCACAGCCCATTAAAGATGAAGTAGCTGCAGATTGCATTTCTGGTTTGCTCATGCCTTCACATCTATAGCAGATAAAATAATTCAGAGTGTGCCCATAATGCTGAGTGTAGCTTTTTGACTGGAATTATACAACACTGGCAAAATACTCAGTGACGGGACATGGTTTATGCCAGCAAAGCTGCATCTTTTTAACAACATTATTTATTTTTCTAGTGGAGAAATAAGACATACTGGCAGAAATATGCTTTCACTGGTACAACTATATCTATGCAACAGGCTTTTTTTACATGCCTATATATACAGACCATGATACTCATGATTAGCAACATTTGCAGTGTCGGGCTTGTCTTGCTGAATGCAGACACTAAGCAAGAGGTTAGTAAGTAATAGCAGTTTAGGCTCCTCTCTGTCTCAGCTCTGCCTGTTACTCTTCAAAAAGATGGGGAAGATGATGAGAAACCTGACCACTTTGGCATTATCGCTTAATTTACAGAGGGTGGCAATTTGGTCCCAGAAAACTAAAATAAAATTTAAAGAAAAACAAAAATCATTCAAAACCCAAACTGTCCAAGGCAAAACTAAGGAACTGGAAATAAAGGAAAGATGTGGCAGCGAGGTTAAAAAAAAAGAATAATAGCTTTTACGTTTGGAAAATGAAAAGGTAAATGACAAATGAAGTGACAGCTTTCTAACAAAGGGAAGAGGAAAGCGGGGTGAGCTGCAGATGGAAATGCTGCGCTGGGGGGAAGAGGAGGGACCCAGCGGGGAGCAGGAGTGGGAGCAGGAGTGGGCAGGCAGGAAGGGGCTACACACGATGCTGAGTGCCGGGCTGGCCTGGTGGGAGGGTGACCCAGAGGTAAGCGCTTAATTCCACAACAGGCCTTTTGCAGAGGCATTGGATAGGGCTGAGATCTCTGTTGTGCCTCTGGCTGGGTCACAGGTGTCCTCTGGTCACTGGGGGAACCAGGGTGAAATCCTGCTGCCCACAGGAAATCACTGCCAAAACTCCCTTTGGCTTTCATGGATTTCACAGTGCAATGGCAATTTTGCACTTTGGGAATCTGGCTTAGAAAAGTGGAGATGAATTGTGGGAGGCTCGATGTTTTCCATGACCAGCTGTGGGTATCTGACTTGCAGGAGACCCACGAGAGGCAGGACTCGGGGTCTGAATGAAGGCACAGTCTCAGGCACAACCACATGCCCCACTGGGCATGGGAGCCACATCCTGCTGCTGCCAGGGGATGCTGGTGCCACCTCCCATCCACCCCGGACAGCTGAAGTGCCGTGAGACCTCCAGGAGTGGATCTGGAAAAGGAGACAAACAAGGCTCCACAGCACTTCCTATGGGTCTAATGGCTACACGCCTTGAAGCAGTGCTTGGTTTCCCAAGGGGAGAGGAGGCAGCGGGGCAGCATCCCAGGCAGTCAGGCTCCAGCCTGGGCACAGCCATCAGCCTCGAGGGGCACGGCTATGCAGGGGATCTGCTGCCCACACTTCAGCCTGTTTCCTTGGAGCTGAGCAGAAAAGCAAAATGTCTTCTGCTAAAAATCATGTCTAGAGATACTTCTTAATAACATTTCCAGTCAGGAGTCACATTGCTCATGGTAAGAAATTCCAAAATTATCTTCCACATTGTCACTGTCTTGCTGTGTTGGGCCCTCCAGCTTTCTCTCAGAAGCCAGCAGGAGGCAGAGTGCCCCTGGTGCAGGGGGATGCCCGATCCCCTGCAGAGGAGCCAGAGGCTGCACAGCACCCGGCCCCGGCGCTGCTCACTGCTGGCGGGCAGGCTAGCAGGGAACCAGCGAGGCTGGTCTCTGTCAGACATTTAGCAGAACTAACCCATATCCTTATTAACTAGCAGTTTTCTAAGGGCTCCATTTTCCCTCCAAAGCCAGCTCAACAGTGTTGTACTGCAAGGCTGAGGCCAACAGAAATTGGCTTCTGAGTGTGCCTGTTGCCACACAGCACCCACAAGCCATGTCTTTGCCCCCTGGGCTGCCTCCAGCTGCCTTGGATGGTCCCAGCCCTTCCTTCAGCCCCTGCCGTGGGGTGCTGGCGAGGGGCAGCACGGCTTCCCACCAGCAGCACAGTCCTCTCCAGAGGGCACCTGGCAAAGCTTGGGAAAAGCTAGAGGGAAAGGTCCGATGGAGAGTAAGGTTCAATTTCTGCATGAACGCAGTCAGTCTCTGCTAGTGCCTGCCTACCAGGCTGGAAGGGCAGCTGGTGAAACTGGGTATCTCCTTTTGCTTCAGAGCAGCCCCAAAAGCTGAGGTTTCATCCCAGGTCAAAGATGCTTGGCTGCTCTTGTCTTCCTGGGGCCAAATTTTGAGAAGACCTGTTTCTGCTCTTGTGCGTAATGCCCTTTCTAATGGAGATGAGTGGTTCATATTTGTCCTTGACAGAAGTCTTGCTTTGTCTGTTATTTTTATGTTATTTTAACCATTAGTCATCCACCTTGATTTTGCTGTGGGCAGAGCTAAATGCAGCAATTAGCCTGAACTGGCACAGTGCCACAATATTTTGTGGTGTGTTTCGCAGTCCTGTCACCTACCACCTGATGCAGCAGAGGTGTGAGTTGGCAGAGGTAATGCAGATGGGAATGGCCAATACATGCACTGCTGGGAGATTCCTCCGAGACAGCAAAAAGGTGTTTAGTTTCTTATGACAGAAAACAGGGTCAAGAGAAGAAGACTCTTTTTAAGCAGGAGGAAGAGAAATGTAAGCATTTCCTTTGGTGCTCCTTTCTTCCCAGCCTCTGAAAATGGAAGTCAACATCCTGGAGAGCTATTTTGGATCAAGCTGGTAATCCAAGGTAGCAGACACTGCTGTGAGAACAGGTTTCCTGATATCAGTATCTGGAGCTGGATGTCACGTTGCTCTGGTTGTCTTTGCCTAAACTTGGGGAAAAACTTGGGTTGAATAAAAATTGTGTTAGGGCACAGGCAGTTTTTGCTTGTAACTGTGCAAATCCATCGACACTGGCGAGAGGAGAAAAAAGAATCAAGTATCTAACATCTAACGAAAACCACACTCAGGTGAGCATGCCGTGCTGCTCACACTCTGCTCAGATGACCACAGGCAGAAGTGCCAGCAGCTGGCAGAAAAGGGATCACTTCTATTTTTAAACCCATTTGTGTTAGCACCTTACCTGTGAAGAGCCTGGGCACCCCAGTGACAGCAAGAAAAGCTGGGCAGCTTCACAAGCAAAGAAGTCCGTGAGGTCTGTGGGCCAGGGCCACCCACCCAGGAGCCCAGGACCCTCACAGAAAGGCGCAATCCCATAGTGCTGGACACTCACTCAGTAGAAAGCTGACAGATGAGAGCGGCTGGGGCCGAACTATGATCTGCAGAATGAGCGATTATCTGATTTATTTATTTATTTATGCTTTTTGAAGACTTGGCTGATAGGACCCTCCTTGGAGAGCTCATGTGCTGACTTTGGATGCAATCAAGTTCCTAGTTTACATTTCCAATTTTCACTGTTGCTATGGGAAGCTCTTCTGAGGGCACACGTGTGTGCATGCACACAGGAGGCTGTGCATGCTCCTAAGGGAGGGGGGCAGGCTCCATTTCCTCTGCCCCTTTCATACCACGGCCTGAAACATTTGTGTTTAAATTCCATCACATCATGCAAAACCTCTTCTGTTTCAACTGGCCAAAACCAGCTGCTATTTTTTCTTTTGTTTGAAATAGTGAACCAAAAAAGTGTTTACTTTAATTCTTAAGAGTGTCACAGATAATCTGTGGGATGGAGTCCTCATTTTCCATGCACTCCGAAACCACCGAGTGTCACGCACAGCTGTCGGTACTACAAAAAATGAAATAAAGTTGCTCAGCTCAGACAAAAGCAGATAAAAGTTCTGTGTGCGTTTTCCTGTAAGAAAAAAAAAGGAGGAAGGGATGAGGAGAAGAACCTTAATATAAAAGAAATGTGAGGATTTTGGAGACTCACAGGAGGATAAAAGAATCTGAAGTCTGCCAGTAAAGAGGGATCTGTTGCCTTCCTGAAGCATGGGGATCTAATTACTCTTTTTTTCCCCCTTCATTATAAAGCAACTATTGCAGAACATAAATGACCTTGTAGACTCACTAGATATTCCTGCCAAAAAGCGTATCCATTATCAAGTAATACATTTTCTGCTTGTGTAGCTCCAGTGTGCTCTTTTGAAAAGCAGTAAGTTCTCTTCTGACTCCCTTATCACATTTCAGGATGCCTTTAGTCATGGGACTCTGCTTATTCGGTAGTTCATGTCAAATTTACTTCAGTAAGCAAAACTTAAGAGTTCTTTGAGAGTTACTTTCCTGTTCCCCAGTGAGGGAGGTGTTGGGATTGCTCCTTCTCTCACTAAAATACATTTGAAGTTTGCTATTGATTTCATGGAGGCCACGAAGGCACAAAACAATACTTCTTCAGAGTAAGTCTTTGGAGCTATGCTAATTCTCACCATCTGAAGTGTCTTTTCACAAGAAATCAACAGCAAAAAGAAAATCAGCATTTGGGACAAGCACTTCAAAAAGTTAGGAACAACTATGGAAGTGGGTCTGCAGAATTTTAAAACGCATCATAGTTTACATCATCCTGACTAGCTGTATTGCTATACAACTTGCATATGAAACCTGGGGATCTGATAGGGAATAACTTTAGACTGAAGCTAGACAACAATAGTTCTTGATAAACAAAAATAACCAAATACTAGAAGCCATCTGATACGGAGCAGCTGCAACCCAGTGCCTTCAGGGGTCTGTCATGGCCAGCCCTCCCTCCTGAGCTGTTCCCAGCAGCACCTCAGGACCGTGCTAGTCGGCATCGGCTGCAGCCCGACCATGAAACATCCCAACAGGTTAACCACGGAGGTGACCACACAGGGGAATGGTCACTGCAAAAAGTGATAAAAAGTACTGTAAATGCAGTCTAGACTCCCAAATCCAGGTATGTTGGCTTCTGATGCCAAAACCTGGATTTGAGTGCTTTGCTTTGTGATACATTAAGTGCCATAATAATAAAAGATCATAGTTTTGTTAAGAGTGAAAAAATATATCCACTAGTCTTGGCTTAGAAAGTGAGCTTTTTGTTTGCTCAAAATAACTCATAAATGGGAGTTGTGCCCTTAAGAATATAGCTACTCGCTTTCATTTAAGAAAAATTAAAATTGCTATTGTTATGGTGTCCCACATTTTAGTCAACCATAATGATACTTGGGTTTTTATTTTTATTGCAAAGCATTCAGGCATTTCAGTCCCACAGGGGGATGAAACACCAACCGTTAGAGTGTGATGCATCTTCTAACTGCGGGTTTGCAACAAAAGGGGGGAAAAAAAGGGGGTTGCAATAAAAGAGTCCCAGAAACGCAGAAAATGGTTCTGATTTTTTTAAAAGATGTTTCTTGTTAGGACTGTCAGTTACGATAGACTCCCCAGCCATGCCGAAATATGCAGTGTCCCACATTCACACCAGGGTCATTAATGGCTGTCCCACGTGCTCACGCACCCAGAGGAAGGCACATTATCTCTGTCATTTTGTGGTTTCCCCGAATTCTGGCACAAAGGAAGATGGACTTGCTCTGCTCTGCATGTACACACATTAGATATTTCAGGCTTTCTCAGTGTAACAAGTACGGTGTCATCACCAGGCTGAGGTTCACGGCCCTTCCCAACTCCAGTCTCAGCTCCCACCCATCCTCTTGACACACGGAAAGAGGGCAACGTCTAAGCATGCTTTAGTCCAAGCCATTACTCAACAGGCTAGACAAATGAAGCTTAATGTGGACACACACTTCAGCAGCAAATACTTTGGCTTTGGCATGGTTACGGCCGCTCTTAACTTCTCACAGCAGATGGGGCCAGAAAGTTCTTTTGCAGGATGTGGAGTGACCCATATCTAGCTCAATATGTTCCTGGAAATAATAATGAATACTTGAGAGAAGGTCACCTTCAAGGTTTGTGTCACTTACAGAGGGACAAGGAGGGGCTGTGGGCTGCTTCGCATGGGGTTACCTGGCAAGGGCCTCAGGATGACAAGGCTGGTGTGACAGGTCCTTCACAAAAAATACAGTTTTGGTGGTGGGAGAGCTTTTCCTGAGCCCAGCACCCCTCCGGAACCAACATTGCCCCAGAGAGCTGTGCAGTTCATACTCTGGGGAGAAAGGTGCCCGGGACAGCACCTGGATGCCGAATCCTCCTGCCCTCCCCCAGCCGCAGTCAAAATGAACCTGGTTTCTGGCTCACTTGAAGGAAGCGAGGGCCAACACCCACTGCTTCTGCAGGAATGGGGCTTCTGGCAAGATGTTCAAGAGCCACTGATTTATTGGGCCAAGCAGTCTCTAACAGCTCATCACAAAGTTCTCTATGTTGATCTGAATGGAGTGGATAAAAATTAAGTATTTACAGCTTTGGTTTTAATTTCTGTCCATCTGTTGAGTTTTTTCTTCTTGTTTGCAAAAATAGGCAAATGAATTCTTTTTTAATTATTTTCTTCCTTACTGGTAGTGTCCCCATAGCTTCATCTGGCTGGATGTGACTCCTGGGATCCCTCCAGTCTCGCTGCTGACCTGGGAAGGGTTCAGTTAGATCACCTGTAGACTCCAGGCAAGTCAAGGCTATCAGTCTCACTGTGCTCTAGTTTTCTCTTTCTGTGGTAAATTATAGTGTAGCATTAGATAGTTCCACCTTTCTCCATCCCTGGAAAACGGCCTCATGCTGCAGGAAAAATGGTCTTCTAGGTAAGGCAGTGGACTCGTTTGGTGTAGACTGTCTTTATCTCTCTGCCATCAATTTCTTATGTGATCTAGAACAAATTCCCTGGTCCCAAAATACAAATTTCCTCTCATAAATAAAGATGTTAATGTGTGGCATGTAAAATTGAAAAAAATATATTGGTATTTTTGACTACTAATAAAATAAATGCCATAGAACAGCTTTATAACTAGCTCAAAGCAAATATCCGCGTCTATCAGCATCAGAAACAGCAGGTCCTATTTTCAAGTGAATTTGCATCTTGTAGCTGGTTTTTTTTTTTTTAACTTGGTTAGGCAAAAGTTGCAGCATGTGTTTGTGAGAGGAGATAGGAGTTTATGAATGCCCTTAGCACTGGAAAAAGCTCATTCAGAATTACCTTTTATTACACACAGGATATGTTCTTCATCTGGGAAAGGCAACTTGAATGATGGGTGGATTTTTATGTCTAATAAAGCATTAACTGTGATCTAAACTTTTCCTGCAGTTAAAGTATTTAGAATGGCTCTTTCCTGTGTGGATTCTCTGATGTGTCTCTCCTCTACCTGGCTGCTTATTTAACATAGAAATTGCAGAAGCATCCTACCTTTGTGATTTCTGCTCCTCAACCAAATCTGGTTGAAACTGGTCCATGATTTCAAAAGTTATTACTGCAAGGGCAGACAGACATGCACAAACACATACAGAGTGTGATCATATAAACATTTTTATTCAAGCTAAAAATAGAAAACCAATGAAATACCTACAAATTACTTTAAAAGATGAAGCTTGGGCTGGAGACTCTTTTTTTCATCTCCAGTATTTTGCCATCTAGCCTCAGTGTGCCTATGGGGTGCGAGGTAACCCACTGGCCCTGGTTTCTGTGATGCGAACATGGGGCGGTTGTACCACAACCTCATTACGGAAAGGACTAGCATACAGATGTAATTGTCGCCTTTGGGGAGGAAAAGCTGCTGGTCCTACCCTGTGTAGCTAGCTTGCCAAATCATGCCTTCTACAAGCCAGGGAAGGCCATTGCCCCCTAATTTACATATTTTGATATCACAAATAATCCCATGGAAACAGGATTAAGCCAAGACTCCAATGTCAATTTCTGTTGAAATTTGGATCAAAATCCTCATGGCAGGGTGGTGGGGAGCCTCCAGTATCAGTAATTTGCTGACATGCCTGGGAGGGCATGCCACTCCTTCCCCACAGGACCTTTCCTTCCCCAGGACAGCAAACCCACCAGCCTGTAAGACACCAAATCCATCTCTCTTAATGAAGATGATGTGCCCTGATGCACCCCAGTGGAGCATGGCTTACCCAAGCAAAAACCACTGGGTCAGTTTATCAAAGAGTAGTTTTTACAGGCATGTGACCTGCTTTTCTTTGTCTACTCAAAGCCTGGGATTTCTCAGTTTTGCAGAGAACTGTTTCCATTCCACCTGCCGCCTACCACAAAGGTGTAGTTGTGCTGCCATGCAAAACGGAGACGGCTGCAGAAAAGCACCCAGACTGCCTCAGCAAAAGGCCCTAAATGTGAAGGAAACATCAAAAAAAAAAAAAAAAAAAAAAAGAAAAGGCAGGAGATGTAGCTCAGCCAATGCAAACATGTACGAAACTGTGCAAGGGCGCAGAAGAGAAACCAGATTGCTGTTGAAATAGCTGGTTAACATTTTGTCTGGAAGCACAGCTTCAATAAAATAGGTAAGGAAACCAGCTAAGGACCCCCAATGGCAAACATATTTATTGAGAATCCAATAAAAGTCTCAGAACAAATAGCCTGAAGGACCTGTAGACACAGCCTCTGCTGTAATAAAAATACAATACAAGGCATCAGGGAAATGGTAAGGGAAAAGGGCTGCTCCATGAGAAAACCAAACAAGAATCCCAGAGCACAAGGCCTGGAGACACAGGCTGGGATGTAATAAAATGACTGCCATTGGGGAAAAAGAAAGAAAAACAAAACATCTAACAAAGACACAAAGAAGCCCCAGATACCCTAGCTAGTCTAGAAAATCAGCACAAGTTGCCATAAAAACACATGGGAAAATAGGAAAAGAATAATGGCTGCAAAGTGATCAACTCCTGCAGGTACCTAAAGGCAGCGCGTAGGCGAAAGTCCACAGGAAGCCATGTCAGCTGCAGTAAACTCTGAGGGTGCCTAGGAGACAAACCTGTAAAAGGTGACAAAACAGCAGCCTTGGAGGGGCTAAATCTCTGCATTGGAGACAGATTTACATCAAATGCAAACCCCCACATTGCACGGAGCTGCGATTTTTGTTTTATTTTTCTCAATCGGCAAAACTTTTCAGTAGGTACAAAAAGATGCTAGAGACTTTCTATTACAAGCACACTAGAGAAATTGGTTTCAGAGACATCTGTTGGCTCAAAGGGTTCAGTCTGTACCTGCTTATTGTGAATTTTCACATACTGTAAAAGCAGCCAGAAAAATGGGCAATTATTTATCGTTAAAGTCATTATCATGTTAAGTACTGACATAAAATAATGGTTCATAGGAATAAGTAAGATTTGTTATTAAGGCAAATGAGTAAATTGAGAAAGAAGGTGATTTTCATTTCCTGGCTTCAGTCACCTACTGCAGGTCACGGCCATAAAAGAGGGGCTGCCTGTAGCAAGCCAAGGACCCATGTTCTCAGGCTGCACTGCTGCCTGGACCCCTGCCCTGCCAACAGAAAGCGTGCACGGACAGGCCAGATCTAGGCTGGCATCTCAGCAGCACATCCTCCTGATGGCAATTTAGCGTGCCTTGCTGCAGAGAGATGTTTCAATATAGGTAGGTCTGCCATCGATGTTTCTCACGGCTGCCCCTGGTTTTGCCATCAGTGAGCGAGGGCAGCGCATGACAGTTCTGCCAGGGTTTGGGCAGGGGTGCCCTCAGGACCACCCAAGGTGCAGATGTCACCTGATTTTCTCCAGATAAATGCCATCCTTGGAGGAGCTGTGGCACACCCTCGTGTTATCAATTACACAGCTCTACAGCTGGGATCTTTGAGTCTCTTCACAGATTCATTCAACCCGTGCCCAGAGGTTTTGCTTTTATTTTTTTAATATATATACTTCTCCTCGAACAACTGCAGAGTTAATTTGCTTAGAAATGTGTTAGAAGTTGGCAATAACAAAGGTGGTTTTTTTTGTTTACAAGCCTCTGAACTAGGAAACCTAACACTGAGGGTGCTAACTTAGACCCATGAATCCACTTGTCAAGTTTTACTTTACATCGCTGGCAGAGAAGTATGTGCTTTTTCAACAACTCTCTTTCCATCAGCTCTCCTCTAAACCACCTACACTCCTGAAATTGTCCTTCCTGAACTGGGCTTCTGGGCTGCAATGGTCCTAGGGTTTGCTGGGCACATGGTTTAATGGTAGAAGATAGCATTTTTAAGATTTCTGAATGACTTTTCAGCCAAGCAGGTATCAGGCTATTCCTCACAGCCTAGATCACTCCAGCTCCCATCGATACCTTAGGGCAGATTTTGCCCTCCTTGGGATATTTACAGTGTCACTCCCTGCCAAGGAGACTTCAAGTTAGAGCCACTTCTTCCAGCTGTCAGGCCACCTTATGCAGATTTATCCAGCTCCACCCAAGTATTTTCCATCCACTGCTGTGCCACCAAGGGCTCCGAGGACACGGCAGTATCTGCAGTTTGCAAAGCCATACGCGCAGGGGTGCTCTCATCACACGCAGGTCTGGAAGGAAGAAAACCTGAAAAGACCAGTTACAGAAAAAAGGTTAAGCTGTTCTGTCTGTGGTCCAGAAGAGTGGCGAGCTGAGCTCATTCCGTCAAGTCTCTTGCTAATCTGGTGCTCTCATGGGTGTGAAATATTATCAGCTGTTAGAGTTATTAAACAGTGTTAACCAGGTAGTGCATGCACTGAGCTATGTTTAAGGTTAACTGTGCCATTAAGGGCTTACAAACTCAATTAAAGATTTTAGTAGTCAACAGTTAATGGTTAATTTCTGCAGATGTCCTGTTTCCAATTACTATTCATATATAATGTAAGCAGCATGGCATCACACTTCAGCTCAGAGACCGATTTTTTTTTAATATATTTTATACCAGCAGAAGGTTTCACTCAATTGCATAATACCCAACATTTAGTATTCCTGGAGTGTCTTTGAAAACCTTCTTAAATCCCAAGTATTTTTACCTTTCTTTTTCTGTTATTACCACCACTCCCTGCCTCACTTGTGCTCATCTGACCCCATAAGGGTATGGAGGCATTCTCCATGTTGTGCCACGACCCTGCTGCCCGACGCGGACGAAGGCACACTGAGAAACGTGCTCTGGCCCTCCTGGTCACCGCAGCCACAGGGAGAAACTCAGATTTTCTTTTTTCTCTCTCATTGGAAATGACTTGGGAAGCTCACAACCCCCGAAGTGTACTGATGAGCTCAAATGCAGGATTAAAAGCCTAGATTTGAGCCCGCTGAGTTTGGAAAACTTTAAGCAACAATAACCCTCTTGTAAAACCAACTCTGATAAGGGAGCATTTGACTAAATCTGCAGATGGAGTTAACTGGAAAGTTTTGAGTCCTGGAGTTACACCCAGGTGGAATGAAACCTACCACTGTCAGTAAAGAGAAAGAATGAATAAATCAGCTCTCCACTAGTGAGACAAATAAATTAATAACTGGAAGCTGCATTCTTACTGACTTACCCATTAGGAAAAATCAATTCCTTTCTATAGTCACAATTGTGATATTCCTCCTGAGAAATACTCTCAGCTCAGCAAAGAACATGAACACATACCTAACTCTGCACATGCAAGTAAAGCTATGCTTATCATTAAATTTAAGCTAAGAATATAATTAAATTGAAATTAAATATTAAATGCCTTGGGATTACTCATGAGCTTGAAATTCAGTCATTTAAATGCAATGTTGAACTGCGGTCTCTGGGAGAAAAAGACCCAGGGAAATGCACGTGGCATGAGGCTTGCAAACCCTCAGAGATGGTTTCACAAGCACTTTCAGCCACCTGATGATTGCACTGCGTTTAAAAAGGCATGACCCACCTCTTCCCCCGGCCCAGTACAGCAATTGTCCAGGTTGTCTGGCCAATGGAACCAGCAAATTGATCTGGACAAAAAACAATGCAACAAAAAAACCCAATCAGTTTCAGATTGGTGTGCTCTCCGATTGACCCAACTGTGCGGCCACGCTACTGCAGGTGCTGGCCTGTGAGACAGAAGGGTGAGGGGGCAGGAGTGACCCCACCTCTTGTGGCGGCTGCAGAGTCCTGAGCTGGTCAAGCTGATTAAGGAAGCCTCATGTGCTCTCAGGACCTGTTATGAAGTTTGTGCAATTCGGAAAGTCTTTGCAGTCACTTCTGATCTGTTCTACTGCATGTGAAATCATGGCTTTTTGGGTCATTCCTTCATGTAGAGGAGCTTTTTGTAAGATATCTAAGGAGACAATGTTCTTTGAGATTCACAGAGGTGCAGCCCCGGTGCCTCCTGTGGCTATATGGGCCATGCTTGTCTCTGCAGAAAAGGTGTGAGCCACCCAATGGTAGAGATCTAATTTTTTTCCAAAAGAAACATCATTAACCCCAGTGGCGTAAGTTCATGTGATGGCATATCTAAAAATTATCATGGACAGAGATAACAGATGGTTTGGGCCCAGAATTTATCTAGGAGTCTCCAAAGTTTTGGGGTGAGAGCCATTCTTTTCAGGTGCATGGAGGTTTTATGGTGCAGGTAGAGCTGCTCTGGGCAGAAGTCTCCACTGTGGTCGTTGTTCAGAAACTGTGGGAGAAACTCCAGAAAGATGTAAGGCCCATTCCAATCCTCAGTGCTTCTAGCTCCAAATATTAGCAGCACTTTTTAACCTTGTTTTTCGCACAGAAATACAGACCATTGGGCACCTCTAAATGGCCCTCACCGAGTCCCCATATGGGAGAGACCAGTCCACAAAAGCCCATCAACAAGAGACCAGATGAGAGGAGAAATGAAGCATGTATGACAGATATTCATCATGTCGTCGTGGCATCACTGGATGAGGTTCACATGGGCCATGCGAGTATGAGCAGTGTAGAACAGATCCGAAAACATAGGCTTTGTCTATTAAAAGACAATGTGTAGCTGACTTTTTCCTTCGTTTAAGCTAGTGAAAATGGAGGAACAGACAATCCTGCTTAAGGACCTGTTTCCACTTAGTGCTGAGCACCTCACTGAAGACATCTATTTTTATCAGGCATTTATTTTATAGTAGCAGTGGCACCTCTAACCAAGACCAGGCCACCAGAGGAGGGAATAACCCCAGCTCCCTACAAAGAGATGAAATCAACTGACGGGTTGAAAGGGTTTCTCAGACCTCATAGGATTTTTCTTTGCCTTTTTTTTCCTCAGTGGAAACTCAGAAAAGCACTCAAGTGGATGGCAAAGTGTCTCACAAATATCTTGTGTAATTTGGCAACTGCCATGTTCCACATCTAATTTCATTACAGCACACTGAATGTTTGGGGTTTTTTTTACAATGGTTTTTGCACCTTTAACAACATGTTGATTATTGCGTTTTGAAATAACTCACTCACTTCTTTAAGAATAACTTAAGTGAAAATTTCATTTAGAATTGCAACACCTGGAGAAAATCAACATCATGTGACTTGTAGGCACTTCTAAACAGGAAATACTCCATTTATTTTTTTAGCTGTGTTTGTGTAATAAAGTCTAGCATCCAAGTGTGAGCAACACATTTTCTTGTTTTATTAAACAGCATGAAAGGATTTATTGCTTCTCCACTAAATGCACTTCTGGCACCAAATGGAGCTGGACAATAATTGTCAGGCACTGAGTTTAACATTACGAGAAAACACCTTTGGTGGAGTTCAGAGTTTATTGTGTAATGAAAAATACACCTAGATGGTGAGGCTTCCTTTGAGAATTTGCTTGGTGAGTGTAATCTCAGGTACTGCTGCTAAATAAATTGGATTCTTTGAAATAGCAATTAAAGTACTGAAATAATATATATGAAAGTTACTTTTATTTTCCTTCTCCAGCTATGTGAAGTTCCTTGAGAAGGAAAATAGAAATGGAGGGAACGGGGAACACTTCTTCTACCACTCAAGAGGTTAGGGCTGTGAGATGCTCTCAAAGAGCACTGTACCACGCTTGGGACTTTTCTCCCCATCTCCTCTGTTCTTTCTCAACTGCTCCTGCTCCTGTGGTCCCACCCCAGCCTAGAGCTGGGTGTGAAGGACTTTCCTCTCTCTCTTTGTTTGATTCCCTGTATTGGAAGGCAAAGGTGCCCCAGGCAGGGCAGGAGCCTCGAAGATGGGCTTGGATGGAGAGAAGTCGCTGCATGTTCTGCAGGTGTGTAGCGTTCTTGCACTCTCAGGAGTTCCCCGGAAACAGAGACTGATGAGAAAAGGGAGAGATGTGGTTAAAACCAAAGCCCAGCTCTTCAGAGGATGACCAGAGAGGACCGATCTGCAGCACTCTGCTCACGGGTTCCCTGCACCTCGTACAGATAAACACGCCCATGCAAAGTGGCTGGAAAATGGGGGTGTCAGAGCTTTATGCTCTCTTGACACTGTCACAAATGACTGTTCAAGGTCAAAATAAGGAAAAGACCCTGTATATCCCTATGGTCCTGGACCGACAGATCCTCCCCAAGGTCTCAGTAGAGCATTGCAACACTCGGCGTATGACTCGTGTTCCACTGAGACTGGCAGTGCATGTGTTAGAGGTTTTGGGTTAACTACAGCAGTGGGAAAATGCTTTACACAATCCCCAGATTAGAGGTTCTGGCTAATGAAAAAGCTCTCCCATTAACTGCCTTCCCCGGCGTGGGACAGCAGGCTCTGCACACCACGGCACGTCCTGCCGCGGCCGCCCCGCTGGGGAAGGCAGGAGGGTGGGGAGGGGAGCATGGCTGGGCCTGCTCCCCCTGACGCACGGGAACACTGAGAAGTTTATTTCTGAGCATTACCACAGACTTTGCCGTTTAACCTTTAACACACACCCCCCACACCCCCCCTTCAGTTATCAGCAGATGAGTACGCTGGGTTACAACCAGGGAAGCTCCCCTCTGTTTTTGCATCGTGCGCCGCGTGTCCGCCTGGTGCGGCGTGAGCACCCCCCCCCCCCCCCCGACGGCCGCGGGGGGAGCTCGCCCGGGCCGCCCGGAGCACGGCGAGATGCGGCCAGGCGCCAGGAGAGGGCAGCGGAGCCGCGGGCTGGGCGGCCGCGGGGGGCGGGGGGCAGCCCTGCCGTGCCGGGCCGTGCCGGGCCGTGCCGGGCCGTGCCGGGCCGTGCCGGGCCGTGCCGGGCCGTGCCGGGCCGTGCCGGGCCGTGCCGGGCCGTGCCGGGCCGTGCCGGGCCGTGCCGGGCCGTGCCGGGCCGTGCCGGGCCGTGCCGCGCCGTGCCGGGCCGTGCCGGGCCGTGCCGCGCCGCGCCGCCCTGCCCTCCACGGAGGGTGCGCCGCGCCGGCGTCAGGCAGAGGGAGTGCGGACCCGCTTCCCGGCCGGGTCTCCTTTGCGGGTCGGACGGTGCATCGCGCACACCGAAATTCGCCTTGCAATCGCCCGAGTGCAGCACAGGCGGCTTCTGAAGGAGCTGCAGGTTTTAACGCCAGAAGGGACCTTTAGAATGAGACAGTCCGATCTCGTGTGTGACATGATGCCTGCAAACAGCACAGATCCCCGCGGAGACCCCTCCTGTGTGCTTGTAATGGACAGGATGGTGGATGCGTGGAGGGGAAGAGGGCGCCCCTGCTGCCTCTCCTCTCGTCCCTGTGGGGCTCCCGCTGGCTGGGCCTGGCCTTTCCGGCCCCGGCGGTGCCTGGGCGTGCGCAGAGCAAGGGCAGGAGCACCAGAGTGGGGAAGGAGGAGGGTGGCCTTCGGCCAGCGTGGAGACCACCCTCCCAGAAACGCTACCAGGCTGGCAGCCAAAGGGTTACGGGGCGGGCGTAACAGAGATCTACAGATCAGGGCTGTTGCCGGAGCTTTGGTTTTACCCGTCTTGTAACACCAGAAAAAGAGGGCCTTGCTGGAAAAGGGAAGGTGGGGAAATCAAACCAGTCACTCCTCTGCATCCAACCAGGCAGCACAACAGCTGCTCCTAGGACAAATTGAGTTCTTCGTTGCCCAGTTAACCTGTTATCAGATCTGTGCATAGGTGACGCAATACCCAGAATTGCATTAGTTAGCATTGACCAAAAAAATCCGAAGCAGTGTTAAACATAATCTTTCATGCCTATCTCTGTTTAAGGACCGGGAGGGCTTCCAACGTGGGACAGACTAATTCATGCCTGCTTAGCGAGAGGTTCTTGCATCTCTTGATTCTCCCAGTGCTAGTCACAGTTCCAGGAGAGGACACCAGACAAGAGACCCCGTCCTGGCTGACCCTGTCTGGCCAAGCCTGTGCTCCCACTTTCCATAGTGAAGAAGAGCCGCCATGTATGTTTCCTTTCAATAACATTTATTGATTACTTTCAGTTGGTTCTTGTGAATTTAAATGTTCCTTTTCCTTGGGGTGTACTGCAGATCTCCTTGGCAATGCATAAGAACCACAGGGGAAGCAAACTGGAAACAAAAGAAAAACCTATTAGTCTATGCTTCCTGCACTCACTGGAGGAAATACAGACAATCACAGCCAGTAAATATAGTTAAAAGTAAGACAAATCTCCAAAATTGTTTATGCCTTTACACACTAATGTCTTGATGGAGAAAACAGTTATGCACATAATTAATGTTGCAACCATGATAATGCCATCATGGCACATTTGCTGTAGGTATTTGCAATTTTATAGAACCAGAAACCACAATAAGATCTTTCAGTTCTACCTCAGTTATGCAAGTTGCAGGTTATTGCATCCTTAAGAAAATGGATAAATTACATTTTGAGGAAAATTAGTATAATTAATAGATATTATAGGATCAAGACCTGATTATAAATACCAAGGTCATTGCTAAAATGGGGATACTTTCCAACCAGTTTTAAAATTTGCCTGGCAAAAAATAGGTCAGGCCACCATAAATGGCATTTGCAGTGTGGTTGCAGGCAATTCTGAAATCAGTTTGGAGGAACTGATTTAAAACTCATATGGGAAGTATCATATAAATTACTGCCTCAGGGAACTCAGACTGTACTTATGTGATTCTGCTCTGAGCATGAAACTTCGGTTTCAAAAAGCAGAATAATACCTGAACGTAAGAAATCAAATGTGAGAGAGAGGTGATCAGAAAATGTCCTGAAAACAGTCTTTCTCGTATACTATCGGTATGTATTGGAAATAAATGGTGAATTTTCAAAGCAGTTCTTAGGGCCATCCTCATTACCTTCATAATCCCCACTCCTCACAGATCATAGACATCTCCTTGCAATCAGACCCTGGGGTCACTGATCCAGGGCATCAAGCCTTCATTTGGCTGGGAAATGACTCCTGAGTTTTGGAGTTGCACACACAAAGGTACACGCTTCATGAAGCACTGTTCCTATGGAAAATTGCAGCTGGGATTCGAGCCATTGCTTATATTTATACTTGGTCTGTTTTTCATGAGAGGTATATCCTGTGTGATACCAATGATAATTCTTGGGTGACTAGACAGCCACATGCCTGGAGACTGTTTCCACAGACAGTAGAACCTAGTCTGATAACTGATATTCATGAAACTGAAGTCTGGTGGAAGTAAAAATAATTACAAGTATTTTTTTAAATGTGTCTACTTCCAAGTTTCTACACAAAAATCTAGCGCTGGCACTCTTATCTCATTTTAACAGACGGGACATTGTTCCTGTCTGACAATTCAGCAAAGGAGCTAAGCATGTACTAAGATATGAATGGTGGCAGGCATGGAGGGAGAAAAACATGATCAAAGGTAGCAGTTCTTCCTAGGTGGGCCTGGACCCTGGAGGTATCTCGGGATGAGGGGTGGTCATTACAAATCAGGTGACTACATCAGGGACAGCCAGAAAAGATTACCTCTCAAGAGGAGAGGGGTTTGGGAAGACGCACATTGCATTGGCAAAATGTATGACAATCTAAAGCCAAGCCAATAAATACACAGCCAGCCTCCAAGTCAAGTCCGCTCCAGCATCATCCCCATGAAACACATGCACATGGCAATAATTCCATCACCCCAGTGTCTGGGACCTGTGCAGGAACAGGTTAATTCTCTCTTAGTCTTTATGGCACAAAGTAAAAGGTCCTGTTATTTTTGGTTGTTGTTTTTTTTTTTTTTTTTAAATTGTGTGGAGAAAGAGGCAGGGTTTAAATATTTGCGTAGGCTGCTTGGCAACAAATTGCATGTGATCTTTATAAAAACAATGAGTTCTCATAGAATTTACATTGTGTTTGAACTGGGTGCTAATGGCTCTGGACCAGTGCTCAATGGCTGGTTTGTGGGAAGAAACAGCCAGAGACTGTTATATTGTGCATTGTGTGCTGCTACTGCAGCTCCCTGAGAAAGCCGGAGCTGTCAGAAGTCGGGGACCAGGGCGGGAATAAAGCTGTGGCTTTTACAGTACATAAAATGCATTAGGTGAGACTTGACACTGGTTGTGGGTGCGCACTTAAGGCCTCTGCTGTGGGGTGTAATCCGCACACACGACATGGTGCTCCCGACTATAACTGATGGCTGCAGGCCTGTCTCCTTCGGTCTCAGGAAATTAGCTGCATACCCAATATTTTTCCTTCAGAAATGATGTCTACTTGACTGCGGTAAAGGCGCTATTAAACAGATTGTAATCCTTTCCCTATCAGCTGAGAACTGATTTAAAACTGATATATCGTCTGTTCAGCTGCGCAGGAAAGGCAAACCATACTTGTGCTTGCAGCTGCTCAAAGATCATTGAAACCAATTCAGAAATCGTAAGATTTCTCAAAACAATAAGCACTACTTACTTTTTTTCTTTTTCTCCTTTTTTTTTTAGTTTTTTCCCCCTCCATTTTGGCCCTTTCACCTTTCAGGTACAACTGAAGCACATTTTCTTAGGTTTCTTCCACTACTTCTGAAGCCAAAAACATACTTCATTCCCCTGAAAAATTCTCTTGCTGGCAGAAAAACCGACTTTTAAGTGAATACCATTTGCAGCAGCAGTGAAAAGAAAACAATGAGGATTTCTGCTACTGGGTTTGCAACCCCCTCCATAATCTGGGGAGGTGACACCATTTCCTGGCACTGTTGGCCCTTGGTTAGGACCTTTTGAACCATTCCTGGTAAGGGTAGAGGGGTTAAACACATGCAGTACCAACTGGGTTACTCTAAAGTGGATATAAAAAGAATTGAACATAGGTGTATCTGATACCCTACCTTAAAATGTACATGCATGAAATTTCTGATCACTGTTGCTTTACTTTTACCAGTCAAAATACATCCATTGCTTTCTTTTTATGCAAGTAATAATTAAAACACATGGCTTTCCTGAAAATTCCACCGTGTGAAGACATGTGAGTGTAGCAGCTCACAAGAGCTGGGAGAAGTAGGGTATGGTAAGCAAACAGCATCCAGTCTTGAAAATATGAATTCAGAGAAGTTAACTGACATATATGATCGTGTATGCCCTAAGCCAGAGCCAAAGCCAAACTAATGTCCAGACTTTCCAAATTCAGGTGCTTTGAATTCAGTGAATGAAGATGACAACTTCCTTTAGGTGTGTATTATTTGTGTTTTAACTCTCAGAGCACACCTAAACAGGGAGAAGGTGCTCTCAAAAAGTGTCACCCAGTAGCAGGGCACAAACTGACCATCTAAGCCTTTCTCTGCAGGTATCACACAAATGTTGTGAGTCTTCATGAAGTTGTATGAGAGGAGCATGAGGCAATGGCTCCTCGTACGACTGGTAGAGATGCTGCTAAAGGAATGAACACAGACATGTTCACATTTTCGTGTTTGTGCTGGTTTTGGCTGGGATAAAGTTAATTTAATAGTAGCTGGTATGGGCCCATGTTTTGGATTTGTGCTGAAAACAGTGTTGATAATTCAGGGATGTTTTTGTTATTGCTGAGCGGTGCTGACACAGAGTCAGGGCCTTTTCTGCTTCTCACCCCACCCCACCAGCAAGTGGCTGGGGGCGCACAAGAAGTTGGGAGGGGACACGGCCGGGACAGCTGGCCCCAACTGACCCAAGGGATATTCCATACCGTATGACATCATGCTCAGCAGACAAAGCTGGGGGAAGGAGGAGGAAGGGGGGGATGTTTGGAGTGATGGCATTTGTCTTCCCAAGTAACAGTTACGCGTGATGGAGCCCTGCTTTCCTGGAGATGGCTGAACACCTGCCTGCCCATGGGAAGGAGCGACTGAATTCCTTGTTTTGCTTTGCTTGTATGAGCAGCTTTCGCTTTACCTATTAAACTGTCTTTATCTCAGCCCATGAGTTTTCTCGCTTTTCTGATTCTTTCCCCCATCCCACTGGGGTAAGTGAGTGAGTGGCTGTGTGGTGCTTAGTTGCCAGCTAGCACTGAACCACAACAATGTTCTACCAATAGCACTCTTCTGTTTACTCCCATATTCTTTAATTCCATAGATATGTGTATGTATATGTACATATACATATATATGTATATGGTTTTATACACACCCATGACAGAGAGGACATACAGGCTACATACATATGAAGGTGTGAATGGTGCTATAATAAATATCTAGCAACTTGTGATTTCAAACATCGTGGCAATGGTTTTGTCTATAAATGCTGTATAACCTTGCAAAAAATGGACTGTGAGTTTTAGTGACTGTCTTGCTGAATTGGTAGCAGAGGATTAAATTATGACTATCAGACCATTCACCTTTGCCAGTGGATCTAATCACAATCTGTTTGATAGTGACAGAAAAAAATGCTATCTGACGGCAGCTTTGTAGCTTTGTGAATGAGTGAATTAGTTCCCACTGGCTGAGCACTAACTGCAAACCATTATCACTTCACAGTTGCTGTTACTACTTTTGCTTTACTCAGTGGCTTCATTTTCCAAGGTAGAAATCTGTAAGGAATGGAATTAAAATGATTTGACCTAGGCTTTGTAACAGCTGGAAAAATGAAAAGAAAAAGAATACCCTTTTAAGATAAACCTCACAAAACTAAAGGCAAAAGACCGTTAGATCTGGATTTTATATTACAGCCATTACACTTCACACAATTAACCCACTTTTGAATAAACTGTACTGTGTTTGAGTATGGCACATCTTTTAGAAAGGCATGCTCTCTCTCTGAAGACAGTACGAGTTGGCAAATCGTCATTTCTCTGGATGACTGACTCACTATTAAAATCTCCTCATTTGGATTCTTCTTGGCTTCAGCTTCTAGCCATTGGTTTTTGTCTTCCTTGTCCCCAGTGCATTTAAAAGCCCCTTGATGCCCGGTGTTTTCTTCTCAAGAAAGTTAACTATATGTGCAAGGAGCCCTGAACACTTTTGCCTCTTTATGAAAGACTTCAGTGGTATTTCAGCAACCATCATAAATAAGAAAGAGCTCCTGGACAGATGCATTTTTTTTAATCAATTGTGCAATAAAATGCAACAAGATGTTTAAAAGCAGGCAAAAATCACTGCATACAAAAGGCAAAACTCTCCAGCATGATAGCATGTGGTCACGTTTTCACCTCATCCTGGGATCTGGAAGAGCTCCCATAAATGTTTGTTTGAATCAAATTGGATAAACCAGACTTGTATAAAAACACATGAGATATAACAAAGAAAATCCTTCATTGTTCAAGCTGTGGGCAGTTGGGCAGCATTACCAGATCTTACCAAAGCTAGGAGATTTGGCAGATCTTTACATCGGCAACTGTAAAGTCTCAGAAACAGTTAGTGCTGTTGGGACTTCCATTCAAACCCATCACTTGCTGCTGTGCTGGTTTTGGCAGGTAGGAGATCACACCACATCTTTTTTTTTTTTTTTTTACCATTTCTTCTAGGGGAGAATTACAGTGTGTTGTCTATCCCCAAACTTTCTTCAAATTACACTGGTTGAATTTTGTACTATGACATCATCTGCCAATTCAAGGGAGTTATAACATAAATGGATATATTCCTGAGCCTTTCTCAGAAGCAAAGTACAAACATTTGCATCAAAGCTGACTTAAGATTATTTGCCAAATGATGATGCCTCATGCTTTTGTCTTCCTCCTTAACTGCTGTTCGTTTTTGCAAAGAAGTTACTAAACCAAGGAAAACAATGCATAAATACATACAAATCCATCAGTTTCTTAGCCCCTCAACACTCATCTCTGCAATCCAGGTGTGACTGCATGGTGCGGGGGAGGTTGGACATGGGGAGAGGCAACTTTAATGAAATCCCCATGTTGAACATTGGCTAGTTATCACTTCAGCCTGCATTTCTCTGCTCATGCACACACAAATACCTACAAACTGAGCACTGGGAGGTTTTTTCTGGTGCCCCACACCCTGCAAATGCCACTATTTGTTTTCTGTTTAAAGGATGTGTTTGAAAGCCAGGGCTTGATTGTCTTCTGTTCTCGTCCCCCTTCACCAAATGCACAGTGATAGGAAGTCAGCAGCCACCTCTCACTAGAAACATGTTCTTACTGGGGTGCTGCGCCCCAGCCCAACACCAAGAGCCCTGCTGACCCTAGCAAAGCAGGGATGTCAAAATTTGCTTAAGGAAAGGCTCCGCTGTGTGTTCTCTAACGTGACTTTTAAAGTGATTAGTCTTTAATGTCATATTGGTTAGAGGTTGATAAACCCTGATAGGTGCTTGCAGTTAACTGTGGCCAGGTGAAGTGCCGCCAATGACTTCTAAACCGCCACCTACAGCAACCACAAGGTCGTGTCTGACATTGGGAGCTCTCAAGGTCACACCTTGAAACGTGGTACAGAGAAACTTTTGAAATCATCAACCTCCTTCTGCTAAGGAATCACTGCCAGGTTTTAATTCTCCCTATTTTCAAAGGCTTCTGGCAGAATTGTGACATTAAATATTCAGTGAAATACAAGTAAGTTTGAAAATGCCTGCTCTGAAAGAGCTTGGAATCATTAGTGCATCTTGTACTGCAAAAGCCTCCGCCTGGCAGGTTCTGCATCAGAGTCATTCCCTTTTTACCTCAAAAAATGGTCAGCTTAATTATCATCTATGGGCAACTTCCCCTCCATTTGAAACATTTATGTATTTCTGTTACTTGCAAAGCTAATATTGTTCGGGAAGGCCAGGGAAGGAATCTCTTCTTGCATGTCTTTCACAGTCAAGCTGACTTGACATTGGATGTAAAATTGAAACCACTTCTTCAGACAGAAATAAACAAATACGAGAAAGGTTGAATTACTTCTGAAGGGAGCTGCATTGACAGGCGGTTTAGCTAAATGTTGCATTTGAAGAATATTTTACATCTCCAGTGCTATGAAAGAGGTCGGGCAGTTCAAAAGGAGCCTTCTTGCTTGCTTGCTTCTAAGAAACTAATTCATTTTGTTATTATGATGAAGTACACAGCATAGATCACGCATAATTCATTCTTCCACAAACATTTTATTGAAAAAATATGCAGGTTGTTTTCTATAATATAAAATATTATTTCAGGGCTTGTAGGTTTTGTTTCAGGCAGGTTAAGCCAGGAAATTACAGAAAATTGCAATATACAAGAGATTTGAGATCTGCGGATGGAAAGCCACGTATAAAAGCCAGCAATGTTACCATTATTTTTATAGCATATGCAACTGCAGTGCTTAAACACTGTAATAACTACCTGCTGCCCTGCGTCCAGTCGTAGCATTCACAGGGTGAAAAATAGGCCATGCAATCTCTGTTTTC
Source organism: Phalacrocorax aristotelis (assembly GCF_949628215.1). Classification (NCBI taxonomy): domain Eukaryota; kingdom Metazoa; phylum Chordata; class Aves; order Suliformes; family Phalacrocoracidae; genus Phalacrocorax; species Phalacrocorax aristotelis. The sequence continues at coordinate 21,956,913 of NC_134284.1, read as the reverse complement.
CACTTGAAGCATTCAATTTTGGTTGGAGACAGCTGATTTATAATTTGCACTGTGTTAAATATTTGTACTTATGTCCAGAAACAGTCTTTCCCAGTGAATATTACTGCAGATGCCTTGACTTGTATCTGTTGTGTATACAGCAAAAGTACCCAAAGTTTCTCTAATCAAGATAATTCAGGCAGAAGAAGGTAACCCGGCTAGCTAGGGTCATCTGCAGCAGAGTGAGTGGGCCTGCCCTGAGCAATGTTAGCTGTGGCTGGATTGCTTCTCCCTGCACAACTTCAGCAGCTTATAAGCTCTGCAGGATCTTACTGTCAGGCATCATCATCTACAGAAATATCCACCATACCAAATCACTGCTCTGCTGTCCCTCTCTCCTTCAATGAAGTAAGCCCCTACACAGCATAGGCTCTGTTTCTTCGGTCATTGCTTAAGCTGCTGCTTGTGCCAGGCTGGCATCTCTACCTTTGCACTGAGATCAAATAGGATGAAACAGTGAAACTCATGTTATGGGAGCAGGTTGTGGAGGAGTTGGAAACTCCTAGGAGACACTTGGTTGCTCTCAAGATGATAGCCTTACTTCAGGGGTCTTTTTCCTGGCCTTTAAAGTGCTAAACAACATCTATACCTGGAAAAATGGTTCCCTTACTGCTACACATTGCAACATTTGTTCAGTGTCTACTGGGGCAACAAATCTTCATAGTGTGTTGGAGTGCACAGAAGGGAATCTGAGGGTCCTGAGTTCAGCTGGCCACACACTACTGAGAGCAAGTCAGGCTCAAAGGGGAAGAATTACACAATACTGACACATGGATGAGACCAACTGCATCCTGCATCCATTAGAAACAGAGGAAAAATAGAAAGGGGAAAAAAGGGAAAAATAATGAAGAAGTTTCCAAAGGCTAGATAGACTTTTCGCTGTCTTCTCTGAATCAAGGAATGGGTCTGCCCTCGTAAAGGGGGAGATTTTGAAGGAAAGGCCCATGGCAACAGAAACAAATCAGTTCCACAAGTGCATAACATTCAAATGAATTTTACATAACTACCCTCCTTTTCTTCCAACCTTCTGACTGCATGAAAGAATGGCAGAAAACCAAACTGAATGTAAGAAAACCAGCCTGCAGGCCAGGGAAGGACATTTCCCATTGCTTCTGTCACATAAAGCATGGATGTTCTCAATAAATCACACCTTAAAATAAACCATGCTCACCAAAGCAAATGAAAAAACAACAACAGAGGAAGGAATGGGAGTGACCCACACGACCCTGCTCCCACCACAGTGGCTGCCTTGGTGAAGAATCACGAGGACCTCACCTGCACAGCTCTCGCACGTGGAAGCTGTCCCTGATGTGACACCATCACCCCAAAAGACCCAGTCTTGAAAATAACACTGCCCACTGGAAAGTGCATTTTGCTACTGTTGGTACAAACTTCACCTTGGTAGCCAGCAAATAAAACAAATTCAGCTGAACCCATCCAAGGTAGAAGCCACTGTAACTCCTGGCATTTTTTGGACACTGTGTGATGAAACTTATTTACAGCACATACAGACCTTCTAGCAAATCCCGTAGTCTACCTATTGCCATTATGTGGCAACAGTTGTTGTGAATCTGTGTGGCTCATAAGTGGCCTAAGTGGTGGACTGCTGGGAGTCAGTGAAGAAGAAGACCCAACAGAGTAGAAGAAGTGAGGCTGGTCAACATCCAGAGTTTGAACATATGCTCAGCGGTACATTGAGGCAGGGCCAATAATCGCCGCATCGCTTCCTCTGTTAGCATCTGAAGGGGACTGGTTTAGTAGGGCACAGCACTCCTGTTTCTAAGCTGGGATTTGTGTTATCGATTGTATCAATTTTATCAATTAACTCATTGCTTGTTATAGAACTTCAGAAAAGTAGAACACACTTTTTAGTGTACTATCCCTTGCCTTTAAAGAAAAAGTCATAAAGCGCTTATATTTTACAGCATATTCTTTTTTTTTGCACATGATCTCACTTCCTCCGGTTGCTTAAACCTCTTATTACAATCTCTCTCATTCCTTTTGGACCTTTTCCTGAGTGTCTCCTGTTTTCTTGGTTGAATTCGACTGCCTTTTTTCTCCTGACTTTTCCTGTTTTGGGTTTGTTTTTTTTTGAAAGTCTATTTTGCATGGTACACTTCCCATTATTTACATGCGTGTGGGCAGAGGAGCCAAACTAAGGGATGGCTGCTGTCGCACAGGATAATAGAAGCGAAATCTTCACTTAGCTATTCATCTGGCACAGCTAATGAGTCTTTTCTCATGGCTGGCACTCCTTGGTGTTTCAGGTATGGGCTAAACAAGGAGAATGAAGTGTTGCTGAGACCTACGGTGGCATGATTATTGCCTTGAAATGGAGTCACCATTCAGGTCAGGTTGTACAGTATCTATAAAATATGAGAGTTAAATAAGATTTTGGATTACTTCTCTGTGTTACAGACTTCAACTCTTGTCCCTTTTCCTCATTCAGCTATAGGGTAAAAAAGCCTCCTTTTCCAGTCCTCTTCCAGGAAGACTTCAAAAAAACTAAACAGATTAAAAACTGAGCGAGATCCTCACCTTCTCTGTAGCCCCTTTAACAAGCCAGAAGAGCATGCAAAGACTCCAGGGCTATGCCAGTACTGTAGGGGCAGGACCCAAATGCCCACCACCTTTCCAGAAACACTGTTTGTCATGGGCGGAGGAGCACCTTGCAGGCCTGTGGTGTTCAGCAAGGATGTTTTGGGAATGTGGGCAGAGAGAGGTCTAGCAAGGATCACTGTGGAGTTATTTTTGTAGCTCTTTGGGCAGAGAGAAGTCTAGCAAGGATCATTGTGGAGGTATTTTTGTAGCTCTGACCAGAGCAGCCAGGGATGGCTAAGGCATGCCTGGATAGGAAATTACACTTCTCTGAGGTTTGGGTTGAACATACATGATGTCCTCACATACCTATTGCAAGATAGACAACACCTTTTTCTGGTTACCGTTGCTCTGGAACTGGTTTAAACAAAGCCAGAAAATAATCCTCCCCTAGAATGACTGTTCATATGGGGAACCCTGTTTATAAAGCCAAAGCAATTTAGCTACAGTGGCATAAATATCTTCTGTAATTCCATAACTATCTTCCTTTGTGTCAGACACCTTCCCTTGCCGTTTTAGCAGGAGCCACAAGGAACCCTCCATCTGGACAGGCACAAAGCGTAGCTGTAGGATTTGAGGGTTTTGTTGCTACTATCAGACAATCTTCAGGTATAAATTTTCTTCTCAACCTGAGAATTCAACTCATTAAATCACTGACAGGTAAGATATGCAAAGGATGGTAAACTAAAAGCTTTTTAACGTATTTATTCTGCATATACTAAAAAGAAAAAAGATGAAGGTGGTGTAGAACAGTGGTAAGTTGCCCATGAACTTCATATTAGAGTCCCTGCCTTCTCATATGTTAACAAAATCTTTTTTTAATAAACCTGTTATTATAGTTCAGAGTCTCTGCCAAGTGTTTACAGTGTTGCCCTAAGTAACAAGTCTGAGCCAAGGGACTTAATTAAATGTAACCTGCTTTTTCAGTTATAGAATTGTCCTTAAACATCAGAAGGCAAGTGAACTTTAATAATAAAATCACTTTTTGTTTAAGAGAAGTTCTTTACTCCTCACTGTTATCAATCAGTTACTTCTTAGAAGGCATATAGTATTTTCACAGATAATTTCCCACAAGCATTTACAGAGTTTATGACAAGTAACATAACGTTTGGAGTTCTGGCTCTATGTGAGAATCTCAGATTTCATACTTTCTTCTTGAGCTGATTCATAGACCACATGGTTGCAGGGAAGAATGTAAAAACTTAAAGAAAAATGTTTACAAAGGAATCCCCTTTTGGTCTCACTAATTTTTAGTGTCCTTACAATTTTAGAGGCTTAGCTTTTCATTTTGGAGCATATAGTTGGCATATATTGCAATTTTTTTTACAACCATCTCAGAGGAGGTTCTACCTATGAGGGCTTCTGCTAACTGCAGAGTTGGCTTGGGCAAGGTGCTGAAGAGCTATCTGAAAGCCTTGGATGGACAAACACAGGCGACATGCTGCTGCCTCCCTGGACAGAGCTGCACATCTGCTAAGTGAAACTGGACCAGTGTTTTCATTCACAGTAGCTCACAGTGCAGTGTATTAATGTAAGATGAAGTTGATGCATCTAAGGTTGATGCGCTGGTCTAGAAACTGGAGTGGCCAAACCTGCCAGATGGGCCTGGACCCCAGGCCAAGGTTGAGGTCCCGCCTGACTTACCAGCAGGAAAAGGGCAGGCTGCAATGATGATGCTGTCGCCTCCCACCAGCGCAAGAAGAGCAGGCAGTCCCTGCCTGTGCAGCCTGTGCTGCCTGCTGGACCATGCTGGCCAGTGCCATTTTGCCTTCAGAGGATGGGCCTACACAGAGCAGATGCCTTCCCAAGTAAGGAAGGTTTAGTGCTTTTCTCCTCTCCCTAAGCGGAAGTTTTAATTTCCCTGTGCCCACAGTGTTAATCATTTACAACATCTTAAACTCATCCTGACCCTGAGACCCAGACTGCGCAGGTCAAACGCAGCTACCTGGAATGCCTGGAGATGTCAGAGGCACCAGGGCTGCACCCTCAGCCACCCTGATGGCAGAGCTGGGCAGCTCTCACACAGGGGCAGGGAGCCGGATGAAGGCAGTAATTGGCCCCAGAAAAATGGGCAGAGAGCAGTGAATCACAGATGTAACATCACGTGTCAGGTGGGGCTGGCAGCGACGAGTTACTGAATTGCTTCCTCTGACCCTTGCTCCTTCTGCTGCACCTCAGTGTCCACCTTCTGTATCAGGAATAGTGCGGCCAGCAGGAGCAGGGAAGTGATTCTCCCCCTGTACCTGGCACTGGTGAGGCCGCACCTTAAATACTGTGCTCAGTTTTGGGCTCCTCCCTGCAAGAAAGACATTGAGGTGCTGGAGCACGTCCAAAGAAGGGCAACAAAGCTGGTGAAGGGTCTAGAGCACAAGTCTAATGAAGAGCGGCTGAGGGAGCTGGGGTTGTTTAGTCTGGCAAAGAGGAGGCTGAGGGGAGACCTTATCGCTCTCTACAACTACCTGAAAGGAGGCTGTAGTGAGGTGGGTGTTGGTCTCTCCCAACTAACAAGTGATAGGACAAGAGGAAATGGCCTCAAGTTGCACCAGGAGAGGTTTAGATTGGATATTAGGGAAAATTTCTTCATGGAAAGGGTTGTCAAGCATTGGAACAGGCTGCCCAGGGAAGTGGCTGAGTCACCATCCCTGGAGGTATTTAGAAGATGTGTAGATGTGGCACTTAGGGACATGGTTTAGTGGTGGACTTGGCAGTGTTAGGTTAATGGTTGGGCTTGATGATCTTAAAGGTCTTTTCCAGTCTAAATGATTCTATGATTCTGCTGCTGAAGGTTGCAAACTGTTCCACTTCTCCTCATGCATTTACCCGTCTCATACCAACTCCCTGCCTCCAGCTGGCATGCTGACCATAGCAAGCGGCCACTGGGAGGTCCCGTGAGCAGACTGGGACGGGCTTTCTACAGAGCTCGTGAAACACCAACTCCTGGAGGGTGCCTACGCATGATGAGACAAAGCCTCAGCTGTCCCCATCTGGCATTGGCGGTGGTCCTGCTTTAAGCAGCAGCATGGACTATGGACCTCCAGCCATCCCTTGCAGTCAGTGTTTCACTGATGCTATGAAGTCATTCACCTGCTTTTCCCACGCCCGCACTGACTCAGTTTCAAACTCCATGGCTAAACGTGGCACTGATGCATTCAGACCGCTTTGTTAACTCCTGAAAAAAACAGGTCCTCCCAGCGCAAGATGAAGCCAAAGCCCAGCATTGCAATTTGTGCAAATCTGGCTGAGTTCAGATTCGTTTCCCTTTTCACAAGTTGTTTCTTCTGCTCCTCGCATTCAGGTTTATAAACTCCTCAGCATGGCATTCATCTGTCCTTTCATTTGTGCGAAACTTTCGAGCCTTGATATGTAAACAGCTGAAGACCGCCCCAGACTCGAGAAGGGATTTTGGGAGAGTTGCCTGGTGCCTGTTATAGTGGTGATGAGTAGCTCACCTATTAGATGCTCTGTGGATGACTTTGACATCTCACCATCTCCATCTGATTTTGAGTCGTTACAGAGAAGTCACCGGAGCGGGCTGTGGGAAGAGCGCTGCGTTCCGGAGCTGGGTGAAACAACTGGTTGTGCGGGGCGTTTACTTGGGATCACATAAACACTTCCAACTTGAAAGAGCAACAATCTCTAGATCCCAGTTTGTTTATATTTAACTTTGTAGATCTCGGCTTGTGTGTTTCGCTAGCCTAACTAATGATGCTATACTAGTCTGACTGGATTGTGTCAAAATTTGTTTACATTATACCCTTGTCATGTTTTTAAAAGAAAACGAGCACAAAAGTACAAGTAGTGATTTATTGGAATGAAATGCCTTATGTCTAAAGGAAATGCTCATGCTGTTCCCTAAGTTTGTAGAGTGATGATCTTAGTTATTCTGAAGAGCCTTGACAACAATTACTGTCCAGTTTTGATGAAAAATGGTGCAAATGAAGGTATTTGATGTGAAAATTCACCACAAAGAAAATTTGACAGCCTAAATAGATGAACAAGAGCAGGCTAAATGAGTATGCAAATGGAACGTTAGGTGTTTTAACTTATAGTGGTGCTTATTTCACCTGCACGAGGAACACCCCTCTGCCGTTCACACCTTCATCTTCCATTTCTGCCGGGGATGCGGAACATTTCTTCCAGGGCAGGACACTTCTCCCGTCCCGGGGCACGGCAGAGGAAGCGGGCAAGAGCCCGGTGTTGTTTGCAGCCCCGCTGCTGCCTCAGCAAGAAACACGGATTTGTCTGGAGTGCCACAGGCCGCTCCCGAGCGGGCCGGGCCGAGGGGCGGCGGGGCGGCCGCTCCCGCCGGGGGCCGCGGGCCGGGGACCAAGGGCTCCGCAGCGCCGGGGCGGGACCCGCCTGCGCCCGAGGGGGCGGCCGGTGCTGGGGGCGTTGCGGGGGCCCCGCCGCCGCCGCCGGAGAGGGGAGGAAAGGAGCGGCAGGTGGGGGGCCGGCCGGCGGCGAGGGGCACGGCCCGCCCCGCACCCCGCTCCGCCCCGCTGCTGCCGCCGCTCCGCCGCCCCCGGCCGGGCGGAGGGCGGGAGGCGGGCCGGGAGGGGAGGGAGGGCCGCGGGGCGGGGCGCGGCGCGGAGAGGGGCCGCCCCCCCGCCCGCTCCGCGCCGTGCCGCGCCGCTCCGCTCCGCTCGGCGCCCGCCGTCGGTGCCGGTGAAGGCGGCGGTGGCGGTGCCGCCGGCTCCCGCCGCCCCCCGTCACCCCGCCCCGGCCCCGCAGCGGGCGGCCCCGCGGCCCCATGGCCGGGCAGGAGTGGGACTGGTTCCAGCGCGAGGAGCTCATCGGGCACATCAGCGACATCCGAGTGCAGAACCTCCAAGGTAAACCTACACCCCCGGGGAAACCCCTCCCTCCGCCCCCCGCGCCGCCCCGCTCCCTTTCCTTCTCCCTCTGCCTCTGCCGCTCCGTCCTCCGTCGCCTCTCGCCATACCTCGGCGCGGGGCCGCCGGCGGCTCCCGGGGCCGCCCCCCCCCCGGCCGCCCGCCCCCCCGGGCCGCCTGCCGCCGGCTCCCCCGGCTCCCCCGGCTCCCCGGCGCGGGGCGGCGCGGCGGCGGGGCCGGAGTGTCCCCCGAGCGCGGCGGCGGGCCCGCCCTGCCCGCGGAGAGCCCCGGCGCGGGGGCGAGCGGCGCCGGGCGCCGCCGGAGGAGCGGGGCGCGGGGGCTCCGCGGGCGGCGGGGGGCGGCGGGGGCGGCACAGCCGGCGTCCCCGCCCCGGGGGGCCGCTGCCACCCACACCGTCGGGGAGCAGGGGGCAGCGGGCTGCGGCTCAGCTGGCTGCCTCGGGCGGACCGCGGCGGCCGGGCGCTGCGGGGCGAGCGGTGCCGGGGCTCGCCCGGCCGCTGCCGGTAACGGGAGCTTTGGCTCTTGCTCCCCGCGGAGCCCCGTGCGGGCGGCCCCAGGCGGCGGCGCAGAGCCCGCCCTGCCGCTCCGACCTGCAGCTTCGGAGGTGCTCGGCTCCGGGTCCCTACGAGCGCAGTGTGAAGGGAAGCCGCTGGCTGTCCCAGCACTCAGTGGCATCTCCCTTCTCATGAGTAACCATGGGCAGAGCTTTTGGATAAATCGTCTGCGAGATGCTTTCCTGGTCTGCCACAGCCCGTGCTGGCGGAAGGGATGCAAATATCTAGGTTTGAACATAGTTCGGTACTGATGCAGTAGCTCCTCCAAAGTTATGTTTGCGCCTCAGCGGCCAACTCTTCATGATTGGCAAGGACAGCAAGAGCCGATGAAAGAAGAAAAGGCAGTAGTGGTTTATGGGAGAACAATTCGTTTAATGTAACATACCGATCGTAATCAACAGCTCACATGGTACTGCAATGTATCTTCATGTTCCATATAAATAATAGACTTAAATTATAGGTCATTATCTCTTCCTGCTTATGCATAATGATATTAAAGCACTGTCTACTGGCAGAAGCTGTGCAGTTGCTGGAAATCTGTTTTGGTTTGGCTTGATTATAGAAGATGTATAATTTATCAGAAAAGAGACCCAAAGTAGCTGTTCTTTCAGCTCTGATGTTGCATTAATGCAGTTAGCTGCTGATGGGGTCACTCCACAACATTTTCACCTGCATCATCATAACCTCTGAAATTCAGATTCTGAGTACAGCCCGGGCTCTTGATTCCAGGTTCAGCTCCCCTTGGGTTTTGACAGTCTCTGATTACAACGTAATTCTACATTTCTGACTCCTGGCTCTGTCTCTTTCAATTCTGCGTGTTACCATGGATGGCCTGCATCTGATCTCTTGTCGCTCAAAACTGTAGCGATTCAGCCAGGTTTAATTGTTAATTCATGGGCATTTTTTTGAGAAGGAATAGAAAAGAAATCTGTTCTTAAAAAGAATAACATGTTTTTTTATTTTGCCTCTCATTCATTTGTGTGAGAAGGAGTTAAACTTATTTCCCTTTCTGGAACTTAAAATGCATTTATACAGATGCATGCAGCCTTCTCTAAAATTCCTATAGTCCTGTAGGAGAATGTCATCCTACAGGGCAAATTCCTTTGAATAACATTATGTTCATGAAAAAAACCACCTGTTCCCCTCTTACTATACAAGAGGAATTTTGAGAGATGTATCAGTTGTCACTGTGCTTGCATTACTAAATAGGGTTTTAAGAAGTTTTATGCCTGGTGTGGGCTATTATAGGGGAGAAAAGGCATTTGTTCTAAGGTGATGCTCCGAAGCAAGTGATAGTATCTATCACTTACAGTATATACGATTTGTAACACATAGTTCTCACATTATCTTCTGGAGATGAAAAACATTTTACAGATGGTGAGTCTGATACTCGGGAGGGTGTGATTTTTGTCACTCAGGAGCTCAGTGGCAAAGCATGTTGCCTCTCTTCAGGATAGTTTCTTGTAAAATGGCAGCATATGCTCTCTGTTCATATGTAGTAATTAAACTTGCTCCTGCTTCATAATTAAAAATTCATTCTCTCCTCTCAAAACAATGTGATCTGAATCACCGCTAGTAGCATTGTCTGTCAACTGCAGAATCAGTAACAGTTTTGATGTGCTAGAACGTCATGAGTCGAGGATGAAGGACCAGTCGAGGATGATGCAGAGTTTCCAGCAGCACTAGCAGAGCTCCTGCAGGGCCCTGCTGCTCAGGGCCACCTGAAGGACCTTGGGTGGTGAGGGTCCCTGTCTGCTGCTGTGTCTTCTGCTCCTGCAGCACTCTCTTGCAAGACCAGCTGTGTTTAGGGTAGGTGCTATGAAGCTGATGGTTTGCCTTATTCCAGAATGCTTCCTTTCAGTGGGACATTTCACATATGTGAGGGTGCTTCCTGGTCTCTGGGCACCCCATATAGGAATCCCAAGATCCATAGACTCAAGAGGGAGTATGTGGTAAGGAGAGGATGGGGGGCAGTAGCTAAGTATTTGCAGATATGAACAACACAGTGAAAACACTAGCAGGTCTACGTGCAGAGATGGAGACTGACCACCTTCTTCTGCTTGATGCATGGTTCCGGCCAAATATGAGGTCTTTCAGGTCTGGAAGGCAGACAGAGGCATTACTGCCATGCTGTTTGTGAGCCATCCTGCCCAGCAGCTGATGGAAGAGCCCAAGGAGATAAGCTCAAGTGGTGATGGCCACAAGAAACAGTACTTCTAGCAGCTGAGCAGTCTACCTGGTATTAAAGTTTCTGCAGGCATCATACAGCCATCTGCTGTAGCAGTTTTCCATACCCTCTCTGCCTCCTTTTTTAAAAGCTAAAATTATTCACTTCTCTTGAAAAACTCTTCGTTATGTCTTAGCTAAGCTATAGAGCACTGCTGATGTAAAATACTATTTGAAGATGGCATATGCTGTTTTCAGTTGGTTGCATCTTCCCTCTCTAGATTGGTAGTTCCACATCCAGGAAAGATCCAGGCTGCTGGCTACTGGGAAGTGTTTGCTCTCACAGGGGTGCTTTTGCAGTGGCATGATCCCACTGAATTCAGGAGTTGTTCTAGGTGCATGTGCTGGGTGCAGAAGCAGCCTCAGGAACTGTATATTCTGTCATGTAACTGATGGGTGACACTATGGCATGCGTGGGGCTTTCAGCTTTTTCACAGGGAGACTAAAACTGACATCCAGGCGTGAAATTTGCTAAACTGACTGAACATAGGGGAAAGAAAGGGACAGTTTTAAAAATGGAATTACATCTGGATATTTAGACATATGCATATGAGATGGTTTTTTTTTTTCCCTTTCCACCAAGATCTGAGATTTTCCATTTTATTTTTTCAGTGAAGGAAGCGATAGCTCAAAGCTGTCATAGGTAAGTGATGCTAAAAGCCAGGCACACTGCTTCCGTTCTCGACAGAGGCAATTTCAGAGAACAGAAGCAAAAGTGACAGTGTGATGGAGAAGAGGCGAAGGGAATGTACAGAGTGAATAAGCGCCAGGTGTCGTGATGCACAAACTGAGTTCCTCACTCCAGGTCTGTTTAGTTTCTAAATGCATTCATAAACTGGTATTCTTGTGCTCTTTCTTCTGTTTGTATATTCTCCATTGTGAATTTCTCCACATACTGAAAGAGGAAAATGGAAAGCCTGCGCAGAATGTAGGAGCGCATCATCAAGCAAAGGAATGCTCAATAATTAATTTCCTGCCAGGAGATGGTTTTTTTCTTCCTTCCTTTCTTTCTTTCATTAAAACACCAGCAGGAACATTTTGTTACAACACAAGAATATTTTAAAATCTTCCCTACTGGAAGCTTGATTTAGGATCATCAGAAATATACTCCCTTGTGCGGCGAATTGCACTCACTAGAAAGAGGCAACATCCTCAGCAGGAATTATTCTCTTTTAGATGATATTGCTTTGCAATACTCTGAATGTATATTTAGTAGCACGTATCTCTCCTTACATTCCTTGGAATGAAATATGTGGAGATGAATACTTGGAGATGAATACTTGTTAAGTCAGATGTTTTTGTCCATCTCTGGCAAACAAGCGTGGTTACCACCATTTAAAAATAATTATGGTTTGAATATTCATTTCATGTATATATATATGTATGTATAAATATATATAATAGAATACATGGGCTGGGGTGGTAGAAGTCTACCATTCTTCTATCAGAGGACTAGACAGGGAGCCCGAAGTCCTGCTACTCATCATTTCGCTACTCAGTCTCCAGAACCGACATAAATCCATAGGGGTTTATTCCTTGATTTCAGTAGGTTTAAATACTTTACTGATTCTCAGGCTTGGTCTGCTGAGGGTTGCGTGGCCTTCAAACATATTTGGAGGGCTACACAGGAATATACTATAGTGTTGTCAGAAATAATGCAAAAAACAGTGATGACAGGCTGGAAGAAGTAGACTGAGCAATACCAGCCCCACTGGCTCCCCATCCTTGCCCTAGTTTGTACCTTTGGGTGAATCACTTAGTCATAAACTCCCAGCGCTTTCTGATTTTGCTTGTCTTCCCATTTGGGTGCCTAAGACCTAGAATTTTGTAAGCTTTAGGCAGTGGTAACTATAGTTGTTACTGATACAAACCTCAGCTTCCTCTGAGAAAGCAAGTACCGAAATCTATGTCTTAAGAGGTAACATGAGTCCTTAACTAATAATAGTTAACTCTCTGTCAGGGAGAGTATCTACATATCTTTACTTTGGGGAGCTTATGCATCTCTGATGGACATGCAAAGGCATGTGCTTCATAGTCAGTCAGGAGCTCTTGAAAATTTTTCTCTCTGTATTTTTGCTTATCCATTTACGTATGAAACATAATTCCTATGACTGTTGCACTGAACTACAGAAAGTACTTTTTTAAAATACAAGTTACAGCAGCATTCAGCCTGTTTCCTATAGTTTGACATGCCTTTCAAACACATGGAAATTTTATAAATGGAAGGGAATCTTTTTTAATTTATCCTTTCATTCTGACAAAAGTAAGGTGCTGTAACTGTTCATTACTTTAACTCTTCCATAACTTGTCCCCCTGTTCAGAGGGATTTCATTCTGCCTGTAGACATGTTCATTTCAGTGGAGCTCCTTGTAAATTAAGGTGACATTTGGAAAGATTAAATTGTCTGGAGAACCTTAGATGAAGCCCTGTAGAACCACAAAGTGATGCCATTCTATACAAAAGTGAAGATAAACAGGCTCAAAATAAAGGTTCAGATCCAGGCAAAAGAAAGCAAAGATAAAGCTGGAAATCTAAGTCTTCTGGTGGGGATGGTCTCCGTAAGGGCACTCTCACACCTGACAGTATTTGCCAGCAATGGAAGGAAGGCTTACCTGCTCCAGATGTAGGAAACCCTGGCAGTGAAATAGAGGAGTGAGAGGTAAGACAAAGTACAGATTGCATGTTTCAGCATGCAGTTTTAACAAGGCCAATGCCTAATTTCTCTAACAAATTAGAAGTCTGGGCTCTCTGTCCCATTGCATGGATGAAACTACACCAAATTCAAAACATGCCCAGTAGCTCCGCAGTCAAATCAACTCCTACACCCGCATATTAACACTTCATTGTAAAGAGACTGTGTTCGGCATCCAAGCATGGACCTGACTCGAGGCATGGGGTTGATCTGCTGTCACTTGCCAACATCACCTCTTTTTTCCCTTGGTGAGCTGTTCAAGCACTGGCCAGCCTCGGCGTTAGGAGAGCTGGTGCCATCTCGGACCGTATCACTTGCCTGAAGTTGAATGGCATTAGTTTAAAAATGACAGTCTTCAAAACACTGTGTTAAAACTAATGCAGATTTAAAAATACAATGTACTTCTCATAGTGTCTCCTGTTTGTTTTTTGTTTTCTCCAGTCAGCTTGGACAGAAATTAAAATAATTTTCTTTCTCCTCAAGACAATTTCAAGGTTGTCACTTGCATCCTGAAGTATTTGTAGCATTTACTTTGAAAATATTGCACAGGAATGACTTTGGCTTTGTTTCCTTTTTCCATTTTAAAGACTGTTTTCTGTTGGACAAAGGAAGCAACCTTGGGCATTTTGGCTTTTCAGTGTCCATTTAAACATTATTTGTTTATGTCCTGTGCTGTTTAAACTTGCTGTTATTACAGAATGATTGTTAAGGGCATATATCTAAAAGGGAAGAGCCAAAGGTTATCTGTCTTGTCATGTAGAAGTCAAAAGGTTCCCAAAATTATGTATTCAGGCGAAGAAATTACCAGATAAGCATTCACATCTGTGTCAGTGTGGGCATGGTGAAGGGCATCACAGCACCTTTTAGTGTCTTTTTCTACATGTCTCTTCACCTGCTATTCTACTTTTATCTCTCACCAACCAGTTAAATACAGGGACTGTAGGTGGACGATTGCAGGATGAATTTTACTTCATTATAATTGCTGCATATTTCTATGCAAACAGCTGAGCTGCGTTTTAGCTGTAGTTTGAGGTTTTATAGGCACAAACACAAGCTTAAATCAGCATCTTCTAAGGAGGCTCATAATAGCAACGGCCTGCATGTCTACAGAGTGAATGCCTATGGACATGTAACCTGCAAGCAAGGTGGATTTCTTCCTAAAACCAGAAATCCCACTGAATCCGAAAAGGTGTTGTAAAAAAATGCTTAAAAGATAACACTCATCTCTACGATATAGTGTATATACGAAATAGGGTAATAGTTTGAGGGATTCTGTTAATTATTTTCCACAAATTCAGACATATATAAAACCATATTTTATGCTGTAGTACCTTGAAAGTTACCTCTGATACATATCAGTGTAATTCAGAACCAGTGAATCTATGAACAATGAGCTACCCTATTTTTTATACTTGCTGTGTTAGCATCTTTTGCTGTTTCTAGTCAGAAATGAGACCTTTCTAGACCAGCGTTGTTGCTTCCTTCATTATGGAAATTTTAATGTTTTTCTCTTTCTGTGGTATAATTCTAGTTACTTACAAAGTAAATGCTCACTAAAGATGTGCCACAGGGTTAATGTCAAATAAAATATTTATATTGCCGTCCTTGTCTTTAATGCCTGTATCCCTTTGTATCTTCATCTTATCCTAATTAAGACTGGGGATTAGTGCATTTTGCAGTGGCCCAAGCTGGCAAAGAAGCCTCTGCTCTTGCGCAGTGTCCATTACCAGGAAAAATGGCTGTTTAGTGGTGTGATTAGATTTACACAGCAGCCAGACCCCAGCCTTGCAATGCAGCTCCTACAGGCTGTGGCGCTGCCTTGGTCACTCTGGTGGTGCTCCATAGGTCTGAGTCCATCCAGAGCCCTGCTACAGTCAGGGATGCTTTACCCGTGCACACCAAATGGCCCAGGTAGATCAGATTGTGGCACCAGTGTCTTCATGTGCACAGGGATTTTAAGTAGAAGACCAAATGTTGTCTGAAGGCAGTAAATCATATTCTGCTTTTCTGTACTGCTGGCTTTATGGCTTTTTCAGCAACTATTCAGTTTTCTATTTTGTGTTTGGGTTGGGTTGGAGACTCTTGTAGTTACATGGTTGTGCAACAAGTCTCAAGTGTCTAATTAACCTCCATCACAGTGGATGCCATGGTGCTCCTGTCCTTGTACTGGGACCCGCAGGGCAGATGCTCCATATTTTAGCCAGACTTACATGGAAGCTGACATTTAGGACTTGCACCCAGGATTGTCCCTCAGAGGGACTGAAACTCTCAAGCAGTGGTTGTCCACAGTGGCACAGCAGTTTCAGTCTCCCGGTCAACAGAAAGAAAGCATTTTGTATGTTGCACCAGGAGAAGATATTCATAGGGGAGAAAATGAACTTCAGATAAACTGCCTACGTGTGTTTTTTTCCTCCCCATCCAGTTTACCATCACTGTCAATGGCAACATGGCAGGTCTTACTTTTTTGGACCTGTCCCTCGGGATAATTCATTAGTGCTTCTGAAACCTGTGAAAGGTCTCAGATGTGCACTAATCTTGCTAGTGCCTCATAACTCTCGAGTGCTTATGGTAAGCTACATTTTTATTCTTCCAGCCTGTTTTTCCTATGTTTTCCGAAAGAAATCCAAATAACGGTACAGTAAACCCCTTGATGATCAGGCACCTATGTGTTATTCATCTATCGTGAGAGCTGTATCGCAGCCCGAACTGTCCATTTCACAGGATTCCAGCTGAAGCTCTGAGTTGCTGCCAAAGCCCAGGGGCTGGTTGCCCATGCACTTGCTGTCCTTCTGTTGTGCACTAATGGTCAGAAGTACTTTGCCATTCTTTGCAAAGGACCACCTAATGTATATCAATAGGTGTTTTGCAAGTGCAGTCGGAGTAGTTCACAACTAAGGGCTAATTATGCTTCTCTTGGCTCAGTGAAAAATGGGAAGGGCAAGAGAGCCCTGGCTCCGTGACATATGAGAACAATGCCAATGAAGATAACTTTGTTAAATACTGATCCTTCATATGACTGCATCTGGACACATGATTAAAGCTTTCTGGCTCTTACCCATGTTCATGATAAACATGAACTGCAGTATTAACTCAATAAAGATATAGTATTTATAAATAACAGTATGAAATGTCCACTTCAGACTTATTGTCTCGGATATATATAAGGAAAGAAACATAAATCTGTCTGGGCTGTTTGCCCAGGGAAAGTAACAAGGCAAACAGAAGTAGACAAGTGGGGAAGAGCGTGGTCCTCAGAAACCAAATGATAGCGCAGGAGGGACTGTGGCCAGTACCTTTATGTGATGCTTAAAATTGGTAAATCATAAAAATCCTGCCCAAATGAGAAAACTCTCCCTTTTTGACAAGGTACTCAAATCCTGAGCAGTTCCAGCAGTTACTGTTCAGAGTAGCTGGGAAGTGTTTTGTCCCTGTCCTTGTTCTCAGATTCTACACTGGGTAGGGGACTTCCCAGCCCTGATGATTAATGCCACTGAACAACATTTAGTTCCTGTTACTCGTAGGTTTTTTGTCTTTATTTTTTTTAAAGATCTTCCTGGATACAGGACAAGGAGTGATTTGAAGTTTTAGGGACTCCTGTGTGAGTTTTTCCATTTCTGCCCATTTTAAAGAAAAACGTTTTCAAGGGACCTAGTGTTGGTTAAAGAGAAACAGCCTTCTTCCAGGAGTTAATATGATTATTGACCTTAGCTGAAAGAAGACAGAGTATGAATTTTTGCTGGCTAAGGTGCATTTCTTTTGAATGTAGACAGTCTTTTTGATGTATTCAGTGTTGGCCTTTCAAAACTTTAAAGCATTGTGTGTTTATCAGAAGCGTCAAAGAAGACAGGAGATTTAATTGTCTGCAAAAACTCTGCATCAAGAGGAAGCACCATGTTTTGGTTTCTAATAGAGCTAAGGGACGCTATAAAATCCTTCGTCTGTGACGGTGCAGTTGACAGTATCACTCACCATGAGCTTGTTTTAATATAGGAACTTGGAGGTCACGCCAGTGTGACTACTCTGAAGTCAGGAAGCGGTTGTGACCCTGGTGATGGTGGCTTGTGTCTGCAGGAGAAGGGCAGTGCATGCTTCCCGTCCAGCTCTGGTCCCTCAGGAGAGGGACCGTCCTGAGGTTCTGAGAGATCCAGATGTAGCTGCTGAGGTCTGGAAAGCTGATACCCATCTGTCTCTCAAGACTGTTTTGAAACTAATTAACACAGCCAGTTCTATTCAGGTTTTGTTTCAGCTGGTCAGATCTTGGGTACCCTTCAAATCCTTGACTTCCTTTTATATGGTGGGAGGGGTGTCTAAGCTTTTTTTTGCTATCTGTCCCACAGAGCAAAATTTTTTCATGCATATTTAGTCTT
Source organism: Phalacrocorax aristotelis (assembly GCF_949628215.1). Taxonomy (NCBI): domain Eukaryota; kingdom Metazoa; phylum Chordata; class Aves; order Suliformes; family Phalacrocoracidae; genus Phalacrocorax; species Phalacrocorax aristotelis. The sequence goes on along the minus strand of NC_134284.1, from coordinate 21,939,584 downwards.
TCACTTCCATGCTGAGACTGATGATGAAAGCCTGTTGCAGGGGTAGTCTGGATGCCTACAGCAATCTCAGATGAGACCCCTATGTTGCGTCACTCAAGCCAGTAGACAGCTTTGTCATTCAGGCACTTAATTACGAACCAAATGTTCACTTGACCTCATATATTCTCATTTCACCAATGAACCAAAACTTACAAAGAGTGACTGACTGCAGAGCTGTTGCAGTTTGGGCTTTATGAGCCAAAGTTTCCACTCATTTCATTTATCACACTAATGATCAGTTTTGGAGCCTAAACACAGGCTGCGTCTCAGGAGCTGCATGGAAAACACAGCTTAACGTGCTAACGTGATGTCCACGTGACAAAAAGATTGGTGTGAGCTGCCCGCTTCATTTTGGCTTGCCAGTCCTGCTACACGTGTATGTTCTTGCACGCTGCATCCTTACAGAAGGTTGGGGCTGCTCTGGATGTGAAAGTAGCGTTTAATGACTGGTTTCACAGAGGGAGTTCAAGCTTGAGTTCTGGTACTCAGATAATACTGATGCGCATAGGCTTTCTTTCCCACTGCTCTGTGTTTGTCTTGACTAAAATCAAAATGTGTTCTTAATCCATTGTAGCAGGGGTTTATTTCTGTTTCTTTAGTATTTGAGACTCTCACGGTTTTGATGTGTTTCTCTAGATGACAACCCTATGTTAGGGTTGGGGATGAAAGGCACATGAAAGCCAGAGGATTTATTTTAAAGTTATCCAGACTGCCTAATGACACACTTTTCTGTGTATGAACATGGAAAGTTCTGGTGGAGCAGGTCTTCGCTTTCCAACAGGACCATTGTAACTACCTGACCAAATTCCTCTTCACATCTTCTTTTTCTCTCCTTCACCATCCGACAGCATAAGCTAATAATGTCGTCTAACAATTCACATGAACTGTACTACATATATGCTGCCTCGTCTATTGTAAACTTTTACAACTTGATAATTCACATGAAGCTACCAAGCCATCTTCCGTCCCAGCATGTGGTGTTCCTGTGTTTGGCAACAGGTGGTTTTCCTCTGGGTTTGCTTGTGCTTGTTGGTGTTTTCTCCAGAGCACCCCAGTTGGTGTGAAGGCTGAGTGCAATCAGATTTCATTTTGGCTTGGCTTAGGGTTTTTTTTTTTAATGCAAGAGGGACAAAATGCTTGTCAATGGAATTAACCTGCTTTCTTCTACTTCTCCCTGTTTGTGAAGATGTATTTTTTTGAAGTCTCACGTTGATCATCTTTATGAGTCACTATTTTATCGTATTGAGGTAAAAACTTTTTTCCTCCAAGTGCTTTCAAATTATCTCAGTCAAGATCCAAATCAGCTGTGCTCCCTCTGCCTCTTCTTCCTCTGCTTTCAGTTCACTGAGTTTGTTGCAGGAGTTATATTTGCTTTGGTTTGAGTATGTGTTGCTAGAAAGGAGATAAAGTGGAGCTGGGGAAGGAAGAAAACTTGCTACTAGAAGCTGGAAGAGGGTAATTCATGGTGAACATCTCCAGGAACTATAGTTTGTTTTCTTTGAGAAATGTATGCTAATAAAAGCTTTCCATTTGCATGCATAAATGAATCAGATTAAATTTTATCCCAGGCTGAACTTGCTGCCAAATCATACTCTTCAGTTCTCAGAATTATCCAAGTGTTATTTTAACAGAGAGCGGTGCTACATCCACTGTCCTGAAATCCTGTCTCCCTTGTGCATGGGTCTGAAAGAGCTCGCAGGGGCAGAGAGGAAGACCAAGGGAGAGCTTGCTTTGGGCACGGATGAGACACATTAATCCTGCATGAATGTAGAGGACATCTACCTAAAGATGTCTGTCTGCCCTGGATTATTATATCTTCTGCAAGAGAAGGAAGTCAGAGAATTAAAAGAAACAAAATTAGAACTAGGAGAGCAATCAGATTCTGTTCTTCCTTTCTGCAAAGGTCATAGAGGAATGAGGCAACTAATCGCCTCACCTTGAAATGTGGTTTATAATGGAAGCTCTGCAATACCTGAGAGTGTAAGCCGCCTTGGCTTGAAGCCAGTTGCAGCCAGTGTCTTGTGGAGTTACATCTTGATAAATAAGCCATTCAGACCTGCTCCTGGAAGACTCCTTTTCTTCTTTGTTTCCTTTTCCTAGTTTCTCAAGGTCTTTGGTATTTGTCAGGTGGTTTCCATCTAGGCTTGGCTTCATGGCATGCGCAGAGGAAAGCACTGCTGTTTAGTCTCATGATTCTTAGAGATGAGTTACTAATACGTAAAGGAACAAATAGATGACAGGTGCTTTGCTGAGCCCTTTCCCCCCCACTTTCTCCACCTTTCCTCCCACTGGAGCATGGGAAGTACTGAGACCTGGTAACTCCTGAAATAACCTCGAGTCTTCTCTAGGCAGGGCCTCCCCACTGCACTTGGGCACTGACTTGCCATCAGGATGTGCGTAGGAGCTGATCCATTGCTTAAGGCTTCTTTGGGAACCCCAAAGAACAATAATATCCTGTTGACTAGGATTTTACTATTTATATCCATCAGCTGAGCAGCTGCCTCCTCTGCCTGCTCCCTAGTTACCAGTCTGTAAATCTCTTTGGACCACATTGTCTGTTGCATAGTTGATGATATGATTTTTAATTTCAAGGTGAATTTGCTTGAGCACTTAGAAGGGCAGATGCATTGATGAGGAAAGGCATCAGCTTTTCTTGCTTCGTTAACCTGTTAGCTTTTTGGACATCAGGCACAGAGACTGGCAGGAAGCTAACCTAAAAATAAGGGGTATCATTAGAAAACAGTACAAACCTATAGCAATGCAAAGAGGAAAACAATTAGATTCTTTATAGATAGGTTTGTGGAGAAGTGCTGACATACGCTTGTCATATTAAAGACTGAATCCTGCCACCCACATACTCTCCCAGCAGTTTATTCCTTTCTTTTTTTTCTTTCTTTCTTTTTTTTTTCCCCATTCTTTTTCTGTAGCAGATTTTCAATCAACTTGAGTAGAAAAGGTGTGATCTTCTTCCAGAAAAACCCATCCCTGGCTTTGAAACATGGGGAAAAACATGTCAAATTTAGGCTGGAATTTTCTAAGCTGCTTTTTAAAGGTGAGCCTTTTAAGAGAGACTGTACAATGTACTTTGAAGAGAAAAAATACAATCAAACCTGTGGGTGTCTGCTAGGGTGAAGTGAAAAGAAAGCAATTATTTCACCATGAGCTTTTTATGAAGATTTTTGAGGCTCCTATCAGAAATGAAAGTGTGTTAATAATAGGACTTAGCTATAAAGTCCAATTGCTTTGGCTCCGATATGGATAAACCCTGTCACGGAGGGAGGGGGTTAAACCTGATCTGAATCAGAAGCAGCCACCGCTTCTAGTTCAGGCTGTTTTTACGCTATGAACGTGGCTTACGTAGCTCCCTAGTTTTGCTTTGGTGCCATCCTGCACGCAGGTCTGTGGACATGCCTTCCAGAGACCAGGTCTTTTCTGAAGACCTTGCTGGTATATCCACTAGGGAAGCACCATGTAGCTCCTGGCTTCCCAGCTCCTCCTTCTTCATGTTTTGGGAATGTGATGGTCCTGTATAGCTCCCCTCTCCTGTGCTGTTGCTCCCCTTTTGAGGTTTTCTAGTGTGTGTACATCCTCCTTGTTAAACCACTGCAATCAAAATACAGGCCATGTTCAGCAGTTAAAAGTGAACTGGGAATACTCAGAGAAACCAGGATATTTTCTGAAACCATTTTTTAATTATAGTGAAAGCTTTGTGCTTATAGAAAGTTTGGAGTATTTTTGGTACCATCTGGATACCTAAGCTTGGACAACAAATCACTTCTGACATCATGACGACAGTGTATAATACTGTGTTCTTTAACCCACGTCTCATTAATGTGGAAGCACATGGATTTTCCTGCAAAACGATGATTTGCCATCTGTGCTAGTATTCTTTGTATGAAGTGAAAAACTACCCTTTGTGTTGCAATTGCGATGGATGCATTCTGCTTTTTATGACTTCCCTCTCTTGGACCAAATGGGTATGTTACAGAACAAAATAAAATGGTACCAACCAGTACTTACTGCTAATGCTTATTTACCTTACTTCCAATGTGGGAGCTATCAAAATTTATTAAAGGTGGAACATCTGAGATTAAGTGACATTTTTCTGTTCTTCTCACTTTCCCTTACCCATGCTTTGGCTTTAATATGGTTATTCGGGCTGTAAACTCCTAGTCTTGGGGAAACTATGAATTCCTTATATACCCCTTGTAGATGCCAAAACCTAGATGGGAGAGTGTGTAAAGGACAGTAACATAGCTAGAGTTCAAATGGTATAGGTAGATTTAAAATGGTATAGGTGAGAGTTGCCCATTGAATGGGTTGCAGCTTGGTTTGAGTTGTGTTGCTCCTCAATTATAAAGTAACTTAGAGGTTATGCACCTTCAGAGCTAGGCATTGGCATGTAGTGTTGGGTCTAAGTCTGGGGGTCCGCAGCTTCACTGTACTTCTCCACTGATGTCTGAAGTGCTCTTTAAATTCTTATGTCTTCCTTGTGAGGCCTTTTATATTTACAGAATAATAGTTAAGATTCTTATATAGAAGGTGTTGCAAAGCAGTCTGTCTCTTCAGCATCATGTGATTTGAAATATAACAAAAAGGATGTTTTACTTGCTCTGAAATTTTATTCCACTATCTCATAATTGGTAGCTTCATTTATATTACTGAGTTTCACAAGCCAGTACTGGTGGTTTCCAGATGAAACCAATCAAACGCAGGAATCTTTAACCATCATATTTTTTCTTAATCTCTCTCAAGTCCTCCTGCTTTTTCATACTCTTGACCCTGAGGAATAGGTGGAACATCTTTAAGTAAGTAAATAAGTATGTTAGCAGTAAAGGTTTAGTCTGCTTCAGTAAATTCATGAATGTAGTATGACATCACAGTACAATTAAGGGACAGATTCTGTTTTCTTGCATTTTCAGTAGTTTTACTTCTGCAACTGATGGAGATAAGCTGCTTTAGGGAAGATATTGATCTGCATTTTATTACTGAGTTTTTAAGGTATTTCTGATATATCAGTAAATAATACTGAAGGGAAAGAAAGGGCTTAAAAAGAGGTTTTTTTGTGATGTGTTGTGAAGAGATGCAGAGTATCAGTCGAGGGGTTAGGCTTCTCTAAGGATGCTGCAGGGGAAGATGGTTACAACAGGACAGCAAGAGAAAGACTGCTCCGGAGGGGCTGGAGCTGGAGAAGCTGGCGGAGCAGGAAGGTGACAGATCCCCGTGCTTTAGAGGCAAGTCCGTCTCTCTTCAGACACAGTGCATGGCTCTGACTGGATTCAGCAGCAAATTGGAAACAGCAATAGTGAAACCTTTCTTAGCTCCCTGAGGCTAACTTCTGGTGGGGTCTAACAAAGTAGAAGCAGCACTGGCTGGCGGCGGTCGGCAGGGTATTATCAGAGAATAGGCAGGATTAGTGTTCTCTGAAACTAGAGAATGTGAATAGGAGAGCCTTGAACGTGTAGGTAGATAAAAGCCTATGATTTTGCCTGCTGGGATGAGAAAATCCAAGGGTGTTCACTGGGGACATGGAAGAGGAGGTGGTTATGGCATAGGAAGCTAAAAGATATTTTGATGTTTGTTCATCATTTAGCTCCACCAAATTATGCACATGCGCAAATCTCTGTAACTATAAGTTGTTATGCTTGCCTTCATCCTCCCTACTTGTCGTATTAATGTCTTTGCCTGCAACTGGGATCTGATGTTGCACCCGCTGAATTTTTTGCTGGTTTGCTCTGTGGGGCTAAACCTGCTGCTGCAGCAGAGGAGCCGCTCATCTCTGCTGGTCTCACGTGCGCAGAGTTACACGCTAAGGCTCAGAGCTAAGGCTCTGAGGGTCCTCCAAGGACTACGGTATGGCTGCAGGCAGTTTATATAAATATATCTGCCTGCAGTCCAAAAACCTGAATATACAGAAATACATACCAGATTTAGATCCAGATGCCTGGATCAGCCTGATATCCTGTGCAGTTGTCCTTGGTTGGCATGTTGTCAGGTGGGCCAGCAGCACATCTGTGCAACAAGGCTGATGTGGAAGCCCCTAGGTGGATATTGCAACAGCTTTATGTGTATATTTGCCTAGGTGTAGGAGGCATTATTATGGCTTCTGGCCTACTTCTCAGCAAAGCAATTAGCAAGTCCGAAAGGTCTTGCCTCAAGGCTCTTACAAGCCATGAATTATACATTTAATTCTGTATCCTGCCTTCCATTTCTCTAACGCGGTCTTTCAGAAGATTGTGTAATGTCTCATTTTCCCCTCACATAAAAATTCAACAGCCTGGTGCCCAGAGCAGGGACATAGGAAAGCCTTTTTGTCATCTCTTTGCAACATACAACAATTTTTTTTTTCACAGGTGGTGTTTAGGAAAGAAAATGCTTGTTGCCAGACAATAATATCATAAGGCTATTCAGTACCTTCCGTGACGAGGGTCCTGAGAGCAATAGCAATCTTCTGGTACTATAGTAGCTGCTGGTACTATTGAAACACAGATTTAGCATTTATTTACAGTACCATGGAGCAATGAACCTGGCCACTGCCACTCTGGTATGGTGTAGCTAAGGAATAATGTAGAGTGTATCTCCGTGAGTACACTGAAAAGTTAATTCAAATTAACTTTCCTGAAAGTCGATTAACCAAACCACTCTGCTTGCCAGCATGATGGTTCCGGTGCAGAACGACGGTGGCTCTGCTTTAGCTGTTTATGGTTAAACTGAATTAAGGATGCTTGTTTCCGGATGCTAGTGTTTCCCTTGAGACAAGCTCTCAGCTGTTGGTGGTTCGGGTCCGTCGCTGCCTGTCTGAAGTTGACCAAAGTCCGGGCAGCAGAGGTGGATGCCGAGCAAGCAGTGAGGGTGGCAGAGGAGAGGACCCTGACCTCTGAGTTCAGACTGTCGGGCCAAGCGTGTGCTTTGTACCAGGATCAATACATGTGGAGCTGGGCTTAGTCACAGCCACCGGCACCGGAGAATGTGCCAGGAGAGGCAGGCAGAGGAGCGGTTTAGCTGGAAAGGCTGAATGCAGAGCCCTGTCCTGCCAGAGTGCTGGGGCTGAGGCTAATTTGTGTGTAATTCTGGCTTTTGCTTTTGTTGTTGCTTTGAGGCAGTGAGGAGGAGCTGTGTGGCTACTCCAAGCAAAAATAGGCTAGGAAAGAAAATAATGAGTGTTTCCCTGCATTTCTGTCTCAACAAGAAGCTCACTGGAGACGCCTGAGCTCTTCTTAATAACAAGGATGCTTAGAAAGGGCCCAGATGTCTCTGTGTGTGGGTAGGTTTACCGTGCAGCTGACAAGGCAGTTATATACCTTAATGTGCTTGCTTCCTAGAAGTAGTTTTTTAGTCCTCTCCAGACTTTGGGATGCTCCAGGGAAGCTTCTGCTTCCCTAAACTCTCCTGGGTATCCCTACTCTGCCCCATGGCTATACATTACCTGCTCATCTGGTGATCTGTGGGATGCAATTATTCCTCCAGCCGTGCAGAAAATGGTCTCCTAATTCAGTGCTGTGACAGTGAACGTGGAATGAAAAATGGCTTTCAGCCACTTCAGGAGTTTGCTGCTGCCTCTCAGGAGTCTCTGAGGAATCCTGTGTGCCTGCAAGGGAGCCAGCTCGTCTCTTGGATCAGTTATTTGGGATACAGACCCACCCACACTAGCGATGGTAATTCTGGGCAGTGTCAGCTGGGAGGTAATTTGGTCCCAAGGCCCATCATTTTGCTGCTGGGGATTCTCCACAGATGCCGGGATTGCAGCGTGTGGGGGTGGAGGAACTTGCAGATCCAACGCCCACGCTGACAAAATTATACAAGCTTTGTTTCCAGTACTGGTGTTCCCGTGCTTTCTTTGCCCTTCTGCACTGAAAATCTTGTTCAGTTACAGAAGTCAATTATAAACAGGCTGGAATCTCTGACAATTTAATTGTTAGGATGAGAAATATTTGGGTAGTGAAGTTGCTGCCATGATATACGCAAGGCAGGGTTTGTAGGGAGAGGTAATGTCTTTTATTAGGCTGGCTGGTAAGCTGCTTTGTTTTTCTAGCTCCTGTTTGTTGTCCTAATAAAAGCTACTATCTCACCTGTTTTTTGTGGTGCTTATCTGAGTAATAGAAATGAATGAAGTTAGCCTAGTGCAAGTGGTCATGTTTCCAGACTGCAAACTATGAAACAAACATAATTAAGGTTAATTTGTATAAATCAGGATTATTTATTGCCTTCTATATGTCGCTTTTATTCTCTAATATGTGACCATTGAGAAAAAAGTATGTTCTTTCATTTATACAGAGTAATCTCTTGAAAATACATCATTGCTTCAATAGCATGACTACAAATAAATAAGATCACAGTAGTGACTGACTGAGAACGACAAGTAAGCAAAAAGCACAGCCAGGGCCTAACCTGACTGCAGCTGCAAAATGTGAAATTTTGGCCTTGATAGGTAGCAAACGGATGGATTAAACCGAAATGGTAGGCAGGAGAACATTGTTTAGCTATGCTACCATAACCTGAGTTTTCTGGGGTCTGCCTGGTCCCTGAACAAAGTCACCCAACAGTAGTTCATTGTAAAAAGCAATGCATGAAATGTGCCTATCCAGTGTGCAGTCTTTTAGTAATTCCAGCATGTATAATGTATCAAAACAAGAAGTTTCATTGCTTGAAATGTAAATATTACAAATCATACATACATTTTCCCTAGCTTATTTGACTGCGTAGGGCGAGGCCTATTTGAAGTTCATCCTACTTTAGTTTATTTATGCATGGAAAGCACTTGAGGAGTAGTCCAGGGAGTGGGTATGAGCAAAGGCTGGGAGATGCCTGAGTGTTTGCCAAGCCCTCACCAGGTTGCTGATGTTCCAGGATTGGATGTTCCCAGGAGCAGCCACAGCATTGAATTCACCTTTTCAATTCTTGCGATGGCTAGCAGAGCGAAGTGGAAATGTGCTTTAATTTACTAAAGCAAGATTCAACGTACTAATGAAAGAGACATGTTTGGGAGAGCGTCGGTGTAAACAGTAGGGAGGTTGTTTGGACTGCTCGCTTCAAAACTATTTTGGCAAATGTTTCCTTGATGAAAATACAGTCCACTCCTATCTGCAGTCGCCGTAATTGCTGGTATTTTTACCAGCACGTACATACAACACCACACATAAGTGCTAGTATTACATGCCTGGAAGGTCCCTTGTGTTGACTTAGTCCTCAGTAAAGCTGTGCATTTCTCAGAGCTGTGACTCGTAATGACAAACACCTTGAGTTGTGGCACTTTTCAGTGGCTGGATGTGATTCCTGAACCCAGCTGTCCTGCCTCGTAAGACCCCCAGGACTCCTATTACAATTTTGGCTTAATGGGTGGCATTTCTTTCTCTTAAGCCCTAGCTGTGTGGAAGTTGGATCCCCTCAGATACTGATCGAGACTTCCTCTGGAGCTGTGATTTTTCCCTGTTTTTAATGGTTGTTTGCAGTACATGAGAATGTGAAATGCTAAATGCTGGGAAGAGGAAAGGACTTTCATCTGCTATGAGAGAATTAGGCTCAACTTCTGCCTCCACTGTAACTCTTCAAACACGGAAAAAGATTCGGGGCCAGCAGTGTAAACACTGCAAACTACAGTGTAAGCCCTGCTGCTACTGGGATGGCAGGAGCGGTGGGGGGGAGGCGGAGGTCGCCCCAATTTCTTTTTGACCAAGTCAGCAAACACTAATCCTTCTCTGCCAAAGGGAAGCTGCCCCACTCACTCGCAGGGAGCCCTCGGTCACGTCAGCCTGTGTTTATGCGCTGCACATGGTACAAGAGCAAATAAAAGAGCCGAGTGTTCTCAGCTGAGCCCGCTGCCCATCCTACATAAACGCCGCCTTCTTTAGGCAGCTTGGCTAGTCGCTTTTATTTCATTTCGGTAGTGCAAATTCCTTTCCTTTTTTTCATGTGGTGTTTACAGAAGAGTGTGATCCATCTATTAGTTGCATGTGGTCCTTGCTTGCCTTGGAAACCTCCAGGCTCGCACGCCTGCACTGCCCTGGGTGAAGACCCTGATGTTACTAGTGAGAGTCAATTCTCCCCTGCCCCTGCGTATTCTGAATTCAGCCTTATCTGCTTACCCACATTCCTTGTTTGCTTTCCTAATGCAGATTGAATATCAAATGCATATGCACAGGTAAAACTGCTTGTTAGTGCCAAGCCAGTCAAGTTACTACTGAATTAATGGGACAACTGACTAAAAAAAAAACAAAACTGGGTATGGTTGGGATGTTCATCTCGGGAACAAGGCGGGGCGCTCTGACTTACTTGGCAGAGATCCATCATGTTTCATGTAGGCCCAAAGAGCATTTTGCTGTGGAAAAGAAGAAACAACTCTACCAAATCTGAGTTTCTGTTAATCTGAAAAAAAACTTGTCAGGTGATTTCAGTTTTTGGTCTTTTTTCCATGTTGTTACTTCGTTCCCTTGGCCTCTTCTTCCTCATCCCACCAGCCTGAAATCATAAAATATCATTAAATAACTTCTAACAAAATCGGGGCACTGATGGTTGCAAACCTGTCCTTGCAGAGCTTACTGCTTTTCATAGCAAAGTATGCAAGCATGGAGCAGAAGGCAACTCTAGTCCTTCCTCTCTGAAAAAAATCTTATCCATGTCAGAGAGAGAATTTTCATGTACAGAAAAATACTCAAAACTTAACTTTTGTTCTAGTGATGTTAACTGTTCTTAAACAACCATTGAAGTGGTATTGCAAAAAACGTAGTGGAAAGCCCCCACAACACCCATCACGTAGGTGCTAGCTCTTTTCAAGAGCCACCTGGCTATGGTCTCCCTGTCACTTCTACCTTAGGATGGTGTGCCACCTTGTACATGTCTAACCTATGTTGAACTTGACTGGAAAGAGACTGGAGGTGCTTCAGGGTAGTAGCTTTGTGTGTGTGTGTGGTTATGCAGTCTGGATCAAACTCTCTCTGATTTGAAGCTCTGCTAATAATTAACCCTCAGCTTGTAATAACTATCCAGCTTAATGATAACCAAGCTGCTGGCTCTTGTCCGCAAGATTAGGTACGTACTACACAGCATATCCCTTCCGCTTGTGTCTGAGAGCTGATGTCTGTGAATGTGAATGAGTGTGAAATAATCCAAATTAGGGACACTTTCCAGCATCTTTTTCCAAATTCTGTTACTTTATAGGCAGATCTCAGTTCATCTGTCCTTTGACCTGCTACATCAGGCTTCGGGAACATTCTTCTTGCAGAGACTTCATTAAAGCTCTTGAGCACACATTGTGGGCTATGCTGTCATGTTTGCATTAGTGATGGTGCTTTTTCATGTTAAACTGGTTTGACCATAAACTGTGCGAGATTAAGTCCAAATCTGTTTTATCTAGATAATTTTTTCCTACTCCCAAGTTATGTGAGGGTCAGTAAGCAAAGCAGTAGTTGGGTCTCTGTATTTCTAATCACTCTTTCTTTCTGACTCCATGAGGTACGGGAGATGCAAACAGGTAGCAAGCATGTTTATTGCTGCCAATCACTGATGCTTTGGCAGCTCATGTAGAAAACTTTACTATAAGATGCAGAAATTAATGAAATTTTTGCTTAAAATATCATCTACTTTAAATAACAGCTGTTCTTTCTTGTCGGATGCTTATTTCCTTTGCCCCAGCTGCCTTCCCTCAACTAATTGTCATCAGAGCCAAAATCCCAGCACAGCAGATTCACCTGCAGAACTGCAGGATTGACTCTCGTTCTGGCGGCTGAAACTTGTTGAGGAGAAACTTTTCACTGCAAACCAAAGGGAGCTTGCACAGTCCTGGAAGGGGGAAGGGGAGCAGAAAACTCGCCTTCCCCCGCTGCCTGACCCGGCGTGGTGACCCCGCGTCTCACTCCGCAGATGGGCCGATTTACGGCCTCTCCTTAAGTGCCTGTGTGAAGGAAGGGGAAAACTGAACCGTAGTTAATGCCATGTTCCTAAGCAACCAGGTAATTCTCTGCAGCCGATCCCTAAAGGGAAATTCCTGTTTTCCCGCACCCCTGCTCAGCTGCAGCGGAGGACACCTTCCTTTCTGCAGTCTCCAGCTCCGGGGACCTGGGGACCCAGGGCAGTGGAGCCGGAGGACGGTTACAGCTTTTTGGAGTTTTTCCAAATGTCATGGGGGAGGGCGAGGAAGCTCAAAAAGGGAGCTTTGTTAACAGTTTGTAACAGGTAAGGGGATGTTCATTGCAAAATCAGTAGAATAGAGGGAGTGTGGAAAGTTTAAATGTTTTACCCGGAGCTAAACTGAAAATCAGTCACAGTGGGGGCTTCCCTTGCTCCAAATAACATCAAAATATCTGAATAATGTATTGCAAATCCTGCTTACAGTGAAGCCTCTGTTTGTTGTGGCATTTTGGTGATAAAAATGACTGAATTCTGGTTTGAGTCTGTTTGAGCTCCTTGGAGTGACTATAAGAGACTAGCATTTTATTAATAAAAGGTTCCTGAACTTGAGACTGTAGAAATAAAACTTAGAGTAACTAGTGATGAAATGACCTCTCTGAGCTTTTCCACCATCTGAAGAATGTGGATGCCTGGTTGGGGCTCCAGAATAACGATTAGACTTCTTTTTTTAAGGAAGCCACATGAACAGTAGATAAGCAGTCATACTGCAGGGGCCTAAATCTACTCAGCTCCACGAGTGACGGTGATGTGTGGTGAACACAGAGGCCTGCTGGAGTGGTGTGGGAAACTGGGCAATTAACCTGAGTCCCGGCTCCAGCCCCAGCAGGGAACCTTGGTGCCTGCTCAGTGAAGTGAGGCTGGAGAACTTGAGAAATATTCCTATGGGTCCAGAGACATGTTTCTGTCTTGCTGAAGGATGCCCGTTTGACCAAATACAAATGCTGGTTAGACTGGAAAAAAAAACCCGAAGGAATACAATGGTAGTCAACAGGAGGGAATATAGTTAAGAGAAATGGTGATGCCTTGGCCATGTAGGACAGGTGCATCACTGACTCGGAGTTTGGGCTTTTTGACTTGCTTGGTGTTTGGTAATCTGAAGCTCAGCTGAGAAACCGTCCCTCTTTTCCTTTTTCCTGTGTATCAACAAATACGTGCTATCAGCAGACAAGATTCTGGGTTAGATGGACATTTAGGTCTGATCCAGCCTTATCACTGTCCAGAAAAATGCACGCTAAACCATGCTTTATGAAGGTTTTATAGCTTGGTTAACCAGATTCTGGGAGCATATTTCTTTAGAATAAGTCTACAAGCCTGATACATTTAAGCCTATAACAGGCGTGCGCTTTTATAGGATGGAGTACTGGAGTAGGTAAACTTCTGACAATATTGCTTCAAAGCGCTTTGTATTTTGAGTTGTAACCTGTGGGGAGGGTACTTGTGAGAAGGATGTGCCTTTGGCTAAAGAGCTGACCAGGCACGGTGCCTTACCCTATGTACCTCCTCGCTGACCCCAGGAGAGCCACAGAGCTTCTGTAATGGCCAAGTACTTTCTTCCCCCTGCCCATTGCCCTGGCCCTTGACTGGTTTGCCTACTTGTAATGCACAACTGACCGAATGGCTGCCTTGCCCGTCGTGCAGCCGTGCACGGGCTCGCCTCGCATGGGGGTACGCAGAGGAACACAACCAGGGCTGCGCAGAGCTGGACAGTTTTTGTTTCAAGGCAGGAAATGTTGTCAGGGCAGATTATGTGAAATGGCCAGGAAATCTTCCAGCAAACTCATTTTAATCTTGAGTCTGGTTATGTTTATCTGCTTTCATGTAGCTGTAGAAGAGTGTGCATCACAGGGCAGTGTGGTTCCCAGGCTTCCGCTCCAAGTTCAGCTGCGTAACTAACATCAGCATGGCAGGTCCTGTGCCATAACGTGACACTATGGGTAGATGCCGAGGAGTAGTGTCTGGCTGATATCTGGTGGCTTTCGCAGAGTAATAGGAAGCACAATGAGTTTCCTCCTTTCTTGCACCTTTGCTGAGGATCTGACCATGGGCAAAGAGAAAGATTAATGGGCAGGAAGTGCCTGAGAAGACAGAGAGATTAAAGCTGTTGTAATTTTGGTTTGGGAACATGGCAGAAATATTCTAGCTGACACCACCGGAGTTGCATTTGAGGTAGCTGTTTTCTGTCAGGCGTGTCTCCTCTCAGCACCAACTTGGGCTTTCATCTGTCCTTAAATTAGTGTTAATTACAAGTCATTAATTTTTTTTAAACAGCAAAATGCAGCTGAAAGCAATTACCCCTAATTGCTAATTTGTGTACGTACACCCAAAATGGTAATCTCTTCATCTGAACACCCAGTTCTCACTGGGGTCAGTTGGTGTGTTTTTGCTACCATTTTTTACTTCAAGTTTGGATTGCATGATAGTTATTCTTTTTTGTGACTTCTCTGAAAGCTACAAAATCTCTTCCTACAAGTGCTGTGATTTTCTTGAAAGTGTGACCTTGTTAATGAGGCCACAGTAAAAAGATGATGTTCTTTGTTTTGGAAGTAAAGTAAAGCAAAGCTTAAATGGCAGTCATTGACATTGGGAATGACTCAACTCAATTCTTGCAAGTTGTGCCTAAAATGCACCTGAATTTCTGTTGGATCTTGATTTCATCTGTGAACATCATCATCATCCTTTTTCAGTAAGCTAAAGGCCATACAGACCTTCCTGTGCTGATAAATTCATGGTACAGTTCAACACCGACTTCTGTAATCCTAGGTCTCAGATTGTTTTGGACTTTAAAAATTTAATTCAGAGATATCATGGCTTCTCTTTCCATCTGCATATTTTCATCCTTGCCAGTGTAGGAAAGATTCAAAGCTGCCAGATTCTGCCAGTGGGAAATGGCCTTTCTGATACTGCAGACACAATCTGGTGGAACAGATTGTTAGGTGGATTGAAAACTGACGGGACCACCTTTGGCTGGACTCCAGGAGATCAGAGGCCAGCTGGCACCAAGTAGTGAGCAGAGTACTCAGAATCACAGGTTGGAAGGGACCTCAGGGATCATCTAGTCCAACCTTTCTAGGAAGAGCGCAGTCTGGACAAGATGGCCCAGCACCCTGTCCAGACGACTCTTGAAGGTGTCCAACGTGGCTGAGTCAGCCACTCCCCTGGGGAGATTATTCCAATGGTTGGCTACTCGGGGCTCGATGCTGGGGTTCATGTTGCTCAACATTTTCATCAGCAGGCTGGTGAAGACACAGAGTGTGCCTTCCCCAGATATGTTGATGGCACTAAATTAGGGGGAGCAACTCACATGGCAAATGGGAGAACCTAAATCCAGAGGGATAAACCTGGGAACAAGGGCAACATGAAGCTCGTGGAGTTCAGTAAGAAAAAGCAAAATGGTTTGCACCTCATCCAGAACAACTGCTTGCATTGGCAGAGGCTGCAAAGTGACTGTATGACTTGTTGCCCAACTGATATGGACATGAGTCCTACCATGGATGCCAAAAGATGCCAGTAGATATGAAAGTTGCAAACAACCCAACAGTGCACCCTGATTGTGAATAAGGCAAACCCTCTACTAGGCTACATTGAGAAGGTCATGGCCAGCAGATTGTGGGAAGTGCCCCCCTGCTTGGTTACTCTGGGGGCCGCAGCTGGAGTGTGTGTCCAGTTTTGCCCACCCTGCCACCAGGTCAGGAGGTGTGCTGAGAGGGTCCAGTGGGAAATACAAGTATGGTAAGATGACTAGAGCACATCCTAGGGAAAGATATTGTGAAATATGGGTTTCCAGAGGTCTCTTCCATCCAGCGTGCCTGTGACTGCATAAGCAGTGACCTGATGTGCATTTGCGTGTTCTGTGTTTTCACACTGTTCTTCTTGAACTCTGCCCATTTGCAGTTCCAAGGGAGACCTGGAAAAATATTAATACGCTAAAGCAGGAAAAATGTTAATGGGAGTTACCAATCATTAAAACATGGCTTTTCTTTGTCTAAAATAGCCCAGCTTTTAAAAAGAAATAAAGGAGAAAATACAAGTGATTTTTATGCCACCTAATCTTACGGATGCTACAGAACTGCCTGCTGTGTTTAGAAGACATGCAGTGTTGCAAGTGCTCATGAATTTCTTTCCAGGTGCCAAGGCTCGTACCAGAGCCTGATGCCCGCTCTGCACGCTGGCCTTTGGGCTGCCGTTCCCACAGCTGGCAAATGCCACCTGCAATGTGTCCACGCCTCAAGAACATTGGTTGTGACTGATGTTGAAACACTTCGTCCTATAGTAGCAGGGACACATTCGTAAGTGGAGACAAACAGAAGGCTCTTCCATGATCTGTCTCCAGGTGTTTTAGTTCAGTTTAGTAAGCTGAGTATTTAAAGGGACTTTATCTTTACAAGCTGTTCTTTGATTTTTCTTGTTTTCACATCCTTGCCTCAAATGATATATCCACATCTTAGTCTCAGGTATACCCGTAGTGCTTTTCCTCCCACTAATAAAGGATAAGAGGAGTTCTGACTGTGCCACTGGCACTTCAGAGCTGTCAGGCTGTTAAGAACAAGGTGCATCTGCCAGCCCTACTACAGACCTTGCACGTGTCTGTGGGCAGCAGAGCCAGCCTCCATTGCCGGGCTGTAACACGGAGATTTCTGGAGCGGAGAAGCATTTGTTCCATCTCTCATCCTGCCTGGGTAGGTGTGGATCGTGTTGCGTGCGCCCAGCCGGTCTCAGTGAGCCCCAGCAGAGCTGGCAGCACTGAGCCCCTTTGGAGGGGCTGCCAGGGACGGCAGCTAGCAGCAAGCTTTGCAGCTTCAGTGAGAGCAGGGATTATAGTAGGCTTCACCTATGGAAAGTGATTTTGCAGGCTTGGTCTATATTTAGCCAGCTTCTGTTTGTGCAGCATTAAGTCACTGGAACAAGATAAGTTTATTGTTTCATTTCCACTGATGTGGCGTCTTGCAGTTAGTGAAAGTCAAATCCCACAGCCTGAGCGCTGCTCTTGTTTAACCACGTGGCACGTTTCATCCTGGAGCAGCTTGCAAAATTAAACTGAAAAAGAAGGAATCTTCATCTGCCTCTGACGTGCCACCAGCATGGGGAAAACAGGGCAGTTGTGCAAGTCCTGTGTAAGGCAGCGACATGCCTGTGCAATGAACACGTTACCCAGCTGGGAGCCAGAGTGACTCAGGACCAGTGGGTGTGCGCTTTGCACATCAGACCTCCGCTGCCAGCCTGCTCTGCATACGTCTAAGAGATTGATCTTTGACTCTTCTAAGCTTTTTCTTATATATGAAAGTCTTGATCTGTTAGATGTTGTTCTGCTCCTAAGTAAAGATTTAATTCTTGTACAGAAAACCTGCCTTTATTCTTTCCTTCAGATATAAAATAGCCAATATAGAGGATCCTTTTATGGTTAGCTGGATTTAAAAGGTAGCAGCCCCTTGTGATTCTGATATTTAATGCATGAGGAGGGACTGAATTCTGCCATCAAACCTCCCGAGACGGCGCATCAGCTGCTGCCTTCGGGCAGCATAACGCATAGATGCCTGAGGGGCATTTTGTTCATTTTGTCCGACCTGAAATGTTATAGCTGGAGTGACTAGGTATGTGTAACGCTCCTCTAACCACTGAGATCTCAGAGCAGCATCAGAAATGGGTTACGGATCATTCCGGTTTTTTTAAATTGTTGTCTGATAAGGAAGGGGGCTACTTCTGTAGATCTGTGCCACTTTATCTGCTGTGACACGGAAAGAGTGAACAGAGAAGGGAAGAGGAACAGATAACTGTACCACGAGTACAGACAAGATCAAAGACTGAATGGGGGAAATCGGCACCAGAAAAACAGCGGGGTGGGAAATATAAATGCAAGGAAGGCAAGGAGGGAGGTGATCCTCGATCCTTATATCTTCAGACACTTGTGAAAACCAAGTTCTGCGATTTACTTCGTTGGGAGTAGGATTTGGATGAGCAGCTAACAAAATGTGTAATTTAACTCCTCAAGGTCAACAGTACATTTACTTTGTTCTGTGGCTTATGACAGGATAGGTAGAGGTAAGGATTAGGGACAGATGGGAGAGAGAAAATGAATGAGCTCTCAAGATAGGACTTCTCTTGTAGTGCAGGCATGGTGTCTCTTAGTAGCCCTGCAAATACACAGGAGAGAATGGACAGCCACCCTGTTAACATACATTGGTTTGAATTGCAGCTCTATGCTACATTTTTAAATGCTTTTAAGAATATCAAGGATCTTAAGTTTTTGTCAGCTATTTTTTCACAGACATGCAATCAAAAGAGTAGTGCTCATCCTGAGACCTTACAAAGTGCTTATGAAAGGTGGTGACACTGGGGCATGGAGACGAATTCATTTGTTTGCTTCTCTCATGTTGGTGGCAACCCTCTGCTCTAACTACCGGACTACAAATATTTCTGAAAATACAACCATTAGATATCGCCATTGGATCACTGGATATTTGATTAGACATATCATAATTTTCCATCCTGTGCGAGGACTCATGCTTTATTTATGAAGTGTCTCCAGTCTGGACAGCAGCAAAAATTTGTGTGATGTATGTGTGACTCAGGAGACTAAATAAAATGGCTCAAGGGCTGTTAAGGCATACTTTTACATACATTTTAAATAGAAATAAGCCAGTGCTGCTGCCAAGACAGGCAGAGCTATAACACACCCTTTTCCCCCTTGGCTCGTACAGGCACAAGTGTTTGTGTGACTGTGCAGTGAATTGGATTGAGTGACGAAGTTAAAATAAACCCCTTTGTCCACCAGGTTAATTTTAGCTGGCATCAAATCCTGCATCTGGTTTCCCATAGAATCACAGAAGGTTTTAGACTGCTCTTCCCTATCTCTCACTTAGTGCAGGCCATTTGAGTTTGTGAACCGCTGGAGAACATTGAGCGAATCTTTGCGCCAGGGCTATCTGCATACCCTTGTTGGGAAGGTAAACTGTGAAGCCATAATAAAGGTAGGGAAATACAGATGTGGCACTACGTGTCGAGTTTAGTCATGTAGCACTAAAGGATGAAAAAAAAAATCAAATCATCATTCTGTTGGGTCTCTTCTTCCTGATGAGATACCTGATTGGTATTGCAGACTTGCAGTTGTGAAATGAGATACATATTATGTGACTGATGAAGCCTGTTGTAGGCAGTTAGTTCTCCATTTCTGCATTTCATGCGTTTGATTGCTTCCCAGGATGAAGATTTGAATCCATCTACATTAACATTTCTAAGTTACAGAGATAGTTTAATGTTTTAGTTGCCACCGTTTCCAAGACCAGATAATAACAAAAGATGTGTGACTGAGGTATATACCGATTCAAATATGAAATTCATATTAAAAGTAGTAGATAAAACTTCTTTGCTTTTAAAGACTGTCTCTCACTACCTTCCATGAGAGTATCCCTTCCCTTGCGAATAAGCTCTGATCCAGGCTCTCCCCAGCCAGTATATTTACAGGTATAAGGGCTTTAGTTTGCTTCCAGACCTTCACTGGCAAGGAGCTGAGGGCAAAGTGGGCAGGCAGAATCTGTTCTTGCTCTGCATTCGGATACCCTCAGTGGGTATGAAAGGAAGTCTGAGTCTGTCCTGGGCTGGATCGCAACTGGTTGTGGTAAAATACAAGATGAACAAGGCACAGACTTGACTTTAATTTTTTCCCTCCTTCTGTTTGATGCCAGGACATGGTGCACAGCCTAATTGGTGACAGCCTCACTCACGAAGGAAGTGTTTCCTAATGCTCCAGGTCATTAAAACCAGGGATTATTTTAACACCACCTAGCCCATAGCTGTTAATATTGAATATATGTTGTTACTGTATGATAAAGCGACACAGAGGTGATCGAGATCACACGTGTGCCCGCAGTTACTTCTCTGCTGAAGTCACCAGACGTGCAATGAAGAGTTTGGCAGTTCTGCGCTTACGTGCCAGCTGCAGGAGACCAGATAATAACTGACGTGGACTAAAACTTGGTGGTACAAAGTTAACTTGCGGCTAGTTTTAAATAATAAAGCTGCTAGGTTAAGCTTATATTTTTTCAGCATTTTGTATGATGTGGGTTTAAAAAAAAATCTGGTTCTACAAGCTTTAGGATGGATTTGCTGTCTGTTGAACTACAGTGTTGTTCTTTGCTGCTTATGCTATTAAGTTACTATGTTTATCTCTGAAGATAATGAAAATGAATTCAAAGTTTGCTTTTAGGAGGCAAACTCTTGGCTAGGGAAACCAGCCTCAACCCAGTGTTAAGAGTATCTTTTTTTGAACGATTTTCTGGAAAAATTATAAAACCTACATTTGGAACCCAAAGTACTGCGGGAAATAGAGAAATTGAATACACATGGGGAAAAACCACACTGTCTCTAATTGCTTTTCATGTCATGTGTCTTGGAACATCAATAAAAGTTTAAAGAACTGACATTTTTTGTAAGGGTAGGGGTGCATTTTTCTGAAAGCATTAAACAAATACCTCAGCTGTTTCAGAATGCAGCATAAAAACTAAGCTGGCAAAGGAATAAAAGATGATGAAAGTAATCCTGTTAAAAAAAACATATCCAGAAAACACTGTCAGCCTACTAAAGAAATATCAGGTGAGTCATTTCAGCAGTTTGTTAAACAACAGGTATATTGTTCGGGCTCCTTACATGTAGGTGACCTGAAATCTCCAAATAACACTGTGGGCTCCAGAGGTGCGCCAGGATATCTGTCCCTTCCCACCAACACCACTGGTCTCCCTGTGGCACCTTCTTATCTTGTTCTTTTCCTGCTTCTGTGCCAGGAGAGGAGCCTAAGGTGTCTCTCTGCAAATGTGACTGCAGGGCTAATATCCTATTCACAGTTTAAAGATATTTTGCAACTAGCAGGATTAATTTTGGGTTTTGTAATAAAAAAGTTCCTTCTGAGAGGTAGAGAGAATAAACTAGTTAAAATTCAACAGATCTTTTCATTCCTTGTGATTCAATAAAACTCAGTACACTTTGCATTTAAAAAAAAAAAGTCAGCAACGCAGTATAACTTTAACCAAAATTTACAGAAACCTAATGCTTCAGTAAAGTGCAGTTGGACTGGACAGTCCTCCTTTGGAGCTCGAAAATATCTGAGATGCTGACACCAATATAATCTAGAGACTGATATATACTTACTAATGTGCATAAATCCTTCCTTTTCTCTCTTCCTTCCTTTCAAGCCAGAATCCTTTCGGCATGAGAAGTGTTATTTGCCATCATTGCAGTTGCATGGCTCTTTTTGATGCATCGCACTTGCACGCCTTCCACAAGCTCTGAGCTGCTGATTAATCTTATGAAGGAATCATACCCAAATTATACAACAGGAGTCAGTGGTCCTTTTGGAAATCTTAATAAATAACATTTAGTCAGCTGAGGAATAACATACTTACTGATGGGAGTGATGCTTTTAAAAGGAAATGGCAGGCATAGCTGTTTCCTAATTGTTGAAAACATTTAAACTGAAAGCAGTTTAAAGCATAATGATGCTTCTGTGGATGCTCCTGTAGAGGAACTTTCATGACCCTGAATTATTTACAATGCTGGTCTGCTGTGCTTGCTTTTCTGTCTGCTTTTCTTACGTATGCAGAAAAAAATGAAGTATAAAATATTTGTGATTTGTACCCACATTTTTTCCTTGCCCTTGAATAAAAGGAGATTATTTTTTGTCACAATGGTGTAAAGGGACATTCCCACTGGACGTCAAATTTTCAAACCTGGTGAGAGAGCCAGAGAATTACTATGGCTGTGAGGAGCCACAAGAACTGCTAAAAGGCAAGATGGAGCAATTTGCATTCAACTTTGAGGAAGAGACACAGGTTACAGAGGGGAGGAATTTGGAGAGCACCAACAAGAGACTGTGTGCACCTAGTGAGATACAAGCTATCCTTGCAGTGCTTCCATGCGCTGGTCGGGATTAGCCCAGATCTTTCTGAAACCAGCCTTTTCTCATCTTTTCTGAAATGTTGTATTTTCTGGTACTTGGTACGTGTAACAGAGTTGAACTTGTCAATTTACCAAATGAATAGAAAGGGAGAGGAAAGTAACAATAACTGGAAAGACTATACATCCAGCAGAAACTACCTGGAAACAGGGGCTTCTTGGCAAAAAATGCTTGTGTGCACATGGAAGCAAGAATAGAGCCTGAGTGCAGAGAGGACCATAGGAGAAAAAAAAATTTAAAAGCCTTACTTAATTTTATTGTCTAGTGGTAGAATGGTGGGGCAGATGACAAGCTGGGGAATCTGAAGTATTCACTTCTGCTGTTCAAAGTATATTTTGCATCACTTTTTAATGGGATAGAATGTATTTTTTGGGGAAAGAGGAGTATGCAGGTTATTCTTTCTCTTCTGACTTGATTCAAGAAGCAGAAGCGGGATGGATGCTGGGATAACCTGTGGAACATGTGACTCGATATCCCAGGGAAAACAGAGATTCAGCCCTAGAGAAATGCCTGTAAATAGCTAAGGCAGCTGAACTCTTCAGGGAAAAGATAAAATAATACCAGCCACTAATGTGAAAAAAGCTTCCAGGCTGCAATTAAAGGAGCTCAAAGAGATTAACGAAGAAAGTAGCATCTTATCCACTGTGTGTATTTTAAACAGCAGCACGCAAAGTATGAAGTAAAACTCCTCTCTGCAGGTTGGGGTGAGGGAGGAAGGGAAGGAGGGAAGGAAGACAGCACTAGCCAGCAGAAATCCCTGCAGAGCAGTACCGGTTGTCTGCAGGGTCTGGGGAACTCGGCACTGGGCAGGCACCAGGCACTGGGGCTGCGGCATTGCGGCTCCCGGGGGTCCGCCCTGCCGCCCTGCTGCGCACACGGGGCCTCCTGTCACAGCTCGGCTGCTGTGGTGGCACAGGTGATTTAGCAAATGGGTATTGTTCCAATGGAACTGGGTTAGCAGTGAGTTTCTCTGCAGTTTTGAGAAGAATTGGAAGGAGGGTACAAATCTGGGACAGTTATCTGGGACGCTGATGGTAGTGAAGTGGAGCACAAGATAAATGTCTGAGTAGAGGACAAAAATTATCCATTTCCAAGGACTGATAGGCCTGATCCTACTCATACCACCAACTATATTCAGGGCAGAGGGTTTCCCTGTTCTAAACCAGGAATGAGTATACTGCTTTGCAGAGCTAGCTGAATGTCGTGGTTTAACACCAGTGTTGCTGTACACTTCTATGGGAGAACTTATCTTGGGCCGCATATCTCCGGGACACAGGGCTCTACCCACCCTGGGGACAGTGATGCACAGACATCAATATGATGGATACAAAATGTCCGTTTATTTAGCTGCGTCACACGCTTATATAGCTCTTGCGCTTCCTGTTCCTGCCGCTCCTATGGGGAGGAGTCTATCTTTCCGTCACATCCCGTGATCTTCCAGTCGCCGATCCCTGTCTATTCCCCTACACACCAGCTGGAAACTCAGCCCCACGCAGCCACTCACTCTCTTCCCCCTGGTGGGACGGGGGAGAGAATCAGAAAACGTGAGGAAACTCATGGGCTGTGATAAAGACAGTTTAATGAGTAAAGCGAAAGCTGCTCATACAAGCAAAGCAAGACAAGGAATTCAGTCACTCCCTCCCACGGGCAGGCAGGGGTTCAGCCATCTCCAGGAAAGCAGGGCTCCATCACACGTAACAGTTACTTGGGAAGACAAATGCCATCACTCCAAACATCCCCCACTTCCTTCTTCTTACCCAGCTTTATCTGCTGAGCATGATGTCATATGGTCTGGAATATCCTGTTGGTCAGTTGGGGTCAGCTGTCCCAGCTGTGTCCCCTCTCAAGTCCTTGTTCACCCCCAGCCCATTCACTGGTAGGGTGGGGTGAGAAGCAGAAAAGGCCCTGACTCTGTGTCAGCACCGCTCAGCAGTAACAAAAACATCCCTGAATTATCAACACTACTTTCAGCACAAATCCAAAACACGGGCCCATACTAGCTACTCTGAAGAAAATTAACTCTATCCAAGCCAAAACCAGCACACCAAAACACCTGATGTCACTTATGAACCTCTTGAGTAGAGACAACTGCAGACATTAACTTGGTTTCATGGATGTTTTGGTACAATTTGAATTAAGCACTAGAAGGGCATGTGAAGCAAAAGCATGAGGTGATGCTTCCAAACCAACCGTGAGAATTCAGGTGTGCCATACTGGCCATTGACCTCTCATTGATCCACGTTACAACCTGAGAAACTATAAGCTGTTAAGGAAATGTTTTATCCGAAATATGAGGATTGCTGACAGTGTTCCTTGGTGTGGAACAGTTCTACCTTCTCACCTACATGTCCGAAGTGGATACAGAGTCTCAAAGCCATAAGAAACTGCTGATGTGTGTGTCCAGACCACGCACATCACTTGAGGTTTAAGGAGTACAGAGTGAGAAGTTCCGGCCCAGAAGCTGTGAGTGGTGGCAGATACACTGAAGGGTACATGACCTTGGGAGTGCAGCACGGGTGGCTTTGTGGAAAAAGTGCTTGGATGTGCATCTTACGTGCAGGTCATGAGACAGATAGTTGCAGCCCTTGGGGACTGAACTGCTTTCTCAGTAAGAACACAGAGTCCTTTTTGATAACTATGGGGTGGTTCTCTTTTGCTCCAGGTGCAATTCCTGAAAAAATACCAATTAAGAAATACTTCTTTTCCTCAGTAATGAGATGCTTTGTATTAAAAGAGCATCTTCATATAGCACCGCACTCACAGACTTTATCAGAGTCAAAGTCTTAGCTCGGTATTTGACTGATAACTTCTCTGCCCAGATGTTATTCCAAAGTCCCAGGATGCTTTTACAGGCCAACAGCGAGTACATGGGACAGTAGCTGCCAGCACTCCTGGAAGCTGCAGATCTCTTTAAAAACACTCAGTTGATATTGTAATGTTTCCTTTTTTAAGTAAGTAAATACAGAGGTAACCTTGTCTGTCAAGGAATTACATTCTTAGGGAAACCTTTAATAGCAGCATTTTCCATATCCCTCGCTGTTCAGCAAACCTACACTTCAGTACAAGAATCTCTCCTGGTGATGGAAGGGGAAGAAGAGGTGTATTCATACAGCCTAGTCAGCTCAAGGCAAAGCAGGCAAAAGTGGCGTTTTCTGATCTCTGGGATGCAGTTAAGGGGCAGGCTGAACTAAGTAGATATGCAAGGGGATGGAGAAATAAATTTCTAGGAGGTGTTGGCATCAGTGAAATAGTGCTCGCTATGTGGGTAAGAGAAAGTAACTGTTCTTTGCGTTCTAGTCCACATCAAGCAGGCTGTTTCTGGTCTAAAAATATACTCTGTGGTGACCTGTCTGAGAATAATTTTGCATCACTTTCCTGACTTTATTTCTGGCTTTTGATTTCCCGTAGAGATCTGGAGTCTGATTGATTAGACTTGTTTCTGGGATTAATTGTGGCAGTCCTGCCTCAGCAAGGAAGGGCCCCATATCTGGAATGTGCTTTCCTTGGCAAGTGCTGGGTGTTGGTAGCCTTCAGGTTGTGACAGGAGACCTATTTATTTACTGTGGTTCTTATGCTTATTGTAGGGGTCTTTCTGTGTGTGTCCGACTTCAGATGCCAATGCTTCTCTCCCACCCATGGGCTCAGTGATAGCTACCCCCTGTAAGATATACACTGCAGAAGTTTTCCATGGCTGTTTTATTAACATATGGCTGGTTTAACAAGGTCAGCTGTTTTATAAATAGGGTAGTACATTTTAAATTAATAAAGTAATTTGTTAAAGCAATTGTCTTTAACAAGGGGTGTTACTTTTTACCAGTAAAAGTGAGTGAAAAGCTCTTCCAGCAATGAGATAGAAGGGTTGTCTTACCCAGATCCTTCCCCTTCCCCACTTTTTTTTTAACATTTCTGTCTGTTTAAGGGTGGGACAATTGAAGATCACTCAAAGAAGACTGTAAATTGATGTCAAATATGGTAACAGTCATTTACTTACCTGCAGTGGTGGAAGTCCTACTGTAGATTGGACAGAGTGGCAACAGTATAAAAAGAAAACCAAACCCAAACCTCTCACCTTACCATGAGCCCACGGATTGCTATATGAACATGAAACTACAAACATTTTTTACTTCTTTTCAACCTCCCAGGGCCTTTTATCCAACGTGGTCTTTTGCTTCAGCCTAGCAACATGACAGAGTACCTTCAGGCCAGGTTCTATCTGGCTTGTCCCATAGCTGAGACTTGTCTACTGCAATACCTGATAGGAGAATGTTCTGGAGGCCATATAGTCACACCAAAGGTCCGTCCAGCCAAGGATCTTGATCTGACAGTGGCCAAAAGTGGGTACCTAGTATAAGAACAGGACAAGCAGTTTTCACAATTTCTTCATTATCTAGACTGCAACCATTTGCAAACCAGGGACTTCCAGAGCCGGAAAGGAGTTCGTTGCAGTTACTAAACATAGGTGGAATTCCCTTCTGTGAACGTGCCTCCCCTTAAGCCTTCTCTAAATGTGTTGAATCCACAGCGTCTGGCTGTGAGGACTTCCACAATGCAACTATATTGTGTGTGAAGAGGCAATTCCCTTAATTTTGTTTTTAAACCTGTGTCCTGGTGTTTTAATTTAATATTCTCTAGTTCTTGTGCTGGGAGAGACAACAACAAATTAGTCTCTCTTAGTGCCACTCATGATCTTACAGACCTCGCACAAAGAGAAAAAAATATTCCGTCAAATCTTAAGTCTTCTGTTCTTCAGATCAAATAATCTTTCTCTTGCCACCTCTCTTGTATCAAAAGATAAAAGAATTGTTGGTCACCAAAAAAAAAATTCAATCTGTCAGGTAGGTAGTCACAAGAGATTAGCATGATGTCTTCCAGCACCTCTGTTCTGGTAAAGCATAAGGAAGGCCGGGCAAAGGCTGGTATCACCCACCCACTTTTTTTCAGAGCTGGCTTTTCCTAGGCGGAGACGCAAACAGCAAACACTCTGCCAAAGCCACTGCAACTTGGAGATCTTGTTAGGAAACATGCCAGCACCAGCGCTGCCTCATAGTCGTAGGTGGATATTGGCAAGAAGTTCAGTGCAGGGTAACCAGAAGGGATGCTGGAAATATGCGTCTCCTCCTTTTTCTTGCACTCTCACAGTAAATTATTTACCTGCATTTGTGCATTTGTGCTTTTTCCATGAAGAAACTAATGCTTATACTAGTGCCTGGGCAAGGAGAGAGCGAGAACCCATCTCCTGAAACCAAGCACCACGGTGGCTTCACAGGTTTGCTCCACTGGTTCCCAGGAGCTCCTCAGAAATGTGTATTTTATCCTAGCTTAGCTGGGGCAGCTTTGGGTCCTTCTTTTATAAATGATTGGTGCTCCAGCGTGCCAGGCATGGTGCAAAGTCAGGGTACAGTCCCTTTCCTGGAGTGCCAGCAGTGCCTGCTTAAGCACGAGCTGTCTCAGATTTGAAGAGTGCTTAGCAGTAGTGCATCTCTATTTCTACACCAGAGGTCAAAAATGCACTAGGGCTCCTCCTAATGCATTTTTGTGTGAGGACTTGCATCTGCTGACTTCTGGAAATAACTTGGACCACAGGTTACTGTTGTTGCTCTCTCAGTTATTAAAAATAGACGGATCTTGAGAAATTATGAGATTTAACTACAGCAGGCAAGTTTCAGGGGTACTAACTCAGCACTGATTAGCTCGTCTCTGTACTTGAGGAACGAACTCTTAGTACAAGATATGAGTGGAGCAACTGCATTTAGAAACATGTTTCCAGGGAAACATTAGTTTCTCTGGAAGACAACCCTGCAACATGAAATTTTATGTGACTCTAGGGACAAATGTAAGTTTGAAGACTTCCCCCCCCCCCCCCTTCTTTTTATAGCAAGTACATTCTGCTCCAGATTTATTCACTTCAGACCTATGTGGTAAAATCCGTTATAACCATGGAGTCCAGTATCTCAGAGGATTTCATTAAGAAAAGGGCCCACACAAGCTGCAGTTTAAAGATCCATCGCTTGCATAGCAACTGAAACCAAATCAGCGCTTTCTAAGCATGTCCTTGCATACCATACAAAATGTGATGGGACTTCAAGAGCAAGGCTCAAGATGTGACTTGGCTTCCTGTGTGACAATAGACAAGTCAATTAACTGTAACTTGTTTGTAAAATCAATATAGTGATAATTTCTTACCTTTGCCCCCAAAACTGCAAGGATGAATTTGTTAAGCTTCTAGAAATCCAGAGAAAAAGGGCCAGTTTATACTGGCTGAAAATTTTTCCTTTACGTAGCTCTTCCTCCTGAAACCAGAGTTTTGTCTCTTAACCTCTTGGCAGCTTCTTTTCCAGGCAAGTTCTCTAGAAGACTGTTGGCTGTCAGTGAGCAAAGATTATGTTCTTTATACTGAGGAGGTTTCTGCTGAAATCACAAATACTTTGAACTTGTATAAATATTTTTGTTGTTACTTTGCAAATTGTAATTTACTTATTCAGAAACAAAGATTTTTCTTGCCTGCATGCTGTCTGTGACAAAAATATGTCCTTTGCTATATAATTTAACTTCTATACTAGACTGTATTGGTTTTCATTTATTTATTTTGTTTTTTAATGGAGAGAGTGGTCTGGAAGTGTGTAAGTGGAATTAATTATATAATTAAGCTTTGAAGTCCTAGGTTCAGTGGACACAGAATTAAATCAGTTATCATTTTTCCAACAGAGAAATATGAGCCAATACTGTCATTTGTAAAAGTGAGCATTTATCTTCATTTTTAGTGTACTGGCCAAGGTAGGAGAGGGCAGATAAAGTCTGTTTCGTGAGTTTGAAAGGCCCATGGTCCTTGCTTCCCATCTGTTAATGTCAGAGTCTTTGTTTGCTCACATGTGTGAGGTTTAATGTGAACATCCGTAAAACAGCTATAAAATTAAACCTTTTCAGTGTTGAAAGAACAGGGTAACTATTATTTATGTTGTAATAAAATGGGCTGTGGATCAAATCTCTTTGTTTTAGCAGGCAAATAAAAGCTAAATCCTGGTGCCTATCTTTAGCTGTGGGTACTGTCAAGGAAGAGTCTCTGTGGGACACGTCTGTGCCCAGAGTGCTGCAGGACGCAAGATGAGTGGGGGATCAAGGGTCTCCAGACCTTAGAGGTGTGCAGCATGTTGTGATGTCATAGCATCAAATCCTGATTAAATTATGTGCTTAGGGATTTCTGACAAGCTTTTCCTACTTAATTGCCACCCACATGTTTAATCTGGCATAGAATTTTAAGTAATTATATTGCTGTCTTTGGTCCATACTTGCTTTCTTTGCTTTTATCGCCTGCTGATCTCTAGCAAAGCAGGAAAAGCCCTCTTCTGGCAACGTGTCTCCACTCAGATGGTTCCCACCTACTCTGCACACACCACAGAATGTGAAAATGAGGACTGTGCATGTTATTGGTATCGCTATTGCTGACCGTTTGAAAACAAACAAAAAGTGAAATAACTGGTCTGGCGGCCAGGCGCAGCTGTAGTCAATAGTGTGAGCTGACTGGCAGTAAAGCAACATGGAGTGAAGTTATTTTTCAATCAAGTTAGGCTTTACTGTACTAATCCACTGAAACTGCAAAGGCTGTTTTCAGTAAACTCGTCACTTTATTAAATGGGAGCCAAAGCCAAAGGAAATCCACTTAAGAAAGAAAAGTTAAGCAATGTAATTCTGCAGATGGAGAAATAAATTGAAATAGAGAAGGCATATTTTCAAAGGCATTCTTACAGCTAAATTGCAGTCATTATTATTAATACAGAAATAAACTAAAAGATAATCATGAAAAGTTTCACTCTCGTCTTCCACATCAAACAAACTTCTCATCCTGACTTTTCTGGTGACTTGCTTGTGAATGTAATGTTGGTGAGCAAGGGAAGAATGCTCTGCTGATGAAGTTCAGTTGTAATTTTTTCCCCTCGGTTACTTCCAGCGTCGCAGGGTTAGTAGGTAAAAGGTTTTGTTGTCTTTACAACCTTACTGCACTGGGATCGAATTTTGTACAGGTGCAAACAAAACTAGCACAAGAATGGCACACTATTGTATCGAGTCCTGTTGGCATTCCTTTCTTGGCTGGTTAATGGTGTGATCGATCAGCAGTTGTTAGATGCATCACAAAAATCATCTTCCGAATTGCTTGTTTTCTAAACATCAGGGCCTGACTGTAGTTGTCACTGAAGTATCTGACTACCTTTGAGGTCAGTGTTTGTGGGTTTAATTCCAAGATCCTTTCAAAGCATCAATGATTCCACTGTTAAAGACAAGAAGCACAGAGATCATGGAAATTTGCCCAAGGTCTGAAAGGGATTCCTTCAGACATTTAAGACTTTGAACCTTCTCCTCACCATCTTCTACATAGTACTTTTAATAGAGTTCATACTCTGGTATCCATGCACTTCCTAGCAATATGTTGTAGCAGGGTCTAAATACAGTTTGGCATTGTGAGTCCTTTTATTTTTTTTAATGAAACTTCAGTTTCAAAGTAGCATCTTTTGCTTAAAGACTTACTGTTTCTCTGTTGCCATGCAAGAGGCTGCAATCAGGTAGTTGCATTCCTGATTATTTATTTTTTCTCTATGAAGATTTCATTGTGTTTCTAATCCTGAGGGGAACTGACTGTACAATCATGTTTTAGTCATGATTACTAAATTCTGTGGTCTGACTTTGCTTGTACCCTGTGTGCTGTGAGTGCTTTGATGAAGCTCATCGCTATGCACACTTCAAGCCTGCCAGAGTTCTTGGAACACTTAATAGTGTCTTTCCATGACCCCAGAATGACAGACACTGGGGATATATGACTCTGGAAACCCATGAGTCAGGTCTCATATTCCTGAAATGTTTGATTTGCCTTGGGTTATTTCATACAGCTGTAAAGAGTAGAAACTGTTCACAAGATTTTAGCTTCTCATCTTAAAACCAGGCTCTCAAAACTAAGCAGTTGCTGAATGCTGTGAGCAAGGCAAGGCACTGATTGCTGAGCAGGACCTTTACCATCTACAAAAGCTTCTCCACTCAAAGTCTCTAGGTCTAAGCATAGACATGGCCTTAGTGAAGAGAATGTCTCATCATCTGCTGTCACCCAAGTGTTGCTGACATCAGAGGCTGCATGCAGGGCAGCCTTCCTGGTGCTTTTCATGTTTTTTTCCTATTTTACTGGATTGTCCAGCTGAGTTGCCATAAGGAACTGGAGTGTGTAGTCCTGAAAGCAGCAGTGCCCTCACTGTCCTCTTCCATTGCTCATCCACCCATCTCACATCCTAGAAAAACAGAAGGCAAATAGTGATTTTTCTGTTGGAGAGCATGCACATTCCAACTCTGTAAGTACCTGCAGGCCTAAAGAAGGTGGATGCATCACCTATTAACTACATCCAGCACATACTAGCGGTCCTCTGTGGCAAAATTAGCATGTGTGCCTGTGGCAGTGAGAAAAAGGCAGAACAGGAGCTGACTGATTAGAGCTCTTCTGACTCCTGCAGAAGTAGGAATGCTGTCAGTTCTCATGCCTTGCATTATTTCCATTGCACAGTGTTCATGGTCTGATGTGGCAAATGGATTAAAAAATGCGAGGAACACACATTAACCAGAATACCGTCATTTGGGCTTGAGGCAAGAGATAGAAGCAGCACAAAAGCAACGTGGGGCAGGGAGAGTGAGCTACTCTGATAGTGTTTAGACACATGAGCACTCTCAGGCCAGGGGTTGATGTACGCAGTAGGCTAGCTTTGCTGCCAAAACAGTGTTTGATGCCCTCCCTTGTGGTGGCCAAAGTGTCTGCTAAGTCTTCTAGCGGCAGTGCGGATCTGCACTGGGTTAAAGAGTATGTGAAGCTATGCTTCTGCATGGTGCAACTTTGAAGTCTCACCAAGCAGGCTGCAGTGACTGGATGGTTCCTTCTGTTCGTCTCTTGAATAGTCTTGGGGAGTGGCCAAGAGCACTAGAAGCTTGTAAAAAATCATTTTAATTCACATTAAAAGAAAAAGAAAAATAGAGAACTGATTCAAAGGGCTGTAGAAACCAAACCCTCAGACAGAAGGTCCCTCTCTTTCCAAAGTGCCTTTATTCCTCTTGTGCTGTGGACTACGACATATATTTGAAGGTTCACCTTTCTCTGGAATGTCTGATTACAATTCAAGCTAACATAGCAAATAAAATGTCTTATGTCCCCTTTTGAAGTATATCTCTTAAATCCATCTCAGGAGGGACCGTTATGCATGTTGAGCACAGTTCAAAGCAGCAAAATATGTGTTCTTTCTATGAGCTCTTTTTTTTTTTTTAAGCTTGCCTTTTGGAAAGGTGTGATGCCATGTGAGCACCATTGAGCATATTAAAGGAAGGGCTTGTTGCTTGCATGATAATTAGTCCCTGAAGTTCTTGGT
Source organism: Phalacrocorax aristotelis (assembly GCF_949628215.1). Taxonomy (NCBI): domain Eukaryota; kingdom Metazoa; phylum Chordata; class Aves; order Suliformes; family Phalacrocoracidae; genus Phalacrocorax; species Phalacrocorax aristotelis. The sequence goes on along the minus strand of NC_134284.1, from coordinate 21,907,310 downwards.
GCTCCCATTATCTCCTTTGTAACAGGAGACAATGCTGTATCTTGTCCCCAAGGATGTCAAAGTCTGATAAGGTGGATCACAGAGCTCATTGGGTTGAAGATACTGTGCAAAGACACATAGAGTATTGCTAGGTAGTAACAGGGTTTTGCCTGGAGGAAGATTGTCTTGCTATGAGTAATACTGTACATCAGGAATGCCTCTGTGCTAAATTTTGTTTCTGGAAATGTCCATAAATAACATAAATATTTGCTTGGCACTTAAATCCAAATTATTCTTTGTTTTTCTTCCGGGTGGATATTTCCTGTGAGCCATGAAGCAGAAAGGGTGAGTTTTTGTGGTTTCTGCCATGTTCTTGTTTGAATTTTGAAAAAAAAGATAGACAAGTAGAAAGGTGGTTGTTGTCGTGGAGGTTACAGATGAACTATTTAATGACAGAGTCAGGAGACATGACAGTGTCAGCACTGATGACGCATGCAGTGTCTACAGCTCATTGTGCTCTGGTCTTTTGATGGCATTGATTTAATGCCATAAAATGGTACTACTTTAGTGTTTGATCCTTGGAACAAGAGAACCTTTATATACATTCCTTTCCTTGGGTTTTCATCCTAGCAGATTTGCTGAAACCTGCTTTCAGGCATACAGCTAAAGATGTGAAGCTCCATCGAGAGCTTCAGTCAGTCACTTGAGGGCTGTATTGCCACATTCTGGGTGACTCTTAGGAAGAACTGGGAACCTGAGTGTTACAGCAGGCCTCAATCCAAGCCCAGTCCAAGGCTTCGTCTGACACTTTCTAGTTTTCACTAATTGGTAAGCTGTGCCAATGCTATTTCTGAACAATCTTCACACATTATAACCTGGTTTCAAAGCCTACTGGAGCAAAAGGAAGACTGCTGCTGACTTCAGAAAAATAATTTCTCTGCTAACTTTTGGCAGCTGGACAGCATCACCCAGAACAATGCCTAGGACTTCCAACTCATCGTTCCCTGTGCTACCTAAAGCAGTGCACACCAGGATGCAGGGGGGACCAGGCTTTCTGCTGTGCTGCCCACGAAGCCTGTGTTAGGGTTAGGGTCAGAGTCTTGTGGGGGAGGCCACGTGATTGACTTAGCTGAACACTCAGAAGTTTGCCATCCTTCATCTGCCCATAAATTCTGTGGCAGCTGCCCATCTCTCAGAAAAGCAGGTGTAACTCCCGTGAAACATACCTCCTAGAAGGTCATTCAGACAAATGGCAATGCCTCAGGGGCATCCACTGGTCCCTGCTAGACTCTTGGAATGTATAATGCATCTTAAAAAGGACGTCTAATGTAGTTCAGCTTTTTAGACATTTTAATCTAACTGTGGCAACTTACACTCTGCATTCATCCATTTTTAAATGGCATTTGCCTTGCTCTGTGACACAGCACCTTACAGCATAGCTCCTATCTCTTACGCTGTGTTTTTGGTTTTGTTTTCCTCTCCATACCTCCAAGAATGGTCTCATACCCTCTACTTTGATCACGTGTCTGGCCTACAACGGACAAAGCATCTGCTTATTCCTCCAAAGCCACAGGATTTTGTGCTAGTTATTATTAATCTCCATAAATCTCTTCAATCATTTGCTCTTAGAGTTGCATGTATTTTTGTATGTTTCTAATATTCGTCTGACTACCATGCTCCTCACGCTATTTCTTCCGTGCTGCTTAGTGGCTTTGATAAGAGACGTTAAAGGGATGGATGAATGGGAGAGAGACAGAACGCAGTTTGATTTTGTATATTTTTCACTAGGGAGACCCATCTGAGCCCTTCTTTTCTTGAGCATACCAGTAGGTTTTGGTGGTCCATGTAGTGGGTTGCTCTTTCTGGCTTTTAATATTGTTTTTTGCACTACTGCACATGTAGAATTAAATTTTACTTCTGAACCTCTTCCAGTGCTGCTGTGTCCTGTTCAGAAGGCTTCATAAGCATTTCTTGGTTTGGATAACATACTGGCTGGGTAATGTCCCTGACTTGTTTAGGGACAATGAGGGAAGCAGAAGGAAGAAATCCAGAAGTCACAGGCACCCCAACAGGCAATTCTTTGTGAGATCATGGCTTCTGCAAGGTAGTTCTGTGTCACACCATGTCTGCGGTTACCTTTCTGTACCTGATTTTAGAAAATGAAACTACTGTCTTCTAAGTACAAGTTTCCCACAGGTAAAGGCAAATTCCAAAGAAGATTATACATCTCTGGCAGTTGTCTCCTCAGCCCTTCTGTACCATCCTGTAGTTCTTTGAAGGTCCTGGTTACTAATCATGAGACTTCAAATTTTGTGTTAAAGACTAACTCCTGTAAAGGTGCTCAGGAAGCTGCCTAGGACTTCTCTTTGGCAGTGGACATGTTGTCGGTCTCCTGCACCTGCATTTTCTTCCTTCTGCTCACAAATTCAGTTACAATGGTTTCAAATGCACAAAAGTACAGTTAACCACCACCCTATTAACATTAACTGATGAATATAGGAAGCAGTGGGAATCTGGGCACACGCTAGTTGTCATCTGACTCTGAATGTCAAGTAATAACCCTGACCCATAGTGTGGGTTTTGCTGGGCTTCTTTGCTCATCTGAAATTATTCAGGCCTTAGCACTGTTGTCAGAAGTGATGTAAAGCAGAATATCTTCTTGCATTTCAGCTTTTGATGTCTCAACAAAATTAATGAGCCAAAAGGACTTTTTTTTCCTCTCTGGAAGGAAAAAGTATAAAAAATAAGGAATGTTTCACAGTCTAGGCTTTCTAGGTTTTCCACAACAAATACGGGCTAATGCAGAGCCCTGGAGATGAAACAGACTGGACTTTGTGACTAGCCCTTACTTGGTTGAGGTACGATGGCTTTTTGAATATGTTGTTCTTTTCTTCTTAGATGCTACAGGGCAAGCACCGAGATCTTCAGTTAGGAGTGGGATATAGATATTGGTGCAGATATTGGTATAGGTACAAGGTGTTCTTGTCCATGCCCGTGGGAGAGAAAGGTCTGCGCTAGTGCTGGTAAAACCATGTTGGTGTGGAGTTGATTCAAGACCCATTCCACTAACTAGCAAGAAGATAGAGCTAACGTACCTGGCTGAATGCAGTGACTACAATTTTCTGATTTTCAGAAGGGCACTCCTGATTTTATTTTTCAGCAAGTGAAGAGAATTGTACCTGATATACTCAAGTAGGTAGAAATGGTGCAAGAAGAGGCTGAAATTCAAGTTAAGCATTGCCCTTTGAAGCAGAGTTCAGCACTCTGGAAACAGCAAGGGTTGGACATTTTTGCCCACTGCAGAGCTGGGGACCTAAATACTCCAAGAAACATCAGCATTTGCAGGAGGTGAACCCTTTGTAGAAACCAGTACTAGTCCAGCAAACAGCATTGGTACACAGTGAACCCTGGGTTAGAAGGAACTCTTGAATCGAGATGTTGTATGTGTGCATTGCTCCTAATGGCCGTTGGTGGTAATAGCAAATCCTGTTTATTTTCATGTACAGAAGGAGGTATTATGCTCCTTGTACAGCATGTAATATACCACAAGAGGTGGGGTGCAGTCTGAAAACCCCTTGCTGGATGAACGCTTAAATCACTTGTTAGATCAATTCCAAAGCCATTGAATTTAACCTAATTACTACTTTGTTGGGTCCAGTAACATTCCCAGTAAATACTGATGTTTGTTTCATTCAAAGTGTTCAGAACGGAATTGTATTTCTCTCTTTTTAAATAGTCAAATATTGTTTCATAAGAACATTCCTGGTATGTAAATGAGAAATTTGTTAATCTGTTCAATAACATTTCGCATGTGTATAAAAAGTCATGAGAACAAAAATATTTGCTTTGTAATTGAAAGGTACAGGGAGGGGAGTCTTTACCATCTGCCACTACCAAATTAATTTTCAAGGGGGTGGGGAGAAATAAATCCCTCTCATTGGAAGCTGTTCTGATCAGCTCTAATAGTAATATTTTATGTAGTATTTCTCTTCCAGAGCCCAGTAGAATTTAAAAGTAAATGCATCTTTCTAATGCCTTGGTAAGAGGAACATCTGTCTCAGACATTGTGAGGATTGAAGCACTGAGAGTTTTTTTAGAAATCTCATAATCATCCTGCAATATTTGTCTGGTGTATGTAATCCTAATATACCAATTGCAGCAGTAAATATTTTGCTATAACCAGACACTGAACTCCAAAAGAAACCTGTTTGGCTGCAGCTAATGAAAATGTAATGCCCATGATCCTGCGATGTTTGTGTTCTGCAGCACCAGCCCAGAGTTTTAAAGAGTTTTGAACCAGTAAGGCTCAGACTCTGCAACTTTGATGGAATGAAAAAGCCTCAAGCTTTCAACACCTGCCATAGAAATTTAATAAGGACTCTAATAAATGGGTCAGTTTCAACAAACAATTAACTTAACAACTTCATCTGGAAGGCTTCGAGGCCCTGTTTCATAGGAGGTAACTTGAGAGCAGTCTCATGTTATATAGCGTAGTTAATGTTTCCTTTAGAAAAACAGAGTTTTAAAGATTTAGTATTTCATGTGCTCCAAATTACATCAAATTGGCATTTGGTACACAACAAAACCTTCAACCCCTGTATAGATCAAAAAGAAAATTTATACTAATCTTCTAAGCTGTTTGGAGGTTTCTTAAACACAAGGAAAAAAACCAATTCCCAGGAATTCAAAAGCTTATAAAATGAATTTTGTGGGCAATTCGGATAAAATTATTCCTTACTCTTTGATTATGCCATTAAAATTCACACTTCTACAAATACGGAGATTTTCTTCTAAGTACTGAATACTCACTGAACAGTGTAGCTGGACCGCACCACGTAGACTTGAGAGGAATGTGTTTTCCTACCTGTTGTCTTATGTTGTGAACTATTTTTTCAGCCTTTTGTGAAAGCATATAATAGAGGTTAAGTCTCTGAGGGTTCATAGTTCAATGTGTTTAATGTAACCCTATGCTTAGTTGAAGCAAAGGTAGAAAATTTAATTGCAGTTTTCCCTGCCCTACTTTACACATTTAATCTTAAATTCTCCATTTATTTTGCTGTCAGTTGGTAACGCTTACCCAGGCTCCCTTTCTCATCCCCCTTATTTTTTTTTTGTTACAGCTCACCCCTAATCACCCTTCCCATGTCAGTTGTGTTGCTTGCATGTGCCGTCTTTTGTCTTTGTATCTGAACTTTGTCTGACGTGTTGTGTTTGAACAGTAAAAGATCATCTGGACAAGAATCTGTGGTTTCCTACAGCTGTTGATACCCTGTACCTAATACCAACTTCCCGTATCTAACGTCTGGCTGCTTATTGTAACTAATGGCATGGCCTTTATTTGCTAATATGGCATATGCAATTGCAATTTGCATCTATATAGTCAAAAAGGGTAGAATGGCATGCTAGGATTCATGTGTCCCATCTGCATTGTATACAGGTCTTAGCCAGACATCACCCTTTTTTTGCTGGTTTGACACCAAATTTCAGCCATCAGTGCCATCAGTCTGGGTCTATGCAGAGATACAACCACCGAAATTAAAAGAGAAACCTAAGAAGTTCTCTTTAGCTTCATAGGAAGCTAATGGTATTGCGACGAACCTCGTCATGATGTGTAAAAACAACATGAGCTTTCATGTCTGGAAGGACACTGTTCAGTGTTTGAGACATGGTAGCACAAGGTTGGAATATTGTGGGCAGCAAGTGAACAATTTTAGGTAAAAATGCATTTTCTAAGTTGTCAGCATGGCTTCCTTCATGAACATTAAGTTTGCAGAGAAAGCAGTATTCAAACTAGACAGAATGATGACTAATAATCAGAAATACCTAGGCAGAGTCACAGTGTAGGAACACCGTAAAGCCCAGTTTAAAATCCAGTTCTCATTTTATTTAGTGGCCTGGAGTTTGGGTAGTTTGAAAGTAGATTGTTCAATGGATGTTTGTTAGAGACTGATTGATTGCTTGGCTGTATGAGCTGTGGTTTTGGGGTGAGGAAGGCAGAAGGAGAGGAATTTGCAATTCCCAAGACTTAGGATGTCTGAACCATGGTTCATTTTGGAGCTAGGCTGTAGTATTTGAATATCATATAATTGCCCGTCTATCTTTGTTGTTTAATAAGAAGTGCCATTTTCTCCTGATCGAAGACTTTGGCAGATGCTTGAATACCTCCAGAGCCATACAGGTTATGAGCTGGTTCTGTGGTGGCCATTGGTTACTTACAAAGTGGATAAGGAGTGATTCTTCTGACAAGTTATTGCCTCTGAAGCCTAGGGCAGTCAAAGCATTGTCTTTCAAAGTTAGATGGCTGACACCACCATTTTTGTCTTGAAAACTTGCATAGTGTTAATAACAGGTATATCTTGTATCTATAGAGGTTATAACCTGTGGTAGAAACGAGGAAGCTGGCTTTTGTGCATGTTATGAAACTAGTAGTTAACAAGATGTATTGAAGGTATGTTGCAAGTGGATCTAAAAGCCAGCTTGGCCTGTTGTGAAGGCTTTAATGTCATCTGATGATGATGGTATCCTGGAAGAAATGCTAATAGCTTTGGAAACAAATTTAAGTGACCTCCTGCTTTGCTTTGGGAGTAACATCCATACATGCAAATAAAGCAGTTTTCTGAAGCTAGGTAATTACACGCTGACAAGTGTTCCACTCAAATCAGCTTCCACATTTCATGCCTCCTTCATGTGCCCAGCCCTGTGGTGGTGTGCCTCAGAGGATTATACATAACTGGTTCTACAACAACAGAATAAACAGTATTTAAAAGCAATTCAATAGTCGCCATGTCCAATTTGTTGCTGAACGTAGAGGCTGTTAGATGATTGGCTTCTTGTAGGTATTGCAACAGTAGTGACCTTTGAGGAGATTTGAAGGAGGAAGAAATGGCACTAGCAGTAAACGCCTGAGGAATTTCTAGGCTGCTGGGGAAGGAAATAGTGCCACGAAGAGAAGCAGCCGAACTCTCCTGTTCATTAAGCTGTTGAACCCTGAATTTGCCCAAGTGGTTTTTGAACTAGCTTAGTTTTACCCTGTGATAAATTAGTTGCATTTGCCATAAGATTTGACAAACCAGAATATGTGTCTTTGTCAATATTTATTTGCAAACTGACTAGGGTGCAGGTATTGTAAGAACTGCATGTGTCACAATAGGTTCCTCATCCTACAAGTACACTTCTTCCTTCTCTACAGGCTTTTTTCCCCTCTAAATTATTGCAGCTACTGCCTGTCAGTGCCTTACCTTGTACTTTAATATGGATACTGGGTCTCTCCAACATCTTAGACCCTACTGTGAAAGCATGTTGCAGTTGAGCTTATTGGAAGAGTATGGAAGACCTAGCTTCTGTGTGGTGGTCAAAATTTCTTTTTATATATTTTTCTCTTATGTCAAGGTCTGAGCTGACCTTAAACAAAATGGCAATTTCTAAGTTTTTACCACCTTCCAGCATTACATCTTTGAATCCAGCCCTCACAGCAGGCATCCTTCTTTTCCAGCACAGGATCTGTGTGCAGGCCAGCCATATGGTGTGTGTAATTATTATTTTATAATGGTGTTATTGCTCTCTAGCTGCCCAGTAAACCCAGTGCAGTTTCAGTAAACTATATACATCAGCACAGGAACTTTAGACTTGAATTATTTTCTTCACTTTTATACAATAGTAGGTGCGAAGGAGAAAAAAAGATACCATTTAATTTATAGAAACTGTATAAAGTTTATAGAGTCTCTACAATCATCTCAAATGAAAAGGTTGTGGAGAAGAGGGGTTGTACCGAAACTGGGAGGTCCACAAAGCTGGAGAAGAATAACAGTTAAAGGCACACATCAGTAAATACCTGTGCTGAACTTTTCCCATTAACTACCGGCAGGCATATGGACTGCATTAGGGGTCCGTCTGCCTTCGGGGTTTTATAAACACATTTCCTCCCCTTTCCTCTTCCCCATCCAGTTATTATTGCTTTAGACTATTACAGAATCAAATAGTGTCCATTCTGGGGTCATCATTCTTACAGAGTCTGTTTGCTGTAGGAACGTCACTGAGTAGTGTCAGAAGCCTGTGTATATATGCAAGTGCTTTCCTAAATGTGCTTGGGTTTTTTCTGGTGTGTGAGCTTCCGGAAGCAGTAATACCAGCTTGGCTCGCCCATCCTTTCAGGCATATGTGCAACTTTAATTTGCATTGACAGCAGAATCTCTGCAGCAAAATTCAGAGCCAATGTGTGCTCACTTTTATGGATGATCTGTAAATAAACACAGCTCTCTTCTGCATCCTTATTTACCCTGAAAATGAAGGTTGCCAAAGTGACTGGTGAAAAATAGGACCTGAAACCAAGAAACCGAGCCTCTGATGAAATCAGAAAACATTAATTTTGCTTCTGTGTACCCTTCTGTGTTTCCTCTCTGATTGTGGTCAAGACTGAAAGTCTGTAGAGCCGTGCCCTTTGACAAGGTCTCCTGCCCTGCCCAAAACCTGGCACTGCCCGCCTTAGCATTCCTGAGCATTTCAGGCAAGCTTAAGAAAGAGGTGGCCCCGTTGCCTGCCACTAGCTCCTGTGCCTGTTCTGCCTTACCTTTTGCACCAAGACATGTAACTGAACAAAAAGAAGTGTATTTTGGAACAGATCTGGCTTAAGATTAACCTTCACCCACCCTCAAAAGTTAATTTTAACAGCTCGATTGTGGAAGTTACACCCTAGGTGACACATAGCACTTCTGATGCTCAGCTGTGGATGTGTGAGTGCATGGGAAGCCACTTCTGGGGTTGAGGTGGCTTCTGAAGGAAGTGAAGCCCAAGAAAGACGTGGCACATCTCTTAGTTTATTGTACTTTGAGATTTGTAGGTGGTAAATGCTGTGGGTTTTTTACAGATATTCTGGAACCCTAATATAATTTACAGTTTCATTTGTAGAGAGCTGTTTCAGATCTGTGCATATTCTTCTAAGATACTTTAAAAGAGAAGCCAACAGCAATAATTAGTTTGGCATTTTCCATGTTTTCTAAAGCACTTAAGGGGTAATGACTTTTTTAAACCAATCTTACATAAAATCAGGTTTACAGGAATAAGAGGACTTAAAAGGCCTGAATGGCCATCAGTGACAGATGTAATTCATGCTGAAAGTTCTATTCCAATACATCAAAATAAGGAAAACAATTATACATATGATTAGAGGCTGCTGACCCTTCAGTTACAATGATCAAAAAGAACAATATTAAAATTTGATTTACGGAAGCTACTAGTTAGTCTATAATTAGTCTGACCAATAAAAACAAACCAGACTTCTACAGAATGTGATTTCCCAGTAGATAGGTTAGCTATTTTTGCAGGGCTGAAGAAACACAAAATGGTTTTAAAATATATTTGATACACTCTATGAGTAAATTGAAATACAGCATGTAACTAGTTTTAATGTTTTTTGTTCATAAATTGCCAGATTTCCTTAATTCAAGTGAAATTTGAGGACCACTTGAGAATAATTGTCTCTAAAATGAAATATTACTTTGTCAGTCTACTTCATTTATATTAAATATATGGTTTACTTTTTTATATTAGAAGGTAAATGGAAGTTGGTCAGTAATATGATTCCCCTTACGCTTTTGCTGTAGTTCACTATGGAAATGGATTCAGGAAATGGCAGATGTGATTAAAAACTCTTCAGCTGGCCCAAGAGCTGTTTGTACAGCACCTAGCATACAGCACTTCTGGCAAGGAACAAGCACTCCTCATCTTATTGCAATATAAATAAAATGATTCTGCTATGGAGGGACTTGGAATTTTGATTTTAAATGCTCTAGATAGGAGATTGGGAAGATGAGATTTGATGAGGCTTTTACATTCATAAGAATGAAGAGAAAATTGTTGTGTTGGCTAATGCAGTCCTGTTTCCTTGTGCATGCAAGTAAGGACATTGGAATCCACGCTAGCCCAATTTGCACGAGGGTGTCAGAGGAATAATCCTATAAATTGACATAGAAGAGTCAAGCTGCCTCTCAGAGTCTAACATCACAGCAGAGCTGTGCACAACACATAAATGTTCACCTCTCAAAAACTACGCTGAAGATTGCAAAACTAAGAGAGACTTCTTCCTACGTCCTTTAGAATGCATCTAAAAGCGTATAGCTCATGTCTGGGCAAAGAAATTGAATAAAACACCATAGCTTAATCTTATACCTCCGGATTTGGAATATATTTGTTTTATTCATAGGGCTCTCATGAATTATGACTTTTTTGTGCATCAATTTTTGAAATTTCCTACCTGCTTTCCTTCGTCTGGAAACTTAAGTGCTGTTTTTTGTTTCTGATAATTCTAGTGGAACGGGAAAATGTACAGAAGAGGACCTTTACCAGATGGATAAACCTACATTTGGGAAAGGTAAGACTGACGAACAATCCTGACCTTGAGATACAAGGACTCAACCATAGACAGACTGCAGTTAATTAATTTTAAAGTAGTTAAAATTTGGAAACAAAGTTGACTTCTGTTCATATGGGGAGGTTTGGAGGAGAATGAGGGGAAGATGAAATCAAGTTTCTGGGTAAATGAAAATTGCTTTTCAGGCACAACGAATGCTTGGCTGGCTTTAGTTCATCTCAGGTGCATTTAAGTCTTCAGTGCTACTGACTGTTATCATGAGGCTAGAATTTTCACACAGATTGTACCCACATAAAATCAAATGTGGTTTAGGCAGTTCTGAGGTAATGATGACTGTGTTCTTCCTGGACTGGAAGTTCAAACATCTGAGGCATCATGGCCAAAGACAGATGTTCTTCAGAACCTGGCTTCATCCCAGATCTGCAGATAAGAAACATTAATTCCTTGTCAGTCATGTTTTGGGGGGCTATATGACGGGATCTTTACATATCCACTTATATCAGAGAAACTAATTTTTGGACATCACTTCATATTTTTAAGATGTAATTGTTTCTTAATCACACCATAATTTGGCTATTAAACGTAATTTACTGTTCTTCTTGATCGTAGGTAAGTACTAACTCTCCTGAGCAGTCTGCCATTCAGAGAATTATTTTCCTGCTGTTGGGATTGAAAGGAGAGAAAAAATAGTGAGACAGCAGCAATGATTAGTGCAGGATCAAGGAATGAGCCCAGCTTCCTAACCTAGACCAACAGTCCTAACTTGCACTGGAGTTGGGGCTTCAGAGTGCTTTTAGTATCTGTGGCTAAATTTCATAAAGTACAGATTGGGACTAAGTTTGGGCTACAAGCTGACTCTCAGTCTTGGTCCTGTAGTTCTTGGAAGGTAACTGCGTTTCAGACATAGTAAAGCAAAGAGGTTTTAGAAGAAAGGCATCACATATATAGTTGCTTAAGTCCACTACTCTGCAGTGAGCGTTGCTGAAGGAATAAAGGGATCCTCTTAAATCTCACTGGAAAATCAGAATAAGGCTAGTTGGAAATGTTTTGGCTAGCAATTGCTCCCAAAGGTGTCTCAGAACTAAGACAGTGTTACGTGATTCCTTCGTGAATCAGGCTCTGGGGCTTTAAACTAACTTCAGTTTTGGAAGTCGTCGAAAAGGTTTGTCAAATATATGACTGTGGAGAAGGTCTTTGATTTACAGAAGGAATTAGATCATGAAAAAGGCTGTAGGGTGCTGTTAATTCTGCTGTGCCAAGCATATGAAGTCTTAGAAACTTTGTGGGCAGGTGAACTGTTTTCTCTGGAGTACATATGAATACTTTTCCCCTCTGATTCAACAAAGAAGAATGCTTTTCTGAAGAAAGGGCAAAGGCCTGCTGCTATATTGATGTTCTTCATGGAAGTGGCATAATAAACATATCCCTGTAAATAACGAGAGCTTCGCTAAAGCTCTCTCTCATTACAGGTGATTCCCTGAGGACACCCACTGAGAAAAGTGGCTCTGTCTCTATCCGCAAAGCAGCACTTCTTGCAGAGTGGCTTCATTCTTTTAAGGGCAGCAGTGAAGCTGTCTTCTTGTACTTCTTCAGGAAACTTATGGTGTGGTGTGCCATCTTTTGGACCAGACCATCCCATCTGCATCATCTTTTGAGAGGAGCTGGGTCTGCTAGTTGTGGGATAGTTGGAAGTGGTCTGCATCTTCCAGGTTCTGGTGGTTCTTGTCTTAAGTAATGAAAGAATAAAAAAGGTTTGGATTTGAGGCTTTCAGATAGGTTGTTTAACCTTGAAATGAACTATCATTATGGAGCATTGTTTAGTACTCTTGCCTAGATTAAAGACTAATAAGAAAAATGTATGGTCCCAGTTTGCCAGAAGCAGTGCTTAATCGAACAGTAGTGCGTTACTCAACCAAAGATAAAAAGATTTGGCTCTTTAGGGACACGTGAGTGAGTGACACCTGAACACATCGTAATTGCTGCAGCTGAGACTACCCCTAAGGGCTGAGCTGACTGGGCTGTGTGTCTCACAGTGCACACATCTTCGGACACCTCAGGGAAGTAAGGTGATGGTTCCCTTTGGAGGAGTTTGCTGAGAAGAGAGAGACACAATACAAGAAGTTGCTATTTAAGTACTTTGAAAATACTGGGAAACAGAATGACACCCCAGAAACCTTCCAGAGGAGACAGGACATTGGGCTAGCTGGATCTCGGACTTATTTTAGGCATAAAGTGGGATTCGCTTCTGTTGGACTTGTCTTAGTCTGAGGGTTCAGCACCAGCCCTTGGGTGTTTGCTTCCTAGGCAGAGTATTGAGGGTGAGATTCTGTTATGGGAAATCCAGAATAAGTTCTTGTCTGATCTCAGTTACATGAGTACTATATCTCGGTTTTAGCTCAGACATTCTTAGGACAGAATTGCCACTGATGTGAAGAAAAGTCAGGCCTTTCTTCCTTCAGGCTAAGATTTATCTGTAGTATCTCTGCCTTGTAAAGTTCTTACTCTCTGAAATCATGGTGACATACCAAGCAGTACCGCTGTAGAAACTACCTCGTTTCTTTTCTTCACAGTGCAAGCCACCTCTGAAAGTGAAAGACTTGTTTATTGACATACAAGATGGCAAAATCTTGATGGCGCTACTGGAAGTACTGTCAGGACAAAAGCTGGTATGTATACAAGAGGGAGAAACCTCCGCAGGTATGGAGCTCTGCATGTTACGAGCAACAATGTATGGACGTCCGAGGAATAAGGGTGAACTTGGTCCCACGTCTTGGGTATAGTAAGAAGCATTTCAGCAACTGCATTGCAATTTCCATATGTTACAGGCTGGTGTCCTGAGTTGTAACTTAGATTTCAAGGAAATATATAACTATGGTGTAAATAGTGTGTGATCAGTGTAAATGTTCCTACCCTTCAGGTATTATAAGGCTTTAATACATTCATGCTCACGTATTCCGTTTGGAGATCACCCAAGTCACATTACCAAGAAAAGATGTATTTGCTGCAGTATTTTTTAATCTGTAAATTCTGTTTCTGTTTTGTCTAAGATCATTATGACACTTAATAGGTCTGCTATCCTGGCTCAGGTTTCATTAGTCTTACTGATATGGTCTAAATCAGAAGGGCAAAGTTTCACTTATCCAAATCTTTTTCTTGCCTCCTTTCTTTGTAAGAGCTGTATAAAGTTCCACATACCAGAAATGGAAACACCCAGTGCAAATATAAATGACCAATTACAGCTGACTAATGTTTTCTTTCTACATCAGTCTTGTCAGCAAGTACTCTCTTCTGTGTGGGTATCGCACTTGGATAAGAGGAGAGACCTGTTCTGCAGCTGCCTCACCACTGCAGATGCACTTGCACCTGGTGATGCTCTGTAGTGACTGAACCGTCTGCATCCTGCAGCATGAATGGCCACTGTGGTCACACATGCAGAACTGCCTATTTTTTAATGTTCTTGCACCTTTGGGGAGCTGTAGCAGAAGCAGCAGTGTCTCTGTGTGCATTCATCCAGACCACATTGAAAGCCAGGCTGGAAAGGAATTGAAGGGGGAAACACATCATGGTAAACCCTAGGCTATGCCCCAGGATGGCAGGGAGAAGGGCAAAGAAGGAGGTAAGGTCAACTGGCTAAACTTCTGGTGCTGGCAGTTAGGTCTTCCTGCACACATGATAAAAACAGTGTGGCAGGAAGACAGGCATGCAACAAATCTGTTTCATTTCTGCCAGAATGAAGGCTTCTCCCTCCCACCTGACTGTGCCTGCTATGAAAAATGTTCATGCTTCCTAATTAGGAACATTTAATTTATTTCAAGGAAAAAAAAATCTATTATTACAAATTTTCAGGTAAATTTGATCCTGAGACTGAACGTGGTTGGGGAGTGATTACATAAATAATCAACGTGGCAAGTCCAAGAGACTGATAAGATCTGGAGAGCAGGAAAGCTGGCTGGTTGCTAACCCTGTTTTGCCACAGCAAGGGCAGATCATGCAGTTGAAGCACTTTACTGATCAGAAAAGATGGCAATAATTTTATATAGGTAGATTTCCTTAGCTTTGTTTTGCCTCTGAATCTGTAGGGTTTTTTAAGCTTTATATGATGTGGTAAATAATTTCATCATTCTTAAAAACAGCATGGCTCTTATTTTTTCTAGATGCACGAATACAAATCTTCAACCCATCGCATTTTTCGTTTGAACAACATAGCCAAAGCACTTAAGTTCTTGGAGGATAGTAATGTGAGTATTTCCAAAGGCAGATCTTAATATCTCTTCTTGACGTATGATGCAAATTGTAATTGTTGTAATTTTAACTAGTCTGATGTGCTGTATGTACGTAAGAGGAATGCACTGCTTAAAGGCACTGTGACTTACCTTAGCAGCAAGGCTGAAAAGCCACATAAAAATCCACAACGAGAACACCTACAGAGTCTAAAACAAAGATTATTTGTTCATTTTATAATGTAAAAGTTCAACAGGATTAAAGGTTCAGGAACCCAATATTAAAAGAAAATAAAAAGAAACGCAGGTAATCTTTATGAACTGGGTCTTAGTGGCATTACTTCAGTTATGCTGAAGGTAGATGAGTTTCATTCCTCTCATTAGAAATGCTTTCAGTATTAAAAATAATGAGTTTATCTAGTAAACTGCTGCAGCAGCTGATCATGAGTCAAAGGCAATAGAAAATTCAATCCAGGAACATGACATAAATGCATAATTCCAGGAATCAAAACCTTATAAGTATATAACTTCCCTCATAGTCAGTGTGGCACTACTGCAACATCACTTCCTGAAGTTGTAAGTGACCAAGCAAGATCAGAACCTGTAGCTTGAAATGATACAATCCTTTTTTTCCTTTTTTGGTTTCTCCCATTAGGGCCTATAAATGGGCCCTATAGGTGTGGCCTGTGTCTTGAAAACTCTCTACTCTTGAAAAGTGTTGAGAAGTAATGCTATCAAGAGAAGCCCAGCCCACAGCTCATACACCCGGCATACCAAGATCTTTCAGAAAGAGAAAACTAATGTTGGACTATGTCCCATAAAGGACTGCAGCATTCTTGCTGTACTGAAATATTTTTTTATCCAGCATCTGAATAAAGTTTTGCAACTTTTCCACTATACTGTCTGGGAAGAAAATGTAGTCATTGATCCTGTTGACTCCAGGGTGCAAGTACTTTGTACGGTTTAAACTTCATGGATGAGGAGGGGGCAGGTGTCTGTCTAGGGGTAAAGCCCTGCCTTGTGTGGAATGGCACAACAGAAACTGATGTCATTTTGCTGCTTCCCTGCAATGAGCATAGCTCTTGCTCCAGAGAGCCTGCAGCAGTGCTAGTCATGCAGGAGAGTCACTGCAACCCCAGCACACAAATGGGCGTGATGTGATGCCTTAGTGGATCTCTTACAACCTGGCAGATGTGGGAGGTTTAACCTCCTTTGCCGTTTTCCCCAGCAGAGTATGTGAAATGTCAAGAAGTTGTCCAGTAATTTCCAGGTGTTCCAGTCTTCTTTTGGAAAGCCCACCAGTAGGAGCTTCTGTGGCCTTAAATGTGTATGTCTACATGTCCTATAGAACTGCTAAGAAATATTCTACAAGTTCTCTGATTTCTTAACAGTTTCCCAGTTGATGCTTTCTACCTAAATCCAGCTAAGGCCTACTGGTAGATGAGATTTTTTTTCTCTCCGTTGATATCAACACATAGCAGAGCTGCAGCTGAAGCATGTCTGGTTGCCAGGACCTTGCTAGGGGACAACCTAGAAACTCAGTGAGCAAGACCAGACAGGAGGAGCCTTGGACACAGATGACCTTTTAATTAGTGGTGCTAAAACACCTACTTTTCTATGGATTTCTTTTTCCTTAAGAGGAGGCAGGTAGTATCATATAGCTGGGTATCTCTACTGGGCTGGGTGACAAACATAAGCAGCAGTAAGAGGACAGAGCTGGCACTGAGAGAATTCTAATGTTAAATGCGACTTGCTCCCCATTTTGGAGAAAATGCTATTAAAATGTACTAGGTCTTAAAGGTTTTCCTGTGCCAAATACCTTGGAGCTAGCAAGAAATCTGAGCCTTAACATATGACCGCTAGAGGTGTCTTCCTGCTAAGATTAAAAACTGTTGTGCAAACCACTAGATAAAAAGTTATTTTGCTTTCCTTTTTTCAGTTTAACCAAACCAGTTAGTAAAGGGTGGTGATGAAAGTGTTGGCAAAATGCCTTGGCTGCCAAGAGCTTCAGGGTTAGATATTAAACCACAGTAGGTGGAACCCGTCAGCGTACGCTTCTGCAGAACTGGGGCAGCAGGGTAAAGTGCTGCTAAGTGATTCATCATGTACAGGATTTCTAAGTGATAAATGGGCTGTATGCTGGGGTTTAACTGAGTCTGGGTGCCATGTGCAGTACTGACAGCTTCCTTGCTTCCTCCCTCCTCCGTGACCTTTGCCAAAACCAAGTCTGTGCTGTCTAAGAGAATAACATCCTGGTGTTATCAGGTGGATAAACCTCAGTGTGGGAAAGTCAAGTTTGCTTGGATTAGGCAACTCTATCCTTCGCTAACTGAATTAATCAGAACCCTGTGCCAAGCTGTGTAAGGTGAGATAAGCAAGGAGAAAGGAGGTGCATAGCAAAACAGAAGCAAGCAGATCTTATTAGGATTTTAATTTTTGTATGAGAAGTGACTCTGCTTTTTAAGAATAGGGTCCACTGGAGGGGGCACCATCTTGTTCCATTTTTGCATGGAGGAAACACATTTGTGGTCCTGGGGATGCAGAACTGGGCTCAGTTCTGTTCTGCAGACTATGCTGGGGGCTTGAGATAAGAGTTCAATGAGCAGGGTAGTTGCAATCAGGGCACATTATCATTAGCACAAGATTCCAGTCTTGCTTTTTGGCTGGCCAGTCAGTGGCAGAAGTGTTCTGGACATGTCCAGTAGTTTCAGTACATTTTTTGCATTTACCTTGCTTCTTTGAATTCAGCTCTGAATTTATGATCTCGTCTACAGGTAAAGCTTGTTAGCATCGATGCAGCAGAAATAGCAGATGGAAATTCGTCTCTGGTACTTGGACTAATATGGAATATAATCTTGTTTTTTCAGGTAATAAAACTTGAGTACTTAATCATAAGTGAACAATCTTCATGGTACCAACCTATTCCAGCTGAATACTGATTTTTAAGTTGATTTTAATCCTAAATAACATAATTAAGCATGCTAAACCTGAGCTTTTCCCTCTCAATATACACTAATTTTATAACTGCAGCTGCTTTCATTTTACTTCATTGGACCTACTTTGGTGTAAATAAGAGACAATTTAAGCCCTCATTTGACTTGGACCAGAATTAGAGCTTCAGATTACTACTTTCCCTTCTCTCCTGTGCCTTCTCAGGGTTGTGTTCCAGACTCCCTGGACCTGAACCAATGTCTCAGGTTTGGTTCCAGGTCACAGTTTATTTTCAATAACCTTTTCTGGATTTGGTCCAATGTAGTGGGAAATTCCATGTAGAATCACTGTCTTTGAAGACTCACTCGACATGGCAAAAATTCACAAGTGATGTAGAGGGTCAAATGAAAGATCTTGAAGGGCCTGGAGCTGATAAAACTGATTTAAGCCTGAAACTTGATTTAGTCCCAGGCTTAGATTAGAACTGCTCCCTAATCTACACATATTTTGAAACGTCCTTCAAGACAACGCCAAATTCTAATGAGCAAAGAGAGATGGAGGAAGGGTTTCTGCAAGTCTTGTAAGACTGTGAGGCTCTTTCATTCTCTTGGACTCATTTCTAAAATGGTTACAGGTTTAAAAAATAATCTCGACATTGCACTGGGGTTTCTTTCCCTGGCTGAGCTCCTCAAGCTGAACAGTGGTGCACAGCACCAGTTTGGCCAGATGGACTCACAGGCAGAGACAGCGCAACCAGAATCTGTCACCCTGGCAGCAGAGGGCATGGGGGACCTCAAAGCAGCAGAGTGGACAATTTGGACTCAAATCTATGAAAGCTGACCAAGGACAGGAGTACTGCTGCAGGTCACCACTTCTTGACTAAAAATATTTTACTCAAGCAAGTCCTGTGAAGGGAAAGAATTATTTCAGTTTCAGAAAACTAACTTTTCTTTCAAGGACATGTTTCTTTGCTTTTTGTTTAATACAAATTTGCTGACCTCAGCCTTAACCAATACCTTGCCCTTTCTGTTTCCTGGGGTTGCCAGCTGGGCTGCTGCTGGCTGTCACACCTGTGCAATACAAGTTGAGAGTTATGATGGCCAGGCCTATAATTACCTCTTAAAATTCAGTTATGGTGCTGTTATCTTTAAAGTTTGCATGAAAACAAGCACTGACTTCTCCGTGCAGTTGGTGTTAAACCACAGCACTGTGGGTTTCGCCTTTTTTTACAGATTAAGGAGCTGACAGGCAACCTCAACCGGAACTCCTCCTCCTCCAGCCTCTCCTCTGGGCCGAGTGGTCCTGAGTCAGACACATCCCACCCCAGCACTCCCAGCGTGGAGAGAAACGTGTCCATTACAGTGAAGGATCAGCGGAAAGCCATCAGAGCCCTTTTAATCTGGGTTCAGAGGAAAACCAGAAAGTAAGCTAACAAACCCCGTATGGAAAACTGTGTTTTGTCCCCTGCACGTTTGAAGCTGAAACTCTTCTCTCTCATGCCCCGCGTGTACACTGCCATGCGCTGTGGCTTCTTCTGCTTTCGAAGTCTGCAGGCACACGGTCGCTGCAGGGTGGGTATATCGCTTCAGCCATGTGTCTACAGCAGCTGTCTGACCTTGAAGCTGTGCGTGTTGCTGGCTTCATGACTTGAGTGTTAAATGTTAACTTGCACTAATCTGCTTGGTGCTGCTTAAAACAGGATCATTCCCTCCTGGCTTTTGTGCAGTCTGTTTGATATCTTTTGCTAATTAAAAGGGTAGGCATAAACAAGGGGTGAACTGAAAAAATAAATGTATTGAAAGGCTTTAGGAACAGCCTCTTAAATTATGCAGCAGCCCTGAGGGAGCTTCTTTGTGTGATGCAGAGTGCCTTGAAGGACAGAGCCTGTATTAGAGTCTCTCTTTCCTCAGAATTGAAGAGGGGAAAGGGGTGAATCTTAGGTCGTTTCTCATGAACTGTAACATTTGGGTCCATTTCCGTTGCTTAACACACCTCTCTCCTCTAATAAAAAAGCAGTTCTTTCGCCAAAGCATTTTGTCTAGTAATGCTTTAACCTAGCATAGTTCCTCTTGAGTTAAAAACTTTAGTGTAAGATGTCTAGTGCACGTGTAAATGCTTGGAGTGTATTTTACACACATTGTTATCTGAAGTGATGACTGCCAGAGAGTTCTGAAGAAGAGCATGGGTCAAACTTACTTATACAAGTTGGGTAACTGAATATTTGGGATTTTTGTCTGTTGATGGATATATGTGTCAAAATCTGCCTGCTAACACAAATGTTCTGTGTCTAGTGTTGACAATAACTTAAATACTTGGTCCTGCAGGCCACATCATCCCTTGCTTATCTCCAGTGAAGCTAAGGGTGCTTGTTGTGTAGATAAACTTGTCCCATTGAGATCCGTAGTTCACTGCTGCCAGTGCAGACCATAGAGGAAGCACGGTTTTAGTCCCAAAATAATGCTGATAATGTCTTTAGCAGGGAGGTGGTACTAGGAAAGTGAGAACCAGAGAAGTAAAGCCCATAGACTTTTCAGTCCAGTCAAAGAGTTCAAATTGAAAACATCTAATAGGAGAAAATTGTTCTTGCAACTGCACTATTAAAAACAAAATAGCGTCATTATAATCCTGTTACCAATGACGTGCAGAATTTTCTGTTCTGGGGGTGTGTTTCATTGCAAGTTTGATGGTTGTTTTTTCCTCCAAAACTTTGGGCATCTAACAAACTTGTGGTTTATACACACACTGACACCATTTGCATTTGGCAAAGCACAGTTTTCTGCTATAGAAGGCCAAGTACACAGGAATGTGAATCATTTATGCTTATGCTTTTAAATGCTTAAGTGCTGGCAGTCTTCCCAAACTATGGCATTAAAATGCTGGAGAGCAACAGAAACAGGAGTCATGGAGACATTTGATTTTGTGAATGTTAAATGTGGTTGCTGAGTTTTTGAGGGCTTTATTTTTACTAACTACTTCCTACAAGCAGGTTGATGTCAGCTGTTAGCTGCACCGATCCAGTTTGCGAATCCTTGTGTTTTATGGACGTATTTTGTGCATCTCAAAATCCCAAAAGACTTCAAATGTGACTAGTGCAACTCAGCAACCTTACTTTTAATTTTCAGGGGTCTTTGAAAATTATGATGCCTTTACTTTGGATTTTGTAACACAACCACCCATTTAAACCGTATGTAATTCTGTTCAGGTACGGTGTTGCAGTTCAGGACTTTGCCAGCAGTTGGAGGAGTGGCCTTGCCTTCTTAGCTATCATAAAAGCAATAGACTCTACTTTGGTAGACATGAAGCAAGCACTGGAGAAATCAGCTCGAGAAAACCTGGAAGATGCTTTCAGCATAGCACAAAATAAGCTGGGTGTTCCTCGGCTCCTAGAACCAGAAGGTAAAACACCTACATCAGCTTTGTTGGGAAACATTCAAACTATAATGAATTAATGAATGTTGCATTGTGATACCTACCAAAAACCCGCCAGTGATTAGACTGTTGATGTGATCAGTGTGTTGGGCTGATTGATAAGAAAAATAAAAATGAATTGGTCACTGTTTTGCAGTCATATGCTTCCAGTCATATTTGTAAGCACCTTAGAGGCAGAGATCTTACCATAGTTTTAGCTATGTACACTAGTCCTGGTTAATGTTTAGATGCTGTGTGACACCTGCATTACCAGTGGGCATTAATCACCACCCTGTTGTGCTGAGAGATGTCTCAATGCATCGGCACCATTTCGTAATGCCTACAGTCTGCAGAGACCACGTGTCACTCCAGGATGAAGTGTACGAGTCTGCTGTACCAGGAAAACGGGTAGATATCTCTTCAAATGTATCTCCATCTCCCAGTTTTTCCTTTGCAATGCATATATACAAACACGTATATTTATATATGTAAACATAAGCATATATATGTGTATATAAATATGTGTATATAAATATATGTATATAAATGGAGCTGCTTCTTGCAGTCGTTTTTACTGAACTGTACTAGTCAGGTGTTAGGCCTTGATTTTATGATTGAAAGCACAGATTGGGTGCTTTCATGGGTCACCTGTTGAAGACTGGGCCATCCTGCTAAAAATAAACCACTGTGCTGTCAGTCAGGAAGACCACTGTCTAATGGCAGTATGAGGTGGATGAAAAGGGACCTTGATCAGGGTTTAGTATGTGTTTGGAAATAGGAAAAAAGTAATGTGAGTAAGATGTTGAGAACTCTTTTGAGTACCATCAACAGTGAGAAGGACGGCGCCCTCTCTGAACTGTCAGAAAAAGAAAAGCATTTGTAGCTGTTATTTCTCTCATCATAAAGGCAGGATAAATGTCTGACGATCTGTTCCTCTGCAAGAGCATTTCAAAGCCGTGTGTGCTCAAGCCCCTTGCATCTGTCTCCATAGATATCATGGTGGAATCACCCGATGAGCAGTCAATTGTGACGTATGTGGCACAATTTCTGGAACACTTCCCAGAGCTGGAAGGGGTATGTGTTTACTCCTATGCCATGTCATTTTTTAAATTTGCTTTGCCGTACTTAATGAAGTCAGATATTGCTGTATTTATCTTGTAGGTTTCTTTCTAGACTATTTTAAAGAAACCACAAACTCAGTTTTCATTTTTCACATTTTTGCTAAATCAGTCAAATGGGCTTTCACGGGCGATCACTAAAATTCTTTAGGTAGAACCAGGCTCTTAAACATTTGCACCCAACTGTAACTTTCAGAGGTTAGAACTGGTTACATAGGGCTCTACTGCTTTGCTATATTAGTCTCAGAATAAGGCTGAAATTTCTCGCTTCATCTATGATAATTAATTGGACTTTGAATTATATTTTGACTTCTGTCTTCTCCAGTTTGAGGGCCACAATCAATCTGAATTTAGCAGGTACCAGACACAAGATACCAGAGGCTGAATCTTGTCAATGCAGCAGTCAAAAGCACATGCTGTAAGCATGAAATAAACTGCAGCTTACAGGACCAGGACTATAATGCAGACTTCATCAAAAATAAAGAATTGAGGAGGAAGCAGGGACTGACAGTGTCAGGGACTGACAAAGGTCTTTTGGAGAAACAGAGGATAAACTTATAGAGGAATTAAAGGATAGGAGACAGAAAACTTGAGGAAAAATGGGAAGTCCCAGGAACTGGAGAAGACATGCATAAGTTGAAAAAATGTTCTGGAGGCTGCTCATACTTCCAGGCAACCCTAGTTCAACATAGTCTTTTTGGTTTGAAAGTGTTCCCAAGGGAGTCAGTGTCCCTTGAGTATCTGGGTAAGTTTTTGTGCTAGAGTATATGCACATACATGACGGTTCCTACTCAAGAGGCATTTCCTCTTATTTCTTGACTGAATGTTCCTGTTGGTATGTATTTTGTAGCTCATAAAATTGGTAGGCATTACTAAAGTCACTGGAATTAAAATTATTATAATATTCTAATTATGATTATTAGATTAGATGAGCATTAAGATTTGTTGGCATTAAGACTTGTCAGCATTTCAATGGACAAAGAAAAAAAGCTGACTTTTTTTTAAAACCAGTCTGTTGGAATGGAATAATCTAGTATATTAATCTACTTCACAGTGGATTTAGTGAACTTGTTAGATTTATTTTATTCTCAGGGTTTGGGGTTGTGTCAAAAAGTCAAGTCAGTTGTCGCCACAGATGCAGCAAGGAGAGATGAATGCATTAACAACTGAAAAGCAGGCTTGTCTGCATTCTAATCTATCTGTATGAGTGGCTTCTTGACATTGACCTTTGTTCAACTCACTTGACTTGCCAATTGGTTTCCCTGCTTTCAAAATAAGTGAGTCATTAATTGGCCATTCACAAAGTAATGAGGTGATGGGCTAAATAGTTACCCTGTCTGTAGTGTTTGGGAAAAGTAAAATGGTATTTGAGGTATGATTTGTCTTTTAATGGTGTATTGTCACTTATAGGAAGACTTTACAGATCCTGACAAGGAGCTTCCAATCGAGTCCACGTACGTCCACATCAAAGACACACCTTCAGAAAAGGAAGGCAAAATCTTGATTTTAAGTGAACGTGAAGAAAACATGTATACTGTTAATCATGAAAGGAGTCATCCTGCTCCTCCAAAGGTTCATATTCATGACACACCTGAGAGAATCCCATCAGAAACCGTTCCTGAAAAATGTAATGGGAAACTGAGTCAAGTGTTAGGTGATGCACAGGAAACGTCTGAAGAGGAGCCTCAGAGGCCTACCTCACTGAAAATTACAGGATCTGTCAGTTTTGAATCCAATTCCTCTTGGGAGGTTCTAAGTGATAAATTCATGCCAAGTGAAGGGGGCTTATCCGACGATCCACTGAAACAGAACAATGACCTTTCTCCAGCTGTTCTGACAGATCAGAAAAATTCTGTTGACTCTTTTGAAGACTACTCTGAAGAATTAACTAAAGAAACCTCTACTGAATATGACAATGAAACTAAGAGCCTTTCAGCCAATACTTCTTCTCTGAGTCCATTATCCTGGACTTCAGGTATACTTACAGATGAATCTATAAATAAAGTAGAAGAGAGCAAACCGCAAACTTCAATTCTTTTACCAGAAGATACCTCAAAACAAGAAGATACACATAAGTATGTCCTTCATCTTCTAAATGAGGAAATACTGAAACTTCCACAAAATGAACATACAAAGCAATCACCTATCTTTGAGACAACAGAAACTAACCATTGTTCACTCAATGGTTCTAATCGCAAAAGCCAAGGACTATCTACACAGCATGAAACATCTGATGACTCTCTCTCAGATGTACCTAAAAATCTAGAGGACCTGGACAGCTGTGATGAAGCTGAGTCTTCAGATGATGTGCTACCCAGTTCTTCAAAAGTATCTGTAATACCCCATGATCTCTTTTATTATCCACATTATAATGTTCCCATATCAGCAGTTTTGGATGCTTACCTTGAGCCTTGTATTGAAGGTTACGGTACTGGAAATGACAAAGCTTCTTCTGAAGCAGTAACAGATGTGTTACATGAGAAGGGCTTACCAGGACAGGACTACAAGGAAGATGCTCCAGAGCTAGACTTAGGGAATAAGCTACGTGTCCCTCCCTCAGAAACAGATACTGAGAATGGAGAGGAGGAAATAACAGATATTAACAGCCATATGAATTCTTCTGATGAAGAAGTGCCATTACTAGTACAAGAAGAGTTAAAAATTGAAAAAGATGGCAAAAAGGACACCAACCATCAAGATTCCACTATTCCACAACATCCTGAGGTATTTTATTTTTTATTACAGCATTTCTTTGTGTACATATGGAGGATTAGCATCTGACCTCAGTGGTTTTCATTTGCTTTCATTTTGCAGTGCTTTGGAGAAATATGTAAAATGTACTTAGTTTCCTGTCCAGTAACGCTGTTTGCCACAGCCCTCTACTGGAATGAATGGAATTGCAGATTCCCAAGATCATCTAACATTAAAAGAGATAATAAGCCCTAATACTGACAGTACTGCAAAAAAGTAAATTTTAATTATATTTTAAAGTAGGTTGAGGCTCCCGTATAATCCCTAGGCATAAAAGGTTATCACAGGGGGTATTTTTAATGAGATCAACAGAAAATAGTATTGCTGATGTATAAAGGATATAGGCAAAGGTAACTTTTGTCTGAATCCAAGTAAGTTGGCCTACAAAAACTTAAAACCAATTTGAGTAGGATAAGTTACGTGGGTAAAATGAAGGCTTCTCTACCCTGGAGGAGAGCGGGGGAATTTTTGGTAATTATTCTGTGTATTCGGTTTAGGCAATTTGCTATTGCAACTCTTCTTGTAGACACTGATTTTGAATAGTTTCACACGTTTTCCAGTGCAGTAATTTTAGACAGTATTTTTCAGGAATGAGTGTCCATTTAATGTTACTCTACATGTTGCTTAGACAAGTTGGTTGGACATGGTTTGGTCCTGACACTTACTAGAGTAATAAAATCAATTTGCTGTTAGCTTCAAAGACTAATTGGAAATAGATTTTAAAAAGTCTTAGCAGATTACTTCAAATAGCCATGTCTTGCCATGACTTCGTGTATAAAAAGACCTGACAACTAATTGTATGTATGTTGAACTGATGGGACTTTACAGCTCAATATATCCAAAATGATTTTCAATAAATGCATTGGTTTTTCTTCTCTTTAGTGAGACTTTCAATCTTGTACTGCATGCAGTTTAGCATATGAATAGGCTACACCACTAAGATATTTAGAAGGGCAGGGAAACAGTCTTGTTGTCTAATGCAAAATATTTCTTAATTTCAACAGGCCATAGTAGAACACCTAGAGGATTTATCAATAGCCATAAAGAGACCAGAAAAAAGTAGTAATAGGGAGGAAGAAGGGAAAGATATGATCAAAGCAGAAGACTTGCAGATCTCAGAAGTTGCCACTACTGCTTTGTCACAAGATAAACTGGCAGAAGTTGCTGATCATCAGGAATTTACCAGGTATTTCACATTAACTTTGTCTTAAATACACCTATCTGGTATGAATGCCTGGTCTTTTGAAGCGTGCCCTGTCCTCTGGATGTTTCTTGTAGACTCATCGACTTCTTCCTGTGTTTATCTTAAAGATGTCAAGTGATTCAGTGCCAGTGGGACTTGATTTGTCTTTGCTATACAAATTTTGCTATGCAAAACCCAACTGGAATGCCAGTGCATTTTAAATATGGCAGTGTTATAACTTTTTCCAACAGAAAGCATGTTTTGTAATGTAGATTAATTGATTCATGTGCATTGTGACACTATGTGGAAGCGTGATACTGCTTCATTCCAACATATATTTGTTGGCCTTTTTTCTGTCTCTGAACAAGTGAACAAGATTGCAGTAGGTTGACCTTTGCTGGCCACCAGGTGCCCACCAAGCCACTCTCTCACTCCCCATCCTCAGCAGGATGGGGGGAGAAAATAAGATTAAGAACTCATGGGTCAAGGTAAAGGCCACATGCAGAAGTAAAGCAAAAGGAGACAAAAAAAAAATTATTCTCTACTTCCCATCAGCAGGTGGTGTGCTGGGAAGCAGGCCTCAGCAGGTGTAGCACTTGCTTCAGAAGACAAATGGCTTAGTAAGGAATGTGTATGTGTCCCTCTGCCAGCTTCCTCCTTTCTCTTAGTTTTTATTGCTGAGCACTAACATCACATGTGATGGAATATCCCTTGGGTCAGTTTGGGGCAGTTGTCCTGGCTGTGTCACCTCCGAACCTCTTGCCCACCCCCAGTCTACTGGCCTTTGCGGGGCGGGTTGGAGAGAGCGCCTCGGTGCTGTGCGAGCCCTGCTCAGCAACAGCCAAAACACCAGTAGGTTATCAGCACCATTTTAGCTACTTACACAAAGCACAGCGCTATATGGGCTGCTATAGGGAAAGTTAACTGCGTCCCAGCCAGACTCAGTACAGAGACACTCAGCTAATTGTACTCCATTCACTTCTATTCCCTCTTTGTTTTAATATAGTTCTTAGGTAATGTATTTGAGTGGGTCATGAACTGTAATTTGTTGATGCTTAGCACTATAGCACTCCAATGAATTTGACTTTTCTTAGAAAAACCCATTGTCTCCTTCAAGCCTTCTGTTCCCTGCAAGGTCTGCCAATTTTTTATTTATACAGACAGAGGTACACTCTCACTTAAATGTCAATGATCTCAAAGGTGCAAAAACCCTATCAGATACCATTTTCCAGAAAAGAGTCCAATTTGAGCATGTGGATTTTTTTATCGTGGGTCAGATTTTCCCAAAGCTATTTTTTATAATGTTACTGATAAATTCAAGTCCATATTTTAATACATGCAAGAATGCGTATTTTTGGTTTTGCATAGCTTAAAATTAGCATGTGCAATTGCAGTGGCTCTCTTTGAAGTCAAAACAAAACTTAAGCTTTATGAATTTAAA
The DNA here is from genome assembly GCF_949628215.1 of Phalacrocorax aristotelis. Classification (NCBI taxonomy): domain Eukaryota; kingdom Metazoa; phylum Chordata; class Aves; order Suliformes; family Phalacrocoracidae; genus Phalacrocorax; species Phalacrocorax aristotelis. Next base: position 21,879,913 of record NC_134284.1, on the reverse strand, counting down.
AACTTTGCTTTTACATGCATTTCAGAATCCGTGACAGTGATTCCAACATTTATCTCCGGAAAAAATCTCCTAATACTTCTGAGGAGGTAAGTATGTGGATATTTACCTATCGCTGTTTCTCTATTTCTCTTAAACTCCAAAAGTTCACATACCGTATATATATATAAAACTTTTATATACTGTATATATATAAAGCTTATATATAAAGCTCTGCAATAATACAAAAGCCCTGTGACTTCCAATAGTTTTTGTGCCAAAACCAGGCATAGCTGTAAAGCTTTACTGAACTCTCCTAAATATACGGAACTGAACCTTATTGAACCATGAACAAGCCTACAAAGGAGCACCCAATACTACAGTTAAATCTGTTATAACTTCGAGGCTTATTTGGTTACAAATGTATGGCTGTAACATTTTGCTTCTTCGAAGCTGCCTTTTTTTGCTGCTCCAGTTTCTTTTAGTTTGTGCATTCTCTGTGTGTATGTTGGTGTCCTGGTCACAGCCCTGCTAAAATGCTGTGTGTCTCCTGAAGAGCACCGTTTATGAAAGATTGGGCTCTTTCCCTCTCCTTCACAGTAGCAGTGTACTATATTATCTCAATAGCAGCAGCTAACCCTAAAAGAATTTTAGTTGTAATGTGAAACTGCATCCTTAATAGCAGATGAAATTCATATTGGTTTCTTGAGAGCACACTATACAACTGAGCTCTGGATTTTTATTTTTTACGTCAGAAGGAAAGGACAGCTTCAGCAATCTGGGCACAATGAGCAAGGATAGGAATATGGCTCTTCTCAGCACAAGATAAAATTCTGACCATCTTGGAGTTTTCAAGAAATGCTGCCACCTGTGTTCAATGAAACTGAGGTTTCAAACAGATGCTTTAGTTTTGCTGTGCTGTCAGAGCTACTTGAAATATATATAAATGAGGGGAGCTTTATTCAATTGAATGAAAGCAATTGAAAGCAAAAAAAATCATTTTTTTTCACAACTTTTTTCCTTTTCTGTGTGCGTACCAGACTGCAGTGGTGGCTGTTCTGGCAGGGAATAAATTTGTAAGCACATTTCCATTTTATTTGAGCAAACGTTAGACATACTGTAAATAAAATACACACACAATTATCATCTTTGTAAGATGGTGAATTTTTTTTTATATATATAAACTTTTCCTGGTTTGTTTCAGGAGACCTATAGTGTAAATGAGCAGGAGATGACAGATATGGGTGAAAATCCATTAATCATCAGGTGAGTTGTTCTTACTCAAAGCCTTTTGCAAGGAATCCATAACCTCCAGGTACTTCTAACAAAGTTACAAAGGGAAATGAAAATTAACTATAATGGTAGAGACTGACTGGATAACTTGTGTAATGGCTCAGAGTCCATATTTCCCGTAGGTGTAAGATACAAAACTTCTTTATTGCTCCATCTCCCCCTTGACTAAAATGCTTTTGCTTGACTTGAGAGGAAAGATTCAGCTGCCTAAGCAAGACTGTGAGCACTTTCCCCACAGGGTGGATACTTCAGATCAAGAAGAGAGTGGGAGGACTTCAAATATGAGGCCCTCTGGCAGTGATAACTCTTTCCAGGTTTGGAAGACCGTCAAGACAATGTTTAGTGTGGTCAGTGCTAGGGAAAGAAGATTCTTCAGCGGAGTTCTGGCCTCTGTTAGAGCACCCACGAGTTTTTATAATTTGTATATGTGTTTAGTTTAGACTTAGGGTGATGGATCCTGAACATAGAGTGTGTATCCCGTTGGTATTAGGGTCTACATACCTATAAGAGTCAAGGATTGCTCTAGGTTTACCCTCTCAGTTGACAGAGAATGATACCTCCCAGAACTTCTACATTTAAATGCAGAAAACACACAAAAGATTATTGGGATCCTGTGTCCTGGTCTCACGCTTCTGTTAAAAAAAATACATGAATAGCTGTCACCATTATTCCTGTTTGCTGACTGCTGATATTGAGCAAGTTCTGTGTAATACTCAGGGATAGAACCAGTGTAATATCTGAGCAAGTAGGATGCCCCAAGCCAGAAAAAGGACTTATTAAGTAACAGACCAAAAACCAGTTTTCTCCAAAAGTAGATTAAAAAAAAGTCTACCAGAGGGTGATTCATATAGTATTATAAAATTATAAAATGAATGTACCATCTTGTGCATTTTAAGTAAGGCCTTTTCTTGTCTTTGTGAGCGTTCAGTGGGGCTGGCAGGTTCCATCAGGCTTTGCCCTTATGAACTACAGCTGGAATTTTGGAAAGTTGGAATTTTGGAGTTGTCCTACAAAACCCCAACTGCTAGTTGGTTTCTGGAACTCTTGAGCTTTTTCTGTTTAATGTTCTGGTGTCTGACATGAGCAGCTCTGAAAGTAGATGACTTGGGGAAAGTATATCAAGTCAGATACAGTGTATAAATAAAATTGTGAAAGTGTGATATGTGTTGCCCAGAGCTATGTTTACTGTTCTGAATATAAAAGAGCATCTTTTTGACAGATGGGAATCACCTTACATCAAAGGACCATACTGTAATGGCATGTATTTAAACTACCTAAGAATTTGTTCAGAGTTTTCAGATTATTAATTGCTGTGTACATTGGCTCCTAAGGGAACACACTGCTAAGCCCATTATGCACCTCATAGTCTGGCTTGGACTTCAACTGACTAGATTAAAATGGTTCATTAAACTGCTGTCTTTGATTCTGCCCTCTGATCTCTATGGTAAGTATTAACAGTGAGGGTTTTTTCTTCTTTTTCCTGCCTCTTACCAAATACTCTCCTGTTTTCAGGAAGAAAAAGGACTTGGAAGCAAGTGAGACTCCAGCACCAACTCATGCGGTTACGATTGCTGAGCAGCCAGAGCTATTCTACTTCATCATTTTCTTCTGGGTGCTGGTCTACTGCCTTTTACTCCTTCCACAGCTTCTTAGCAACAAAGTTTGATCTCCGTGAGGTGTGGAAAAATAAAGGACGGTGGCTGGATTGCTTTGTGTATCTGCATATGAATATGTCCCTTCAGGTGAAGCACAAACAGAAATGTAGGACCTGGTATTTGTGTTTATTATCAGGTTGTCCTCAATTCCTCTACTGTTGTGCTATGACAGTGTCTAAGCACATTTTATATTATGGTAATTGTGTAAATATACATAAAAATTACTGATTTAGTAGATGCAATTTTGTACATTTGTGCCTTGCTTTATAAGATGCTAAATCAAACCAGATAATTATCAGTAGAAATATGAACAATTCAGAGCTCTAGTCTTCAAAAATTATTCTTCTGGCTTCATTTACTAATGTAGGGCCTGACAGCTGTGGAAGAGGGGTGGTGTTGACTTGCCCATGAATCTGGCCCACCTGCAAGGGCAAGGCTAGAAATGCTTCCTCACATTTTCCATGGAATTCTTCAGGACAGCTGGAAGCAGAGCAGAGCTGCAGGTGGTGGAACATGCTGACCACAGGAATTGATTACAATTCCAGCAGCAATCCAGTGGAGCAACAAAATCAGGCTGAGAGTTTATTTAGGTAGGGGAGTTTGGTTTTTTAGTATATACATTCATTTTTATCCTGCACCTTTTGTTATGTTTAATTTGCAGGAATATATTGGGTGTGGAGAGGTGTGAAGAACACACATGCTAGCTGCTTCTTAGGAGGAATCACAGAGGAAGTCTTAGCCCAGAAGCTTCTGTAGAGAATACCTGCAGAAATACACTTTTTGTACGTTCAAAGATGGTGGCCAACTTTGAAAACAAGCTTAATAATTTTATCAGGAACAGATACCATGGTTTTGAGTTTTAGTTTTTGGGTTTTGTTTTGTTTTTAAGTACGTCACTCTTTCTGACGCTGCTTCTGCTTCCTTTTCTCTCCTGCTTTTACTTACCAGATAATGTAAAGATTTCTCTTTTTTGAAGATACAAAAAATAATAGGTAACGTAATTTGTTGAGGCTGCTGCTAAGGCACAAGTGCATGGTAAAAGGGTTAGAAATATCCCTTAAGTGCCCAAATCAATAGAGACAGAAATGACAGATGTAAAACTAAATACAGAGAAATGTTGACAGCCGGTATTGACTTTGTAGTGCAACTGAAGACTCCTGTGGCTTGTCCATAGACACAGTTGAGCCACTTCCGCATCTTGCAACTTTTGTCCACATCAGTGATCACTGCAGGATATTTGATGTAGGATTTTTGCCAGAGAAGTTGTAACCATGCATTAAAGGACAAAAGATAAGCCTTCAAATTCAATTTAATAGCAGTAACTTTGTGTGACTTTCAGTGAAGTCACTATTTTTCATCGGCACATTTTTAGTTTCCTAGTATGCTTCATGAGACTATGTCATGTCGCTGCTTCCACCTGAAAATTCATAAGGTTGACTGCAATGTGCTTCATAAAATGAGGGGTTCATAATTTACACTGAGTGAAAGTTAAAACGTGTGGCTGTAAGTTTTACATATTTTGTTTTAGCATAAGGTGTATCTCTGCCCTGGCTTAGTTTTCAGCTGAACTAATAGTACCTGGTGTCAGGACACATCAGAATGTATAGCAACTTATTTGCAGGTATTTAAAACCAGTTTGTGGTCATGTTATCTGCTGGGGTAACCCTAACCATCTATCATACTTAATTCTTTTTGATAAGCTTTTTGTTTCCCTGAGGTTTTTCTTCCGAGTTGCAGTTAGAACTCAATAGCAGCAGTGCACAGCAGATCTTAAATACTGAAGGTAAAATTCTGAACCTCTTTCAGTCAACAGAAAGCTGAAATCTTTCCTATTCTGTCCTGTCACCATTGGCTAGAGCTGGATTCACCCCATGAACCTAAAACTAAGATCCTTTGTGCTTGGTGAGGAACAGATCCAAACTTCCGAACTCAATTCAGTGTAAATCAACATAAGTAAAAAAACCAGTCTTTCATCCTGCCAATGGAAGACAGTGATTCTTTCTTCCAAAAGAAAACCTACATTAGAATTTTTGAAGATGCTTTCTCGAAGCAGGCTAAAATATAACACTGAAGGGCTAGTGCTTTTTCTCTGAAAGAATAAAACTTAATATAAGAAACTTTATCTCCTTATCCTGAAAACAAGTGAATACCAGGGTAGGACATGGCAGCTATTGAAAAGCAGCAGGTAGCAATGTATATTACTTCGGAGCAAAAGCGCTGACAGCTTTTCATTATGTGCCACTCTTAAGAGGCTCCCTTGGTTTATGGCAACTTTTTCTGAGCCTTTGTGTCTTGCTCTCTGGTTCTTCCATGTTTCTTAGTCTTCAACAGAGATTATCAGTAGTTGGATTACAGTCTCTTCATAGAACTTCACAACTATCAAAGTTCAATCAAGTCAAGTAATCTCCCTTCTGTATTGTCTCCTTCCGGCTAAGAAAATTAATCAGAATGAGGAGGTCTTTGGATGTCTCACCTAATCAACAGACATCCATAAAGAATGAGAAGGTGAATGGGAATGTACTGATGCCGTTTTCATTACACAGTATTTTATTCCAAGAGGGAGAAAACCCAGTGTTTCTTTCTTACCTGCCACTGATGAACAGTGACTGAACAGTGAAACGAGCAGTTCAAATCCAGCAATTGTCTTGATCTTCTCACCTAACGTTTAAATGGATGTATGCTTTCCAGCCTATCCCATTAAGAGATGGAGATTGTTTCTTCTATGCAAAGTAGATAAAAAAAGTACTAAATTAGTCTAAGATACTTGGTATTAAGTCGCTTTCCACATTTGGGTTTGTTTGGCTGTGTTTTTGCTATAACAGAAGCAGTGCCATGGGTAAGAAGATCCAGGATAAAGAGTTAAGAGTCATTATACTGGTATGGTCAACGGTTCTTGGAAAGAGACTGAACTCTTCAGGAGTTCTGCCATTACTTGGAACTGCAGAAAATGACATCTGCGTAAAGAGCAGCTTCCCCCACTTAAACTGACTTGTAAGCCTGCATCTGTTCTTCCACAGTGCAAGATCCTATCCCTCAATGCAAGTGCCCTATTCTGAAAACATTGCTTGTTGTTAGACTTTGTGTCCTTGCTGAGCTTTCAGTCTAAAAGCCTGGTTGCGAAGCATTTACTAAGGCAAAGCCTGTTTTATCTTGCTGTCTAGAGGACTGGCTTAAGGTAGTGGAAGTTTTAAAGGCTGGTGAGCAACCTATCATCTATCTGTTTTCCAACAGATATGTGCACTGTCTGAATAAGGAAATTTCCCCTGAATTTTTGCCTGGGTGTTTGAAAAATCCTAAGCTTGAACGGACCGCATTTGGTATTTTGATTTAGCAGCAGAATTCAGACACACAAGGATACCGATCTGTTAAGACCGTTTCTAGAATGTGTTTTTGTTGAGCAAACGTGTGGATAGCAGAGTATTGTGAAGTGTAAGTGTCAGGGAGTGCTTGAGGATCACTGGATAAAGGTGTTCACAGAAGCACCGTTAAAGACTGAGGCACAACTATAATAGGATGGTTCAATGTTACTGTAGTCATGTAACTTAACTGCAGTGTGTTTGATTGTGATTTTATAGAAAGCACAAGGAAAGACAGGCTATTAAAGACAGCACCCCACTAAATATTTATGGGGCAGATGTCTTGGAGTTGAATAAATTAGAAGTGTCACGTAACCTACAAACTGAATTGAATATAGCCTTTGCCAAATTGTAGGAAATGACTGGTGCAAAGATAGGGCGAGCACAGATTACAGTAAAAAAATGACAATCACTTTTCAATGCCGTGAATATTTTTGATGGATTGAGCTCTAAAATGTATTTTTAGTGAGTTTCTAGATTGTAATGAATGTGTCTACATAATTTTATGCAAAGCTTGAGAGTTCAGCTGTTTTAAAATGATTTTTTATATAGCAGTGATTATTTTATCTATTTAATAGAACTGTAAAACCATTTTAAAAGTACATGTAAAATTCTATGTATGTGATATGATTATTTATTAATTATGACTTATGAGAATGAACATTGAGCTATGCATCAGTTGTGTCATCCATTCGAAAACGAAACTGCGAGCAGGAGAAGAGTTTTTAATGAACAGTAGACCTGAAAAACATGGGAAATGATTGAATACAATTGTGTGATTCTCAAAGCTGCATAGCAATATCTCATCTTGTGATGTTGAACTTTCAGCTAAAGTTGCAAAATATATTGAGTGATTAAGCTACTTTCTTCCATTAAAACTTCCTGAGGCTGAAATTTCTACACGTTGATATTTGGTGTCTAAACACACTTAAATCCTCTACATCTTCTCGAGACTCTCAATTAACTCCAGCTCAGTACGACTGTAACTTCTTTATCCAAGTAGTGCTCCACTGAGTTTAGGGGAGTGCCATGCAATACCCAGTCAATTTTTTACGGTTTTCTGCACCAACCCCCACAGAATCAGAGCTTTAGAAGATTAATTTGGCCACTGTATGTGGTATCATATTCAGCCATCTAACAAGATAATAGTTAGAACTGTGCATTAGCACTGATGCTAGCTTTAAGTACTTGGAGTCCCTTCTTGCCAAGAGCAAATTTGAATGCATCCAGTGATGTGTTCAGTTCCTCTACTTCTGCGGAAGTCAATGCAGCACATTTGTGTGCTAAGCACACACTACAGGATCTGGCCCTGAGGGGACCTAAATCCAAGTTAATCACATAGGCCAGGAAGTAGCTGAAGCCTATGCATTGCCCTTAGCGCTGGATCCCCTCAAATCCGATGTACACAAACAATGCCACTGACTTCAGTTAACCCAGCTGTATGCATAGCATTTGTTTGGCTAAACTCTGCAGGATCAATCCTCTCTTTCTTTTAGGAAGTTAACATCTACTTCCATTTTTGATTACGAGAACAGCAGCGGGAACCAATGGCTGGAAGATGAGGGTGAGGTTACAGGCTGGAATGTGGCCGTGAAAGTTCCCAGTCCGCACTGACAATAGGTTGCCCGCTGTTTTCCACTGAGCTAATAGTAGTGCATCTGAATGGAGATAAAAAAACCCTAAATTTTTGAAATTCCACATTGTACTTTTTTGTCAGGTAAATAACATCAAATTCTTCCCCTCAGCATACCGCTGATAACACCAATTTACAGCTGCCCAACTTAGAATTGCTCACGTTCCAGGTTTGTATCTAAACAGGACTTGCAGTATGGCGTGTTCCCACCCACACTGCCCCAAGTTCATGAAGCTGTTCCTGCAGAAGGATGGGAGGTATATGCACATTAAATGACATGGAAAAGTCATATTCTGAACAGCATATCTTGCTTACTCTGTCCACTGCTTGACACAACTCTAGAGCTCACAGAGGGTGAAAAATGAATCCTTTTATTGTCAAGTGCCATACCCATTTCAGGGTTATCACAACTAAAATTGTACAACATCAAAGTATTTCTTTCCTCCTCTAAATGTGAGACACGGAAAACTTCCTTCCACCTCAGTGGCACTTTTGATGACTCCTTCCAGGCAGCTGCTACTGCTGATATTGGAAAACAAGACCTGTTTTTATTTTCTCACCATGAGGGGAATATCTAGGTTTGCATCTCTGGAAAATAAAATTGGCCCCGGGGTGATTAGTATACAACTTTCTTCATGAAAAGGTTAGAAGGGCAATAAGAATAATTAATTTTACCTTGCTGGGAAATACTAAATCCTACCATTCCAAGAAAGACTAGATCCTGGTCTTCACTGCTGTGTTCAGGTCAGGTAATATTTTATTCTGAAAGTAGTTTCGTTACTTTCCCTGGGCCTTCCTGGAATCTCTTTGATTCACAGAATAGATTTTCTCTTTGACCGATGACCAATCCGTACAGGGGGGTCCTGACCTACGGCCATTGTTAGACTGTAACAGAAAATCACACGTATTTAATTAGAAGTGCCGCACAACTTTCAAATTATGTGCTACTTATTTTTTGACAGAGCTAATGCAGTCATTTTTTAATGCCAAATAGCCTACACAAGTCAAATGAGTCTATTTTTATTGTAATAAAAAAAACCTGAACTCCTGCTTTTGTCTTGAACAAAACAAAACATATTTTATTAGGCATACCACTTTGTGCTACCGTATTCTTCTGTGTAAAAAGCTGAAGAAACTGTTTTACCCTTCTTGTTAAAGTTCTCCAGTTTAAAAGGTAATCTGTAAAATGCTAGTTTGCTAAAGAGTTAATGGGGGACTTCTAAGCTGAAGAAATATTGTAAGGAATGGAATATTTAAAATATGTGTTTCTCTTTGGGAAGTGGTGAGGAATGATGCTTATTTAAAAGAGAACAAATGCTGGGAAGATTTGAGTGGTATCAAAAGATATGCTGAAGGAGATGTGTTCTTGTGTACTTTCAAATACATTTCTTCTGAATGCTTTCAACCAGTGCTTTGTATTGAATGTTTGCACTTGTGCTCAGAGCTAATTTTTGTGAGAAAGAAATATATTCTTGTGTATAGTTGGTACGCTAGAAAAGAAAATGTTTTTAGAAACTGTTATGCTGTAATAAGAATAGTATTTACTAGAGAATAGTTCCACTTTATTTTATAAAATCTCCAGTTTTGAAATAAATGGACAGGCTTCCTGTACATAATCTGTTAAATCTGTGGGTTTGTCCTTTTCCTCCCAAGAAAATATCTTCAAACATCTCAGTTCAGGAGAGGTCACCACTTTGGTTGTATTTTATTTATTCATTCATTATTATAATTATATTACATAATGTATATAGTATATATTTATATTATATATAATATAGAAATTATTATATATTATTTTTATGTATTCATTCATTTTCATGTCCAGAAATGATACTCGCTTTTTAGCAGGGAAGACCTCAATAAATAGAGTAAATTCATAAAGTGCATTGTTCCCCCACCTACCCAAAACGTTGCTTTCAGTTTTAGAGGAAGAATCTAAACTTTTATTCTAGTCAACAGACAGAACGAATTTTAATTTTTATAACGGTGAAGACTGAGTAATTTATTAATGCACAGAAATTGGCATTATAAAGGCAATCACGGGGAAGCTGACAAAAACAGTTGCGCTGAATTTTATACTGTTCTTGCGGTTCAGTTTGTCTGGCCTGTCTCTATGTCAGTGTTTAGAGTTGTGGATTAGTAAATTCCTAGGTGCAGTACTGAGTCATATTTGCTGTGTTCCTCCCCCTACACCTTAATTCCCTTTGCAGTATATGAGAAAAGGAAAATAAAGTACGACAGAGATGCAGTACAGTTCAGAATCGGCCCCACGATCGGTCTCCTGAAAAAGATACCTAAACTGGATAAACACAGAGAAGGAAACAGTGTATGGGGAATGGAATGGGAGTGCTTCTTCTCTAATTAAAGTTTGGCTGGAATCACACTTTAGGAATTGTATATGTTCCTCTCTTCCTTCTGCAAAATCAAATGTGCTTCTCACCACCCCTGCAGTGGCTGGTACCTGCCTATGGGGCCATCCTCCCTCACACCCGGTGCTTGTAGGTAGTAGGAGGATATTCATAAAGCTGTTGAGAATTTGGGATATTTGATAAGTCAGTCCTGACCTCCTTACCATAACTTTAAAATCTCCAGACACAATTTGAGACCAGTAGCTTTTATTGGTGGCAGGAATCACGCATCAGTGGAGAATACAAAGTTTGTGATTTCTTTTTTTTCAGTTGAGTTATTGTTTTGTAACTGACGCTGTGATTAGGAATATCAAGTGGACTGTGGGGGTAGCGAAGTTCAAATGTTCCAGATGGGAACAGAGTAAGTTTTTCCAGAGGTATGGGATCCAAATTTTTGTTGAAACTCAAATGCAGTAAGAACGGGAATTGTTGGACTTGATTTCTTTCCCCTGCTCTGTTTTAAAAGTAATTCTGATAGAAACTGTAAAAATTATCTCATCATTGTTGTGAAAACACAATTTTTGTTGCTTGAAGAAGACACAAGCAGAGCACAGGAAACAGCCATCTGACTCATAGCAGCAATAAAGACAAACACAGGGTTCATTTCAGGCACGGAACCATAAGCAAGTCCCCATACCGTGGGTGCATGTTGTGGTTGTGTAGGAACCCTGACCCCCTAAGGGTAACCTGTGGACGCGATGCACTCATTCTGGTCGCTAGTGTATATTAACACCTTTGGTCTCCCTTTAAAGCGTACGTTACCCAATGGGTAAACACAAGCCAGCGGGGCAAGCATACCTTCAAATTGCTGGGCAGATTTAACAAAGCCTTACGCTTGAGCTTTCTGTTAAGACACCAATATGCAGTAATAACTTTTCCTTGAGTTGCTCTGCCTATTGATGCTACCAGGATTATTTCCAGGATAGTTCATTGCAATAATTTATGAAATGCCTTCTAGTGACTATTCCTTGGTAAGACAGTACCACCGGCAGGTCTCTGTCCTTGCCAAACTGTACGCTTTACCTCGGAATATCATGTAACATATGATCAAAGCAAAATGTATAGCTCCATCTACTGTAAGTATTTTGAATTGATTATTTTTGCATTACTTTTTTAAGGATGATCTGTACCCTGGGGAACTGATTTTTCACTTTTCTTGTACATATTTTCTGCATGTAAGCAAGAATCAGCCTAAATACAGCACCTAATTACGTTTATACGTTGCAAAGTGGTATTTCTCAGTTCTCAGGCAAAAAGGTGCACAAAAAAGTGTATTTCAAGGACATTAAGAACTTTTGTTAATTATTGTAGATAGATTTTTTGTACTGACATTGCAGCTGCTTGTGAAATGCAGAAATTACATGACTTGCTTCAGTCAGCGATGGATGAGGAGAGAGTCCCAGTTACGCTTCTGCTAAGTGACGGCTTTTCACAATCAGGAACAGCAACATTATTTTAGACAGTGTTCAGCAATGCTAAGAGTGAATGGGTTGATATCCCTTTTTTTATACTGATTGTAAAAGGCAGACCTGCAGTTTAGAGGTCGAAAACGACACTAAAGCAGTTAAAAATATTGAAGTTTCTCTTGCAGTAGGGAAAACATTCTTATTTAGTGTTTTTAAGTCTGGGGCACTGAAGTGTGAAAGCACGCCGAAGAATTTAAATAGCATCTTGGCGGGGAACAAAAAGTTTGTGCAACCTAACACCTTTCTAAAATCGCAGCTCCAGTTTTAGGAATGGACTCTGTTCAAAATGCGTTCGTTTGTTCTTTCTTCCAACTTCCTTCTCCATAATCATACCTGCAGCTTTTTCTCGTAATACACTGCAGATGTTATTATTAGCACTGTGGTTTAAAATGTTTGCAACTGCTCTCTGCTGCAGTGATCACAGCTATGAACTGAAAAAACCTGGTAGCCAGACTAGGGGCTGTTTAAGAGGAAAGTCTCGAGCTAAGTTTTCTCAAGTGGGGTGCAGGATAGACACATCCTTTCTTGGTCAGAAACTTGAATGCAACCCCTCAGCCCGTATCTTCTCTGTAACTGCCAGCTTGTTTCAAAGTGCATTATTGAAACAGCGTGACACAATGACAAAACAGCATCATGGCTGGTATCAACAGGAGGGAACAACAGAGGTCACCATTGTCTCACGGGAAGGAATCTCCTCCGAGTCCATTTTAGAACCTGATGAGACATGTAGAGCCAAAAAGCACAGAGCCTGGTTTCCACTGGCATGGTTACACAGCTCTGTAGCATTAGCAAAAGCAATTACTTGTGACACAGTGATTTTTTAAATTGCAATTTTCCTCTTTTCTAACCCAAACACAATTTCTTCTTACTCAACAGGAAAAAAACAGAAACAACCCCCCATCCCTCACTGATATGATTTTTTAAAAAGGGGAAGGGCAATGAATGTTCTTACAACAGTTATCCCATAAAGTAAAACACCCTTATTTCCAGTACTAAAGGTAAGGGGAAAGCTGTGGTTCAGTACATGATTACTTATTCTGTTCTGGATTCTAATTAGTTGGACTATTCTGTTCTTTTCACCCAATGGCCTGTTTGCTTTGGCTTTATGGCTGGTTTTGTGGTTTTTACCAACCACTGAATGCCAAGCAGTTTGAAATATGTGGAATTTTTTTAGAGTTGTGTATCACACTGATGACTTCATCATGCTTTTCTTTAAAAATTGTCATGGTTCAGCCCCCAATTGGCAACTAATCACCACGCAGCTGCTCGCTCACTCCCCCCACCCCTGTGGGATGGGGGAGAGAATCGGAAGAGCAAAAGCAAAAGAAAAAAAACTTGTGGGTTGAGATAAGAACAGTTTAATAATTAAAATAAAATAATAATTATAATAATGATTATTATAATAATAACAATGATAATATAATAAAAAGGAAAAGGGAAAAAAGGAAAAAAACCCAGAAACACAAACGATACAACCGCTCACCACCCACTGACTAACGCTGCCGGTCCCCGAGCCATGACTGCTGCCTCCCTCCCCCAGCCAGCTCCTCCCAGTTAACATGCTGGACATGACGTTACATGATATGGAATAACCCTCTCTTAGCTGTGCCCCCTCCCCTCCCGGCTTCTCGTGCACCCGGCAGAGCATGGGAAGCTAGAAAAGTCCTGGACTAGTACAAGCACTGCCCAGCAACAACCAAAACATCGGTGTGTTATCAACATTGTTTTCATACTAAGTCCAAAGCACAGCACTGTGCCAGCCGCAGTGAGGAAAATTAACTCTATCCCAGCTAAAAGCATGACAAAAATCTTCATAAGAAATTTGTGAAATCAACATAGTAATCAATTTTTTTTATTTGGGCTTAAACTCTGAAGGTTAGCTGTCATACAAGCATATGACATAAAATATAAATTTCTTACAAAGGAGAGAGGATAGTGGTGAGGATAATAAGGAATAGCACAAATTTTATCCTAACTGTGCTTTTAAATCAGAAACACCTGTCAGCAGGCAGGCTCAAGGAGGAAGTAGCTGTGAAGAAAGACACCCTTTTCTTCACATGAAAATAACTTCCAGAATTCTCCTGGTATTCGATTGTTTTGCTTTTTCTGTGTTTTAAGTATTCTGCTTGCCTTCTCTTTGAACCTGCTTGAATTGGATAAAATTCATTATTTAATCATGGCCTGCAGAAGATTAAGGAAGGTTTCCTTCTGCTCTATTTTATGTTAGAAATAATCAAGAATGCCAATTTCCTTCGATACTTTAGCTAAAATTGGAAAAATAGACCCATATGTTCTGACAGCTCCCACTGGATAAGACTGAACAGCTGCTCCTCTTCCTAAGCTTTTGTCACGGGATATCATTATTCTTCCATCCATAAAAACCAGACGGATGCCCCTTCGATGCTACAAAAATACCTAGTAATATAATATTTAACACCATGGGCATTACAGAAGATGTGCTCTAAAGAGCAACAGAGGTTTGAGCCAAGAAAATACTTAGTTTGATAATACCCTAGTCCTCTATATCACTTTTAATCTGAATTACTTTTACTGAGGTTGGTTTAAATGAGCCTGAGAATGCCCGTTAGCTTTATCTCCTCACACTGGTTTTGTAGGCACAATTATATTATGGAAGATGGTAAGCCCCTGACAGAGCACAGATGGAACGAGGGAGGCTGGGCCTCCAGCAGCAGATCCTCCATTGCATACACATTGCCATCAGCACAGCTTAGAAGGGGAGTGGCTGGCCAGAAGTGGCTTTGCAGCACATTTACGGTCAACATCTTTATTAGGCAACAAGGACAATCTCCTGTCCTTGCGTACATATATGTAATCTTAGGAGACTCCCAACTTGGTCACCTGGCCTAACAGAAGCATAACTGGTGGTGCACCTGCGCACCTGACACATCTTGCAGGGTTTTGCAACAGGGCCAACAGGATCAGTGAAACACAGCACACAACCAAACCCTTCCACTGTGGAAAGGAGGTGCCAGGAAGAGGCAGGATGGGGCCAGCAATGTATATTTACATTATTAAGATTTCTTTCCACAAGAGTGACCACATTGCCCACATGTTGCTGTATCTTTACAGTTTTGGTGTGGTGATTTGCACGAGCAGTCAGTCCATAGATCTGACAGCTCATCTGCACTATAGGTAGGCCTGTTCTAAGCTTTAAGTGTGTGCATCCCATCAAGATGGTAAATTATTATAAAATACAGTAATTTTTTTTCTTGCACAAGAAGTAAGAAAACTACTGAAAAGTAAGAGCTTTTGGACACGTGTGAGTGAAGGACAGGAAGGAAGAGTTCAGCTTGAAAACTGAATTGTGCATTTACCAGTTAAAATTACACCAAAGCAAACTGTGGTCCCTAACAGTGAAGATTTTTACCGCTTAGGTCCATCTGGTAGCACAGTTCTTTTTTCCATGCTCAGAAAAAAAAACCCAACACAAATCCACAACAAAACCAACTGACAACCAAACCCTTTCTTGTTGGTCTGCAATTTCACTTCTCCATATGTCAATGAAATCCTGAGAAGGGTATCAAGGTGAAAAGGATGAGCTATTAACTCCACGGAGAGTAACAGGATAGATAATCATGCAGATGAACATTGACCCTGACAAACATTCACTGACATTGCAGAAGGTAAGCACAATGCGTTGAAGAACAGGTAGGGTGATTTGAGCCAGATGCAGCTTTTTCATGGTCACTTCCAGGCACAGCTTTTCAGGAATGAAGCAGCAATTTTGTGCACCACCACTATTGTAATTGATGACTAGATATTCAGCAGGACAATTCCTCTCTGGTCCCATAAAACTGCCGTTTATTCGGAGATGTGACCAGACAGAAGTATGATGTGATTATTGCATTTCAGCTCTCTGATGAACCATCAGGACTTAAGCTAGGCCAAGACACTTTCAAACTCCAAATCTGAATTTACAAGAGTTATCCATTTCCTTACTTGCCCTAAGCATCTATCTGGTCCAGGCTGTGGCTATGGGTCTATGCCATGTAGTAATCAGGCCTGGAAGTTTGGTTATTAACTACATCTCTGTGAGGAGGGTTCGGTCTTCTTACCAGTTGCAAAGAGAATGGCGTTGGCAGGTGATGCCATGGGAGGTGGGAACGAATTAAAATTAACTGAGATTACTGTAAGGTAGCTCCAAATGTGCTAGTTATTGTGAACTGATTCACTCAGTCCTACCTTAGTGACCCACTATTCATGCTTCCAACCAAACCTTCTCCTACATCAGGCATTGCATATCAGTCTTGTTGTGCTACAGCCCAGTTTAGGTAGCTAATTTGTTCAGAGCTTCTTCATTGTCCAATGTTTCCCCCCAGTTTTCCAAGGACATGGCTTCCAGATTTGTATGTCAGTTATAATGAAAATAAAAGCTGGAAAAACGCAGCATGCGAGGCCTAAGTCCTGTGTTTCAGCACCACACAATTCCCTTCCATTCTTAATCTGAGGCTGAAGGGGTTTGATGGTAGAAAATTGTTACCCTACATCAGCTCTTTAATCCAAGAAATTTCAGGGCGCTTTTAAAACTAGTAACATCACTCAAGCGAGTGCTGACAAGCAACTAGAGCGAGACCAGTGGTCCAGCTACTCAACAATCTGCCTGAAGCAACAGCAAAGGAAGATGATGCTTAGGGAGCACACATAAATCCAACCATCTCCAGCTGTCCTTTCGTCCACTTTCTGGGCCTAGCACCAGCAAAGGCACAGGTCACCAGCTCCCTAGTGGAAAAGCAGCACTTTGCCTTTGGCAGGAAGGCCACTTCTCATAGAAATGATGGTCTAAGCATACAGAAAGGTGGGATTTCACTACACTGCGATGAAAGATCTCAGTGCCACTCTGCACAGCCAGTAGCCGAAGTCACCCTGCAATCCTTATTGCTGCCAAAGGGATTGCCTTTCTCCCACGGCCTGCCTGGAGCCGTACGACAGGACAACCCCATTTCCTTGCATCCCTCTCCCCGACAGCGGTCCTGCCCCAGACAGAGGAGCAATGCCGTGGAGACGGCCTCAGCAGCCCAGCGGGCCACGCCGGCCTTCCCCCCGCAAAATGGCGGGCGTCGCCCTCCCCTCAGCGCCGCCGCTCGTCGCCTCCCGCGCGCGCCAGACCCGCCCGAGCGCCTGCGCGGGGTAGCGCCGAGGCCCGGGAGCCCCGCAGTCCTCCGGCGCGGGGGATGGGAGGGCGCACACACGTGAGCTCTCGATGCTGTATCCCGCTATCGCATTGGCTGTCTTGTGAACCTTTCACCTTTTACCCGGCTTTAGCCACCAATCGCTTGGCTCCTTTCATAGCGTGGGAATGAGGAGCGTGTGAGCTGCTCGGGGTGGAATTCTCGGAGCGGGTTTGCGCTGCGGGCGTTGGGCGGCCCCCGTTGGTATGGGCAGGAGGGGTGGGGGAGGTACTCTTTTTGCGTAGGGCCGGCGGCGCAGGGGGAAAGGAGGGGGAGGAGGCGGAGGCTGTCCCGGGCCCAGGTGAATGGAGGAACCTGACAGTTGCGGGGAGTGAGGCTGCGGCGGCAGGGAAATGGCGGCGGCACAATGAGACACGGCCTGTAGTGGGGAGAAGCGCCAGGCCAGGTCCCGCACGAGCAGGTAGGAGATGGCGGCGTGGGCGCGCCTGCCCCCCGCCCCGGGCGCTGCATGGCGGCCGAGCGGGGGTGTCGGGGCCCGCCGCCTGGGCCGGCCTCAGCCGCCGCAGCCGAGCGGGGCAGGATAGGATGGCGGCGGCAGTGGCTCCTTTTCCGCCCTCCCGCCGCCGGGGCCCGGTTAGGTCTGCCCCGCCTCCGTCCCGGCGGCCGTCCCTGTCCCCGCGGGGCCCCGCTGGTCCAGAGGCCGCCAGCACCGGCCTCCAGGCCCCAGGAGCGGCTTCGGCACCCTCCCGCGGGCGGCGGGGCTCGGGCCCCGCCTGTGGGGCGGCGGCAGGGCCCGCACGGCGGGGCCGTGCTCCGGCCCCTCTCCGCTTTGTCTGCCCTGTCTCCGCGCCCCGGGGGCAGCCGCGCTGGGGCCGGTCGGCGTGGGCGCTCGGAGGGCCGGGGCGCTGCCCCCGGGGCTAGAGCTCCCCGGAGCCCCTCTGTCCTGCTGTGATGGGCTCGGGGAGCGCGCTGTGGGGTGGTGAAAGAGCTTCCACGCTGAAGTGCTCGTGGTAAGGCGGTGTGGGAAACTCTGAGCTCTTCGCTTCCTTTCCGTCTTCTTCCAGCTTAAATAAAGGCAGCACATGGAGTGAAAAACCGTAGTAGTAGCGTGATTAAGGCAGACTTTGCGCTGTGCGGCCTTAAGTTGAAAAACAAAAGATTAAGAAGACAAATATTTTTGCACTGGAGTTTGTTGATGTGTTAGGTAAAAAAAAGCCGAGTAGAAAATGGACTGTGATACTGAGAATGGTTTTTTTGTGTATTATCATTAACAATAAATTGTTTTCAAAAAGTGAATCTCTTAGTGGCTTAGTTAACTTCAGCTGCAAAAAAGTCTGGAGGATGTTGGTACTTCACATGATCAGTTATGAGTATTTTTGATATTAAGGTTTTGAACTTCAAGTTACATGGTGGGCTCAAGTGGAGAAAGGGTGTAGTCTGGGAGGTGATTACCATTTTTAGAGAAACAAGACAAAATGGAAAACCAAAACAGGAGTAACTTTTCAGACCCTCAAGTTACGTTATATTGTATTAAGTTGTATGCTTTACTTTTTATAAGCCATTTTGGAGGCTCTGTTGGAAGTGCAAACTGCATGTGTACGTTTAGTAAGTTGTGTGGTGAGGTTTGTTTTAACAAGTTGATATAGACACAAACTGAAATTGATTTCTATTATGCCATAATTATTCTCCTGAATCCTTCTATTAAGAGAGTCTTTCCCCTTGTGTGTGTCTGCAAGATACATTGTAGTCTATTTAAAAGCTTTGGAGATGTTACTACTAGAAGTTTTCAGCTGGAGGGTGCTTTTACATGTATAATAGCTGGATTGTTACTTCATTATTAATCCATAGGATTAAAAAAGATATATGTATTTATTCAGAAGTGCTGAAGTCTGAATTAGCTACACTGTTCATGAAACCATCTTGGTGATACAGTTCTGTGAAAGTGGCAGGCCAGCGCCCGGCAGTCATAAGGTGAATAATGCTAGAATTAACAATTGAGGAGAAAATGGCATCAATATGCCATTGTATAAATCCTTTCTGGGGCCATATACTTAATACTAAATACAGTTTGGGTATTTTCCATTTATCTATCTCCTACCTCAAAAAGGTTGCATTAGGCAAAAGAGAAGGGTAGATCAAAAATTGATTAGGGCTTTTCACCCAGCGAAAGAGATACCAGTGGAGGGATGAGACTTTATGAAACTTAGTTATGAAGAAAGTAGATAAGGTGGTTGCTGAGTTTGTTTTGTTTTGTGTTCCCCTGTTTTGGAAAGATGTCTGTATCCTACAGATTCAAAACAAATGAGATACTCCTTTACACCATGTGTGACTGAAATACCTGGTGCTGCAGCCTATTGGGAATGCCAAAAGTTTACAAGGAAGTTGAAACAATTACTTTGTAGGGAAGATCATCAGAGGCTATCAATCACAGGAGTATCTTCTCAGACTCAGCAAACATCAAGGTGACAGGTCAGTAGAAGGTATTCCTGCTTCCCTGCTATAATACTCCTTCGTACGTGTCCTCTATTGGTTACTGATAGAGGAAAGCTAACAAGCCAGAAAGCTGTTTTGTCTGACATAATATTATACTAACGTTTTTATAGAAGTTACACATTTGTTTTTGAGAAATACCTTGGTCTTCTGTAGCCTATGAGAAGAAAAAAAGCATAACCTGCTGTTCAAAAAAGCTGTTTTTGTGCACTCCATAGGTGTTTCTCATTTCCCATTTCAAAAATGTCTAAAGTACTTTCCCCATTTTTCAGAAACATTAAGGGATTGCACAAAGTTGCTTTAGCACAGCTGATTAGATTCTGAGTATCATTACTTCACCCATATTCACTTTCAGTATAAACTGACTAAATGTGCATCGATCTGTGACTGCAAATTACTGGCAAAAACAATTATAAAACTGTCTGTTATCCCTCTTAGAAGAGCAGGGAGCCATTTAGTAAAATGAATATGGGAAACTTGGAGTTGAAATACTCTGATTTCTCTTTGGATAAGCTATAGAATATAAGTGAGAGCAAGAGTTCAGGAAGATGTTGACAAGGAGTGTACTCTTTAGGGATTATGGGCATTATAGTAAGTGCTATGACTACAGACAGGAGTTTTATTTCAGGGCATGATTTGTCTATAAGACAGCAGGTAGAACACCAAAACATTCTTTGAGAAGGGTTGTTCCATTATTCCATAATTCTTTGTGAGGAAATCCAGTTTTTTTACTCTCATGTAGGTGGTACAAACTAGGGAGCATGCTGAGCTTGATAGATTGTTGGCAGAACAGCGAGATGGTTCCTATGCTCTGCTTCCCTCCTGTCCTAATGCCTAGCTGTGTAACCACTGACCATCTGTATCCCATCGCCTTCATATGTTCAATGGTAATTTCTTCAGACTGATAGCACGTAAGTTTGATATCCGCCCCTCTCCCCCCCCCGAAGTGGTTCCCTTTAAAGAAAGTAAAATTGTAGTATAGTACACCCTACCCTGAAGGGTAAGAATGATTGGAGTAGAGAAAGCATGGTTTTTCATTACTCCATCCAGGCATCTTTCTTCATCCTTTAGCCTTTCATGACTTCCATATGTATTGTGATAAACCAGAAGAGAAGAAACCCGATATATAGTAAAAACTAAAAGTTCCATTTTTTTAGCTGAAGTTACTGCAGTCTTTGGTTGGGATTTGAAGGTTTGGTGCTCAAACTGTATTGATTATTTGAGGGGATGGATGGATGTAGGAGTGTCATTAACTATTCTAAAAGACTTAATCTGCAGGAGGCAGTTCCCGCTTTAATGTATGTCATGATACAATATTAGGTGAGCTCTTGGTTTTGGTAGTTCTTGCATGCCCTACCTAGTAATGTCATAATTTTTCAGGTTCGAATGTTGAGCATCTCAAATTCCCTTGTTATTTCTGCTCTATATTGCAGACTGCAATAGTTAAGTAAACTTCCTATGACATTTGTCACCTTCAAATTCCTGTAGCTTTTGGAGTCATGAAGCAGAGAACTGACACTAGTATCAAGGAATTTATGTGCATTGTTGCACAGCTGGAAGGGTTGAAACGTCCTTCTCTGGTGGGAAAAGAAGGAAGAGCAATATTCTCCATCTTCTCCTTGCATAAATACTCCTGAATCCAAGAGACTTTAGTACCTTTTGTCATGGCTTTTACTTAAGTGCAACACACTGTGAATCTGTGATTCTTGTTTTGGTTGGCTCAGGTGTTACTTTTGGGTCACTCCTTACCCAGGAAAAAGAACCAAATGTGTTCTTTCTTGATTCTTGCTAATACATGATAGTATTGTAGAAAAAATGTGTTTTGCTGTGCTTTTTTTTCTGCTTTATGTCTGTGGCTCAGTATTTACATTGTGTAAGCTGGCATGATCAGTTTCTGCCCATGTTTTGCATCTTCTATCGCTCTTCATAAAGGATCAGTTCCTTTGGGTTCACCAAATAAGTGTGAATTTATATCTGACATGCAGCAGAGGGGCTGCTGACTTGAGGGACTGGTTGCTGGAAGCAGAGGTGGTCTGGTTGGGACTATTTTAGCTGGCATTGGGATTTTTGTTTTGTTTTAAATTGTTCATCAACATCCTTGTTTTTTCATTCGACAAAAAAAAAAAGATCCCATACTGTTAATTATTAAACCCTGGTTTCCAGTGCCTGTCTCCTCTTTTGGAATCTGATTCCTGATAAATTGTCAAGCCACGTAGCAGTCTTTTCCTCAGCAGAGATGCTAATAAGTAGCTGTGTCATGGTAAAAATATCAGTCTCCTCGAAACCTTAAGAATTCAGTATTTTTTTTAAAATATTTTATTTTTGAAAACTGGTTTGGAGTTTCAGACCTGCCCTCTTACTGATAGGATAAATTTTCTTTCCTTAGAAAGTGAGGCAAATACAGCTTGCTTTTTAAAGTTAATTTGTTTGACTACATTGAGATAATTTGACTATGCAAACATGTCTGGGCTGGCTAACTTTGCAATTCATGTTTTTCTTCTGTTTGCAAAGTCTGCTTTATCTCTGTAAGAAACTTGATCTAGATCAGCTTTCTTGCAATGGTTACTGGCTCTTTATGATGACTTTGGCTGTATATTTTCTTGTTCAAGAAGAAATGAACAAGACTTACCTGCCTAAAGGTAAAGTTGCTTCGTAGTTGATAGTAAAAACTTCTAGAGGTAATCTAGTGGTTAGGACATTGTCTAGGATTTGGAAAACCTATCATCTCTCACTGACTCTGAGTTTTGGCAAGTTAATTCAGGTATCTCTCTTTTCACCCCCTCTGAGTTTAACTTTTAAGTGCTTAAAGCAAAGACAATTTTTCAATGTTTATATTCTGCCTCTGTACATTAAGACATTAGATATATTTAAGTTGATTTATGGTGGATTTATGAATTCATAGTGTTCATTGATTCCACTTGATCGTCTTTAATCAGGATATTGGTGCCTGAGATCGATCTCAAGTAAGACTTTTTAAACATTATTTTTGAAAACTGGTTTGGAGTTTTAGACCCGCCCACTTATTGATAGCATAAATTTCCTTTCCTTAGGAAGTAAGGCCTGTCTGCCTTGCTGCTTTCACTCATGGTCAGTGGCTAGTAGGTCTTCCTTTTTGGAAGAGGACGTAAGATGAAAGAAGGTGCTGACAATAAAACTAAAAGCTTTGGCCTCTGAATTTCTCAGTGACCCACAACCTTTTGCCATCTTTCCACTGAAGTTAGAAGCCTATGTTGTCAATTTGCTATGTAAAGTTAGTAAGAAGTGATATGAGGTCTGTGAAAAATATTTTGGGGAGAAAAAGACATGCCCACCCCCTACCCTCAAGTTACTGAGAACCATTTTAAGTTACTCTTGCTGTCTAACATAGTGCTGTCTCAATGTTCTCCAAAACCTTAGAAACCAAATGACTATTTGAGGTAGATAATGGACATGAAAAAGTACATGACTTCTTAAAAAAAAGTGGTTTGAAACTGTTTTCCACTGTATGTTCTATGAGTGCCCAGGAAGATGTGTGTGGTGTTCATTTATTCTTCTTGCTACTTATGCTTTCATGTTTCTGTGAGGCAAAATAAGAGGAAAATTTACCCTAGGAAATGAATAGTTTCTACCAGGGTGGTGAAGGGAGTCAGCATGAATGGCAGAGACTGTAAGAAGAAAGTGACAGAACTATGTTACTAAGAGCCATGGGGTTATCCTCCTCTCTTTCTCACTACTTCTGCAGTTGTAAGCAAGGTCTGCATTTTTATGTTGGCTTATACAAATTAAACAAAATCCCATGGACCGCCTTATAATTTTTTACTACTTGTTTAAAAAAAAGGGGGGGGGGAGTTTTTCCTTTCTTCATTGTTTCCACAGAATATTGAACTCTGTCAGCATCAGCCCCCTGAGTTGACTTATTTTGATGCTAAAGAACATAGCAAGTTGTAACTGGCAGGGTAAGAATAAGCTGTCTGTCTGTATACTTTCAAAGATTATAGATAAAAAATGTATACCCAGGCACTCAAGTCCACAGGTGTATATGCTGAGTAAATAAATCAGCTGATCTACTGTGTAATCAGAAGGACTATTGTTTACTGAAATCTTCCTCTGAAGAAGTGTGATTATACCACGTACTGAGGAAATTGTGTCCTGGAATTTGAGACGAAAGAATTTGAGCTGTGACAGGTGACAAAGCTCTGGAGGAGGAGGTGTAGGTTTTATGAAGGTAGTGGGCAACATAGACCTTGAAGAAGTTCATTGAAAAAGGACTGGGATAATGACAAAAACATTAATGATCTCCTGGGGTCTTGGAGAGACATACAGTCAGCTTCCAGGAGATGAGTAATTTTCCCTATGGTAATCTTTGCATAGTTAATGCTTTGCTATGTAGAAGTTGAAGTGAAACCTGCCTTGATTAATACTGAATTGTCTGGAAAATGGTCTTCTCGAGACTGTGTGTTACCTAAACTGAATAGGAGGTGAGTTTTCAGTGACAAAACAAATGATTTGTTAAAACTGTCTACTGACTAGTTATTATCTCAGTGGATGAGGGTCTACAGGGAATTACTGGATGATTTTAGGGCATGTAGTGACTGGCATAAAGATGAAGCAGGTGCTGATTTCTGGCAAGCATTTTTAGTAGCGTGCCAATGATGCTAGTAATGTATACATTGACTGCCAACTGTTAACAGTTGTTAAAATGTTATCGGTTCATCCTGTTATTGCTGTCTGCTGCCACTAGGTGTGTCCTTTTGCTGCATTCAATTAGTTCTGGACTAGACAGCAAGAAGTCGTGTTTCTGGAATTTTGGGGTTTGTTGTCATTAGTGTAACAGTTCAGCAACAGCTGGCAGTGGAGAAGAGAAGCTGCTGTTTGATTTTGAGTGACAGTCAAAAATCCATTGAATCCAATTTGCTTGTGTTCTGTAATGTAGGCAGTCTAGTGGCTGTCAGAATGGATGACAACGATCTCCTCAAGCCAGCTCTAATACTCATCTGATCCCCATCAGTTACTTAATTCAGCCTGTTGAAAGAGCAGAAAACTTGCCTATGTCAAGATTAAAAAAAAAAATCACTTGGTTAGTGTGCTGAACTATTATTCTCCCAAAGAGTCATGCAAGTGTCAAAGCTGTTTAGAGAAGGGAAGGGGCAATAAAAGTGGGATTGCTTCACCTGGCACTAGGTTGCCATGGGACTGGATCCCCAGTCTCGTGAAATCTGATCCTAAAATGCTACTTTCCACTTGACTGTCTTCCTTACTGTATTAATATTGATTTCTCACCTATTCGTTACAATAATTGATTCTTATTTTTCTCAACCTTCCACTTTCTCACTTAATGTTAATAGATGCTGTTATAAACAGGTGAATTATTACAGTATTCTTGTGGGTTTTTTATATGAAAATCATCTGTGGTAAATCCAGGATATGAACCAAAGTGTGGGGAGGGAAGCTTATGGTGTGTTATGAAAACAGAATAAAAATTCCATTAGACTTGACTACGTTTCTTTAGTGAGTAATTTTCTGAGGCTTTAACAGCTTTTTAATAAAAGTAACAACCATCAGAAAGTGCAGTAATCAAGACTGAACACTTAGGCTCTAGCAATTATCTTGGGAAATTCAGATCCAAAGCTATGCCTAGTTTAAAACCTCTCATTTTTATCTAGTGGGAATTTGTAGTCATGACCCCATAATTAGGGAGCTGTGCAAGAAACTGCTTAAAATTTTAGGACATCTTTTCCAGTTTTCCTCAAATGTAGTGATTATGTATTTCAAGATAGTAATCAAATACAAAACAAAGCCTAATAACCTAAAAAATGAATGTTTTCCTCTATCCAGTTTTCCAGTCTTCTGAAAGTGAAAGGTTGGTTTTTTTGGTAATTGTGTGTTCAAGTTCTCAGATATACTTTGATTACCTTTAAAACCTCTTGAAAACAGAGTGGTTAGGCTTCAGTGAGGGAAAGACAAATCATTGTCCTGATTGGGGAGGAGGGGAACCAACCCCAGAAAACCCACAAACCCACAAAAGAACCCAACCCCCCAAAAACAAGCGAGAAAAAAAAAGCCCCAAACCAAAAAAACTGCTCCCTAGTTTGTTTACCACCAACATGGTAGAGATTTGTAATTCTTAATTTGAAATCAAAGCTTTAGGTCCCCACACTATCCACAATAGAAGTATTTAAATAACTGTGTGGGAAGTTCCGAAGAAAGAAGTCAAGCTAGTTGAGAGAGGCGAGTCACCTTTGTAAACTGGGAAAACTTTCTCATTTTTCTTTTTTCCCCAATTTGAGTAAGCTTCTGCTTTTCCCAACCCCATAAATTTGCTTTCAGAGTAGAACTGGGGGTGGGTTAGGCTAGACAAATTTTCCAGACTCTGGTTTTGTTGGTGGTTTTTTTTTTTTTGATAGGCTAAACTTGGTTTTATGGTGAAAATTGCAGTTTTTGCTAAAACGTAATTGAATGATGATACATAAAGATACATTGAATCTATGAGCATGAATATCCAAAATGTAAACAATGTGCCTTTAAATGTTAGGAGTTCAGCACTTAGTGAGAGTTAAACTTTCTGTTTATCCCATAAATCCAAATAGAAATATTTACAGGTTTCAATTTACAGGCATACTTCAAAGAGTATTATTTGACTGGATGTATAATTTTCATATGAAATAGTAGATACTTAATGCAGGAGTAATGCAGGAGTATTTGTAATTGATGTTATGATACTGTCCAGAGGGTTAATTAAAAAGACAAAAGCAGAAAAGTTAAAGAATATGAATATTTTATATTAAAAAGTTGGCATTCTAATTAGGGGTTATATGATCATGGAGGCACTACTCAAAACAGTAAATCCTTTTCCTGTTAGGTATCTGAGGTGCATGGGCTGTATCTCATAGTTTGACATGCATTTTAGCTGGCATTTCTCCCTAGAAAGAAACCGCCTGTGTTTCCCCAGCTAGTGGTAATTTTTTTTAACTTTATTTGTGCAAGCATTTCTGCAGCTGTGTAGTAAAGTGGATTAAGGAGACTAATTCATGTAAGAAACGATTTTATTCTGTGTGATTTTCTTTATTCTGTTCTGGTCTGTCTCTGGATGTGGTAACAAATTACCTGGAAAGAGTTGTGCCAGTGTAGGAGAGGGTTGGGGGCAGCATGTAGGTTAAAGAGTGAATGAGTTATGCTCCTGTATATGTAGCAGTGCCATATTAAATGCATGTTAAGCTGCGATCTGGGAGCCTTTATCATGCAGAATTTTGTCTCACTGCTGTGTGAAAATGAAAGAAAAGTGATAAAGTGACTTTCCTGTGTTGTATCTACACCAGGCGTATATTTCTTCAGTGATTATTTTAGAAAAATTTTACTGTACGACCAGACACAGATTTTTGTGAGCATATTTGAGAGAGCTAAAATGAAATATCAATCTGGGGAAATTATGGTATGTTAAACCTTTGCATATGCTCTGTGTTTAATCCTGCTAGAAGGAATAATAAGGTCACTCTTCTCAGTGACAGCTTGCCCATAAGGATTTAACACACTTACTTTTTTTGAATGAGCTTTATTGCCTTAATTAGTCTCAGTTTCTCTAAGCTCTTGTCTGTGCAGGAAAGTCAAACTTTTAAAAACAATATACCTTTAAAACGTCATTTCAAAACTATTTTTATATTGCAAGTCTTATTATTTAGACATAAAGGCTGGGATTTTTTGGTCTTCATTTTAGTGTTGGTTTTTTTCCCCCCACCACTTAGTTTTGGTATGTGTTTGAAAGATGCCTAAGTAATTTGAATTACAAATTAAGAAAATGGTGATTCTTTAACGAACTATATGTAGTTATGGAGAAAAGGAAAGATTTTGGGTGTCGGAATTGTATCCTACCTTCAATAAGTATGTCTATTTAGTCTTTATAATGGTGAAAGCTAACTATGCATTTTTCAAAAATAATAGTATTTTTGATTATTTGTTGTGCAAGAAAGGTGTTGTAATTAATCTGTAAACTAAAGACTACTGAGAAAGAAGTAGGAAATCTTTAAAATCTCCATTGAAAGTTAGGTCTGTAATCTGCTTAAATCATTCTGAAAGTCATACCAATCAATTTTCTGCCTCTTTAGGTATCTTAGTGCATTTGTTTATGCCCACTCAAATAAGTCAGCTCAATAACTCTAGGAGATAAAAGCAAATGATTAGTCAATTAAATTGAAAGCCAGTTGTATTTAAATATTTATTTTGCATAATATAAAGTTTTATTTATTATTTATAAATCTTATTACTTTAGTCTTATAACTTCAAGATATGTTTGCATTAATTGAATTGTAAATTCTCTCCAAATGTACTGTAATATGCATAATAGGAGGGGGGGAAATTTTTCTACATGATGGAATATATTGGTTAATAACTTACATGATGAAATTACTTGAATGTTAGTAATGGCTGTGACACTACTCTCCTAATAAATCAGATGCCTGTGTTTGATTGTTGCAAATCAAGGTAAATAATACCGGTATGGAAGCACTTGTTTCTAAAAAAAAAAAAGTATAACAAAAATAAGCTTCTAACTGACAGAAAGGCTAGTTATATAAGAAACCTTATAGTAAGGTTTCCCAGTATAAATCAACGTTAAATTAAGGGGAGTTAATGCCTTTGATTTAATCAGACTTGCTGTATCGGGATGTTACGGTGGAGTAATTTACCTTCAAATGCTTGATTATTCCCCTGCTTTGAAACCAGATCATTTGCTATCTTTAAGACCTCTAGTAAGAGGTGTGTGGGTTTTTTTTGTGGTTGCTTTTTTTTTTAAGCAGAAGTATCTCTACTTTTCCAAGACTTTGATTGCATTCATGGTTTTTTTTGGTTTGCTTCTAGAAACTTGCTCCTTTCCTTTCATTCCCATATAACTAGATTGAGTTCTTTGTCATTTAAATGCTGGCAGCATTTCTTCTGCTCTTACCTGAAAGGTTATGTTCATTCCAGCTGCTTTGCTCTCCATCCCCTTCTGTGCTGCTTCATAGATGCCTTCAGAGAGTCTGGATTTGGTTGACATCTGGAGAACTACATAGTCGATCAGTCTGATCTGCAGGGTACTGTGAAGATAAATGAGGGCAGGAAAGTACTCTGAATCCAGTACTCATTGCTAAGTGAAAGTATTGAAGTATTTGCAGAGCTGCCCAACAAAAAGGTGTAAAAGAATGTTCCACAATGTGTCTGCCCTAGAAAGAGTCATAAGATGTTGAATGCTGGATTTTCTCAGGTTAACCCAGATTGGAACAATAATAAGGTGATAACAGCAAAAGGTCACATACAAATCTGTATTTTCTTTTCCCAAATTCTAGATGGTGGAGAGATGTTCTACTGCTTATCTGATTCTCCTGTCATCTCCCGGTCTTTTCTTGTCCATCACCAGGATTTCTGCAGTTAATGTACCTGCTAGGCTGTCACTTTTTTTTGTAGGTCCTAATGTATCCAGAGTAGAAGCTTAGGACACCAGCAGAAAGGGGAGATAGTCCAGGCTCTGCTGATGCAGCTGTCAATTTGCACAGAATTTGGCTGGATTTTTTCTGAAAACTCAGAACTAATGAAATAGTTAAACATATCAGAGTTTTTGCTGATAGTTGCTTGACGTTGGCTGCTTAATGTTGCTGCAGTCAAGCAAGCTGTAAAATGTCTGCTGTTATACTTCTGATAATTAGATGATATTAGGCATAATGATAGGTGGTTTGAAAACTTCTGTGCAAACTACAAATGATGTGGTAAGAACAGGACAGAATTCATTCTTTTGCTTCATATTTTCTATTTTCGATACTAGCATTATTTGATAACTGGTGCTGTGGTAATTACCTGTGGTAATTCAGGTGAAGCAAACTCTACAGTGATACTTTTAGCAAAGAGGCTCCACTGAAACTAGTGTATTTGTGTTCTATCCTGAAAATGCAGTTCAGAACTGTTTGAATTACAGGGCTATATTTTAGTGTTACAGAAGAGAGGAACTCCCTTCAGCTGATAGCTGTGGAGCAGGATCCTGCAGGTATATCTGTCTTTCCAGTGCAATATTGTGCCAGTTATCCAGAGACGGTCTGGAATTGAAAGAATCATGAGAATATGTTAATTCTGAGTTATGCTTAGCAGAAGCTAAATATAGTTATATTGCTTCCAGAACCCAAACTAGTGTCAGAAGCACTCAAGTACACCATTATTAACAGGGATTTAACTCCTTCAAAACATTACTTCTCAACCCAGAGTCATTTTAGATAACACAGAAAAAGTGGAATTGGTTAGCAATATTCCATCATCTTTCCTTCCAACCTGCCTCAGTAATCATTAGTGATGCACTATTCAGTAAACCACAACTCCTTTGATGTCTGCAACCATCCTTTCATTTGTGTAGCTGGGAATGTTTTTGCTTATGTGCAGAAATAGCTTTCACTCCATCCTGAGAAATGAAGGGTAAAAAATTAGCTTATCTCCCTCCTCCCCCCTTTTTTAATGGTGACTGTAGCAAAACAGCTTATTTCAGTTTTTGAAGCTTTTTTTATCATTCAACAAGGAGGAGCAACTTGGATACTTTTTTTGTTTTTAGCCACATAGTTTGAGTATCCATTATACATGTCATGTGCAGAGTTAATGTGGAAAGTTGGACTAAAGCTGCACTGGACTGAAAAGATTGTTATTGTAATGTAGACTTGGAATTAGGCAAAGACACCTATTAATATACATCCAGAGAAATCTCTCAAGGATACCTATTTCATCTCCAGCTACTCTTTTTCATCTTGCATTCGTTTTGCTGCTGTGGAAGATTGACAGATGGTTGAATCAGGAATGGGTCTGTTTTCTGGTTTGTGTCTGTGCACTGAAAGTGTTACTGGTGCTTAGTTGCATCAGTACTGGAGCTAAGGGAGCTGTATGAACGGGTTACTTCACAACTCTAACATGGTGGGCTGTTTATCTGTTTGACCTTGTGTTCTCTTTCATAAGTGATCAGAATGTGAAAAGCTTTCAAAGGGGGGAAAAAAAGCTTTAAAACTTAAAGCTTCTCAGTCAGTGTTTAGACACCTATGATCCCACTTACTAGGGAGAGGAAGTTATTCCAGTTATATTGTGTGGGTCTTGAATATTTTTGTTCTTCAAAGTGAGTCATAATTCAAAGTATACTCTTAAACCTAAGACTTTAAGCCATCTGTTAAAAATAAAGGCGTTTATTTCTTCAATGAAAACTTGAAGCTATACAGCACAAGATGAAGCCCTCAAATCTTTGCAAACTTTTCCAATTTTTCTTACCTATATATAGTTCAGGACTGAGAATACACAAAACAAGCATTTCTCATCACATGCTGTTACTTTTTGCCGCTTTACCTCGGATGAGAACTTCAGTTCTCCCACTGCTGCCTTTTCCCCAAGTAAATTCTTGAATATATCTGAATCAGTTTCAGTATCATGTCAGTTGTTCTTGAATGTTAACAGTGCTACAAATATACTGTGATATGAAAATACCACATGAAGCTTCTAGCTGTATACTGTTAAAATGTAATATTTATGGCTTCTCACCAGTTTTAAACCCTAATCAGTATGCAAATCGATGTCTTATTGAACGATACTGAAAAGTAAAGATTGCATTAAAATAAAGAAAAATTGTTAATTGATATGACCTGCTCAATGTAAAGAATGTAAAGGAATGATCATGTTCTATTCTAAATGCATATATTTACATGGAGGGAAATAACAGTATCTATAAAATGCTGTAGTTTTTTAATGTTATGTTCATTATATTTTGCTAGGTATGTATGATCTAAGTACCTCCTTCTGTGCTGAGGCCTAACATGTCGGTATGCTGTAAAAGCCTCTACCTTCAAGACTGCGGTTCTTTTTAGTTTGACTCAAATAGGAAGCATTAGTCACTACTATTAAGTAAAAGGTTATTTTAATTTTTATAAATAGAAAATTCAAAATACCTCTAATAATGTGAAATGCTTCATGGTGCACAAAGTTATTTTAGCATTGGTCCATTAATGCTGCAGAATGTGCTGCGCTTCTTGATATGAGATTATTAGCACACAGATGCTTGACGCTGGCCTGGTTGATTCTCAGCTCTTAAAACAAGAAAAGGTTCAGCATAAAAGCCTTTTCTGGCTATGCACAGTAAGTTGGTTAGCCAGGTATGTAGGTTAAGATACTACAGATCTCCTTTTCTAATGTCTCTTTCCATTTTGGAATTAATTCAGATCATTTTACAATCAGGCACATAGATCCTTTTGTTGCAATCATAACGTGGGAGATTCTGTTCTTCACCTCTCGTATGGGAGTCCTTACAACACTATTCCACAGAGCATTTTCATCTATGCCTTTAGACATTCTTAGGTATTCCAAGGGAAGAAAATAGTGGACCTATAGAAAAGTCTTATCAATGATTAATTTTTTTTCTTCAATAAAATGAAAGAATCAGTGAATTGTTTTGCATTTGGTGTGGGGTGTTTCTGTGTTCCCCTCCCTGTTATGTCTCTGGAGATTGGATTCTGTGGCATCTGAGCAGCTTTGAATGTCTTCTGAATTTGGGAGCAACAAGTCTATTTATACCACATGTTTTTATGAACTTAATATTGACTTCATCCCAGCTTCATATAAAAGAATATTCCAGTAGTGTGCCTGCAAGTTCTTTGCAGGGGAAGATGATGTGCAGACACGTAGTGTAACTGGTGAGAAGCCTTTCTCAGAAAGACAGATTAACAAGTACAAAGCCCAAAATGTAATTGGAGTAAATAATGTGCTAACCAGTACGTAGTACTTCTGTATTTTAAGGTTGCGTTAGGATGAGTTAGTTTGCACCGTTAATAATAAATGCATTCTTCTTTGAAAATAAGACAATTGTTTGCACACTGATTCTTGGGTGATACATAAATTGATATTATGACCAACTATAGGAGATCTGAACTCTCATTTTAGACTTGGTGGAAAATCTAGAGGGTGTCTTAAACCCCAAATATCTGCAGGTCTTACATCATACAATTAATTACTTCAGAGAAAGACTTTCATAGTGTAGGAATCAGTAATTTTGGATGTTCTGGCACAGAGATAGGAGAAAACTGTCGAACATTCATGTTTTGGGGAGCTTGACTTTTTGCCCCATGGCAAGAGAGGATTTATGTTTATGCAAATAATGGGATTCAAATCCCCACATGGGGTTATATTCAGGGGACAGCTGCTGCTTTTACTTAACATAAGCAAGAATAATTGGTGCTTTGGAACTGTACTTGCCTCACAGCTTGCCCCCAGATTGGGGAGGAGAGAAATCCTTGCCCTAATGTCTGCTTAACTGCCTTCATGTTGAAAGACACAGGTGCCTGAAAGGCTTGAACATAACCTTTAAATAAACTAAATAATCACAAGTAAATGATTTGCTACCCAGGTAAAGGACCAAATGATAAATAATTTCACAGATATGGTCAGTTATCCCTTCATGTGATATTGATATAATAATAATATAGTTACCTACATAAATGAGGATCGATAAACTTACCTGTGGTTTTTCTGTGGGTTAGTTTTCAAACAGCATCTTGAAAAAGAATTAAATATTTTGTGGAATAATTTAATTCTAATTGCTGTTAAATTTATGAACACTCTGAAACACATTTAGTATTGCTCAGATTTTTTATTTAGAGAGATGTGTCCTGAGTGTAAAATATTTTTTTTTCTGACTTCCTTGGAGAAGGCTTAGTTCCTTGGATGCTAAGAGTATTTTGTTTTGGAGTTAATCTGAGGCAGTAGGGAGCTTGTACTGTGGTTTCTGACTAACTTTATTGTTTGTACCATAATAAACCAAAGAAAAATATTTGAAATATAAGGTTGCTGGAGTAACACGTTTTCTGGTCACCCCTTCACCCCACCAGCATCCGTGACCAGCTGTAATTATAGAGAGACAGGATGCCAGCCCAGACAAGCTTCTTCCTCCCAATCATAACTGTAGTTTTTACCTTACCCCCACTGATGCTGCAGGACTTTGATTCAGGCTGGAATTAATTTGTATTTGCATGAAGATAATTCACTTCATCGTCACTCTGTTGTGAGCTTGAGAGTCCAACTGCATAGATCTTCTTGCAAGATAAGAACTTCATTTTCAAGTTAACAGTTAGAAAAATGGTTTAATTAAATATGAACATCATTATTTGGACAGAGGGAATAGTTGTTTAATTTCAAACTGTAGAAGATGTTGAAGAGCAAGAACATTGATAGTCTGTGTTTTGGATTGAGACTGTTGCCTGTAGTGTGTCAGTAGGTCTATTCTAAAATTTCAGTCTTCCTTTTTCTGACAATCTTATTTAATAACAACAATTAGTTGTCACATTAATATGATTATTTAAAAGTACTGAATTACAAAACCAGGAAATAAAAATAAAACATGTTGATAATTTCTGTATATGTTTTGATACATTTGGATACTTGGGTTTTGTATTAGCAAATGTTTAAGTAGCAAATAGCTGAGATACTTGAAGATCTTGGCTGAGATTTGCAGAGGTAACTAGTGGTCCCTTGCAGGTTGCTGGAGCACTGGAGATTTGCAGAAGTGACTGGTATGTCACCTCTTGGATGGTTCTCTTGATGTCTTTATAAGAACTGATTTTTTTTTTCATGTTGCTGCTTTATTCTTTTGAGTATTTGATATTTATGGTATGGCTAGTTAGACACTCAAAATGGCTAGTTACCCTGGAACTCTCACCTTCTATCTTTAGACAGAATACATGAATGCTGAGCTCTTAATAGAAACCTTTTTTAAATGGTGGCATTACTGTTCAATAGAAGACATTGTAGAAATCTAATTTTTAGCAATGTTGATGTAATTAAATTGTCAGTTTTGCTTTCTTCTAGCAAGATCCCCAGTTGTTGTAGAGTAAAACGAGATATATATAATTTTTTTAAAATGTGGTAAAAGGATATTGTTAGATTGGACTCCAGTGTTGTAGTTAATAAATACTGGAGGGGTTGGTTATGTTGCTGGCTGTGGTGACCCCGAGTGTGTCCATTGTTTGTCCCGGATCATTGGCGAGCTGCAGATGCCTTTGGCCCGCAGACGGGAAGGATTGGCCGCCTACTGCAACAGGCTTTTGTCTGAGTGGGTGCACCAACACCATTTAGATGCTAATGTCATATAAGCTCTCTGTTTTGTACTAGAACTTGACTGCATCTCAGGAATGTGGCCTGTCTGGTTTTATGTTGGCTACGGCCTTAAAAGGGCCTACTGTAATTCATGTCTGCCAGTCGATTAAAGCTGCAGTCTTCTGTTTTACCGCTTTGATGTGCTAAAGGAAATTGTTGGGTTTGGTGGAGAATTGCATACTTTTTTTGTTTCTCCCAGATCTTACCTGCTGATCTGTATGCTTTTTGTTTGCCATCTAAGATTAGGGAATAAAGTACATTTGCTATGTGAAGCCATATATGGCATTAGCTTTACTGACAGAGTTGAATCTTCTTTCGCTTTTCATATTTGTTGTATTGTGGGGTTAGCAAGCGCTATGTTGTTCCTTTCCGCTTTTCTTGCATACATGAAGTGAAGTATATTTCTGTCACCTCTCCAGTAAAAATACAGTGTTCTGTTAGGCTATTTTCTGGTTCAGCGGAGTACGTATTCTGGTTCATGTCTTAGAGGTGGTGAATAAGCAAATAATCTAGGCATAGCAGGGACATGTTATGAAAATTAAGTTTAGTCGCTACATCTTATCAGCATTTTGCTGTATTTTGTGCAGAAAAACGTGTGTATGGTGCAAACATGAATCTAAAAATTAGCCCTGGGAATAACATTTTTGTAGGTCTATTTTGTACATGAATGCAGTACTCATCAGGTTTTCTGTGCTGTACTCCCAACATACCCTTGTAAAATAAAATAATGACTGTTTATTTTGTTTCCTCAAAACTCATACATTCTTTAAGATACTATTCAGCACTTTTGAAAAAACACAAGCTTCTTCAGCATTTCATTAGTGTATTAAGTGAAACATGGAGAGGGAGCACAAGGGAGGAAAACTGTAAATCTAGCTGGACTCAGCTAGCAATTACTTAAACAGATAAAACAAAATATGCAAATATCTCCTCAACACTTGAAGGCTGATCTTTCAGACACTGACTGTCTGTATGCCTAGCCAAAAAAGAACATATGATAATTAGATTTTGAAGGACCTTGTGCTGTTGCTACAGAGCTAAATATTAAAATGCAAGAAAGCAGACTACCACATGGCACAATTGATTTTTATGGCAGTTCATGTTAAAATGCTCTCTTTTTATATTGCCTTTTAGGTTACCTAGGGTGAAACAAAATTACAGGCTTGGAGACTCTGGAAAAGCTCAGCATCAGCATTTGAGGTAAAAATGAACATACTGAAGTAATCTTGGGAGTGTCCTTCTTGTTAACTTTATGAAACTGAAGTCGAAATTTTCATCAAGATCCATTTTGCATTTAAGTTTTCAGTATCGATTTAAAAAAAATTGACTTCAGAATATCTTTTTAAGTCTGGGAAAACTCATACTTTAAGTGAAAATATAATGTAAATTTTTTAGAGCTTTGAGAACATTGTAGATTGGCTTAGATACAGTATTTTTGTTTTAAGTTCTAGTTTTATAGAATGGCTAATATATCTATTAAATTCTTCTGTCATGAATTACTATCTTCCCTAATTTTACTTGTATAGCTAAATTAATTGCACAGTGTTTCTACTTCTAAAAAACACATGTGTTAATGTACTTAGGGAGAAATGGCTGTTGCTTTTTCATGAGTTTACTGTATTATTTGCTGCTTCAAATTGAAATACTTCAAAGAAGTTTGGATTCTGTTTTTTTGGTGTTTAGGTCAAGTGAAATGAAAATACATGTGTAGGGAAAAATCAGTCCAATTATACAGAACATAGTAAAATGGTGTAGAACATAACACTACTGTATTTCTCACGTGAACCAGTTATTAACATTCATCACAGTAACCTGCTAGATAGGATTAGGGAAGTTTACCTCCACATTTAAACTACCAAAAATTAACTTTTAAATCACTGTCTTTTAAATTCTTGTTTCTAAATCTAAACGGAAATAATTTGTGTTCCAGATGGACTTAAATAGTTCATTTTCTGTCAGCAAGCTATCGTGTAGGGTTGACACATTTAAATGTTTATAAGCAAATTAATTGCCACAATTCACTCTGCTATTGTAGTTCCCTTTTCAAACCATTTGTATGGTTGTTCATAGGTTTTGTTGTTGTTGTTTTTTAAGAGCTGAAGCTTGCAAATTATGTGATTAATCTACAAGCTGATATCATGATGTCAAAATGCAGTTCGGGAAGCATAAACGCAGAGACTGCGGAAATTAAAACGGTAAGGCTATGCTTTGTAGTATGGGAGAAGCAGG
Organism: Phalacrocorax aristotelis; assembly: GCF_949628215.1. Lineage (NCBI taxonomy): Eukaryota > Metazoa > Chordata > Aves > Suliformes > Phalacrocoracidae > Phalacrocorax > Phalacrocorax aristotelis. Next base: position 21,843,152 of record NC_134284.1, on the reverse strand, counting down.
TTTTTACTTATCACTTCACTGTATTCTCCTATTTTATATTTAAGGCTTCTTCAGGACCATAGAGTAAAGTAACCTCTGTGTGTGAGGTTATAGAAACTTACTGTGGATTTCTTTGGAAAGAATAATGGAAGTAGCTACTTTATTTTATCCATAGATGGTTAGATAGAGCAAGGGCATGGATAAAAACGTTTGTCATGAAAAATGTGCTTTGATATTTCTTATGAGGCTGAATATGATTAGAAATGTATTCTGTTTTTTAAAAGGCAGTATGTGTGTCTCAATATTTCTTGTGGATTTTATGTTGGTGAAATACAATCAATTAAAAAAGTGGGAAGAGGGAAGATACGAAGGGTTGGAATTAGAATTTAATTTATATGTTGTTCCAGATAGGAGATACAAAGTAAATGGTGGGGAAAGTAAATGGCCTTAGTTTCAACAGTATGCTTCAGTGTGAACTATGTGTTCAGCAAAAACAGGAAAAGAGGCTATCCAGTTAAAGCTATGTGGTAGAAAAATTGATAATTAGTTTGATAATGTAGCAAAGACAGAAATGTATCTAGTTTCACTGGTCCTCACCTTGCCTTGCATCTTAGCTGCCGTACACTTCACATCTTTTGCCCTCTGTTCAGGAGGTAAAAGAAGAGGAATCAGAGGAACCAGTTCTGCACCACTGATTAAGCAACTACTGTTGCACAGAGCCTTATACATGTTGTTTTAAAAAATGAAACAGTTTTTTCCAGACCCTCGCTGCATGTTTGTTTGTTAAAGGAGAAACATTCCCTTTCTAAACTTTTATTCTGAATGCCTCCTATACTGGTGTCACTATAGATATGCTAGAAAACTGATTTTTGTTTTCACTTTTTTTTCTGTACTGGTAAATGCTGTACAGCCCATGTATGTTATACTGATATATAGTGGTATTATCCTTTTGCTTTAGAGACTGTTACATTGTACGGCAGCATAAATTTGATGTGATCTGTATCTTGCTGGCTCTGTTGATAGAGTTAGCATAACTGCCACAGAAAGTGTTTATTAGGCTTTGCCTCAAATCCAGGTTTGGTCATACTGGTGACTGACCACTAGGTGAAGGATTTATGGGGTTGTGTGTTTTTCTGAGCCTGCTAAGTGTCATGTTGTACTCCATTTCTCTCCTATATACAGATGTTTAGGAGGAGTCTGCCAGGAATTCCAGCCATTAACTATACTGTATTGCTTGTAGAAATGCTTCAGAAGCAGCTCATTCAAATGTTAGAGCCTCAGTGTAATCTTGATTTAATAAGTTCTTTAATGAAACTTTTCTGAACAACAGAAAGCAGCCTGTGCTGCTTTGGTATGACTTGGTATGCTATTAGAGACTAATATTCTGCTTGTGCTGTTAGACTGGTTCAGTGTCTGAAAGATAGAACAAATAAAATCCTTCTAGTTCAGGATGAACATTCATAGTAAATATGGATGATTGTGCTAGGGAAACCAGGGAAGCCGGTTCTTATAGGAATGCTTACATTTGAGTTGTGTAAGCATTTGTGCATTCTGTTTGCCCTACTTGAAAGGGAACAGATCTGAAGTATGATTCCCTCCCCCCCCAAGAATATTGTAAGACCAAATATAAAAATTGCTGTTAGGCAATGCACGTGGTGAAGGTCTTTGAAGGATAATTGATAAGGAGTCCCTCATGTAGCTGTGTTGTATGTTAAACATAGCATAATATAAGAAATTTCTGATTTGTCTTATTGAATAATATTGTTTGACAGTACTTCCTTACTTTAGACCTTCTGGGCCAAATGATGTCGCTTAGAAACTTTTAATCTTGAGTTGGGAGCAGAAATCGCAATGTTTAATTTTCAAAATATCCTAGATATCGGCTGCTAAATGAAGGGGGAAAAACCTTGTCCCATAAAAATGAAACTCTTTTACTTGTTTCTGAGATGTTTGAGTTCTGGGTGCTTTTTCTCCGAATAAAAACAGGGTGTGTGTGTTTTGGGTTTTTTAAGTTCTCTAAAAGAACTGAAGTAATATTCACAAAATACGCCTTTGTAATGCTTTTGGACTATCATAGGAAAAGTCAAATCCTTTAAAAACCTATACTTTTACTAAAACAGGTTTAGAAATCAGAGGGTGTAGGAAACTTGTATGTTGACCTTCATTTGAGCAAAAACAATTCTTGCCATTGAATGCTTATAGGATAAGTAGAAGTCACTTCACTGCAGAATTCTGCGGTAGTTGGTGTGGAACACCCTCAGTGAATATTTCACATCTTGCAAATATTTACATTCATTTTCTACTCTATTTCAGATTTATAATATTTTATGGTTTTCTTTTTATTTGCTCCTCCGTTACCCAAGTAAGAATTTTTTGCATTAGATATTTCAGCAATTTAATGTTTCTTTTAGCATTTGAAAGTAAAACTTAATACAAAGAATGCGATATTCAGATTCTTCAGATGTTTGTGTAAGAGAATATTCAAGTAGCAAGATTCTATTAATATTTTTTGTGTAGATTGTGATTTATTTACTTAAGAGTAAGTGGATTTACCACCACTACCTGTTGAAGCTAACTTTTTTTTGCTGATGCTGAGAGTGTTTTTAGAGAATAAATCAGGCATTCCTGGACAAAAAAGAAAATGTACAGCATTAGAAATTATTTTTGTATTGCAAGGGTTATACTGGGTACAGATTTACAAACTAACATTAGAGAAGAAAGCAGGTGAAATACCCTGCATATAGCATTTTGTTGTTAATAGGAGATACTTGTAGTTTTGCGTTAACTTTGTATGAATATAACACATTATGTGTGCAAACGGTGGTAAAAACTTGAAAGATGCATCCCCCGGTCTCTAGTCTCTCCTCTGTTTACTTCAGAGTATCATTCCATAAGTATTTTAAACAATCCTTGGAGCAGGACTAGATCGAGGATGTTTTATTCCAAGTGAGTGGTAAGTGCCCTACTTGGTTTGGCTTGTATTCCTTAGTGCAGTAAACCTGGAAATTTTTTTGTGCACCAAGGGACTCCTTCAACTTGGATATAGTCCTGTGACTGAAAAACCTACACCACAGTTCCAGAATTATTGTACACTGGAAGAAATGGCTATTAAATGTTGCTGGCGCTTCATTCCCAACCTTCTGCCCTTCTGAAATGAAGGGTTTTTTAAGTGGTAGAACAAGGGGTTAGTTTTAGCTCTGCAGTTCACTGTCTGTTCGTATAAATGTGCGTTAAAGTAATGACATAAAATTGTGGATTTTGCTCTTAAAACTATCAAGATTGATGTCCCTAAAACTGGACCTTTCAGTATTATTTCAGTAGAACAAGATAAGGCTGGGCACTGTGCTGCTCTGTCTAGCTTCTTAAACCTAGTCTGAAGCTAGAGGAAGCAGGGCTTGTTTCCTGTGTTTCTCCCTCCAAATTTGGCTTCTTACAGTTCCCTGTTCTATCAATTTTCAAAACAATGTAGTGGGTAAAGATGGAACATCTTAGCACGTATCTTTGTTACTCACGCTGGCTGAGCAGGACTAGTTAGGGGTGTTTTCTGCCTCCCTGTAAGCTAGTTTCAGTTAGCTAGGTTCAGTTGACTTCTGTCCACAAATTCTGAACATGTTAGTTACATCTCAGATGTTTTCAATTTAAAACCTGTTCTTCAAGTAGATGTGTTTTCCCTTTTTATTGGTCCTGTACTGCTTTTCTTTTATTGAAGAACTTGATATTTTTCCTTGCTACTGAAATAGAGACTTAGAATGATACAATTACTTCGTTATTCTGGCTTATTCCTCTAGTAACGTTGACATTGATCTTGTCAGACCTTGTATGTCCAGTACAAAGGAAGGCCAGAACTAGGGAACTTTAGCGCAGCTGGAAGTAGCAGTGATAGTTCAGAGAGGAGAACTTTTTCTTTTTACCTGAGTTAGCACACAGCAGGAGGGAATTTAAGGTATTTCAAGTGCGTTCTGCTTCATGTAAGCATAACTCTGTTATTTTGCTAATTAATTGTGCAGTTTATCATAGCCAAATTATTTTTGTTGTTGTCAGATTGCAGGGTAATAATGGCATGGTTAGCTGTGGCAGGCAATGCTGTTTTGCATACGTGTACTTTTAAAGTTACAAATGTGCAAGTACTTCTTCCTTTGCACTTCGAAGGTTTTTTTTTGAGAATGCTTTTTGATCTTGAGATGATTGTACTTTAGGGCAGGTCTTTCATGAAGATACACAGAAACCAGAATTGTAGTTTAGAGTGTATGTTGTTTCGTAGCTCTTCAGGATCAAGCTGAAACCATGCGTAAGTATAAATCCCCTTGCTTCCTGCAGTGGGGTAGCTAACCTAGTATCACTGTCATGAAGTGCGTAGCAAAGGAGATGTGCTTACCTCTGTTAGCAACCTTCTCAAATAAGTTTGGTTTCTTTTCTTAATTCCCTCCTGGTGTTGTGATGTAGCTATTTCGTATGTTCCCAAGGTTGTACTTAGGATTTGGAAAAGAAACACGAAATAGGTGGAGCAGTAAACAAAGAGGAGACACTGCTGATCTGAAGTGATGTATAAAATAGAAGTGGCTGGGCTTAGATGCGAGAATGATTGGGGCATCAAGATGCAAGAATGATTGGGCCATCAGCCTTAGCTTTTACGACACATAAGTTTTGGGGTGTTTTTCCTGGTCCCTTCTAGCCTTGAGCAATTATGTTGGCTATGACCAGATCTCATTCTAAACAAAGCAAATATTAATTTTATTTCCACATGAGTTGCTATATGCAAGTAGAGAAACATGCTTGAGGCCATTTCAGTGAAATGTTGTAATCATGGTACTTTTGTGTTCTTAAAAGGATTTTTTTGTTTGTGTTACCAACTAACGTGATACTCATTGGCGTATAAAAAGAGCGACTAGATATATTAAAGAGGAGTTTCAGCTATATGCTTGGCGGGGGGGAAGAGGGGGAGTGAGGTGGTTGGGGATGACGCATCTTTCCCTACGTTTTCTCCCTTCTCTCCTGCTCTTATATACCGAAGCTGTCAGTTCATACAAAAGCTTCATTTATGTTAGCACTGCCTAGAGTTTCCAGGTCCTTTCTACCAGTGGCTGGGGAAGATTGTGTTTCATGTTACTGTCTCTGCCACATGACTCATTTGATCTGAGTAGCACATTCGATGTGCAAATGCTCAGTAGATGAGAATGTTAAGGATGATCATCTTTGCTATGCGTAGCTGTATACCACATGCACATCTTTACTGCTGGTTGTCTCCTGTGGCACAGAGCTTTGGAGTCCCAGTGGAGGAACAGCCAGGAAGCCACTAGTTCCAAAGAGGGATTGAACCAAAACATCTTTTAGTTGTGCCAGATTTCAATGCTCTATAAAGTTAGTAGCTGAAGTGCTAAACAGACCCTACGTGTGCTTGTATGCATTGTTTGAAATGTATAAAAACAACTTAAAAACCTACAGGAGTCTTTGTGTTATAACTGAAATGAATAATGATGTATTACTGATCTTATGTGTGTAGACTGTGTTGTTTTCTATTTGCAGCTAAATAAAGCAATATAATATTGATCCTCCTTATATATTTAGATATTCAGAAAGATTTAGACTGAAATGGTAGCTTAGGTTACTGGGCTTAAAAAGTAAGTGAGAAAAATGCATGGGTTTGGAGATGCATTCAAAAGCAACTGGAAACAAATCAGATAAAACGTTGAGAGCATTCTTTAGTATGTCTGGTGAAAATGTACATTCTTTTTTTTTTTTTTTTTGACATTCAAATACATCTTTTCTTTCCGGAGTCTTCTCACCCTCACAGTTTCTGTAAAGCTCAAATTAAAATATCAGACAAGATTCCAACAATATCAGCACAGTTCTCTTAGTAAAGAAATACTATTTTTGGCAAAGGTGGATGTACATTGATTGCTGAGCCAAAGATCAAGAATTTAGATTTACCCTCTTTCACTAAGGGTTTACTACTGAATGTTTCTCTTCAAAAGAGAAATAATCCTTTAATATGGAACAGAACAAAGTTACTTCAACTTAACCACACTGTCCTTCAGGATTCCCGCTACCCCTTTGGAAAAAAATGAGACAAAGCTTTATCTCTGACCACTTTCTATACAGGGGCATTACTTGCATGAATCTGTAAGAGGAGTGGTCATGTAATTGAATGTATTGCCTTCTCTTTATTTTACAAGATACACCCGAGATGGAAAACTAGAGAGAATCAGTTTGATCTGTTTTGTCAGATCTTCCTATTGTTATTTAAGTTAGCATATAAATCAGTGTTTAGGTATGGCCCAAATTATTATAATATTTAACTTAAAAATACGTATATACAACAAAGAGCTATAGTGTTTTATTAGTTGAAGACTATGGTAAATAAAATTTCATCTTGGTATAAAAATAAATGAATACTTTTTAAAATTTTATTGCTTTATTTGTAGTATCTCAAAGCAGTTATTTCTCATAATCATTAGTGGTTAATATTTTCTGTTAGACACCGTATCATACTTTTGTCAGGTTGTTTTTGGTTTTTTTCCATACTGCCCTTTTGCAAAACTTAACCAACTTTTCTTTTATATAGAAAAGCAATGATATTTCTATGCAATAGGGTGATAATTAGCTTTTCCTCATGTTATTTCTAACAAATTATTAGATTTGAAAGCATTTTCAATTTTACACATCAGTTTGAGATTGATGCTAAAATGAATATGGAGCATCTAGGAATTTTGAAGAAAACTAATTTGAAAATACTATTTCCTTGAATAAGGTGTGTATCTGATTTGAAGGGGGAGGAAGTATTGAAAACTTGTTAGATTTGATGCAGGATGTATGTGTTGTACTTCAGCAATATTTTTCTATATTGTCAGGCCTTAATTGGTTTCCCTGGGTGAGGCAGAAGTGATTTTGTTGTTGTATTTACTTTCATCATTCCTGACAGATAGCAAACATTAAAAAAAAAAACAACCCAGTGTTGAGGACTCAATAGCCTTAGCAGGAAAGTGTTTTCCAGGGCATAATTGTCATCAAGTTGAGAACAGTTTGTTTATCAATTAGAATATCTTTCTGGAAATTGGTAGTTAACCTGGTAAGGGTCCCTTTCTCCATTAGTCCTTATCAGAGTCATCAGCAATTGTTTATAATACTCTGCCAGTTCCTTAAGTAGATAACCTTATCAGAATCGGTTGATTTGAAGAGACAGAGGTTCTTGTGTAGTTCCCACTGATTAGAATAAAATTCCTGGGCGGTATGTGTGTATGTAAAGCTTTAACTGGTCATAGGACTTTTTGGTTGGGAGGATAAATGGAAAATGTGATACTTATTTATGACTGTGCTCTAGAAGAATCAATATTTTTCTTTCCTGAAGTAAAGCTAAAACAGCTTTATTTTATAAAATTTGTTCTTAAAGATATTCTAAATTGGATTCTGTCAGAATATAAATGGGACTTTATTCTGGAATATATGTGTGTAAATCCAAATGCCTAGAATGAACATTGCCCCGTAAAGTACAGTTCCTTTTGAATGTCTTTGGTACTTTTGATAAACATGCATCTTTATGTGAAAAAGTGCCTGTAAATTTACAATTAACGTTTTCTGCTGAAAATACTATGAGATTTAGCATTTACTGGAACTAAAATCAAGTAATGTCCTTTACTTAGAGTAAACTTTCTCTTCTTCCTTTATATTGTGTCTGTATCTCATACCATCTTTTTCTTCTCATAGTAGGCTGTGCTGGAACAAAAATGCAATGAAAGAAACACTGGATGAATGAATGAAAAGCCCTGCTTTGCAATCCCTCAGCATGGCGGGACTGCAGCTCATGACCCCTGCTTCCTCCCCAATGGGTCCATTTTTTGGACTACCATGGCAACAAGAAGCAATTCATGATAATATTTACACGCCAAGAAAATATCAGGTACTAGTGATAATACTAATACAGTGATGGGAGAAAAAAGTACAATTAAATCCATTAACTTAATAGCAAAAGAACCAGAACAGCTGGAGAATGTGCAGTGTTGCACACAGTCTAGGCATGTCTCTCTCACAGTTCCACCTGTTGGGAGTTAATTGTGTCTCTTTTTTTTTTTTTTCTTTAGCTTGGCTGTGTTCTACATTTGTAATATCCCCCATGCCCTCTTCTTAGTTTGCTCTAACGAGCAGAACAACTTTTAAGCTGAGTATTCTCTTGCTGCTCTCTGCAAAATGCTGTTAGCGACAAATACAGTAAACATTAGTGTGTATCTTGATTCTATGCATGCTGTCATGGCTCCTTCCCCCTCTGACCTTCTGTCTTCTACATGGTAAATCTGATTTTTTTGGTTCACATATTGGTCGAAGCAGCTCAGTAATGTCAGAAACCCCATGAGGGCACTCTGATTTTCATTTTGTTAAGGAAGACTGCTCCTGAGTTGTAGAATTTCACTTCTCTCTGCACTGCAGAGGTGCCTGAAAGCTAGCATTTGGTTAGTATTACTGAAAAGCTTAGATCACCTTGAGCTAATAAGATTTGCTTATTTAGCTGAAGTGATATATACAGTTAGATTTTAAAAGTTCCAGCTTCTTTCTTCACGCAATATATCTAGCAACAAAATCATCTATTAAAAAGATATAGTTAGAAAGCTACTTAAAATAGCAGCAAATTGTGTTACTCGAGGATTTTGGATTTAGAAGCTAGACTATATATAGTGTGTATTAATATTTTTTGAATTACAATGCATTGTTATGAAAGAGAGGTGTTAATTCTATGGCACTGGAAGGATTTCTAGAGATACTACTGACTTGTCTGTAGCTTATTTACCACTTGTTTTGGTTTTTTTGTCAGCTTTTTCACTGCATTGCTACAAGTTAAGGACATTATTTTTTTAAACCTAGGTTGAACTGCTTGAAGCAGCTTTGGATCATAATACAATAGTCTGCTTAAACACTGGCTCAGGGAAGACTTTTATTGCAGTACTACTCACTAAAGAGCTGTCCTATCAGATCAGGGGAGATTTCAACAAAAATGGGAAAAGAACTGTGTTCTTGGTCAACTCAGGTAAGGGGAAAAGTATACCAAGTTCCTCAACATGCTGCTAATATTTCCATGGAATATTCTTTAATAAAAGTTGTGTGAAGGAAAAGTTGGGAGAAACTTTTGCATAAAATCTTCAACAACAAAGATGCTAAACTGATTAAAGAATGTGATTAACTTTCATCTTTGGCTTTTAATCCATATAATACAACCTGTTTATCTCTAACATCTTCCGTTCCCTGCTTTAAAATTAGATACTGATTCTGAAGTGCAGCTTAGTTAACCACTGTTTCTTTGCTGTGGTTTTACATGGAGGAAGTTGATGTATATACCTGGTTTAACATTATTCTAAGCTATGTTATGAAACAAGGTCCTAGGTAGGATGACACACATCTTGAAAATTAATGTATAAAAAGACCTTTATGTGATTGAGATTTTAAAATATTTTTTCTTAAGCAAATCAAGTTGCTCAACAAGTGTCAGCTGTCAGGACACATTCAGATCTTAAAGTGGGAGAGTATTCAAGTTTAGAGACAACTGAATCATGGACAAAAGAGAAGTGGAGTCAGGAATTCTCTAAGCATCAGGTAATGTATTAAGTATCAACTCTAAATGTAAGCAGAGCCTACAGTAAGTTAAGCTTGATGAGAAGCTTGCGCTTTTCTTACATTGATACCTTTTTTTTTTGCCAACCTAGGTTCTGGTTATGACATGTCATGTTGCTTTGACTGTTTTGAGAAATGAGTATCTATCCCTGTCAAATATTAATCTTCTGGTGTTTGATGAGTGCCATCTTGCAATCCAGGATCACCCATACCGTGAAATTATGAAGGTGGGTTTCCATTACATGAATGTCTTAATACTTGGTTGAGAAGTCATCGTCAGGTGGGAGGGCTGGAGAAGTGGGAACCGTTGAAAGCAGCTTTTGCTACCAAGGGAAAATACCAGTGGGACCATATTAGCATGTTCTGGGACTGTGAAATTACTGTAATGAATTAAGACTTCAGTGATATTATGAGATAGAAAAATAGTGTCTTTATGGTGTTTTACAGTGGGGATTAAAGAAAAATCTGTCATTAACAGAAGAGAAGCTGTATTTATGGAATTAGGGGAATTTTATAAATTCATTGATTTTAAAATATTTTAATTTGGGAAATGGATGAACTAATCAGTTTTTATTCTTTTAAAATACTGATTTCTGAAGATATTTTAGGGCTCTTTTAGGATATTCTTGGCTCCAAGTGGTATTTGGCTTATAGAATATGAGATTTGGAGAGACATCTATTATATATGTTTCTCTCTTTAAGTTTAACTGGAGCATGTGTCTTTTTTTAATGATACTTTTCACATGGTGTGGGGGTATGATATGTGTATTGTAAAAGTGGCAAGAATATTCTGTGCAATGCTAACTGTTTGTCTTTATTTTCCCACATTGTAAATATTTACCTTTAAAGATTATTGCTGTTAAATGTTATTCAATTTCTAGTTTAACTTCAGTCAATAGAACAGAAAATACTCATTCAATGTTTGGTTCATTTTCCAATGCCTGCTATTGAAATACTAGTTTCTAGCTAAGCATCTAAGTTTGCACTCTGCTAGCTTGATGGTAGATTTGCTGGGTAACTGTCCTAAGGTATTTCATTCTCTTTTACCTCACAGATCTGTGAGGATTATCCATCATGTCCTCGAATCTTGGGTTTAACAGCTTCTATTTTAAATGGGAAATGTGATCCTGCTGAGTTAGAAGAGAAGATCCAGAAACTGGAGAAAATTTTAAAGAGCAATGCTGAAACTGCAACTGATTTGGTGGTCTTAGACAGGTATGTGGTACAATTATGGCTGTTAAATTGATGCCTGCGTTTTCATTTGGGTAGAGGAATAAACCAGTAGAAATATTTCCTCTTCTAAATCTTAGAAAAGTTTGTATGTGATGCCATTGCTTCAGTTTGGGATGGGGAGGGAATGTTAAATTACTTTTTGAGTAACCAGTGTACATCTTTCCTTAAAGTTAAGCACAAAGGGTGATTGGCCTTTGATAATCAGAAATTTTCTGTAGCTGTTAAAAAGGCAAAACAGATAAGACCCAACAAAACAACTAAAAAAGCCCCCAAAAAACCTAACCAGCTAAAACTCCTAACCAACCACCAAAAAAACCACAACACCAAAAACAACAAAAAAACCCCCACAACCCAACCCGACAACAACCTAGAAAATTCACATTCCACAACACCTTTCTGAACTTGTGAAGTGTCTTACGTTTGGAGAGTTAACTGGTTCATGTTCAGTGTATGCCATAATGTTGCTGTTAAATTTAGAAACATGTTGCAATGTCCACAGTACAAGATGTTGTTAATGCCAGAAGAGATGCATGATTCCCCCCCCCCCCCATGAGTAGCCTGGATGTAGAGGCCGATGAAACAGGGAGATAAGAGGAAGTAGTAAAAGCTATGTAAATTGCAGAGCAAGTGGGTGTTTTCCTCTATGTTCTTACAGAATGTGAAATCCTGTCATTTTTAAATAAAGGTGGTGATAATGTGATGACTTGTTGCAGAGGAAAATTAGTGTGAAATGATTCATATGTAGCATGTTTTCTTGCACTAGATGTTCTGTGTTGTATGAACTGAGTTTCAGACAAAGTCAAAAGATGGTTATTTCATGTTCTGGAACAGGTGTGTTTTTAAATGCATTTTTCTGAAGTTGGGTGAACCGTTTGCTTTTAAAAATTTCTCCCTCAGCTCTGCCATTCAGGAACAGTATTACTTTACTTGTGTAAGCGTATATACAGACCTAAACTTACATTATGTGGATTGTATTTGTTTGGCGTATCAAAAGAGTACACTTTGGAAAAGCAAAAGTGAAGATGATGGTCAAGTAAATTAAATTTGTTTTACCTTAAATTTTCCAATATTTGAAATGAAGATAGTGATATTCACCTCCTTTTTGGGGAGTGTGTTAGAAAAGTATGTAAGTATTTTAGAACGAAGTAGTTCTACTGAGCTACTGTGGTGGAGGTTTGGGGAATTCTGTTTTTTTGTTGTTGGTGGTTTTTGGGGTTTTTTTGTTTTTTTTTTTTTTTTTACTTTAAAGTATTTAACTGTGTAACTACTCATTACTAATTCATGGTGGGTAAAGAAATGCACTTGAAGACCCTTCATGTTGCTGCTGTTATTTGCTGTATAACCTTAACAGGCTGAAACAGCTCTGACTTTAAGAAGCTGTGTTTAACTTGATCTTTGCCCTCAATTAAGATATACTTCTCAGCCATGTGAGATTGTTGTAGACTGTGGACCATATACTGACAAAAGTGGGTTGTATGGAAGATTATTAAAGGAATTGGATGAAGCACTTACTTTTCTAAATGACTGCAACATATCTGTACATTCAAAAGAAAGAGATTCTACATCAGTTTCTAAGCAGGTAAGGACATGAAGCTATGTGAAAAACCTGGGGAATAAAAGTCTTACTGTTTTGTTTTTTTTTTTTTTTGTCCTGTAAGTTACATTACTGAAACTTTCTAAGCTAGCCAGCCTCGAATGTCTGAGCACAGAGACTTCTGATTTTTGTACTCGCTAATAGTGCAAGTATTTTCGTAAATGGGTGGGGCTTGAATGTCAACCATTGATTAGAACTTCATCTGATTAGAGAATCTTGTATTCAAATTTGCTTAAGACAGTAAAACAATTCTGCACCCTGATGTTGTGCAGTTAATTCTGAAGTCAAGAATTTTACATCTTCTTGATCTCCCATGGCCTTTGAATAATCCAGTACAGAAGAGGAAGTAATACCTCAGGAAGTATTTGGAAAAACTGTACCCAGGTGTAATAAAAGATGATAAAGTAAGAATTCAGGGAAAAATTCCAGCTGCATATCTACAATTTCTGCAATTTGTCTTAAAGCAATATTGGACTAGTGCCACACCTTGCTGGAATGGAATTTGAATCTCAAGTTTGCCCCAACCTTTCTGTGTGTTTGCCCCTCTGTTGTCATGTGAGATGGCAGAGTAGAGTCCAGAAGGCATGGTGTATTGAGCAGGGACCTGTCACACCTGGGGTCCTGGGCCCAGGCAGCTTTTTTCCCCTCTTGGGCTTTGTGGTTTGGAATTGCTTGCTGAGGTACAACAATGCAGTATCAAAGGGTCTGTTGAACAAGAAGTCAGTAATGAGTCACATTTCTATAATAGTCCATGAGGAAGTTGGAGAACATATTTCTGTCTTCAGCCCAAAGTATTCCAGTTCCCTTTAACATTCTTAGAAACCCAGCACTCTGATGCTGCCCAGAAAAAGATTATTTGGGCCAGAAGGAAGGAGGAGATCTAAGGCAGCCTATCATGGCTACATGGGAAAAGGAAGTCCTGGTAACTTCTGTGCTAAGCTTAATGTAATAGGCTAAAGTACATAAGGAATGCTGGCAGCTGGGGGCAATCCCCAGGATTTGCATAGTCCAGAAGAGTAGATTAACTGCTATGTTTCTCATGCACGTAACCCTCTGTGCTTGTTTTCTGATCCAGTAGCTCTCCAAGAAGACAGAGGTACCCATATTAAGAAAAATAAAAATGATTTTTCATTTTGAGGTGCTTTTTGTCATGGCACTGGAGAGCATCAAGCATCTATGTATACATACAGTTAATTGAGATCAATTTAGCCCTTAATTGAGTCTTATTGCTAACAAACTTCAGGGATGATAGTGTAAAGAGGATGATAACCTGTTCTTGACTGCCTCAAAGAAGGGAAGAAGGAAGTGAAATTAAAGCAGTAACTGAAGACTGTATCACCCTAACTGTTATAGTTCTGTCCCAGTTCTTATGTTGTAATAGTACATCCAAATCATGAGTCTTTGTGTTAGTATTATCAATGTACCCCATTTCTGGATTGCTAGCTTATTGTTTGACCACTTAAGTCTTCAGGAGGCAACAACTTGCTGTCAGATAAGATGTTGATGGTACTCAACTGCCTATGCTGTACTCTCTGACTAGGGTACAGTTCTTTGTTTTTTGTATTCCGCACATACAAGTCCCTATTTTTTTCCTTTGAGAGGTGAGGCTTGCTAAGATTGCCCTATGGCCGCTGTACAGCTTTCTGGTTAGATACTTTGAAACCCTGGCAAGTATCAGTAACAAATAAAGTAAAAATGTCCTGTAGAGCATTTATTTTATTAGATCTCTGTTAAATATGAAAGGTAATAATTTCTGCTTTGGTTATTTATCTGCCTCAAGAAGTATTACCTTTTTTAGCATACTTTAAGGTGAATTTCAAATTACCATTCTACAAAATTTTAAAATAGTCTTTAAACTTTTTTTTGGATTCCGGAATGTACAAAGTTCAAAGTTTAGTTGTAATTATTTGGGGCGGGGGGGAACTTGCTTCAGTAGAAACACCAAAGTTTCCAAGGTCATCTAAATAACAAAAGCAGATTTCAAAATATTTTTATAACAGAACAATTGCATAATCCTTACAAAGAGTGTGCTGTATGAGAAATAAGATCCCAGTGTTAAATGAATAGTTCATGAATGTATTCTTTGAACTTACACTTGAATTCATTTGTTGTAGATACTGTCAGACTGTCGAGCTGTGTTGGTGGTTCTGGGACCCTGGTGTGCAGATAAGGTAGCTGGAATGATGGTGAGAGAGCTACAGAAGTATATCAAACACGAACAAGAGGAGCTGCACAGGAAATTTTTATTGTTTACAGACACTTTCCTAAGGAAAATACATGCACTCTGTGAAGAGCACTTCTCGCCTGCCTCACTTGACCTGAAATTTGTAACCCCAAAAGTAATAAAGCTGCTTGAAATCTTGCGCAAATATAAACCATATGAACGGCAGCAGTTTGAAAGTGTTGAATGGTATAACAATAGGAATCAGGATAATTATGTATCTTGGAGTGATTCTGAAGATGATGATGAGGATGAAGAAATTGAGGAGAAAGAGAAGCCAGAGACTAATTTCCCATCTCCCTTTACTAATATTTTATGTGGAATTATTTTTGTGGAAAGAAGATACACAGCCGTTGTTCTAAATAGGTAAAGCTTTTTATTTTTTTTTTAAATACTAAAAAAAGGCAGACGCAGCTGCCAGCACACGGATGCTAATATTATTAATACGTATGGGATTGTTTTGTGTTTTCAGAACCCTATTTTAAAGTTAGTTTAGGAGGTCATACTGGATCTGTGTAAAGAATAACAACAATAAAAAGAATCAGGCTATGTCTGTATGGGGTGAAATGGGGGGGGAGGTGGGGCAAGATCTTTGAAAATTGTGCTCAAGGGCTTGTTTTGGACCCAAGTTTGTAATTTGATTTCTTTAGAAGGCAAAATGTGAAATACTATATTTAGCCTGTAAAATAGTCATCTAGTGATTTGTCTTAATCAGTCTTTAAATTTATGTATGCAATGGATGCTGGAAACTTCTCTAACCTACACACTGGAAATTTTACCATTACCTTACTAAATCATGTTATTATATGATACAAGTCTACAGAAAATCAAATTTACCCTTGTGCAAATATCTCTTAAGATTTACCAGTACTACTTTTACAGCTGGTGTTTATAAAACACCTATTCAGTTAAACACTAAGCACTTTCTTAGTCTCCACCAAGAAAAATACAAACCCTGGAATATTTGCCAAGATATACTTTGCAGTGGTCTAGTTCCTTATCAGTTCTTATTCCTGAATGTGATCCATGTTAGTTACACATAACACTGAATTGTTAAATGCTATTTGCCACAAACCATGAATGGCATCTAGTTTATTCACCTGCCTTGATTTTGGGTTTTTGGTATTAGTGTGCTAAATATCCTGTGCAATTTGTTTATTGCATTCTGGATACTCTGAACCCCTGACCCTTCTGTTGTTACCTTTTTGCCTGAGTCAATAGTTTGAGTGCATAATTTAATATATTCTTTGATCTGCTGACTTGCCTTTGTGTTTTTTGTGAACGTCATCTTTTTGCTTTGCCTTTTTTGCATTTTTTTGTTTGCGTAAATATGCAGTATGAATCAAACAAAGCCATTCAGTGAAATGGGTGTGTTCTGTTAATAACTCCTGAAGAAATAACATTGGCAGATTCTGATAAATTTTTGCTGAGCTGAAACAAGTATTTCGTTATCCTATAGGGAGTGAATAGAATTGTAATTTTTTTTCTTCTCTGTTACATTATCAATGTGATTTAAATTACAATCTCTTCCACTGTGCGTTCTTGTAGACTGTGATTTACACACTGTACTGCATCCTAAATGCTCTTGAACCTGACAGAATGTGGTGTCTAGCTTGAATAAGTAACCAAATCCTGCCATCTTGAAGCTGTAGGGACCCTTGGTATAGGTTATTGGCAGCAAAACCTAAAACTATATGTAACTTTTTATCCACTCTGAAAGCTAGCTGACTTTCAAAATGCTGCTTTACCTCATGTAACACACCTGGTCTCAAAATATGTGGCTGATAGGCAGGCCTGAGCTGTTGGACAGAAGACTGAAAGCCTTCAGTGGAGAACCTGCCTGTAGGCTCACTTCAACTGAGTAGGTTTAGTTCCAGGCCCTCGGCTGATTGTAGCTATAATTATGCTGTATATACAGGTGGAAAGACTGTCCCCTGAATAAGGAAGTCATGAGTGTTTGAATTAGTGTATCAAAACCACTCAAGCTTCCAATAACTAAGTATGGATTGTTGAACAGAACTAAGTTAAAGCAGAAATATAATTTTTCTTAAAATACATTTTAATGGTAATATTTAGAGAACAAAATCCTATTTTATGAAGTCCATAGGTTATGATGACTGAGGAAGCGTAAAATCGCTGGCACGTGTTATACTTCCTGGGAGAAACGGGTAGGAATTTTCTCTGAAGAAGTAATTAGAGGTAGTCTCTTTAGAGATCTTTAGCAACAGCCACTGCACATATTGTATAAACCACAAAGCAGAGTTTCCTTCTGTTTTCATTGCAGTGCCTCTCAGCTGTCTTAAAAGCAGAAGTTTTTATCTATTGGAAAAACAACACCTGTTACCTACCACTAATACTTTTTTTTAACCACAAGGTTGAAGTCTTGAATGTGTCTTAAGAATTTGCCAGAAATGTGCACAGTAGAATGTATATTCAGATGTTTTTAATTGTCCATTTCTATAATAAGGGAGATACAGTAAGAATGCTTGAGGTGCTTAGCAGGTACTCAAACTGAAGCGATATTACTTGACAGAAATGCCATGTGGAAAAAAGAAGTATAAAAAAAAAAATTAGAGTTTTTGTCCAGTTATTATTAACCCATGCTTTCTTAGTATGCCTGTCTCAAGAGCCTAGGCTGCGTATAGAAATGTGAATCTGTTTAGCCTTGAACTAACAAATGATATGCATTTTAGGAGGGTCCTTCTAGTCTGTTTCTGTAAGGATACCAAGCTATTTGCTACTTTTCCATTCTCTTGCCTATGTCCCCTGTCCATTCCAGTTTTAACAGATTGTAAAGGAAGGAAGTTTTCAAGGTGTTTGATGCACCCATAAATTCTGTTTAAAACAGTGACCAGGTAAAGGGAAGAGACTTCAGTAGTTTTCCAAGAGTAGAGAGGGCAGGGAGGACTTTGCCATTTTTCTGTCTGGTTTGGCAGCAGCTCACTGGGCAGGTGGTAGGCATGTAGCTAGGGACTGGCACAGCACCATTCTTATATGTGAGGCAGAACGCCTAGAGGTGTAATTGGGAAAGGCTTGAATTACTGTTGGAGGTATGCAGAGGTAGGCTGTCCTTTGGATATGAGGAGCACCTTGTGGTGGATGTGATAGATATGCTATCAGCACAGTGGTATTGAGGTGGCTGTAGTGCGACATGCAAGCGGTGTAATTTTTTTGTATATGATCCCTTGATTTTTATTGGCTGTCCTGCTCAAAAACCTGTTCCAGTTGAGAAATCCCAGGTTCTGTCCTTGCTGAAAACAGATCAACTAAGGATGCTACAGCATAATCACTTTGATTGCATAATGTAGTTACGCTTTTAAATCCATAAATACCTAGTTCTAGATTCAGTGTGTTACTTAGATGAGCAATCTTTTACTTTGTCTATGAAATCTAGCCTTTTCTGCTTCTCTAACCAAGAAGAACGTAGGGGAATAAAGTGAGAGCATGGATAATCCTCATCTCTCTGTTCGGTGTTCTTTTTAAAGAGTTCTGTTAAATCCTCCAATTGTCCATACATTTGGGTTCGTTTCAGAAATAGTAAATATCTCACTGGATAGGCTGAGCATTGCTCTTCAGAAAAACAGGTCAATGTTTGTCATTAGTATACCTGAACAGAATACGTATTTGAAAGCATAAATTGTTATTCTCCTTAATATTAATGTGAAAATTAACACCTTCTATTGAGGAAACATACTTGGAGGGAACAGTTACAGGTCTTTCTGCTAAAATCAGTCATCATTTACAGAAAATGAGATTAACTAAACCAGTTGTGAGTAGGGCGCCTTAACGAGAGGGAGCCTTAGAGAAATAGATTCATTTAAAAATATCTGGTTTTGCCATGAGAGGTCTGAAATATGTATGATGCATGCACACTCATCCCGTGAATATACGCAGTCTGCCTTTTATTATCCTTACAGAGATTTTCACTAGAACTAGAGAAGGCTAAGGTCAGTTTGTGTTAGGCCTGGCTTAATTGTCATGCTTCCTTTTTTTTTTTTTTTTTTAATTCTTCTTTTAATGTATGTCTTGCAAACAAAAGATTCTCTTCCATTTTCTGGGTTGTGTGACTTCTAAAAATGCATGTAATATTTTTAGGTTGATAAAAGAAGCTGGCAAGCAAGATCCAGAACTGGCTTACATCAGTAGCAATTTTATAACTGGACATGGGATTGGCAAGAACCAGCCTCGTAACAAGCAGATGGAAGTAGAATTCAGAAAACAGGAAGAGGTAACTTCCAGAAAAACAGCTGAAACTAGCAGTACCTTCAGAACCTTTTGGGTTTTGGTGTTTTGGTTTCTTGGGGTGGGTTGGGTGGGTTTTTTTGTTGTGTGTGTTTCTTCAAAAACAAAACAAACCAATAGGCAGAGGCTAGGCACAGTCACTGGAAGTTCAGGGAATACACTTGGTCTAACAAATATGCATACTTGAGATACAGATGTTTTTCATTAAAAAAAAAAGCCAAACAAAACCCCAAAACCCCATGTTTAGAGGCATTGCTATGTCACATTACACAAACAGAAATTAAAACTTAATGTAAAATCATGTTTGTGTCTAGTCAGATCATCAACCATCTAATTTTTCTGCATCGGGTTAGTAGCAGTACAGTAATACTGTAAAGAAAATCCAGGTTCTTGACACTTTCAACATTTAAGCTGGTTTTAATATTAATCTTTGCTAAAAGTGAATTTGGTAAATCATTAAATGACATAAATATAAAACCCCGTGATTGTGACCTTACTTAGAGCATGTGACGTATTTTGAAAGCAAACGCATTTATTCCTCCCCCTCACCACTGGCTGGGTTGTCCTAACCTCCTTCCTCCTCTGCCCCCCAAACCTGTCTTTAGCATTGTTTAGTAAATAGTGTAACTGCATTATTAACACTGTATATTGTAGTATATAATAGTATTTATAATACCAGCTTTAGAAGGTGCTTCCCCTCCCCTCAGATGTTTCAACCTTAAAAATGGTTGGAAAATACGCTGTCCTGAAAGCAGCTTTTTTTTTTAACAAAAAATTGTAAATAAATAGGTGGGATCCTCTCCATTGCTAGTGGCTGTAGTAGCTTCTTAGACTCATGTAATTCCACATACCAGATTTGACTCCTAGAAATCTACCTGTTGTGATAAATAGTCTTGCTGTGTTTATGAAAAGACTTTTTGAACCAGTTTTATATCAGTTTTGTATCTGCCTATTTAGACAAGTTTTTGGAATGTCTGTTCCACTCTCCTTGTTTTTATTGGCTTTTGATGAGTCTGATGATGGCAACAGGTCTTGGACTACTCTTTCAAATTTGACTTCATTACTTTTGCAGGTTCTTAGAAAATTTCGTGCACATGAGACCAACCTACTTATTGCTACTAGTATTGTAGAAGAAGGTGTTGACATACCAAAATGCAACTTGGTGGTGCGTTTTGATTTGCCCACAGAATACCGTTCCTATGTGCAGTCAAAAGGAAGAGCTAGAGCACCAATTTCCAATTACATCATGTTAGCAGATACAGACAAAATTAAAAGTTTTGAAGAAGATCTTAAGACATACAAAGCAATTGAGAAGGTATGAGGTCAAAGGGACGTGCCTGTTTTTGTTAAATTTATCATAGTGTTTTAAAGGAAAAATGTCTCATTATGCTCTGTTCTTGAAATGTTAAGATCCTGAGAAACAAATGCTCAAAATCTATTGATACCAATGAAACTGAAGCAGAACCCATTGTTGATGATGATGATGTATTTCCACCCTATGTGTTGAGGCCAGATGAGAACAGCCCAAGAGTTACTATTAACACTGCTATTGGACACATAAATAGGTAAGAAGCCTATTCACTTTTTACTTCTTGTCTTTAAACAAAAAGTTTCTTAGTCTGTTTATCCTACAGAAGTTCTAGCTCTGATAATAAATTTAGTGATATCTAATCCTGTTTAATTAAAAGCTGCCCTGAAAACAGTTGTTTTCGAAATGGATAGTCAGATTTTAACTTCACTCCTGGCAAGCTATCTTTAAAAAAAAAAAAAAGTGACTTGTTGAAACTGTAGTGAAGTCTTCCAGTTCTAATAGTCGCATTTGTAATAACATCTGTTGTCATGTTTTTAAAAAAAAAAAGTATCATGTGCAGCTTATGTGCTATGCTTCAAGTCCACAAGATAGGATGATATGCTTCCAAAGGAGCTAGTCAATATCATCTTTGTAAGGCCATGGCAATTAGAGGAGGTCCTCAGTGATAGGAAAAGGTAAATGCCACTTCAGAAATGGCAAGGAAGATGACCTGGGGAGCTACAGACTGGACAATTTTACCTTAGTCACATGGGATATCATGGACCAAGTCCTCATGGAAGCTGTTTCCAAGCATGTCAAGGAAGAGTGTGTGGCAGCAGTCAACAGGAGTTTTACTGAAGACAGTTTTTTGCCTGACCAACCTTGTCTCCTGTGCGATGAAGTGCTTGCTTGACTCTCTGACAAGAGAAAAGTAGTGAATGTCACTCACTTAAGTAAAGCTTTCCATGCAGTTACATAATACGCTAGTGTCCAAATTAATGAGATGCAGACCATTGTGGTGGACTACCTGGTAAATAAAACCTGGCAAAGCAGTCGGATGCAGAGGGTGTAATGATAATGATTCAGAGACTAGCTGGCAGCTGCTTATGTGCGGCGTTGCTCATGGGCCATTAGGAGGTCCAGTACAGTTTAACATTAGCACGTTTGCAATTGACACCAAGTTGGGAGAGGGGGAAGTGAGTGCAGTGTGGAGGTAAGACTACAGTTCAGGGGGATCCATGACTAATAGGAGGAATCAGACAACAGCAAATTGAGGAGATTAAACAAAGACAAATGCAAACTCTGCTGCCAGGGATGGAATAGCATTGTTACAACCTTGAAACCACCTTTCTAGAGACCAGCTTTGTAGTAAAGGACTACTGCAGGAGGTCTCCTGCTTGGCAGTTAGTTGAACATAAGTCAGCAGTGTATCCTTGCAGTGCCCAGTATGGCCTGAAATCATCTTCTGTAGTGTTTACACCAGTAAGGCAGGATTCCACTGAAATGTCTTTAGGTTTCAATTTGCAGGTTTTGATGATTTGTAAAATGTTTTGTCAACTTAGGTACTGCGCTAGATTACCAAGTGATCCATTTACACACCTAGCACCCAAGTGTAAAACCCGAGAACTACCTGATCATACGTTTTACTCTACTCTCTACCTGCCAATCAACTCACCTCTTCGAGCTTCAATTGTTGTAGGTATTTGGGGAAGGAAAAGCTTAGAAATAAGTGAATATGTTGGTGTAGATGTGTGTGTGCCTTTTCTAGAATTAGTTTGTCTTGTCGTTGTAATGAAAATGACATAATTTTTCTTTTCCTGTATTGTGCTCTGTAACTGTATTTAGATCCCTGTTTGTATCTGTTGTTATCTGTTTTCCAGCAGTTACTATTTATTCCAAAGGCAAGAATATTTAATGTTCTTCCTAGTGCCTTGGTTTTTCACACACTTAGGTATTGGTCATAGGAAAATGTCCTTCATAGATTTTGATCAATGGTATGTTGAGTTCAGAAACTTGTAGTTTTGGCTTCTGTGGAAAAACAACATAAGCCTGAATATCTTCACAAAACTGTCATCGATGTAATATTTTACAAAGCTTTGCTTACCTAACGTTTGTGTTAAATTAAACTGTTTGTAACATGAATAATAAGTAATGTGCTACAACCAAAGTTTTTAAGAAATATTTAAATGTTTATAGGGTCCTCCAATGAGTTGTGCAAGACTGGCTGAGAGAGTTGTAGCTCTTATTTGCTGTGAAAAACTGCACAAAATTGGTAAGAACTGGAAAAGCAACACCTCATTGCTAAAGAATATTTTATAATTCAGAAATTGAACACAGTACGGGTGTTATGCATATACATGCATTTCTGCTCTAGCCATCTGTGATTAGCTTCCTTTCTCTTGCCTTGTTTTGTGATATGATCATGTACTTACTAATTTACTTTACACCTTGGAAGATAAAGTTAAATTTTCCAGGGGATTCTTGTTATTTAACATTATTTTGTCTTAAATGGCAAATGCGATGTTAGTGCAAGGCACGCAGATTTTGACATTGAATATACTTAATATAGGGGAAAGGAATCTTGTCCTCCAGAAGACTTTGGTTATAGGTCAGGGACACATCCTACAGCCAAAAAGTGACTTGTTTTTTAAAGTGAATTGTAACAAATTAACATATAAAACATACAACCCTAAATTTATTGTATGCTTTACTATATCATAAGTCATGTTCCAAAAATAGGACATTTCAGCTCTCTTGTCTCTAATGAGTATAATGGAGCATATTCTTTAATATTTTAAAGAGAATTCCATGTTATGGGTGTTTTGATGAAGTACAGAAGTATTTATGTATCTTTTAAGCAAAAAAATTATAGGTCTGGGTTTTGTATTTTTTTTCTTCCTGAGTTAAACCTTTTGGTTTTACTGAAACTGAATTCATACTGATAAATGTATCCAAGAATAACACTGTGATGGGTCAACTCAAGTGTTGAGAGTGCACATTCAACAGTAGTAATTCCTTTTTTAGAGTGATACAGAAATATAACTGTTCCCTCTTCCACATGAATGATTTTTAAATTATTATTTCAGTCACTGCATTTTTTTATGGGCAAAAAAGTTCATTTTTCCTTGATATTTCATCATAGAATTCAATTTTTTAATTAAAGTTTCAGAGATTCTTCCTATAAGTAAGTATTTTTGCTAAAAATTCAACCTTTATCACTCTTTCCCCAAAGTCACACTTTTGGAGTATATTTTGAACACTTATGTGAGGTGTTTTCGTGAGCGATCAAGTCTACTGTGTAGTGTCTGAAGGAACCAAGATTTGATTGCTCATAATGCTATTTCTTTGTACTCTTTCATAATATTCAGGTGAACTGGATGATCATTTGATGCCAGTTGGTAAAGAAACGGTTAAATATGAGGAGGAGCTTGATTTACATGATGAAGAAGAAACCAGTGTTCCAGGAAGGCCAGGCTCTACAAAACGAAGACAGTGCTATCCTAAAGCTGTGAGTACCACTCACTGCTGTCCCCATCTCTGATCGAAGTGCCCTGTGTACTGATGATAAGACAAAATTGCCAACCCTTAATTTTGTCTGAATCTTTTACAACAAATCTTGCATATATAGTGGAAATACTTTGCAGTTGTAATTGTATGGAAGCTTGCACTATTACCTGAATGAGCTTACACGACCATATACTTTGGAAGCATGCCTGTAGTTACAAGAATGTACATATTCTATAAAGCTTGTGACTGTATTTGCCTTTCATGAAGAAACTGATAGCCTTTGGTCACACGTATGAATGTCAGCATGCACGCTCACAGTAGGCTACAGTGCTGTGTTGTACATTCACATGCAGCCTCAGTTATGGTCGTAGCCCTTAAGTAATTCCATTCTTCGCATCTTCCATGTGCCCCAATTTTATTAGTAGTTTAAATGAATGGTTATTAGGAGAGTTTAGGAAAGGATACTGTGGCATCAGAGTACATTACAGAGGGAACGACAGATGAGAACCTTTTTTCTTGCAATACTTCACAAACAGTTTGAATCTTTGCACAGTGTTTCTTGGTGCTTCTTGTTACAAGTGCCTTTCTTAGTCCTCTTACCTCACTAGTGATTTTTGGAATAGGGGTGACTCGTAAAATGCATGATTATGGTATCTCTCGTTCAAAAGGAGGTGATTTGTCAACTGATGCATCATTCTTTCCTGGTTATTTTTTTAATACGTAATCCAAGAATACTTTCCCTTGCTTTTGTCCCAACTTTTCACATCTGGAAAAGAAGCTTTGGCAAATGTTTAAGGTCTACAAGATCCTCTTGGGCTTAATATAGTTATTAAACTTATGAGTAATTTTCCATTAAGCCAAGGCCATAGTTTTGCTACAGTATAACTTCAAAATCCAGGACTACTTGTATTGCAATTTAGTTTTAAATAAACAGGAGAATGATTTTTGAGATCTACAAAGTAAAGAACCCTGACCAAACATAAAGCATGGTTTCTTAAGGTCTGTGACGAATAGGAGCAGCAGAGTTAGAAGTGCTTGTGGCCGTTGTGAATATTGACATCTGCAAGCTAGAACTGTTCTTAGAAAACTGCTATAGTGTAGTGCCTGGACAAAGGGGCAGTGTATTGAATTTTGTTTGTGTTTGTCCCAAGCGCATTAAAAAACATTTTTGATACTTCTAAATAGTTCTGCTTGGGAAAAGAATTGGTGTTAATGAAGCTGTAAGTTCAGCGAAGTTTATATGAAAATAGAAAAAACGTACATCCCAGTAATTCAGTGTGTGCACACTGTGTGCCCTCCCCATCCTTCACCCCTTCCCCTCCCCCCCTTCTACCGTTAAGGTCCAAAGACCTTGGACATAGTGTGCTCCAGTGTTACTGGCCAAATAATGGAAATTGGCATCCAAACTTCAATTATATTTATGGTGAAGTGCTATCTGTTCTACAGTTAGACTTGCATTTCTAGCACAGGGTGGATACAGAGGAAGTTTAGGGATGTAATGGAAGCTGTCTCTTGGTCATAGGAAGATCTCAGAGCATCATGCTCCATTGATGCAAGTGTAGGGACAGATCTCATGGCTGCCAGGCCGGGCTGCTGACCAAATCTTTTTGCTTAAGAATGAGAAAATTACTTAAGTCTGGATTAAATTATTTTTTATTCCTCATTTTCAGCGATACCTGTCCAAATAAACACGTGAAGGCTTGTTCAAAAAACAGTCTTTAGGTGAATTTTAATGATTTTTATCATGTTATTGTGATTTTTTCTTTATTTTTTTTCTTCTTGCTCTTTAGATTCCAGAATGTTTAAGGGATAGTTATCCCAAACCTGATCAGCCCTGTTACTTGTATGTAATAGGAATGGTGTTAACGACTCCTCTACCTGATGAGCTCAACTTCAGGAGACGAAAGCTATATCCTCCTGAGGATACAACAAGATGTTTTGGCATATTGACAGCCAAACCTATACCTCAGGTAATGAATCTAGCTCCTTTCCTTATTCTATGTGCCTTACAACCTGTCATTTTGCTCTTATTCCCCACCCCTAGACTGAAGAGTTGGAAACGACCATAAGTGCTGCTTGTATCAAGTAACCTCCAGAAAATAAGCAATAATATAGAATCATAGAATCATTTAGATTGGAAAAGACCTTTAAGATCATGGAATCCAACTATTAACCTACCACTGCCAAGTCCATGACTAAACCATGTCCCTAAGTGCCCCATCTATCCTTTTACATACCTCCAGGGATGGTGACTCAACCACCTCCCTGGGCAGCCTGTTCCAGGGCTTCACAACCCTTTCCATGAAGAAATTTTCCCTAATATCCAATCTAAACCTCCCCTGGTGCAACTTGAGGCCATTTCTTCTTGTCCTATCGCTTGTTAGTTGGGAAACCAACACCCACCTTGCTACTGCCTTCCTTCAGGTAGTTGTAGAGCGCGATAAGGTCTCCTCTTCAGCCTCCTTTTCTCCAGACTAAACAACCCCAGCTCCCTCAGCCGCTTCTCGTTAGACTTGTGCTCTAGACCCTTCACCAGCTTTGTTGCCCTTCTTTGGACGTGCTCCAGCACCTCAATGTCTTTCTTGCAGTGAGGGGCCCAAAACTGAGCACAGTATTTAAGGTGCGGCCTCACCAGTGCCAGGTACAGGGGGACAATCACTTCCCTGTTCCTGCTGGCCGCACTATTCCTGATACAACCAGGATGCTGTTGGTCTTCCTGGGCACACTGTTGGCTCATATTCAGCCGACTATCAACCAACAGCCCCAGGTCCTTTATCTGCTGGGCAGCTTTCCAGCCCCTCTTACCCAAGCCTGTAGTGTTGCGTGGGGTTGTGACCCAAGTGCAGGACTTAACGCTTAGCCTTGTTGAACCCCATGCAGTTGACCACGGCCCATCAATCCAGCCTGTCCAGGTCCCTCTACAAATCCTTCCTACCCTCAAGCAGAACAACACTCCCACCCACCTTGGTGTCATCTGCAAACTTACTGAGCGTGCACTCCATCCCCTCATCTAGATCATTGATAAAGATATTAAACGGAACTGGCCCCAACACTGAGCCCTGGGGCACGCTGCTTGTGACCGGCCACCAACTGGATTTAACTCAATTCACCACAACCCTTTGGGCCCAGCCATCCAGCCAGTTTTTTACTTAAGACATCTGTCCAAGCCATGAGCAGGCAGTTTCTCCAGGAGAATGCTGTGTGAATCCATCCAGTGCAGTCACCACTTCATTTTCTGTCTTGGGAATGGAACAATCTGTTCTATTTTTGCTGAACTTCTGTTTTGCAATGTTATTTTTTATTATTTTGCAGTGACAAATTCAAAATGTTCCTCTTGTTTTGTATGAGGTATGATAGGAGTGGCTTATCAGCTAAAGAGATAGCCTGCAGTGCTACCTTATCTATGTGAAAGCTGTGGTAACAAGTCCTCTCGGCATTCCTAGTCTGCTGCAACAGAAAAAGTTAATTGAAATTGGCACTTCTTGCTTAGGAAAATTTTTAATAGAAAGGCATTTTCTGTGGATGAGATTCAGCTGAGGAATTTGCTGGTTTTCACATTTCCTCCTTCATTTTTTTTTTTTACTTGATCTTTTATAAAGAGAAAAGCTGTAAAACGCAAGGAAAATTATTAAAAAAAAAAAAAACAACCACCAAAAACCACAAAAATAAGTCCTTCTTTAAGCTGTCAAAATCTCATATAATTGAGGGTCATCAAAATTCTGATCCAGTTTGCTGTGGGGTCAGGCAAGTGCTACCTCAGAATCTGAACTAAACAACTGGTACTCAGTAGAGTAATCCTACTCTGGATTTTCTCTCTTGATCTCTTTTGGTTTTTTTTTCTTATTTAGATTCCTCACTTTCCTGTGTATACTCGTTCTGGAGAGGTTACAATATCTATTGAGCTTAAGAAATCTGGTTTTACGCTGTCTCTGCAAATGCTTGAGCTGATAACGCGACTCCACCAGTACATTTTTTCACATATTCTTCGTCTTGAGAAACCTGCACTAGAGTTCAAACCCACAGAAGCTGATTCAGCCTATTGTGTTCTACCTCTTAATGTTGGTAAGAACAGAGTTCTTGCTTTAAATATTCACTTTGAATTCCTTTAGCAACATGTTTGTTAATGTTTATGTTAAATTTCAGGTGTTAGCTGTGGAACTAATACCATATGTGGTAGTCTGAAGATTTGTCAGTAACACTTTTATTACTTTTTCACAATTCCAAATTAGTTCTAACTTGGTGATGTAAGTTGATTTATATTAGGTTTCAGCTGACTCTGTAAGGGTCTAAAATCGTATATGTCTCCTTTGAAACTTTTTTAAATAATCAAATATGTATATAGAGTAAGAAAAAAATTGTAATTTATAACTTCCCAGAAAAGTTTAGCCCAGAAAACTCCCCTGAATAACTGAGTTATGTGTTTTCCTTTTTAAGTTGATGACTCCAGCACTTTGGACATTGACTTTAAGTTTATGGAAGACATTGAGAAATCTGAGGCACGTACAGGCATTCCCAGTACTCAGTATACAAAAGAAATGCCTTTTATTTTCAAGTTAGAAGATTACCAAGATGCAGTCATCATTCCACGGTGAGTACTGTATGCGGTACATATTGTATTTATACAAACACTTGAATGAGGGAGTGTTTGTATCTGCAGCAGAATTGCTTGTAAAAAATATATGCTGTTAATCTGAAGGTATCTGGTGAACTCTTAAATAATTTAACTATTGACTGAAAAATATCTTTAATCTTACGCAGTAGGATTTAAGTGGTTTAGGCCTCCCAAGACTCATTACCTTTTCATTAGGAATAGTAGAGTTCACCATAAAACCTAAGTAGTATTCTGATGAAACGTTGTCACTTCATCAAGAACTGGCCTACTGAAACCAATTTTAATTTGGAAGAGTGAGTGGAAGTCCTGTTCTCTGGTTACTGCTTATTTGCACCGAAGGCTTGCTAAAGGAAGGTATGCTGTGGGTAGATGGAAAAATTAACAAGTGAAAAACACCAGTGAAAAGAATCTTCCTATTGAGTGGTATTTAGATTAGAAATTGACATCATTTCATGTACTGGGTATGCAAAGGTTCTCCAGAATTGGTAAGTTTTGTGGAGACTTAGTTATTCCCTATGTCATGTTTGACATGATGTGATAAAAGAAAATGGACTGACTGGCTTGTGCTTGTACCTAATATATTGTAAACAACAGTAGTCACAGAATATATATGGAAGATAAATATTAGTACTTTGTTTCGGCCTCATCTGTGTTAGACTTTTTTCTTCAAATGTCTTCCTACCCATGTTGATGACTACTATGATAAAAATGCTAGTGTAAAAAAGTGGCTATGGACCACCACTGTTTAAGCATTATGTTGTCATGATCAGAGTTAACGCCATAGAAGTGGCTCATAGGTGGTGTGAATTAGCACAGTTGCTGGACTTCAGTGAAGCTATGGTATTTCATCTGTCTGAAGATCTGGCCACAGTGCCTAAACCAGCAGTATTCTTCCCCTTTCCCTTTCTTTTTTTCTTTTTTTTTTTTTTAAATTATTAATTGTTATCTGATAATGTTCAGGCTTGGGTAAAGCCAAAATTTTTTAATCTTGTTTCATACATTAAGAAATCTCTGAATTTCAAGGACTTCTGTTTTCGGTCAACATAAAAATGGTGGAAATAAATGTTTCTACTTCTTTGTTCTGCTTGGTTGTAAGCTCCTTAAGGGAAGCATAATATGACACTGCATTGGTACATTTCTGTTGAATTTTTCAGAATAGGCGTGGCTATCAGTAAGATTTAAAAACAAAAAAATTCCTGAATGCTCCTTTAACCCACATTCTTCAGTGGAAAAGTTTAGACAGCATGGGAATATGTTTTTGGTTTTTTTAAATTTATTTTTCTCTTTGGAAGAAAGCTAAAAAGACTCATTAATAGTGTAGTAATTTTATTCAGTGATATCTATTTAGATATTTGAATAGAAGCTTAAAATGATAAATGCAGCAGACCAAAGTAGGAAATAAGCTAATGTGCAGATCTAAATATTGACTGTTGATTTCATGTTTTTTCATGGTTTTTATTATTTTTCCTGTGCATGTTTATCATAGTATCCAATGATCACAACAGTATCACAATAAAAGTGTTCATGAAGCATCCTGGCTTTATTTTTCTAATATTCTGCCTGTATTACAAGAACTGCATTGCCCTTTGAAGGCTTGTGAATTTACTATGTATTTAGAGGTTTGTATTTCAACTTTATTTTGGAGGATGGCTTGGTTAAAATGCCAGTTTAGATGTAAGGTAGTACAATCTTTGTATGCAGAACTCTTATCTCTGCTGATTGTAGCACATAGGAGACTAAACATTAAAAAGCCAAATTATCAAGTTTAATTGCTAGGTGTTTGGCCCTAAGAAACTATAATTTGCAGCATTACTCTTGGAGATGGTTGTCCAGAGCCTGATTTTTGTATTAGATATTGAAGATATAAATTTTTGTATTTAATTTAAATGTTTCTGTAGAAGGAATTCTCTAAATTATAGATTGATTTTATTCCTCCTTATCTTACAGCACATTTCTCATGTAGTTATTTGAGTTGGCTAAACAAATGGTTTCTACAACAAAAAACCCCACCAACCAAAAACCTCAAGAGATATTTAACGGTTTACCACCTGACCACATTAGAACATGAAGAGCTTAGCACAAGCTTTACTCTAAGGCTATAACATATGCCAAAATATATAATTTTTTTTCTTTAGGTATCGAAATTTTGATCAGCCTCATCGATTCTATGTAGCTGATGTATACACTGATCTTACTCCACTCAGTAAATTCCCTTCCCCTGAATATGAAACTTTTGCTGAATATTATAAAACAAAGTATAATCTTGACCTGACCAATCTCAACCAGCCACTGCTGGATGTGGACCACACATCTTCAAGGTAACAACAGTCATGTTTGTGTCTGATGTTTGTAGTTTGACAATGAAGTGCCACTTTCTTCTTAATTTTTTCATTTTTAATTTAATTTTTTTAAATTATGCAATAAAGCTGAGGGCTTATGTTTTCCAAAACAATTACTGACTTTTTTTCTTGATGGGTACTTAGCTTATAACAACTGTAACTTGAGTCCATTCTTTTTCCAGAGGTAACTGTGCTGTAAATTCACAATGCATTACGGTTGAATACTAAGAATAAGTCATTGCTTTAGAAAGTTTAGGCTAGTAAGTCCTAGTCATTAAATATGTAATTACATTTAAGTATTTTCACATGGTTTTTAGACTTAATCTTTTGACTCCTCGCCATTTGAATCAGAAGGGGAAAGCACTTCCACTAAGCAGTGCTGAGAAGAGGAAAGCAAAGTGGGAAAGTTTGCAGAATAAGCAGGTAAAACAGAAGTGTCTAATTCAAGTTGCTTTTCTCTTAACAGTGATCTGATTACTACCTTTACAGGTAAAATATTTTTCTTACTCCCTCCTCTCCCCAGATACTGGTTCCAGAGCTCTGTGCTATACATCCTATCCCAGCATCACTGTGGAGAAAAGCAGTTTGCCTCCCTAGCATACTTTATCGCCTGCACTGCCTTTTGACAGCAGAGGAACTAAGAGCTCAAACAGCCACCGATGCTGGTGTAGGGGTTAAATCACTTCCTGCAGATTTCAGGCATGTATTTTTTTGACTATATATTTTTCAATATGATATCTGACTTCATTGGAAAACAAGAAAACTTAATAATTATTGCATGAATTTAAAACTGATATGCTTTAACTCGTCAGTTTTCATTGAAACATAGTTTAAACAGTCTAGATTGTGAGTGGTGAAGTTAGAGGCTGAGGTCACTGTTCTTTTTGGAAGAATGTGGCTTTTTTTTAAATGTGTATGTGCATATAGTGTCATTTTGTGATAGTATCTTTTGTTGTTGTTAACAAAATCAGTGTGTATCTTTACAGATATCCTAACTTGGACTTCGGATGGAAAAAGTCTATTGACAGCAAATCCTTCATCTCTATTCCTAGCTCCTCTTTAGTAGAGAATGAAAATTACTGTAAGCACAGCACAATTGTAGTCCCTGAAAATGCTGCACATCAAGGTGCTAATAGAACCTCTTCTGCAGAAAACCATGACCAAATGTCTGTGAGTTACAGAACATTGCTCAGTGAGTCACCCAGTAAACTCCAAATTGATGTATCGGCAGAACTTGCAGCAATTAATGGTGTTTCTTATAATAAAAATCTTGCCAATGGCAATTGTGATTTAGCTAACAGAGACTTTTGCCAAGGAAATCAGCTGAATTACTGCAGGCAGGAAATACCTGTACAACCAACTACCTCATATC
The DNA here is from genome assembly GCF_949628215.1 of Phalacrocorax aristotelis. Taxonomy (NCBI): domain Eukaryota; kingdom Metazoa; phylum Chordata; class Aves; order Suliformes; family Phalacrocoracidae; genus Phalacrocorax; species Phalacrocorax aristotelis. The sequence goes on along the minus strand of NC_134284.1, from coordinate 21,811,168 downwards.
CCATTCAGAATTTATACAGCAGTGAGAACCAGCCCAAGCCCAGCAATGAATGTACTCTACTGAGTAATAAATACCTTGATGGAAATGCTAACAGATCTACCTCAGATGGATGCCCCAAAATGGCAGTGACCACCAGTACTTCAAAAGCTATTAATCTTTCAAAAGACAGAGCAGATGCTGAAAAGAACCCTTCCTGTGGGTACTCCTCAAAAACTCTCGGTCCTAATCCTGGTCTCATTCTTCAAGCTTTGACTCTTTCAAATGCTAGTGATGGATTTAACCTGGAGCGGCTAGAAATGCTTGGTGATTCATTTTTAAAGCATGCTATCACTACATACTTGTTTTGCACTTACCCTGATGCTCATGAGGGACGACTGTCATATATGAGAAGCAAAAAAGTAAGTAGTAACAATCTAATGATATTATGTAAAAGGCATGCTGTAATAAGCCATATATATAAAAAATTCACTAGAAGATTGAATGGCAGCAGGGTGTTTCAGTTCCACAGGTTTACTGATTATACATTGGGTAGCATGCATATTAGGAATAAAAATACAGGACTACAGGTTTAATGTTGCCATAACTGTGATTGATTGAAACTGTTTTCTGCAGTTCATTTTTAAATCTAAACCAGCTGATTACCAGCCTTAAGAAAGGACAGGACTGAACAGGACTAATAGTTCTGTGTTAGTGAGGACGTTTGGTGGACTGAACACTAGAGCTGTACTGAGTAGAAACTCTTTAGCAGGAGTGCTTGAATGAAGGCGTGAGAGTTAGCAGCACAGAGCCTAAGGTTGTAGCTTTATTTGACCTTTCCTTTGTTTCCTCACTAAGTCACTTTCCTTGAAAACTTTTAGTATGATCTTACAGGAATGCTAAAAATGAAACAACAAAAAAATCTTACAGAACTGTTGCATCAAAACTTTTTAAAGTATTTTAAAGTAACTGTAAACAGTAGTAAGCAGAGTCTTTGATTCTGCTGCTGCTGGTTTGAAATTCTGGAATAATCAATCATGTGAAAGTTTGTTTTGTTCGTATTTTTTCCCCACCTAATGTGATAACTTGAATCAAATGTTAAGGATTTGATTATCTACCTCCTAACAAAATGCATCATTGAAATGATTAAGTAGCTTAATCTTGAAAAATAAGGAGGGCTAAATAAATTGCACAGTTCAAATAAGGGAAGGGATTGAATATTCAGGTTAAAATTTCAAGGCTCAAAACATGGAAAATCTGTTGTTTAAATGAGGAAATGAAGATCAGAAGTTGATAGTTGAAAAGGAAAAGGAAGTATGTTTGTGAATATGACGGCGCTTTTTTTTCCCCTTCCCTTTAAAATACTTAAAAGAATTTTAGAGGCTATCAAGATAACATCTGGATTATGACTTAATAAGATCTGTTATATGGAACTGTTTTTAACACTCTCTACTGCCAAGATTTAAGTCAATTGACCCGTAATAACAATCATTTTTCATTCCAAATCTAGTCTGAATGTTGATTATTAATACTGGTAATCAATGGCACTTGTACAGGTTATATTTACTGTGATTTTAAAAGTAGCAATAATTTTGTTTTGCAAAGAGAATTTGATCTATCGGATTTCTTTAACTGAAACTATCACACCTAATATGCTTGGCCTCAAAAAAAAAAAAACAACACGCCACCTTAAAAATGTGTGCCTTGCTGTGAGTTGGTTGTACTATATTAAGCAAGCTGAACTCCCTTTTGAGAACTGGAGAAAATGCGTAATCGTACAAGATCTGGTTTGACATGTAAAATTGTTTTGCTCCTTTTTCTTTTTAACCTATTGTTATATAATTGTATGTCCAGAGGTTTATCAGAATGTTTTTCTTGAAGGTCAGCAACTGTAACTTGTATCGCCTTGGAAAAAAGAAAGGACTGCCTAGTCGTATGGTGGTATCGATTTTTGATCCCCCGGTCAATTGGCTTCCTCCTGGTTACATAGTAAACCAGGACAAGAGCAACACTGATAAGTGGGAGAAAGATGAAATGGTAAGACTTTATTTAACTATGTTGAGGAATAATTATTCGCATTTCTGTATTCTCTCCCCCTACCTCTTCCCACCTACCAGGTATTTTGGTATGTTTTCAGAAAAAAAAAAAAAACAACTAAATCTGTTTCCTTTCTAAAACTTCACTGTAACTTATGGAAAATGAGAGGAAAACTGATCCTGAATATAACCTGAAGTAAGGAAATATGCTGAGCTCCAGTAATGAGTGTATCTATTAGTGGAAAGCAGAGAAGAAAAACTTTTTTGCTTGTAATTAGCATGCTCTCAAGAGTTTTTCTGAAACTTCTCTTAGAAATTTTAAACGGAATTATCATTACTGGTTTTGCTGTAATATGTATACGCAGAAGACTGCTTTTCTTAATGAGTTCACCTTTGTAGAATATATGAAAAGTAGTTGCTATTTTTCATAGTGCTGAGGCAGAATGAAGATTAGAACTGGCTTGAGAAAATGTTCAGTATTGGTTGCTGTTAGCTACACTGTGGGTATGACTGAGCGCTACTTCTCATCCAAAATACTGTGTTGGCTTAGACACCCTCACTGCCTATCACCGAAAGCTTCAGAATGACAAAGATGACAAATCTTAATGAGGAACGATTCAAATTATTTTCTGACCAAACTCATTGTATGCGAAGAGTAGAAGTGCATGTATAAGAAATATCACTGTTCACAGCAGTCAGTAACATAGTCTTTAATCTGAGACCAGGTTGGGGGAAGGGGCTGGAGGGATTTTTTTTCTTTTTCCCAGTTCTGAAGACCACACTGGGATTGTAGAACCACCAGGGGGCACATGAGAGGACTGTTAGGGAGATGTACTTTGCAAATAAATGTTTATTGCAGAATAAAACAACCTGATTATTGTGGTTATGTATTGTGCCAAGACTTTGTTACAAAGAGGCTTACTGCTGTACCTTTCTAAGAATAAAATTGCACATTTGGGATAGAAACTAATCATTGCTTTTAAAAAGCTTTCAGTTGTCTCTGACTTTTCGGTGGTCTCTTCCTCTTTGCTAGTCACTGGCCAAAATGCAGACAGCGATGCAGCTAAGAAGTGGGTTTTTTGTGCCAAGCAGATATTTTGCTTTCTTAGATGCAAATTGCTTTCTCCATCCATGGGCTGATGACTGACGCTAGCAATCTCATATCATTATGACAAATTGACTAAAACATCATAGTCAAATGTTGATTTTTTTTTTTTGTGTGTGTGTGTGTGTTATCAAGCTTTATTAAAAGAAAAGATCTTCCTTTGTTCATTTAATCAAATAGTTGATTTCCAAAAAGCTTGAAAAAAAAGCCCTTACATGTATTTATCTTCAGTTTGTAAGTGGCCATAACTTATTCAAAATCAATCAGGTGTTCTTTAAGACAAGGTTATTTCTTCTGGGGTTCATTGATTTATTTTTGAAATGCTGAATGCATTGTAGTCATGCAATAATGATGAGAAAAACTAGTATCAAAATTGCTTCCTGGCTCCTTTACCTATTGTTCATTCTCATCACTTAAATGTTTTATTTTTTTTTTAAACACAGGAAGTGATGTGTACACAGCATTAGGGTAGTTCATGTAGCTGTCCTGCTAATTAATTTTATTTCAAGAAACTTGCGAATGTAATTGTGGTAAAAATTGTAGTATCACTTGTTAGATCTTTGAAAACAAACACCAAATTCTGTATTGACTCATCCATATAGACATGTCTCATTCAGGGAGTGTATTTTTATTTCAGTGGCGGATATGATAGGTGGTGTGTAACGAAAAAAATCAGCACTAGGTCTAGCTGAGACTGGTTCAATTAGACTTATTTTAAGCACTATGCTGCTACTAGTATCCAAAATAACTATTTCAAATCAAATTTAGCTGTCTCTTTCTGATCAAAGTTACAGAAATCGCTGCTGTGTGTGTGTGAGAGGGGTAATTACAGCAGCAGAAATTCTGTTGGCAAAAATGTCTAAACTATGAACTTCTATAGCCACATTTTTTTTAACTCTCCTCTCATTTCTAAACCTGACTAAGCCTGCTCCATCCTGACGAGGAATGTTGTGATCTGTATGATCCTTGGATAGTTTCAAGTGCTGCCTAGTGCACCTTAGAGCTGCTGCCCATCCACACCTTTAGAAAGCCGTGCATTTGGTACAAAGGGAAAGGTCTCCAGTGGTAGCGTCTGGTTCACAGATTTGCAAGATTAAATGACTGAGACCTACAATATGACATAAAGATCGAGGGCAGATATAGGCTGTTTCACTTGATTCAAAATGGTGTTGGCTTTCAGGACCCAGTCCAGAAAAGCACTTTGAATCTGGTCTTGCTCCTATCAAATTCAGTGGCAGAATTCCCACTGACATCAGTGATGCTGGGTTGAGCCTGTGAATAGTCTTTTGATGTTAGGAAGACTACTTGTGCATTTAGCTAATATGTTTAAGTGCTTTCCTGGATTGGGGCCATGGCAAATTGTACGACATTGTATAACTTGGACATATCTGTGTTCAATTTATAATTTACATCAATCCATATCAATTTGCTCAACGTGAGCAGGGAAAAGACATGAGACATCATTAGTTTTACTGTGTGGGTAGGTATGTAAGTATTAGAAAATTGGTGACAACTTCTACTTTTCTTTTAATTAGTTAAGGTTATAACTATAGCCTGAAAAAAACCCAAAACTTTAAAGAAATATGTACTTGCTTAAAGGGTAGGATTAATACTAGTTGCCTTTGGATAGAGTTGTCCTACTTCATGATTTAATGTATATGTTGATAGTTTAAAAATAAACAACAAAAACCTGTATTACAGAATTGTGCCTTTTTTCTGCTTTTCCATTTTTAGACCTGCTATATTGAAATCCTGGTAATATTAAATGTATGAGAAACTGGAAAGATTTCATATTTGTTAAAGTGAAGAACCATGGTACAAATTAGTAATTCTTACACAACCAAAAATTGGCCTATATCTAATGTCTAAAAAGCAGCAACTTAACTAAATCCCTAACACATGCAGTCAAGACTGTCACCCACATAAGCATTAGATTCTTGCCACCTAACTGGTATTAGACTCTTGTTTATGATCTGTAATATAAAAATCACCTACACTGATTCACTGAACTTATTTTCTACTAGTTTGCCAAGTAGACTGACTCAGTGTGCAGTGAACTGTATTTCAGAGCATAGATAAATGTATTTGCTCTTTCAAGTGATGATTATTGAAGGACTAGGATAAAGAAGTTCTTACAGTTGTTTCATTGAATGTGTTTTCTGTTTGTGTGTCCCAAAACTGAGATTATCATGATTGTGACTACAGTAAACCCTGCAAGCCCCTTAGATTCCTTCTATGCCGAATACTTCAAAATGACATTGATTACACATTTGTAATAGCCTTACTTAGCAGCTAGAGATAAGGATGCAACCACAACAGTTTCTTCTACTTCTCTAAATTTGTTAATTTAGAATTCTTTCTTTTGTTTACTTTGGCATGCAAGTATATAATGTTTAGTGGTTTTCAAATTAATTGTATGTGCATCATATTCAAGTAAAGCATGAGCTGCTATGAAATGCAGCAAGTGTTAATATGGAACATGTGCTATGGTAGGTTAGTAATAAAGGTTTTGTATTCCAAGGCAATTATTCTTGTCTTAGAATGCTGGTGTTAATTGAGGTTGTACTGTACATCTGATCAGGCAATGTAATTAGGAACAATAATTTAAAAATTAGTCTTATTAGCAGACGCTACTGAAATCTTCTGACAGTTCTGGAGTGAAAGTTTCTCTTTTCCCTCTTCAGTACCATATTTTTTGTGTTCTTTCATAGACAAAGGAGAACTTGTTGGCTAATGGTAAACTCGATGATTATGATGATGATGATGAAGATGAAGACCTGATGTGGAGGTTACCCAAGGAAGAAACAGACTTTGAAGATGATTTTCTGGAGTATGATCAGGAGCATATCAAATTCATTGATAATATGTTAATGGGGTCAGGGGCTTTTGTGAAGAAAATTTCTCTCTCTCACTTTTCAACCACTGATTCAAACTATGAATGGAAAGCACCCAAAAAGTCATCCCTGGGTAATGTTCAGTTTTCATCAGATTTTGATGATTTTGACTATAGCTCTTGGGATGCTATGTGCTATCTGGATCCCAGCAAAGCTGTTGAAGAGGATGATTTTGTAGTGGGCTTCTGGAATCCATCAGAAGAAAACTGTGGTGTTGATGCAGGAAAACAGTCTATCTCCTATGACTTGCATACAGAGCAGTGTATTGCTGACAAAAGCATTGCAGACTGTGTGGAAGCCCTTTTGGGCTGCTATCTGACCAGCTGTGGTGAAAGAGCTGCTCAGCTTTTCCTGTGTTCATTGGGGCTGAAGGTGCTCCCTGTAATTAAAAAGACTGATTGGGAAGACACTTTGTGTGCTACCAGAGAGAATTGTATCAGTGAGCAGAAGAATCTTTCACCAAACTCTGTTTTGGCTTCTGTAGCTAATTCAGAGCCTTCTCTGTATAAAGACCTGGAGTATGGCTGTTTGAAGATTCCACCGAGGTGTATGTTTGATCACCCAGATGCTGAAAAAACCTTAAATCACCTTATTTCTGGTTTTGAAAACTTTGAGAAGAAAATAAACTACAGTTTTAAGAACAAGGCTTACCTTCTTCAGGCATTTACTCATGCCTCATACCATTATAATACCATTACTGGTAAGTTGTCTTGAAGAAACTAGGGGTGTTTTCTCCCATATTGTAAATGTTAGAGAAGCAGTAAATGTTGTGTTCCCATACGTAGTCTTTTTTTTAGACATCACATGGTACTTTAAGAAGTCAATAGCCTCTGAATACAAAATGTTAGAAAATAATGTCTTGTCCCTTATTTAGAGGGGTATACTTGTTGAAGCTGTATCTCAGTGATTATTCATTTTTTGACCTGATACAGATAGATTTACTTAAGCATAACCAGGTTCTGAGAGAGAGTATTTTTCATCTCTGATGCTATATCACTAGCTGTATATGACTGACATTAGATCCTCATTTAGCTGAAATAAGTTATTGTAGAACTCTGGCAAATGGCAGTGTACTTCTAGAAGTAGTGATCATGTCTTGCAAATATATGTAGCAAATTTGTCCCATAATTTAATCCCAAGAATATTACCCCTTGTACTTCTGAAGATTAAAAGTGGACTATACAATTTTTATTAGCTGAATAGTCCATAGGATAGCAAAATATGGAGACTTCCATCTGAAGTTGAGAATTGGAAGGCTTAATTTAAGTCTAGGCATTTTGTTGCATAAATATTTAAAGTCAAAGTTTGAAGCAATTGACTAAATCAGACTGAATACTAATTTCAGGTTAACTGCTTTCTGCATGTGATCTCAAAAAAGATTTTACAGCAGTACATATTTGTATTTCTGTAATCTTCTCGAATTGCATATACTAATATATTTAGTATTCATTCTAAAACTTTAAAAATTTTCCTATGATAATATGCAATCAAAAACAAACCATGGTAAAATTCCAGCCCTATTTGAAGTGAATGGCAAATTCCTGTGCAATCAACAGTGATTTTTTTCCCCATAGTGAATTGGTTCCTTATTCCAAGCAGCAAGAAAGCTCTGCTTTAATTAAAGAAATAAGTAGTTTTGAAATGTTAGTACATTGAGAAACAGTTCTGACAAAAAACTAAAATGCTCTTTTGCTTTTTCATTCTAGGTGATATTACCCACGTACATGTATATATATATTTCCTTTTTACAAATATTTCACAAACATATAGAAGGTAGATGGTTCATACATATATACGTTGGTTCATGTATAATTACGTTGTTGGTAGCAGAAGCTTTTGATCCCATTTCTATTTACCAAGTAAGACAATTGTGAATTGCTGTTACCTGTAACTTTTTCTCTTAAGGAGTAGCTAGCAGTTGAGATCCAGCAGCATCTTAGGTTCAGCTGCTGTAAAAGCAACTTAGTACTAGCCATTTCACTCTCATATTACATTACTTTCATAATAATTTTGTCTTCCTTCCTTCTCTACTGACCTATCCCTGTTTGCTTTCAAGAGGGTTTTTTGCTTTTGTTTGTAATCTAAAAATAGACCTCCCCAGCTCTCTATTCCTGTGTTCCTCTGTCAATTTTCCAAACAGCAAAGGCTCAGCAATCTTAGTTTCCAGTTTGAGACACCCATTCTGAATGGGAATCTTTGTTCCATGCCTTTTGAGAAATCCAAATGTGTGGCAAATTAGATGAAAAATCTCAGGTTGTATGTTCCCCCTGCTTTCAATACGTTGATTTCTTTATTAATTTTCTAGAGGTTTAACTGTTATTGTTTTCAGATCAGCCTGCAGGTAGAGTCTCATTATTTTACTTTTTTGATGTTTCTCAGCACAACGTGGAGATTCTTGAGTAAAAGCACTAATTGATTATAAACACATGTTTTGCTAGCCTGACAAATTAGCATTACATTCAAAAGTGGCTTTATTATTGGGTATAATTTCTGGTTTTCCTGATTTTCTTTTTTTTTTTTTTTTAAATAATTCAGTAACAATCCTTTAAACACAAAGATACCTGTTCTAAAAAACATATTGTCTTCTCTGAGCGCTGGTTAGTTTATGGAATTTACATGGCAGCGTACCAAACCTCCTATGCAGAAAGGCCTGGAAAGAATGTGTGTGTTAAACTTAATTGTGTTGTTGTACATTCTTCTATTTCCAATGCTTTAAGATTGTTACCAGCGCTTAGAATTCCTGGGAGATGCAATTTTGGACTACCTCATAACCAAGCACCTTTATGAAGACCCACGGCAACACTCTCCAGGAGTTCTTACTGACCTACGATCTGCTCTAGTGAATAATACCATTTTTGCATCATTAGCTGTAAAGTATGACTACCACAAATACTTCAAAGCTGTCTCTCCTGAACTGTTTCATGTTATTGATGACTTTGTGCAGTTTCAAATGGAAAAGAATGAAATGCAAGGAATGGATTCTGAGGTTAGTGGAAGTAGAAGACACATGTTCAGTATCTGATTTGAAGAATGTCACTGGATTTCTTAGCGTGATGTGTGGGGTTTTTTGTAATGTTTTAGTTTTATGCACACAGCAGCCATAGAAACAGGCTGCCAGTAACAAGGCATGCAATATGCAAAGTAAAATACAGTCTTCAGAAAGTATAAAGTTGATAAGCACATTCAGAAAATAATGAAACTAATTTGCCTCTAGATTTTTCTGTGACGCTTGATTTCAGTCACTATTTTGTTTCTGTGGTGGTGTTAGAACATCATGGCGGGGGGGAGGAGGGGAACGCTTAGCTTGCTTTCTTCACTGACAGATTGGAAGCACTACTATACCATAAAATTGTGATGAAGAGTTACTAAGTCGTATAGCGCTGATTCAGGACAGGATATCCATACAATATGATGAACAATACTACCTTGGCACAACTGGGATTTTTTAGCGTAGCACACTGGCAAAAGATTTCCACTGGTTTTGATCTGATGATTTCTGCTGGAGCAGGTGTCATTGCACTGTACTCAAGAGTGTTTGACATGCTCCTGAAGGCTTTATTTCTGCTAGGCAGAGAAACATAGGCATCTTTCAGTTAAGCCAATTAAAAAATAGTTTAACTGAAGGCTTGCAAACACAGATCATACCTATGCTATGCGGGAAAGGTAATAATAATGAACATGTATTTGCTGAAGGATGGACTAAAACTAACTGTTTTGGATAAGCTGCTCAGAAAATCTATAAGAACAAGGGCCTTGTGAGTAAAATTCTAATGAGAGTCCTGGAAGAGATGTACTTTCTCATTATCCTTTCTTTAAAAGTGTTATCCAATAGATATCCCTAATAGTTTGTCTTCTGAAAAACTGACCAGTCCTTTAAAACGTTCTGTCTGAGAATACTCCAGCACTAAATAAACATGTTATCTTTGTCTTTAGTAATTTCTTCTTTCTGATACACAATTTAAAAGCTTGGGAATCAAAATACTTCAGTCACATGTGTTTACAGCCCTTGCACTCTGTTGCAGAGTGAAATCCGTATGTTTTATGGGAAGGTTCAGAAAACATTGACTAAGAAATTTGTCACTGTAATTTAGATAATAAATTATTGTACATCAGAGGATCAAACTCTGTTGTCCAACTTGTTTTTTTCACAATATGAGTGAAAAGACTAAAAACAGCTCATAGTAGTGATTTCTAACTTTGTTCAGTTTTGCTGGTACGCATAAAGATTCCCTAGAAACTTACAGTAAAGTTGCAACCAAATTGTGCGATAGCTGTTTCAAATAAAATTCTTGTTTCACTCTCCCTATGCCTGCTCCCTATCTTGGTCTGGCACTGAATTACTGAAACTCTTATTTCATCCGAGCTAATGCAAGAGTCTTTGTTTCTGCAGTTCATGCCAGCTAGACTGGTCTCCATGTGTGTCTCCACGTCATCTGCTTTTCTTTTTTCAAATCTCACTCCTGAAACATCTGTTGTCCCTTGCCGTGTAGCTCTTAGTTTCTCCCTCGTTCTGTTATTTCAGTATAACTCAAAAGTGTTTCAGTTTGCACTTGGTATGAGATACACTATTCAAAAGAGTTGAATGTGGTTTTTAACTTCGAAATTCCCATTTGGAGTGGGTACATATCAGGTCTGACTTCTTGTTTGATTTATTTTAGGTAGAAGTATTGGGCAGGATTAGTTTATGAAGTATTATGGTGACTCTTAAGAGGACTGAATCAGGTTTTAAACCCCAAATGGAGTGAGAGTGTAGCTGCTGGGGGAAAAGACCAACAGAAACTTAATTCTCTTTAGGCAGAGGAGAGTAATGGTGAAAAACTTTGTTTTCAGGTTACTTTGTTTGGACTTCAGTGAATGTGTATTACATGTATGTGAAATATTTTTAGTAAAGGATTAGATTAACTCAAGACCTTTAAGACATACTGAAAGTTTAGTTTTAATAATGAGAATAGACTATTGTCTTAAGTTGGTAGCATAGAAGAAAACACTGCCTGCTACATTTAAAAAATATCTAAGTGTGCCTGTTATTTCAGTTTGATGTTGCTGGTTTTCAGTTATTAATGGCTTGTTTTACTAATGCTTGCTTCATGCTTGTCTTCTGGGGTAAACGAGGTAAGGAAAGGTACATCCGACTTTCATCCAGAGATCGGACTTCCAGATTTTAAAGTCTCCTTCTAGGAGATGATTAATGTATGAACTCTTTCTTTGAGTAGCTTTCTAGTATTAACTGATAGAGCCAAGTCTGTTTCTTATTGGAAAAAACAGACCCATAGTGAAATCCTGCAGAATTATTACAGGAGGAATTCACAAAGCATATAAGGTCTCTGTATGCAATGGTGTTTGGGGTTTTTTTCACATTTGAAAAATGATATATCCAGCAACTTGGTTTCATTGGGGAATAAAAGAACAATTTCAATGTGGAAAGTTGTCAATGAAAAACTTAAAGGAAGCAGCTGAGGATAGGATGTAAAAGAGCTTACATTTCTGAAGATCTTTGTTTTATTTTAAAAGAAGTAATTGTTTCTTTCTCTTCTCCTCCCCTTCTCTCTCTCTCCCTCCCTCCCTCCCTCCCTTGGCTTTTTTTAATTGCAAACAGCTCAGAAGATCTGAAGAAGATGAAGAAAAAGAGGAAGACATTGAAGTACCAAAGGCCATGGGGGATATATTTGAGTCCCTTGCTGGTGCCATTTATATGGATAGTGGAATGTCTTTGGAAATGGTTTGGCAAGTGTACTATCCAATGATGAGGCCATTAATAGGTATTGTCAGCTTTCAGAAAAAAAACCTAATAATTAAGTACCATCTGCTACGAAGAGAAGACAGCTAACTTTTTTCTTTTTATTTTTTTCCCCCAAATAGAAAAATTTTCTGCTAATGTGCCCCGTTCCCCAGTGCGGGAGCTGCTGGAGATGGAGCCAGAGACAGCCAAATTTAGGTAAGAACACACTTCTTTTGGTACACCCCACCGTAAAAAGTTTTTAAGCTGTGCTTCATATACTACTGAGGATTTTCAAATGTCACAAATTACTTTTTTTTGCACTGAGCAGCTAGTGTGATCATTTTCTTTCTTCCTTGCATAACTTTGAGAAAAGTAATGATTTCTGTTTAACTATACTGCTTTAACTTCTGTAGAAAAGAGAATGTAGGTCTCTTATTTCACATTAACTTGCTTAGGCAGTAAGTAATTCTTGTGTGTATTTTTGCAGTCCTGCAGAAAGAACTTATGATGGAAAGGTCAGAGTAACAGTGGAAGTTGTAGGAAAAGGAAAGTTTAAAGGTGTTGGCAGAAGCTACAGGATTGCCAAATCTGCAGCTGCGAGAAGAGCACTACGAAGCCTCAAAGCAAATCAACCTCAGGTCCCAAACAGCTGAGACTCCTCTTAGAAATTAATAAAATGGGGGGGAAAAAAAACACATACAAATAAAGCAAATTTTTAAAAATGTTGATGTTGAGAGGAACAAATTGGAAGACAGAATTTAAAGTTTGTTTGATAACAGAATAGATAAAACATTTAACATGTATAAAATTTTGGAACTAATTGTAGTTAATAGTTTTTTGCGCAAACACAATCTTGTCTTCTTTCCTCACTTCCGCTTTGTTTAATCACGAGAGTGCTTTAATGATGACATTTAGCAAGTGTTCAGAATAATTGTTGTCAGGTCTTTTTGGTTTACTTTAATTGTCAGTACAGCTTTGCTTAGTGTTAGAAGGCCAGGGAGCTTATGCCTAATGCAGTTGCTAGATTTATATATAGTAATCTTGAAATTCTTCAATCTGTGCACTAGTGCCAGTCATAAAGCAGTTGATAAACTGTACTGGATGATTGGGTATAAGAAAGAATAAGTGTGCCAGTATTCTCCTTTTTTTTTTTTTTTTTTTTCCTCTCCTCTCCTTGTCATCTTTTTACATTAAGATGGCATTCCCAGTCATTATTGCACTTGTTTGTTAGGGACAGATTTTAATTGAAATGGCTGGCATACTGGTAGAATTCAGTTTCCTTATGCCACACAGTCTTGCATAAAAAAAGGTTCTTGCCTTAAAAATAAATAAACCCTCATTAATAATCTTTGATTTCTGATCGTTTTTGGAACAAACTGTTTTACATTCCCTTCATTTTGTTATGCATTTTACAATGATACAGTTCTATATTTACAGTACAACTCATTACTATAGCTGTGACTTATTACAGGATTATAATAGAAATTGTATTCATATATATGTAATTAGGTTATTTTTAACAATTCTGAGGACATGGTTAGTCTACAGGTTTTTTTATACCATAAACAAAATGTGGTCTTTGGCTAAAATTCCAATTTTACACAAACCTGCAAGCTAGATAGTTCCAATACTGGAAGGAGCAATGAATAATTGCACAGTGCAAACTGTCACTAACAAAATAACCTTAGACATATCACACCTAAAATATGCTGCAGATTTTATAGTCAATTGGTTACGTATTTAACAAACAGAGCACCTTTACACTTAGAGATATTTCCACGTAAATTTCTTACTGTACTTTTCAGAGTTGCATGCATATTTCACCTACCAAAGCTGTGCTGTTAAATAACATGAAAGTTGATGTTTGAGATATAACTGCCGTACTTTTGATACATCTGTGATTTAGGTCCTTAATTTAGAGAAACTAGCTCATTGGTGTTTTGGTCTACTGGGGGCGGGGGGGGAATCATACTTTTATTTTCTAGGCTTTGCCTATACTTCTTTACTTAGATTTTTGTAGGCACTCTTCACTTAAATACCTCAGTTCTTTTTTTCTTTCCTTTCCTTCTTTTTTTGCATGCATTGTTTTTTTTTCTGTTTTGGTGCTATGTTTATATATTATGCTTGAAATTTTAATTTTTTGCACTGTAACTATAATACCTCTTAATTTACCTTTTAAAAAAGCTGTGGGTCTCGTATTCCCACCAATATCAGTAGAGGTTTGCTGCAATTTTGCCCTGTTAATTATGCTTGAAGTTTGAGAAAGCAGAGCAAGGTGTTTTAACGTTTTCCAGCACAATAGTTTAAACTTGATGCTGTGTCTTAGGTATTAAATTACAAATAAATACTGTATTTCCTGCTTTTAAACCCTATTCCTTTCCTCACAAATGCACACTAAAACAAAAGAAAAACTGTCAGCTCTTGCTTTCTTAACAAAAAAATAAAATAAATGCCTTAGTGACAAGGGGTAGACATTAAGCTTTTCTGAAATACAGTTTTCAAAAGTTCCTACATTTTTTATCCCAGTCATTTTTCATTCTGCAAAAAGGGCCATTCTTGTATTTGAAAGCAGCATTGTTATAGTAGCCAGACCGAGAGTTAAAATACTAGCTTATAAAAAATTCTAGCATTTGTTTGGTACATCAGTCATGAAAATGTAACAGGGAAGTATAAGACCTGCAAGTCTTGATGTGTATAAAACAAATGAAATGAGATGGAATGGTAAAAACATGCAGTCTGAATTTTCAAAGGTAGATTGCTTTGAGTTAGCTGTTTTAAAAAAAAAAAAGTAAGTTGCCGATTTAAGTTACAGCTCTGTCCTTGCGGTAGGAGCGAAATTTCTTAGAGAAAATACAAGATCGCTAATGTTAACAGTTCTGTGCTTCTGGCCAGACATCAATCGGCAGATAAAATCAGACCATCTAGAAAGTCTTAAGTAGTTTTAAATGCATTATGAAAACCTAAAGTTAGTCTTTGAACGCCTAAAATTTCTTACTGATTGTTACAAGGTTATAGATTCTCAGGGGTTTCAGGTAATTGTTAGCAGTAAAGTGCTACAGAGTGTTTTGATGCAAAGAAAATTAACTGAACTTGCTCTGTGTTTCAGAATAGTTTAATGATCACTTTGTTACTAGCTTAAGCCTATGAATTGGAGATCTGAAATGTGTAGTGGCTGACCATAAAGTAGTTTCTGCTGCTGATGCGTTTTTAAATGCGTTTTAAATGCCGTAATTTTTTCCAGTGTGACCTCATTGAAATATTTTTTTTATCCTTTGAGATAGAAAATTCATATTAGTTTCCATGTTAGACATCTGTGTGTTTTACCCTACAGTTGATATGATTTTGATATTGGACAGTATATGCTATTAAAGACCTAAATCTGATCATTTGAAGGTTGGGATAGAAATCACTTGACATGCTGTATGCACAAGTGTGAGCGGACTGTTGCAACCCATCTTCAAAAGCAACCACACAGGCTCATCATAAATAGTGTGGGGGTTAGTTGGCATGAACCTTGTTTTTTTTAATCTAAGTCCTGTTATACTGTACTTTAAACAGTCCTCCTAACTATGCTGCGTTTTTATTTTTATGGCTTTTTTTGCGCTGTTCTGTTCATGTAGCACAAATAAGCATTGCACTTGGTACCATGCTTTACCTCATTTCAAGGAAAAAAATGCTTAACAGAGAGTAAAAATGTGGTTTGGCCTTGCTGCTGTTCTGATTTACTGAATTTGAAAAAGATAATTATAATGCCTGCAATGTGTCATTTACTTGCACAACTTAAATAGGTCATTTGTAACGTCTGTGGCATTTTTACTGTATGTAGAAAAATACAACAAAGATGCGTAACAACTCTTGATTGTATTTTAAAGCTATTGTTTTCCTACTACATCATTTTACTGTTATGTGAAGTAATTAAAATTAGAATGACCTCTGACACTCCAGTAATTATCTCTGAAGAAACCAGTGTATTATGCATGTAATGTAGCTTTTGCGAGAAGACAGCCCACAGTAATTTGGTCAGCCTCAACTAAATCTCTGCTCATTCTGAATATTGAGTGCCCAGTAGTGACTTCAGAAGTGTTTGTTCAGCTTGATGCTGCCAAAGTCCATACAGGAAAAAAAGCCTATTATTTTTAAGTCTCATTACACAATAATGCATTGTGGCCACAGAGTACAGAACTTGGAGAAGAACCAGTTTCCGTGCTGGGGAAGAATATAGTGGTGGCCCAGGGTTGAAGTGCCAGATCTTCAGCTAGTGTAAATTGATGTGGTACCATTTTAATCAGTGGAACCACATTCCTTTACATACCTGAAGATCTTGTGTTTTGGGTTTTCCTCCTTGTAAGCAAATATAGAACCATAAACTGGAAAAATGTGGTTTGTTGTCACTGCGTATGACATAACTGTTCTGCGTGCAGTTATCTGTATAGATAGTGAAATCTTTCTATCCCAGTCAAGGCAGCACACGTAATCCAAAAATGACAAAGAGCGTCGTGGTCTGCTGTGATACTTCGCTTGTCTCTATCCGACAGTATTCTGGGTTTGTATGTTTTGGGCAGGGCTCCCTACAAAAAACACTTTCATGGAAATCCCTCTTTTTTTGAAGCTGGTAAAGGGTCTGAAGAGCAGGTCTTATGAGGAGCGGCTGAGGGAACCGGGGTTGTTTATCCTGGAGAAGAGGAGGCTGAGGGGAGACCTTATCGCTTTCTACAACTGCCTGAAAGGAGGGTGTAGTGAGGTGGGTGTTGGTCTCTTCTCCCAGGTCGCTAGCGATAGAACGAGAGGAAACAGCTTCAAGCTGCCTCAGGGGAGGTTTAGATTGGAAATTTCTTTACTGAGGGAGTGGTCAGGCATTGGAACAGGCTGCCCAGAGAGGTGGTGCAGTCGCCATCCCTGGAGGTATTTATAAAATGTGTAGTCGTGGCACTTCAGGGGATGGTTCAGGAGACATGGGAGTGTTGGGTTGGCAGTTGGGCTTGATGATCCTAGAGTTTTTTTTCCAACATTAATGATTCTGTGATTCTATTTATTACATGAGTAAAGTGAGAAGGATTTTTATTTTTTGGTACTTAATTACTGACGTTGATCCTTTTCCAATTGCTCTAATTTTCAAGAAGTTAATTTCTTTACTTCCATATTAGGTTTAAAACTTAAAACACTACAGTTCATGACCATGAAATGTAATCTAAATATCAGCTGTAACTCAATCTGAATTTTGTTAGCAAATATCTAGAGGTCATTGTAGTATACTCCACTAGCAGTTCAAATTAACTTCTGTCAAAGCTAACTACATTTCTTAAAAATAAATTTTGTCCAATAAAGTCCTTGAGTTTTTTCCCTCTTTTATTTGAATGGCAACCACAGACTACTTTAATTGCTTTGTAGATGCACTCGGAATTTACTGCAGCAGCAAGTTGGAGAGAGAAATGTTTGTGAACAAGAATTGGAAATTGCAGGCATTTTTATTGTAAATAGTTCGACTGAAAAGATGGTTAAAATCAAGTAGAATGAATAACAAATATAATTTGATGGACAATAAAATATTTACCATCACGTGCTGCAGCTGTCTTTAAAGGACATAAAATGTAATTCATTCATACTGTAATCATGCTGCAGAAGTTTGCAATCTGCACCTTATGGGTCACAATTACCTTTAATAGTTTTTTGTAATAATTGTAGCTGAGTATATCTCCAATAAAGTTATGGTCTGTTCACCTTGCATCGTGTTTTTGCTTTTACTTCTACTTCCTCGTAATGTTCCTCTTAATCTTTCCATAAATCTTGTAGAGTTTACAAAAAATTACTTTTCAGTCTCAGTTTAAATAAAAAAAGAATTGTGAAAACTTTATTTGTTGAACTTGTTTAAAGACAAGTCTCCTTGTCCTCTGATGAATGAACGGTCTTCACAAGCTGTGTGAAGACTCTTACGGGACACTCAGGTTAAACGTTATGGTGTACATGCTACAGTTTGATCTCTGTCGACCATTATACCTGCAAAACTTCTGTTGGAGCTGGGAGGCCCCAGAGCACAAGGGTTCAGTAACCCAGGTTTGCACAGTCCAGCACATGGTTTAAGAATAAGATGTTAGGTTTAGCCAAGAGTCTCAACATAAAATCAGTGTTATTCAATTATTTTTTACCTTTGTTTTCCATTAGTATTTCACTTATCCTGAATATTGAAAGCATGTTTGCAGAGTGTTCTGACTGGCATACCAGTGTCATCTCTGCGTTTTATGGAGACGAGACAGACCTGCCAGTCAAAGATGAGTCTGCCTTTCTGAAGACTTCCCAATGCAGTATTTTGTTTCTTGGCATCTGTAATGGGCGACTTCTGCCATGTTTTGTCTTGGGTTATAGAGACAAGCCTGCTGAACTGCTGATGGGCATGGTGGTACCTTTTTCTGGGTCTTGGAGGAGGGCCGAATCACCTAAGGCTTTCAATGGTGTCAGTTTGTTTTGTGGCTCAGCTGTAATAAAGCAAGCAACTCTCAGCCGAGAATCCTGAGGAACCTTGTGGATCTTCTGTGGCTCTCCAGCTCTTTTCTTTTTCCCCGTTCTAGGTTCCACCCTGACACTGGTGGCACTGGTAGGTAAGGCCCTTTGAGCTTCGGTGTGTAGGCTAGTAAGCCTACGCATTGAAGATGACAACACAGCCCCACCCCCAAAGTTCTAGCAACTGGGTCAAATCAGAGTACTCTTTCCAAATTTTCTACAGGAAAATAGGCCTGAAAATGATAATTAAAAAGCCAAACCAAAACAAAACACAGTTGGATGCCATTATCTTCGTGTTTGTTGTGGAGGAATGAGATGCGGGATGGCCATCTAAACTTGAGTCTCGAAGGAAATGGTCCATCCCTTGCTGGGTAGTAATACGAAGCATCCAGAGTTCTCCAGAAAGTCAAAGTGTAAAATCAACAAAGGTTCTGCTTCAAAGGCAGATGACTGCATTTTTTTTGCTGGTATGGGAACATAACCTGCTTTAGACTTTGAGTACAGCTTATTAGCAGTGGTGTTGAAACAGCATAACATAAAATACAGATCCTTGTAGGTTTTTTAAATTTAAGCTGCTCAGGATGCAGCAATGACTGGGTTCTTCATGCCCCCCAAAGGAACACCTGGCTTGATTTAAACAGAGGAATAATTAAGTTTAGTAAAGCTATAACATGAAGGTGCAAATTTTCAGGATCATTACCATTTGTCATCCTGACAAACCTCAGTGGTTGCTCCATAGCCATCAGAATACTTCTATGTCTATCTGAAGAAGAGTTTACAGTAATGGTTTCTCATCTCCTTGTAATAAAAATAAGTGTGTTTCATAATTGCATCAACAGAGCTGAGAGATGTATTTGGTTAGCTGCTATTCTTAAGTAACACCATACAGAAAAGGAATTTGGGTGAAAACTGAGGGGAGTAAGTTTTTTAATATGCTTGTCCTGAAAAGAGGGAGTAACAAAGCTAATCATGACTTCAAGTCCAGAAACAGGCAGATTTGGTGCTTGGCTGGGCTTCCCTTAACACTTCTGCTAGAGTCCAGGTGCAGGATCTGTTCCTTGGAGGAAATCTCTGTCAGTGGACCCAGGCAGTATTGATATGTAAGTGGCTTTTATTTTTCTCATAGCTGTGATTATGTCCTTCCTTATTGTAGAACATGAACAATACTTTCATTTTGGTGAGTATAATAACCAAGGACCTTTCATATGTTATGAAAACAGTATCACTTGCTTTGCAGCCTAACCACCTCCACTTACCTTTCTTATATTCCCTTTTTTTTAACATTACTTTTTAACATATATTTTATTGGAAACCTCCTGCTAACTCTTAAATTGAAGTAATTTTCTTCTGTTAACTTGAAAATTTCCTGTAGTTTTGGGTTCCTGTCCGGCTCCCAGTGAAGTCACTGGGAAGACATCCACTTGGGCTCTGTAATTCGTGTGCATTTGAACTTAACACAAAAGTCCTTCAGATATAATAAGTGTAAATTCCAGATGTCAAGTAAAAGTTGAGAAATGCAGTGATGTGCAAAGGCAGCCTCTTCTATTGCTTCTATTTTTGAGGCTCTTAAGTGAAAAGGGTGGCACATTTACCAGCTACCTACTTTTGAGATAGCCCACCTGTCGTGGTGAATATCCCACTGCCTGCTCCCTTTCCTTTTGCCAGGTGGGCAAGATTTAGAGGGGAGGAATGAGGGCAGCCTTCCTCACAGCTTATAGCGTCTAGGATCCTTCAGCTAACTCCAGGCCTGTGCTCTGCAGGCAGCAGCATCTGGGCTAACTCTCCCCCATTGCTGCTTTCAGTGGAGCCACATCAGCAGCTGCAGGGCACTGTTCGGTTTTCCTGCCCTTAGATCACCCATTCAACATAAGGTGAGTTGTTTGAGAGAGGCCCCTTCCTCCCCACTCATGGCTGGCACTCAGCCGATGAGATAGATCCCATGCTGTAGCTTGAAGCTGGAAATGTTCGTTCAGGAAAAGCAATGGGGTAAGGGGGAGATTTCATCTAGCTGCACCGTGGCCAGGGAGTCACTAGTTACTCCAGGGTCACATTCATCTCTTGCCAAGGTGAGGATGATCCCTGCTTTACTGCCACTTGGCCTGAAGCAGGGGAGTGAGGATGAACTGTTGCAGCTGTTCCAGGTTTTGTAATAAAATGATGCTAAGTTCACTTACCTAACACTGAAGCACTGAGCTACAGGAGGGGACTGCAGGATCACCAGTGTAGTCTTCAACTATATATTCCTTTAAGAAAGTAGTTTTCACAGAAGTACTTGAGTGGCACTTTGCCATCAATTTTAGGGTAAGGTTTTTCACTTTGTTTTAGAAATGAGAATCTAAGTAACACACAGGAGCAGCACTATAGTTGTATGAGTTGCCTCTTGCACAACTACTAGCATTAACACAACCAGCAGTGAACACGGATACCATCAAGCACAGACATCTACTTCCATATTCTTATACCACAGCTATCTACACCAGCCATTTTTGCTTTCATCTATTCACTTTCCGGTCACCTGAATTTAGGCAAGACCCTGGTGTCAGAACAAAACCTTCCCTGCATTCAGTCAAGCCTCAGTGTCTTGATACCTGAGATCTGCCCTATTCTTACACATCTATAGCAATTAATAGTATTTTGCAGCACTAATTTCAAGTTAAGGAACTATTGCTTTCCGGGTGATTCTAGCTGGAATAGCAGAGCATTATGTTCCTGCCAGCAACACTCATCACCTTCCTTCCAGCTTTACATAGTACCTGTGCTCCAGGCAAAAAAGATCTCGTTATACAAACAAGCATGGCACAGGCAGCCACGCTCCGTCTCGCCAACTGGCTGCTGTGCAGGACCGTGCCAGCAAAAAGCTCGCTTAAAACAAGGGCAAAACTTCCCAGGACTCTGCCTCAACGACATTGAAGTTGCTGGTGGTGGAGACAGGAAGGGATATGTGGAAGATGTAGTAACCATTTTTTCCTGGATCGAATGCCTGTCCTGGTCTTTAAAAAGCTGCCCTTTCTGTGGAACCTGTCAGCTAGAAGGGTTCCTGCACTGAGCCCCAGCACTGCCTGCTGTGGAGGGCTGGGCCCCCAAAGAGTGCTGCTGTCCCCAGCAGGTACAGCAAAGCAAAGGAGAAGGGTGATTCAGACCTTCCTGACCTTTCCTCACAGTGATCAAAGAGGGTCTGAGAAAGTCCTGAGTGAGACCAGGCAGGAGAGGTCTGGGGCTGATGTGAAGCCACAGGAGACCACTTTGGCAATTATGGCAAGTATGAACAAGCAGATGAAGCTGCAACTGCAGTCAACTGATGAACACACCTTGCAGAGCTGAACCAAGCACACATCCTTGTGTGTGTGCATTGCAAGGGTACTCCTTATTTTATTTGATGTTTGGTTGCAAACTGCTGAATTAGTGTAGAGTAACTATACAGCAGTCTCTGTGGGAAGATTTTTTGTAAAGTTATGTAGGTTTCTTGGCAGTTTAGCTAAGGTGAAGGGTTACTTAATGCAGCAGTTAAATAAATCGCAACCGAGCCTATGGCACGTGGGCTGCAGGAACTAAACTAAGCATGAGTATATAATCTATGTTAGATATATAGCAGCTGCTTTTTGTATAGGATATGGTGTGTTGATATGTGTCAAAAAATCCCAAAAACTGCACTGACTGAGGCAAGAAGTAATGGGGGACCTGCATAAACACTTCAGATGTATCAACACATAGAGAAAGTTGTAGGATGGAAATACTTTGGAAGAAATGCCGAGATTCAGAGACACCTCAAATATAGAAAGGAAAGGGAATAGACCTGGGTAACTTGGCTCTTAAAACAGCTCCCCAGAAAGGGGTGAGCATCGTGGAGGAGGACTGGGCAATGGTGGAAACAGGCAGAGCCAACGTTCTCTTATTCCAGCATCAGGTTTTAAGGTGACAGCAGGAGATGTGGGAGGGTGTGAGAACAGACCAGCTGAAGTAGAGCCTTACAAGAAGCAGAGGTCGACATTCATCACCAGGTGCTGCACTTAACCAATTTTTGCCACTTCCAATAAACTTTAAGCCTCAAGTGTCCCTCAGCTTAGTCCTCTGAGACCCAAAACAAGTCCTGCAGTCCAGGGGCCATCTTGCCCTGAACATTGCCTCCTCCTGCAACAGTTTATGGCTTGTGGTGCTTTGCGTGTCACTCCTGTGAGGACTCTATGTCTGAACTGTAATAGCAAAAATTGCCTTGCATCCAAAGCAGACTTGCAGTGAGAAGAGCCGTGGTCTGTCCAGTATGCCAACAGTGAAGGTACAGTTTCTGTGCGAGCCATACCACAGGCAGTAGCCATGGTAGGTCTATGTTTGATAGATGGGAAACCAGTTTTACTGATAGACATAAGATTGTAATTGGGGCCTTCTGGCATCGGCAGTTTAAAATCCCCTGCTGTTTTTCACCTTGTTGTGATTGCTCGCATTAAGAGCTACTTTGCTTATCCCTACATTGGCGGAGTCTTCTGTCTTTTTTGAAAAAGCATCTCTGCCCTAAGCCTTCACCAAGATAACATGTCTGAAACTAGAGAGAAGCATTTGCAGCTTAGGGTTTCAGTTGTCTGGCTGAAGTCTAATAGGCAGGTGTAAGCCCATCGGTGGTGATTTTCAGGGGCCAGTTTTAAGCTTTCAACAGATTTTCTTGTAAAGCTTAGTCTAACCTGATGTTCAGAAGTTGATTCCTCACAGTGATCAAAGAGGGTCTGAGAAAGTCCTGAGTGAGACCGGGCAGGAGAGGTCTGGGGCTGATGTGAAGCCACAGGAGACCACTTTGGCAATTATGGCAAGTATGAACAAGCAGATGAAGCTGCAGTTGCAGTCAACTGAGGAACACAAACCAGTGTTTCAGTGGCATAGGTAACAGCAGTCTTTACTGGCCAGGTTCTAACTGGGTCAATAGCCAAGCCATAAATCCATGCATCTGCCTGATTTTTCTCTAATGTTGCATTGGTTTTGGACAATTTCACCCAGTTGCCCACCACGGGGATCTCTCTGGTCAGTGGGCTCCCATTGCCCCAGAGTTTTCTGGAAGCACAGCTGGAGTTACCTTTGGGGAATCTAAGCAATTCAGCATGACGATACTGGAGATGGAGCCTTTGGCTCAACTCCCTCAGCAGCCAGGGTTCACACCACAGGGAAACTCATCCCATTTCCTGACCCACTGCCTGAGGGTTGGAGCCAAAGGCTGCAGCTTGGCCCTGCGGTCGGGGCTGCTCACTGGTGACAGCGCAAGGATACCCTGAATCAGTGCGTGCCCTGTAACGGCTGCCTGCGCACCTCCCTCGCCTTCAACTGGGGTTATGCCTTTTATATTATGCTCCTGAGACATTGGTATAATTTTCTCTGCTCCCCGTCCCCAACCATCTCTCTCAACTGTCAGTGTTTATAACCGCTGTGCACAATTACTCTCCTCCCCTAACCCCTGCTCCACCCCAGAGGCAGCTGTATTTCCACAGCGAATGGAGCAGTTCCTGTATGTATGATTTTAAAGTGCTTCGGGACCCTCTGGGAGAGAAGGTGCTATTGTACAAGTACAAGATATTATTAAAACAGGAATCTGTGTAATGGGTGATAAATTTTGATACTGTATGTTTAATATAACATGACGGTTGTAAATCCAGTGAATTACCATAGGTATTTGCTGTGCAGTGTGTTTATGAATTGTTTGGGCAGGTGTTTTTCAAGTCCCAGTTTTTCACACGAAACATGAATTATAGGACAGTTTAATAATATTCCTTCCTAGACTCCAATATGCCACAATTAGCTTCAGAAATGTTATCACTTGATGGCTGAGCTTTGTTGCTGATTAAGTTCATGTATAAGAAGGTAAATGAAAAAAGCAGCACAGGGAAAAGACATCTGTAGAGGTAAACCTTTAGATCTATCTTTGATCTCTTACAAGCAAATATCTTTTAAAGCTGCAGAAATCAATGGTTTCGGTATTGTTCAACTGTATTTTACATGTGCTTCCATATAGGTTAGAAACAGTTTATTTTGATTGCAATAATGAAATAGTTCTCTAAAAGTTTATATTCAATAGTTATGCTA
This sequence comes from Phalacrocorax aristotelis, assembly GCF_949628215.1. Lineage (NCBI taxonomy): Eukaryota > Metazoa > Chordata > Aves > Suliformes > Phalacrocoracidae > Phalacrocorax > Phalacrocorax aristotelis. Next base: position 21,786,883 of record NC_134284.1, on the reverse strand, counting down.
TTAATATTTATTGATGTGAAGGGATATCTGTATTGCACATGTTATTTGAATCAAACCTTGCTGGATACTTTTTAAATCAGATCCAAAATAATGTAATTCAGGATTACATAGGGTCGGAATTTCTTATTTTTATTTTTTACTGACTTCCACATAAAAAAGACTTATAAGACCTTGGAAAAAAAAAAAGCATTTCCCTTCTCTGAAGAAGAGGGAAGTGCTCTATTTCACTCTTCCATCTGCTTTTGTACTATGAGCAGAATCTCATCCTGAGCTGACGTTACACCAAGCAGCACAGCAGTGAACTATCTACAGGTAGAGGTTTTAAAACTTTGTGACTGAAGTACACATCTTCTCCATCCCTAAAGGATATTGTGAGTGTAAATTGGGCTGTCATTAGTTTTACTGAAACCTATCGCCAGTGTTCTTTGGGGTGTGAAGCGTTTTGCTTTCCACATGGGTGTTTGCAGCTCCAGGGGGTTTGCCATGACTGGTGCATCTTTGTAACCATTGGTGGCGCCTTCCAGACGAGCAAGACCCAGGGCTGGATTTCGGAGGTGCTGCACTCCCACTGCTCCAGCTGACGTGCCTGAAGGTGCCTGGCATCACTGCCTTCCTCTCCAAGCCCTGTTCCACCATGGCTCATGCCTTCCTGAGGGTCTGGAAACCCAGAACTGGTGGGATCAGACTCATCCCTGAGTATAGCTGGATCTCACTAGCACGACGTTTCAAGCTGGTAGCTCGGATGGAGGTTTACTTAAACATTTTCTTTCCTCTTGACTGGCATAAGGAAGGCGTTTGCAGCCCACCCCCCTCCCCACGCCGTGCCTTGTGTATGTGCAAAAGCTGCCCTTGGCCCCAGATGATATGTTTGCATTTCATAATTAATGCTGAACTCAACTTGAGGCAGATACCAAAGGACGATTTTTTAAACAGATGTTGCAGGTCACTTGTAAGTTATTTGTCAAATAAGTTTCAGAGCGCAAGTCGCTGCTTTTGCCATCGTAACCAAAGGCGTATGCTGTTCAGCAGCAGTAATTACAAAGCCAGGGCAACGCAGGGAAAATTCATCTTATTTAAAAGTGTTTTAGTGTCACCAAACAGCTTGCTATGCCATTAGGCAAGTTTTGCTAGACACGTTCAAGTTGAGGGTTTTAATTTGTTTGAAGTATTCTCTAAAACAGAATTATGTTGGAGTTTACATAAAATGAGAGAATGACATGAAAAGTTTTAACTTAAGCAGCAAAATATAAAGGCTAATCTTATTTAAAAGTAATATGTGTGTCTTGATTGAGTGCCCAGATACACTCAACTGGGACATTTTAGTGGAATCGGTTCTAAGCTGTTACACTGAGTTATACAGAGTAGGTTTTCCTGAGCTCACATTGCCAGACCTGAAATACTCTTGTGGCTGCATTTAATAAAGAAACGAAAGTCTTGGGTAAGGGGATATGATTTTTTATGACAGAAGGAATGCAAATAACTTTTAGTCTCATTGCCTAGACCGGGTTTGGTCTGATTTGATGGAGTTTAATAATGACTTATAACCTGTGCTGACAATGTGCAGACCCGCACAACGTCATTTAACTCATTTATTCTGCTTGCTGTAAAAACAAAGAGATGGCAAATAAATATATGGAAAGTTCATTGTTTGTCAGAGGGCCCAAGCCAAAAGTTTTCAGTGACCTTTTAAAATATGGTCCCAGGCTAGTACTAAAATGTCTGTCACTCAGCGCACACACTTGCACAATTTGGCCTTTTAACCCGTGCATCTTGTTTTTCTCTCTTTCAACTGGTTGTATGAATTTCAAATCAGCTGCAGCTATTTAAGTTTTTGCATTGGAGGATTACTGTAAATTGCAGTCTGACAATTACAATGTACAGCGCACAGGAGAGTTATTAATGGATAGGCCTACTGATGGCCTTTCAGCGCTGACGAGGGCCTGGTGTTCCTCACCCGTAATTAGATCCAGTGGCTGGGGTCTGCGCGGACGAGGCAGAGGAGGGGGTCGGCTGTGGAGCGCCGTTTTATCAGAGGAAGATATCAATTGATCAGAGATAGTTACTATCGGCAACGTCTAAATCTCTAATTCACCTTCCTCTTAATGACTTGTATTGGCTTAAGAAGCTAAGTTACTTGACAGCACGGAGCTCGGCTGACAAAGCCACGCAGGTGGTTTTAATAGAGGATTTCTGTTGCTTGAGATTTCACTAAAGACGGAGCAACAGTTCAACAGACACAACAGAGGCCAGTAAAAACCCCGGTCTGCTGCTCTGCTCACCGAGGATACCAGCGGGGCTGGGGCTGCAGCGAACCACCGCTCCCATTTACAGGGCACTTTTTTCCTTTGCAAATCCCGCACAAAGGTTTTCTCTGAGGTTTCAGTATTTATTTTAAGGAAAGAATCTTATGTGGGCATAAATTGTATTTGACAAAGGAAAACCCTTTAGGGGGGATTTTTTTTTTTTAAATGCCCTTTGATAAACATTTTCCAGAATATAATATTCTTGAAAAATTAAATATGCTATTTAGGACAAAGAGAGAGTCCAATGCCCAGGAAGAACCAGTAAGATTTCTTAAAGTTGAAGACAATGGTCATTTACTGATGATAAACCTAGAAAATAAACTGACTGCAAGCCAAGTGCTTAGATTAGACATGGCATCATGAACCAAAATTTCAGCTTTTTAACAAAGTAATCCAAGAAGCAACAGTTTTGTGCTTAGATTATTGCAGTGTAAATCCAATAAGGGATGGGCACCTAACTTCCTGAGGTGCTGCTGATCCAGCCCTGATCCTTTCTAGAAGGATTACAACCACCTGCTGGGAAGTTTTCCATGCAGTAAAGCTTGTAGCCATTCTGATGTTCACAGTATGTCCCAGAGGTTTTTTATTATTATTATTATTCAGATTATGTATACCCATGGTGAATATAGGTTTGAGTCTGTTAAGACTTTTTGGGGTAAACATTTGTTTAAAATCTTGTTCCAATCTCTTAACACATAGTGAAGTAAAATCTAATTGAGTAGATCACTGACATAGGTGGAACTTTCTGTTGTTGTTCTTGAGGGAGAACTCAACAGAAAAGCAGGTCTGTGAGACTTTGCGTTTTAGCCTTGAGTGGAAACATATTTATCAGTACAAAGCATGCTTTTTTTTAAGCCATTCTGGAACTAGCAAAGCTGATGGACCTGTATTCTGGTTCCACTATCAGGTTTGTGACCTCACTCCCAATACCAGTTCTGGGTTCAAGTCACAGTTTCTATTTGTGAGCACTAATTTGCGATTTGCGCTTCCACTGGACTTGCAACCTGTTTCTGTAAGCTATGGCTTTGCAGCTCCTTGGTCAGGAGCCATTGGCCTGGAGAGTTAAGAATAAATACACTGTGCACCTGTAGCGCGCTGTTATCTCAAGATCTCAAAGTGCCTTCAAAACTTGCTAATTATGGCTTATAAAGCTCTGAATGTTATCCCTCTCGGAGGAAAAAACCAAACACAGAAGGAAATAAGTAACTCTCTCAAGAGCAATAAATTGTTAAATGGTTCATTAAGTGATTTGCCCAGACAAGGATACAGACTGAGCTAGATTATGGATTGAAATTGTGATTCTTTGATGCTGACGGTGAGAGTCCCATTGGCTTCAATCTTGTCAGGAACTCACCAGCATGGTTTTTGGTCTACATGAGGAGAGCACCCAGGAGCCCAAGTCACAGATGAGTTATCACATAATTATAAGCTTTCCTCATTAAAATATCATTTTGGAGTTGTCTGAGATAGCTAATTGGGGTGCCAGTGTCATGCTGTCTTCAACATGGATATACCAGCAGAAAGCTGGCTGGAAAATGGTGCTGAGGTGGAGGGCTGCTTCTCTGTACTATGAAGCAAGGCAAAAGCATGGTGATAGAGTCTTCTTCAACCCAAAATGTAGCTATTCTGCCATGGACAGTGAGGAATGCCCAACAAGTCATTTTTGGAACAAGTGGGCAGGTCAGCTATTTGTTATAAAACATATTTTTATTTTATAATTGCATGTGCTTATTCCCTTAGACTTCTCCTTTTTGAGTTTGAAGTTACCTTGAGCAGGGCAAGATTCTTCAGTCATGTTTGTAGAGCATCCTGGACAGTGAAAAGCTACCACCAATACCTTTGGATGCTATTATTTATCCATGAATGAGTAGCAATGGCGGGGGCAATAAGCAATATGGCTCTAGAAGACCCCAGTGCACCACAGGAAAGGTGTTTTCCTCCTATCACATGTCTTGTGGGAGCTGCCAGGTACCGGCACTGGGGCAGGTCTATGTGCCCTCCACGCTGTGTGCAACTATATGTGCCAAATAGGCAAAAGTCAAACTTCTCACTGAGGAAGACTTTGGCACCAAGAGTCAAGCACAATCCTTCCTCTTGCTGTAAGTCTGTCTTTTTTATTATTTAATTTTATTTTAAGTACGGGTTGGAACGTTTCAATTACTTTATTTTACTTTACCTGTGTTCAAGGACTTGCTGAAAGAATTGTTTTCGATGCAAAGATCAAACCTTGATCGCTCAGCCCTCAAAGGTGACAGCTTTGGCACATTTGGAGGGTTCAAAACAGAGGGGACACGTTCTTCAGTCTTGTAAAAAGGGGAATCTCTGTTCACTCAGTCGAGCTCTGTTCATTTACACAAAGAAGATAGGGTCCAACGGTTTGCTCTATAGTGGTTTCCATGAGAGACATCTCAGCTCAGTCCCTGTAATAGTCTCTGTGGTATGAATAATCACAATTTTGAGCAAGCCTGTTAGTGCCATGATCTGATCAGCCGAGTTTCGCAGAGAGACACCGCTGAGCCATTCTGTCGCTCTCAGCCACACCGTTCTTGCAGTTCACATCTTCCTTTGGGGCAGTGTAATGCGGGAGCTGCTGGTAACTCTGCCCCCTTTTTCTCTTGCTGCCGTATGATGATTGTGCCCCACCATGTAGTATTTCAAACATATTTATTAAATTCAACTACTTTTAAGATAGTTACTTTCCTGCCTAATGCCCGTTAGTTAATTACATTGGGGTTGGCTGGTCAAAAGACAGTACATGGTAGGTGACCTTATTCTACCACTGTCTCTCTGAACCAAGACCAAAATATGATTTTTTTGTGCATTGGAGCATGTATCTATACCTCATGCTTCTTCCCTAGGTAAAAAATATTTACTAATTTAATCTTTAGTGTGTATATATCTTCACATACTATATATATGTGTATATGACTTGCTCATATATTACTTCTATGTCAAGCCACCTGATGACAAAGCAAAGAAAACAACCAACTCTATAGTTTCTGACGCAACACACTGCTGCAAAAAGCATTATAATGAATAACTGACTTCTGTCTTAGTGGTGCCTTCATCTTTTTATTCCTTTTTAAAACAAAGTCTGTTTTGACTGCTTTGCTATACTGTTAACAGACAGATACATTCAAAATTTTGGCAGTTATGTTCAAGGCTGAATTAATATAGGTTTGTTATTTTTCTAGGATATCCAAAGGCAAATACTCCTACTGGACTCCACCCTTCAGCTGTAAAGCAGGTTGTAAATCAGTCCCTTTTTTGTTGTTTTTAAAGTAGTTTAGGGGCTTTAAAATAGTATTTAACATTATTACAGTCTGCTTGAATATTGTACAATTTCTAACTATTTCTTCTTTTTTATATCCACTTTTCTGCCACTCAGAGCTTCTAAAGAAAACAATGCAGTCACTACTAATGCCAAGGTGTAGCAGAAGTGCTTATAATGTTCTTAATGATTGTTCTCCCCCAAGTATTTAGGTACCATAATTTTTAGCCTGCTAAAACCCCCAACATTTACAGAGGGCAAGAATGAAGGCCAAGTTTTCAGACTTTGTCCCCTTGCCTTTGAGGCTGGAATGGGTAAATTTGTCCTTGCTTCTTTCCCCAGGAAAGCTCCAGGAGGTGTACAGCCAGCTGTCCTTGTCTTTGTGCTGCCCTCCTTAATGTAGAAAAGACTATGGGAAAAAATATTATGTGTCTGGAAATACGGAGGGCAATGGCTACTGGGTCAAGAGCCAGCAATTCTGATGCTAGTACACATTCAGCCACATCCATCAAGCACTCTGTGACCTGTGAAAATTATATCCTAAAATATCCTTGTTCGTTTGTTTCTATTTTAAAATTGTGATCTCTGGGTTTATTCTTTTTCCTCAAAGTCAGAGCAATGTAATCTGAATGCTGGAGGAAACTGTTGTTTGAGCTGATCTTCCTATATTCTTGACTGATTCTAAAAATATGGCCCTCCTATCCATTAAGATAAGACTGAAACGCTGGTGACGTTAAGTATGGCTAATAGCTTTGGTGTTCTGTTTTGCAAAAAATTCTCCCTCCTGTCTAGCAGGGACATTGCATCTGTCTAGTCTCTCAGACCCAGGTTAGAGGCTCCAGTCTATAAAGTATCACCTCCTGCCATGTCCTAGCAGCTATGTCCCTAGAGGGAGGGACCCAGCGAACATATGGTGTTTCAGAGCTTTTGTGATAAAGCTTGGGTACTCTGAAAGACAAATCTGCTTCTACCTCACCTTGTCCTCTTCTGGTTTCATGTCCCTGAAAGTTCCTGTGCTGTTTGTTTTCATTTTCTTTGCAAGGGTCCTTTTATCTGGACTCCTGCTGTATCTCATGTTCCCTTTCGTGTCCTGCCCCTTCAACCAGGGAGAGCACATGGGAGTAATGCAGCATGTGACGGGGAGCACTCAGCCTCACCTATGGACTGCCACCTGTGTGCAACATGCAGTGCAAACCCATGGCTGCTGGCTATGTCAGAAGCGTGTTTAAAGCTTCCCAAATGTAAGGACTGAAATATGAAAAAAAAGATGATTTTTCAGTCCCTGTAAACTAACCACTATGTAGACTGACATCCAGCCTTGCTTGCCTGCCCTCACCTGCCCTCCCAGTGCTGTGTTCCTGCCTCTCCCCCAGCACCAGCACCTGTGTTTGCATACTGCATGCTGAGCTGGGTGAGGGAACTATCCCCAGCACAGCATATCTTTGGGTATTTTTCTGCTTTATGGTCATGTTAGCTTCCAGTTTGATCAGGTTCCTCATCTGACCTACTGCATAACTCTAGGAGCGCCAGCATCAACATGAGTGAGAAGGCAGGGCTGCTGAAGGCAGGGGAAGCATGGACTGACACTAGTCTCTGCTTCCCCTGGTTGTGAGATGCTGCAAGGCCACTGACCTTGTACTCCCAACCTGTGTATCTCATCACACCAACCATGGAGCATGACCGGATCCAGCTCCTGGCCTGATGCTCAGGTTACTCAACGAGCCAATGTGTCTGTGTGCAGCCACATGGTCCCAGAACAAAGAAAGCGTCAGAAATGGATGACTGTGGGTGGGAGAGGGAGACCTGGGCCACAGCTCTCGGGAGCAGTTGGCGGCTGGATCAGACTAGGTGTGGTGTGAAACCAAGCCTGCACAAAGGCATGGATCAAAGCACCATCTCAGCATGTTCATGTCAGACACAGCAAGTGTTTAGCAATTTACTTCAGTGGTGAGATAGAAGAAGTTTACTTAATACTTCTGGAAGACATCAGTCTGTGTGCTACGGCTCACTCCTGCTCACCTCCTTCCCCATCCACTATGTGCACACGCGCGCGCACACACCCCCCCACACACAATGGCTTCTTTGTTGGCGTGGAAAAATGCTCCACAGGGAGCTGCACATCCCAGAACACAGCTCTGTTTGCATCTCAAGTCATGATGGATCACTGTGGGGAACTTTAAATCTCTGCAGCTCTCAGATCTCTATCAAAAATGGGGGCAGCTGGAGCATGCTCCATTTAACGCAAACTACATACATAGCTGGATTCCTTACCACCTTGTCAATGCCACCCCCAACTGCCAAGGCCTGAGAGCCCCTGAGTCTACTGAAACCAAAAGGAGGTGAGGATTTTCTTTGACTTGGATGCTGGTTTTTTAAAGGGAACTTGGGAAATAATTAACACATAATTAACCTGTGGAACTTTCTGCCAGGAAGTATTACTGAGGCCAACCACTCTGCAGGGTTAGGAATTTATATGAATAATAAGAGGTCCAAAGTGGAAAAGGTATCAGCCTTCAAAGTAGGAAGGACATCATTAACCAAAATGAGTTAAGTAGATAGTTTTCTTATGGATAAATTATTTCCTAATGGTCTATTATGGGATGTCTTGTGCCTTCCTGTGAAGCCTCAGGGAATAGCTACTGATGAAGACGGTAAAGCACTGGTCTGATCCACTCTGGCAAACATGTTTCCTATTAAATATTCAGTATTGCAGAAGTCATGCTCTACAGCTAATAGAGCAGCATTCTCCCTGGTTCCTACTTTGCTCTAGGAAATAATTGCTGGTCAACCAATTTAAAAAATATATCTTATTTGATCCCAGATCTGTCACTCTTGTAGATTGTTGTTACTTGAATGATTCATTGTCACTTCATCTCACTGGCAAGTTGTTCATTAGAAATGAAAAAATATATATGGAGGAAGCCGGACTGTTTAGGGGGTGAACCATGTAAGGGTGTGACATAATACTGTCAGAATAGGTCAGACTGAAAGCCCACCCTGCCCAAGATGAACCTTTGCAGTGGTCTATAGGTGTCTGAGTAAAGAATATAAGCATTGGAGTAAGCATAGAGTTAGCCTTCCTGGTAGACCATATGATTGTGGCACTTCATGTCTTGTGGACTCCTGGAGCTTGAGGCTGTGTCCCCGCTTAATAGCTTAATAGCCACTAAAGTTTTTTATTCCTTCTTGAACCCTTTTTATATTTTGCTCTCCACTACATGCTGTGGCAGTGACATCCAATGTTGTAATTACACTCTGGATGAAGTGCCTCCTTTTGGTTGTTCTGAGCTTGCTTGGCCCACCCCCATGGGGTGGACAAGAGTGAAGAGTCATTCCCACAAGTTGTTATGGCTCCAGGGGCATCTTTTATACCTTCTGCCTCCTGCCATCTCCCAGCTTATCATCCAGGAGATCCTGAGTTATCCAGAGCCTCTGGTTGCTCTCTTACTCCCCTCTTCTAAAGAAAAGCTGAAACACCTCTTCTCAGATGGGCTCAGCAAGAGAACCTGATGCTTGGAAATATTTATCTCTGTTTTGCACCCTGTCCCCAAAGCAGTAGCTTTGACTTCCTTTTCTCCTTGTCCTATCAACAGATCTAAGCTTTCACTCTTCACTTTCTCTGTAGCATTTGTGATTTTACACACTTCTACTGTATATCCTTAACCTCTCCAACCCCAACACACTTAGTAATTTCTTTTCAGTCAAAGTACCTTTTCCACTGACTGTTTCTATGTATGAAAAACATCCTTGCCTTTTAGTGCTGTCAATGGACTTTTCTCCAATATGCTTGTTGCCTTTCCCTCCTGCAGTTCTGCTGCATCCTGCTAGAGACTGGGCAGCCAAAACAGCACCAGGGATTCATGACATGGAAGGACAGTGCATTTACACTAGGGCAGCGAGCACTGTGGTCGTGTTCTCCGAACTCTAAGGTCATGTTTGCTCTTTAGACCACTGTGAATCCCAGAGTTGATACTTTCAGAGGACAAACCACCCTGAGACCCTGTTCTATTTCCTAAATAATTTTTGAGCCTGCTTAAGGAGCGCAGCTCCAGGAACTACTCATTGAGACAACTGCTTGTGGGTATTTTATCTCCACCGGGGAAATGAAAAGTAGTTCTTCTAGCTTTTTCACAAGAATGAAACTATGGCCATGTTGGATCAAACCATAAGTGCATCTTGCCCACAGCCCTGTCTCTCTGGTAATGGCTTGTGGATGCTTAGGGAAAGAACCAGGTGTTATATTGTGATATTTTCTGTATATATTTTACATATTATGCCAGTCCATGTCTTGGAAAATTCTTGGCCAGGAGGTTGCATCTGTTTTGGTTGTCACAGTCCTTGTGGGACCTCTCCTCTGTTCACTTTCAAGTGGATTTTTTAATACCTTTTATTTCAGCCATTTATTAACCTGCAAGATTAACTTGCCCTTATCCTTAAAGAGCCTAGGTCTAAGGAAACACAGGTAAGAACTCTTGGTTTCTAACCTTTTTTTGAAACTCCAGGCTCATTCATGTGATAGCTATAATAACCATTGGCATAATTTTTTTGAAAAGTATCTTTTTCTAATATAGTCATCTTGTCCATTTGTCTATCTGTGTCAGAAACCCAAGGGGACTGCAGCTCATGAAAGTCTTCCAACCTAGCTTGAAACTAGCAACCTCAGAGTGCTTGGAGACTACAGAGAGGCACATGGCTCTCGATGGGTTATTCAGCCTTCTGCTGCCATGACTGCACTGTTATCAGGACCCAGCAAGCCAGATGAAAGCTAGCTCTGCTGTCTGTTCAAGTTGCAGTCACACCTCCAGGTTGCAGTGTAGACACCTGCTCTGTCTGAGAGTGTTACACTACACGAGTTCTTCCAGCTATAATAAATTTACAGTGAAATATTAAACACTGGCATATACAATTTTTTTGGCAAAAGAAGCAAATGTTGGAATCTGAATTTAAAACTGTAATGCAACAAGTGAACATGCAGATTTATGGGCTTAACAAACACATACAACTTTTGAGGCATACATAGCAGACATCATGCTTTTAAAATGTCACAGTTCATGTAGCTGTCACTTCAAACGCTAAGGAAACTGGCACTCCAAAAGTGCTAGCAAGCTTTGGCTGGACAGTAACAAGACTCAGAGGTCTAAAATTAAAAACTGTCCAAGAAAACCTATGACTTCTTAAAGACCTCATTCTGAATGTTTTATACCACACTCCAGTTTGCAAAGAAATGATTGTCTGATCAGCTAAATAGAAATGAGATGTTTCCACCACACCTTTGGTAGAGGAAACAGAGCTGTTTGTAATGGAGCAGCTTCCACAGGGAGTGTTATGAGCCCTGCTGATTGAAGAATGTCTTCTCCAATGAGGTTTGCTTGCCTTTCTCTGGCAGATGTGTAATCAGTGATGCTGACATGTGTCTTACGCAGTGGCCCATCTGAATGTCACTGATGAATAGGATGTATTCTAGTTGTGCAGTTATCAAAAGCCTCATTTCAGTTCACAAGTCAGCTAATTTTTCTTTCTGTTACAGCATTTTAGTAATGTCAGCTTGGAAATCTCATTGCAGCCTGTTTCGGCAAACAAGGTACACTGACCTAATTGAGACCTCTAGTATAAACAGACAAAACTCCCTGGGTTTTGAGACCTGCTGCCCTTCTCCTCCTAACAGCAGCAGACAGACACCCCTATGGAAGCAGCTTTCTCCTGCTGAAATGCACCAAATCATTTGATAAATGAATCTTTTTCTTCTGGTGCTCCAGAAAGTTAAAATAAATATCAGAACTCAGAATACAAGAACTCATATTATGAATTCCAGGCAGACTTCACCCTTCAAAGAAACATGTTTGTGTTCAAGTTTGGGAAATTAAAAATACAAATTTTCTGGTGAACCAAGACAGGAGAACTCTGGTGTGAATTTATTCTCTGCTAGCAGGATATTCTGCCGACACACAGCATTAAATAATTGTAGATCAGATCTTTTAAATGTTATTTTCCATATACCTGGGTGTACTTCTACAACCAGCCACCCCCTTCTCCTCACCTCAGAGACATACTGCTTGTATTGGATTTTCCTGTCCTTTCCCTTAGGGTTAGTTGTCAGCCAGATCAATGCCCTCATCCAATTGACCTCACCCCTTCGAGCCCCGCTGTGAACACAGCAAAGGACAGGTACATGTGGCTTAGCATGAAGGAAAGAACATCTCATGGCCTTTCAGCTACAGGCTCAGTATTACCTTTTTCAAACCTCTGATGCAGCTGTTGGACACTAATTAGCGCACTGACTACCTCATTCCACTGAATTCCTTGTTTCCTGTGATGGCTTTAGTCACGCTTCCAAGCCAAAGGTTTCTATTGGGTACAGTGAGACTTTGCACTTTGGCTTAATTAAAGCACATAACAGAAGCACAGCTAAGTCTCGTCTATAAACATGGAACCATGCTTGAAGCACACTAGGACAAACAGTTTTGTTGTAGTTTCCTTTTTTAAAAGGGTTCCTTTTGTGAGGCAAATGGAAATAAAACAGAAAGGAAAAGAAATATTCTTCCCAATGGGGATGAAGAAGAAAAACAGGTAAGTCCCTTCAGGACTTTAAAAAAGTCAAGAAAAGAAACAATTCCTGTGTTGCCACCAAGGGACACAGCAAAAATGAGTGTTGTCTCTCATTGTTGGTCAAATATTTTTCTTGTCTCCCCTTAAAGAATTGTTGACAGCGGCAAGAACCATGATGCCATTGCACTTCTCAGGTTTACTGATCTCCATTCTTTCCTCTATGAAACTGCCAGGCTCCTCAAAAAAGCCTTTTAGTTCATTAAAGGTTCAGGAGTTGCTAGCTCATACTGAAATAAGAATTTTAATTAGGTTCCAGGCTTGTTATGGAGATAGAGTATTGTCACAACAGATTATTTTAGTTTGGAGATTTTTTTTAAACATGCAGCACAAAACTCAGTAGGGCAAAAAGAAACTTCTTAAAGAAAACGAGGAAAAGAGGAATCTCCAGTCCCTGGATTATCAGATCCTTTTTGCTCAGAGTTTGTAACAGACATGTGGTGGGATACAATGCAGTACAGTACTTTTTGAACAATACTAGACAAATACTTGCAAAAAAGTAGTTCTTGCTTTCATGGATAACTTCCTTCTCATTTGGGTGGGCAAGGCTCCTTGCTCGTGGCTGCAGCTAGAGGGTTACTGCCCAAAATGCAGTAGCAGTTTTATCAACTGGGGACAAAATATACACAATCCTAGCTGAACTCAAGGATTTGCCTTTCCTGGAGCAGTTAGCACTAGAGGCCATCACAGGCTTTTTAACATCTTTCCAGTATTTAGGGCCACTTTTCTCATACTAAGTCCCACAGTTGGATCCTTGGGAATACAGCTGCCAAAGACATGAATTCTCCATGTATGACCACATGTCCCGCATGTCCTTCCCCTTCCCAATGCATGTGTATCACAAGCCTCCTGCTTCCAGCCGTGCTGATTAGGTGTGTGGCTAGAGTAGACCGGCTAGTTGGGATGATTTCTTTAATTACTCCACTGGGAAGATTAAACTATTTCCCTAGCTGTGTCCAATGAGCTGGCCATGTATTTGACACCCTCTATTTACAAGGAGATGACAAGGCAAAACATTTGGTATTGGGTGTAATGGATGGATGGATTATGCAGAAATTTGGAGGCGGAGAAGCAACATATTTAAGAGACTTACAAATGTGCAGATTGGAGCCCTTAGATTAAAAGCCTATTAAGGATTTGAGTCCTTTTATTCTTGTGCTGCCCTAGATACCAACACAACAGTGAAATAAAAGAGTGGCATATTGAGAGTGCTTTGGGCTCCTGGAGTACCTTCCCACAGACCAAAGGGGTTTTGAAGTTGGCTGAGGTGAGAAGGGAGACTTCTGAGGGGCAGGAGGTCCCTTGCATGCCAGTGGCCATTGTGGTGTCACAGGCAGTCTTTTCTGACAGCCCCATGGGGATCTGTGATGGCTTGGCTGCTGGGTAGGTCAGGGTAGATGTCTGCACTGGCACCTCCCAGCATTGAGTGCTGTACTCACATCAAACTGCCCCCAAAAGTATACAAAATAAGCTGCTTCTTGCCAAAGCTTTTATCTTTGGCTAAAGGAATTAATAACGAAGCCACAGAGAAGGTGGCCCACTGCCTGGTGGGACAGCGTGGTGTGGGCAGGCTGCGTGGTGACAGCCTCTCCTCTGGGACTCCACATGTGTGCCTGGGCAGATCTAGCAGGGGACATGGCCCTCATTAGTCTCCGCTCGGCAACATACATGTGTCACCACATGGCATTACGTATTTAATATCTCACAAGACCTGTGTGACTTCCAAAGCTTGTATGTCACAAATGAGATGAAATATTTTTCAAAGTGTAAAAAACCACTTTAATGCCAGGGACAGCAGCCCTGGATTTTACATTTCTTCTATCATACGTTTCTCCTGAGCCTAGAAAACCCCAGTGGCTTCTCTGGTTTGTCCATTAAGCTCTTTCATGAGCCCTTTAGTGGCCCACAGGCTGTCTAGCAGGACTTGGTCCTGCTTCACCAGGCAGAGAGGCTGCAGGTCCTGCTGGATGTGCCTACTGATATTAATGCAGAAAGCCACCCTCACTGTCTTGAGTTGTAAAGCTCTCCCATAATAAAAAAACAGATTTATGGACAGAAGGTGCTTTTGTGGTGTATTGGTAATAGCTTTCTCCTTGTAGAAATATATATTCAGAAAGATATAGAAATGTTGAGCTGTCAAAAAAGTGATTGAAGAAGCTACCTATTATCTCTCAGGGAAAAAAAAATGCTAATTTGTCTCTGACCGTCTTCTCTTGATGTGGTTATCCCCAATTAGGCTAAAAGTGCCAGAATTACAATATAGTGTCTGCCAATTTAGCTTTACAATGGCTTGGTAATTATAGAGCAAGAAAATAGTATGTCTGGAAGGGTGTTAACTGAAGAGCAAGGGGCTGTGGAAATAAACTTGACAAAGATATAGAAAGGCAAGAAAAAGACACTACTGGATAATAGCGTTATGGTACGCAGGAGTTATTTACATGCAACCAGAGCTTGTCACAAATAATAAGAATTAGAGGAAAGCCCCTGCCCTTGCATGCCAGGCTCACCATGGAACCTCTTTGCCTCAAAAATGCAAACATGGGAGTTTAATTTGCTTTCTGTGTTGCACAATGCAGAAAATTAAAGCTATGTCTTCTGACTGGGCCTAAAACGTAGCCACAGTATCAGCCTTCACCTACCAGCTCTCCAGTCAAGTTCCTCTTCAGAGGTCAATCAGCTCCAGAGAAGAGTGGGAAGGGGAATATGGTGCATGGGAACATGTTTTTTGTAGAAACCATGGTGGTTGAGTGGTAAGGGAATGCCAAAGAGCTGCAAGGCATCATGGTTGAAACCACAAGAGTTATCAACACTAGGTACTACTCTGGCCTTCCCTTCATCATTGAACAGTGCTTACAGAAAGTTTAGACAAAACTTCTATGGATTTCACCACAGACCCTAGTGGCTTCAGAAAGTCATGTGCCTCTTTCATGTGTAAAGAACATTAAATTGCAGCACAAAATCCTGCATCCTTCACCTACTTAAACAAACAGCTTCTGCTAGACACTTGTAGAGTTTGTCTACATCTAAGCCATGTCTGCCCTTTTTCTGAAGTAGTTTAACCTTGTTCTGAACAAAAGCAATTTTTCCCTGCTATAGCCTGTCTTGACCAGAAGTTATGGTTAGTGCAGCTCTGTTAATCATTAGAAAAGTAGATTAGCATTGATACAACACTGTGCTAACATGACCCCATTGCTTTTAGCCTGCTCTGAGCATGTGCAGAGCGAGATGATGTTTGCCTGGAGAACACTGTGTAAATGTTCTTTTCCCTAAATTAAAAGGAAGGCTTGTACACCATCCAACAGAATGTCCTGCTCTGTGACAAGGTCTTTCATCTGCAGTAAAGAATAAACAAGGATCTTATCCATAGCCAATAAATATCTTCAGGATTTGGCCCATAGAAATGATAAATGGGATAGGTCTGTCGGATTATGAGGTGTACATAAGATTTCTCAATATTTTCTAACTGTAGCTGTACATTACTGGAGACACTATGCCAAAAACTACCCAGTATCATGATATCCAGTATATTGCATAATGCCCTACTTTGTCAGTGGGGGGGGGAGGAGCAAACCTAAACAAACAATATTCCTTCTCCTCTGAATGAAGAAATGAAAATTTTCAGATGTCATGGTGACACAGAAAGCTTAAAAACTGGAAGCAAGCTCACTATTCAGGATTGAAGAGCACGGGGGCAGACAGGAGTTGCCCTGCATTTTTTAAGTATATCAATTGCACAGATTATTTTTAAGTTAGTGTCCTGATTTTGTGGGGCTGCACTGCTGTTCTTGCACAGGGAGGATGAATCCCACTGCCTATTGCCCCCTCTCTGGAATCACATTGCCTCCCTGTGGTTTTCCAGCAAACACTTTGTCATGGAGTAAATAGTGCTGTGCAGAGTTTCACACTTTGTTTATTGCTTTTAATGTAACATAGTGTCTAGGAATAAGTGAGGAAGAGAGCTTGTGTCCACAGCCAGCAGATGGCCCCTGGATTGCCAGTGGCCAGTGCAACACAGTCTGATTGGGTTATCACCCAACATCCCATGTAGCATCCTGCGGTATTAAACATCCTATGTGAGAAAAACGCTACCACTCTTCTTAACAGGCATTTCCCTGCTGAGTAAGTCTCATACTGACGGTTTTCAGGAAAATGGCAGTTATCTAATTCACCCTATTAAGAACTGTTTTCCATCAAAGTGGTCAATGCTTAGCTGTAACCAATGTTGCTGCTTGTGTTGCTGGTGAAGCACTGCCTGTAAGCGTACGCAGTAATGCTGCAGTAGAATGGCTGACAACCATTGGAGTGCAGCTCAGCAAGTGCCTTCACCGCCCTACCTGTTCTCTTATTCATGTCCCCACTTTATACAATTCCTACCCTCAACTATGCTGCCACGGCTTGAACAGAGTTAACTGATCTGGATAAGAGCAAAATTTGAACATTACTTTTCATCTGGGGTGTGTACAAATACAGCCTCCCACAGCTGTGCTACATTGGGTGTCTTCCAATCTTTCCCCTCTAGCCAGGTTTCATATCTCTATCTAGGGATATGTAAATATTTCTGAATCTGGCTTTAAGTGATGAAGGTGCCTCAGTACCGTCTATTTTCTCTGAAACAGGCCATATTCTTCCCAACTTCTTCATGCTGAGATAACACAGCTGAGCATCCTGGTCCCATGCAGTCCCAAAAAGGCACCTCTCCAGTATTTCACAAGGCTCATGAGTCCATCTCATCAATAGACTCCTCTCCTCTCCCCCGTGTTGCTCTGTGCGTCAAGCCTGGCAGCATGCACTGAGCGCTGCCAGTACAGAGCGCTGGCGGTGCTGTAACCCTCCAGTCCCACACGAGGCATCTGGGTGGGTGCCTAATCCTCACATAAATCAGGACTTTCCTGCCACAGCAGCCACCTCTGCTCCCCCTTCTTTGCTGTTGCCCTTTTGTCCCTCAACTACATACGACTGGGGCTGAGGACACCTGCCTGCCTCCTGGGCAGTCTCACGTTGGTGGGGCACCTCTCGCTATGTGTTTGTTTGTAGGAGACCTTGAACATTATACAGCAATGTGTGTTGTTCCTAGTGGTTTCATGCAATTGTGAACTGCGTAAGAACAGAGGCATGTCCGGGGCTCAGAAATGCCACTCAAGGTAACTGCAGGCCTGGGACGAGCTGAGGTTTCAGGGGTCTCAAGGTTTCACATTAATGCCTCCTAGTGTTGCACCCAGTAAATAAGCTCTTTTCAGGTCCTGTGCTTCAGGAAAGACTTGCCCTGCTTTATATCTTTCAAAACCTGGCTATACTATGCACTAAAATGGCAAAAATATTTAGTAGGAAGTCAGCTGTTAAATCTTCCTGGCCTGGCATCTTACTCAGATGTTTGAGCTTTTCCTTCCCCCTCACACACCCATGACTTGAGGGAGTCAGGCATATGGGCACTTTTAAAAATCCCCTTAGGAGTCTGTCTGCTTCTCCAGGCATTTAAATTCTGGCCTGTTGGTATCTTAGCAAGTTTAATCTCTACATATTTCATTTATTTCCAGGAGAACCCAGAGCTTGGGAGCACAGAAATTGGTGGTGTCCCTGCAAATTCTCTAATGAAATAAACTGGTTACCAAACATACTGAATAACTAAGAGAAAATTAACAACCTGATAGTATGGCTACTTTACGTCCTTTTAATGGTTTCCTTTCATTTCCATTCACTTGGAAAGAACTTTACTAAATGGCAAAAATACCTATAGAGTCACTGGGCCAAACACATTCCTGATGTAAGGCCAACAAAGTTGCACTTGGGACAAATTTAGCTCAGTGGATTTAGGTATGCCTCTGTTTTCCATGTCAAAGGCCTCACAGCCGACAGAAAGCACATCTCAGCACATTCATGCAGTCCGTGAAATGAACCCATGTTTCATGCCATTTAAATCTGAAGACATACTATGTTTCATATTTCACATCAACTAACCCTTACGAAGCTATTTCAGCCTATTTCTGTCCTTCATGATGCAATCACCCACACAAGGTGGTCTTTTAGAGATTTTTGCTTCTTCAGGCATGCTCCAGTGGATGGAGCAGATCCAGGGCAGGGGGATAAATGCCCCTTCTTTCCCTGGCACTGAGAGATATAACACAGAGAACTGTGAAAAAGGGTTCAAGAACAAGACATCTGAGCCTCCATCCAGTGCCTCCCTGCAGAAGGGAGCACGGGGGCCACAGAGAATGGGGAAAGCACTAGAGCAGGATGGATATGGTTTCCCTTTGGGTCAAGCACACGACACAAAAGCAGTTTGCAGTTACCTTTCTGTTTCCTCCTTATCGCACTCTCCCTCTGCTGTTGTGAGCCCAGAGTGTCAGATCCCAAGGATCTATCCCAAAATATTTAGCTCATTTTGTACATATTACCTTCAAGTAATCATACACCACTGAGTCATACATCATGGGATTAACAATCCTACACATGGTATAAACAGAACCTAAATAAAATCCCAGAAAAAGGATATTGCCTTTTAAATAAGTCCTGACAGCTGTGGAAAATATTATGCCCCAAAACAACCCTCCCATACGACATACATTAATATGAAGAGAACCCCAAACTGTTCCTCTGCATATTTTGTAAGGTTTTATTTTATTATGGATTGGACATATTGAAGTAAGACTATAATCTTATTGTGCTCTGACCTGTGTTTTTACTGCACTGTATAAACAGCAGTTACCATGTTAGATGGAGAAATGTTTACAGAAAAAAGAAATAAAAACAAACGGATTTATTGTGTTGCAGAAATTTGAAACAGGGCCGAAAGGCTGCCCATGTGTTTTGTGCTTGTAAGACCTTTCCCTGATGGAAACAGACAGCTTAGACATGACAGAAGCACAGAGAGGTCTTGCACTATCAAAAATAAAATGTAATATCCGCACGGCACCGACTTTCTCCAGCCAGCCTCGCCTACAATCAAAGCCCTTGATACGGCTCTTGCTCTTGTCTGTTCACATATAGCAGGTTTGGGATCTAATTTTTAAAATGGATTTTGAAATTGCTTTTAAGTGCTAGTGAAAAGTGCCAGATTGACAGCTCTGGAGTCTGGAGTCCCTTTTTAACTGCCAAAGGAGTACAGCATGGGAAATGGCAAAAACTTCCTTCCCCAGCCCAGCTCCCCAGCACCATCAGCGCCAGGGAGGAGGGAAGCACAGTGGGTTATCCTTCCCTGCTGGCTCCTCTGCTGAAAATGCCCAGAGCTGGCTGCCACCAGCCTTCATGGCCTTCAGGGTGAAAAGTCACCCGAGGCACCCATAAAACCAGTCTAGGTACACAAAGCACTGGGGAAAGCAAGTCCCCGTTTTGCGAAGACCTTTCTCTCCTCCTCCCTTTGAAAAGCTGACTTTTTCTCAAGACAAAATCATTAGAGAAAACTGAACTTTTTCACATGTCATAATTTGGCTTCTTTTTTCTGTTGACATTTTTATTGACAAGCATTATCAAGATCAATGCTAGCATGATCATTTAGATTTTTAATTTTTCCAAATTCTGTGTTTTTGGCAGAAAAGAATGCTAATAAATATGTCAGTGATATTCTTGATAAGAACATACATTAAAAACATCATATGCAAAATCTTCAGCTGTAAAACACTGAAATGAAAAACTGGCCTATTTTCAACTCCACAAAATGGAAACAATTTTGAAATTTTTTAGCATTTTTCTGTTTTACATTTCAACCAGCCTTGTGATCCTCCAAGTCAAATCTCCACAGGCTGCTCAAAAAGGGGGAAAAAAAAGCGCCTCTTAAAATGAAATCCTGGCCCCATTGAAGTCATCTGCAAAGCTCCAGTTGAATTAAGCCCAGCTAGAATTTCACCCCTTATTTGTATACTGAGCAAATCTGATCTGGAGTCGGTAACACATAATAAACATAGAACCCTAGGATGCCATTCTTAGTCACTTTTCAGGGGAAAGCTGTGCTTTAATTTATTTTGTCAACTGTTTCCACTTAGGTTTTTCCTATTAATGCTTCTGTTACCCACTGCACAGTAAGGTTATACCTCATATAAGTTCTTCTTCTCCCTTAATAGTTGTGGTACTTTTGCAAATGTTACTCTCTTTAATATGTGATTTCAGAATAATGAATGCTTGTCAAACTGATTTTTTGCTGTCTTAAAATGGGTGGATGTGTTAAGCAATTTGTGCTAAGAAACAGGCATGATATGACTTAAAAATTACAGCGGGACCACAGAACGGGCTGAATTATCCAGAGCATCTTCCCAATAAGCAGATGTCAGCTATTTGGCTGTTAAAAGGATGGTTCAGAATTTGTGATATTCCAGATGAATTCTGTCCCTTTCAAACCTCCATTGTACAATATCTGTGTATACATGAAAAATGAATTTCCGAGATTAACTGTATATCAGATAAACCCTGAAAAATACTGACAGTTACCAAGTAGGATAAGGAAAGTGACACACATCCTTTCACCCTCATAGACGAGGAAGTCGTAGTCCAGGTGCTCTTGTTAGTAACACCAAGAATAATTAGTAATAATAAACAGACCAGGGAAATAAGAATTAGTCAGAAAACAGGAAAAAAAAAAGTGAAGAAGTTTCCTGGCTTTTTTTTTCTCTTTCAGCATTGAACAGTACAAATCTTCCCCTCATGAAGAGCTCCTTGAGAAGGTAAAGGCTAGGTATTCTGAAAAAGCTCACTGACAAATCCACTTTGTGGTTGAAATTTTTACTGTGTAATAAAGAAACATCTGTATCAAAATTAGCTTTTCTAAAGCTAGAACCATTCAGATTTTAATGTCTAATTCCTTGGATGGTTCCAGGGCTGGGACAAGTACTGGCGCACCCTGCCATGTTCCAGCTCCATCCATCGCTCCAGCAGTGCAAGGTTCCAGCACCTCACCCTGCAGGCTGCGAGCTGCCAGCCTTTCGGTTTATGGTAGTTTTACATATGGAAATAGTGTCACTAAATTACATTAAATATTGAAAAGAGCAGATGTCAAGAAATGTTCATATTGCTATAGAATCCCAAACTTTGGAGGAAAGAAAGAAAAGATTTTTCTAATATATGTATATATGTGTGTATGTATTTCAAATGGCTGTTTGAATTTGCTTAGAGATTGGGAAAGCTTCAGGGGGATGCCCAGATCACTGAATGCAGGTGATGGTAGGCAAATAAACATTAATTATATGGACTTGGGAATTTTATGTATTTTACACAGCATGGAAAACAAGGCTGGAAAGAACTCAAAAGTAAACTATTCCAATCTTCTCTGCTGAGGTGCAATCAACTTTATCTGTTGTGTGGAGTCTCATCTGCATCTTCCCAGCTAGGTGAAGGGTTTGAAGTGATAAAAAATGTGTGATCTATGCAGATTGCCTGCTGGCCTCACTTTCAGGCAGCAGAGCTCATGTGTTACTGAGATATAGGCAGGAATTAAGTGATTCACCTTGATGCTGAAAAAGCTTTCTCAACCCAGCATTGAAAGTATTCGCAACACTACTTCTTAGCAGTCTGTTAGTGGGCTATGACTAAGAAATATTCAGAAATGTATGGGCTGATAAGGTCTTCATGACCGGTTTTATAGCAAAAAGTGGAAGAAATGTAACCTATTTATTGTTTCAGACAGAAAATGGGGGATGGTTGCAGGTGACAGAGAAACAACTCCAACAGCTCACTGCTGCAAAAAGGGATGGTCCGGATGCATGTCCTCTGCTCTGGGGGCCACCTGTACATCCAAAATCTCTTGTCGGGAGGAGATTTTGAATATCAGCTAGGTCTCGATTTTATCAGTGCAAAGGGAATAAGAACCAGTGGCTGAAAAGGGAAACTTTACAAGGCAGTGAGGTTTTCTTCACAAAGAGGCCAGGTACCTCCAACTGCTGGAACAACTTCTCCAAGGCTGTAGTGGATTGTCCAAACTGGAGATGTCCATTAACGTTCTCCAGCTCAACTGGAAGGTACCTGTTTGGTTTAGGAATTGCTTCTTGGCCTTTGTTATTTTATGGCCTTTGTTATATCAAAAGTCAGACTAGATGATCATAACAAGCCCCTTTCAGCCATCAGATCTTTGGATCTATTATACAATTTTAGAAAAACCCTACCCTGCTCCAATGAGTTACATGGGTGATAGTCAGGGGAGAATATTGCCTGCTGAGGTACGTGTGCTCTCAATGTATCGTTGTACAAATAGGTATTGTGTGCAAAGAGAAAGATAGGTGAGCATTTGTGTGAGCATGTAAAAGAAACAAGACGATGCACTACAGAGCAAATGAGAGCTTGATAAAAAGAATCTCTATGTAAAACCAGCCATCTAATGGAAAAAGAGAGAACAGATGGTGAAATAACTCTCTAAACAAGCTGCTGCTTTAGACTCTGGCCTTCCACAAACAAGTTGCAAGTATTTCTGATCCATGGTCCAGTGATTAAAGAGACGAAATTCAAAGGAAAAAATGGGGGAAATCAAAGAGGGGGAAAAAAGAATGCATAAAACCCCAACCCAGTTTAAGTTTCATAGTGGAATATCAAAGCAATATTGAAATATAGGAATATCAAATACCAATACTTTATTTTTATGTTTTGCATTTACTGAATCAGTTTCAATTGTATGAAGCCCTGTGCCCTTAAGCCCTATGATATAAATTTTATTGGATTTAAAGGAAACAGATTGGGAATCTGGGACAGAAATATATATATTTTACCAGTACAGATTTTATGGTTTTGCCAGAGGAACCTTCAAAACCGTTTGAAGTGCTGCTTATTTAGTACTACTAACATATTCAGGAGTTGGGGATGGGAAGAAAGAAAGATGTAAAGGAAGGCACAGAGATCTGTGCAAAGACCAAGTAATGTTCTCCCCTGGAAGTAATAAAGCAGTCAGAGGCTGCAAGTGTGCCTGGGGATGTATGTGAGAGAGACAGAGGTGGAGGTGGTGGAGAGAAGTGGCTCTAGCTGCTAGCAAGTCCAAATAATGTTTCCACCTAATTCTTTGTCAGTCTGAGGGTGAATGCTTTAACCTCATCCTTAGACGGTCAGCTGAGATGACGATGGCCATTAATGCCCCATAGCCGAAAGCCTGCTAGCAGAAGGGCACCAGATGCCCCTTTGTGGGTGTTGTCCAGGAGGCTTCATCCCTCATGCTTGGGATGGGGTGACTGTCTAGCATCTTCCCTGCGACCAGCTAGCAGGTGCCTAGCCCAGCACCTCCCAAACCCCTCAGACACACACTGGCACTTAAGAGTGTGTTAGCCAACATTTGAGTTGTTTATTTCTGTCTTACGGTTGGTAATCAAGTGAGAGGAGAAGTAGTAGAACACTGAGTCTGCGACTGAAGCTTTGTTCTCCACTGGGCGTTACAGGACACCCTTGCACGTTGCTTGGGCAGAGAACTTGCATGGCAATTTGGCTTCCAGGCCACCCTGGAGTGAGTCCTGGAGAGATCCTGGGCACTGGTCACCCTTTTGAACTCTTGAACTGTCTGGCTGCAGAGCCAGCTGATGGTGATGACCCAGATGCCTGAGCCACTCCATGGCAGGAGTCATCATTTAGGATGTTAACAAGGAGAGGGAATTATTCCCTATATTTTACTCTTTCAACTCTTGTATGTGAGAAGGTAGGGGAGAGAAAACTTCCTCCTGGAGAATATAAGGAAATGATGAAGAATGTGCAGAAGGTAGGGGAAGCTTGAATATTTCCTAAAGGTTTGGACTATGTCAGTGCCTCCTGGCCATGGGGAAGCTGAGGAAGCCACAAACTCCTGGACTTCCATAGGTGAGGCAGGTATGGGAAAGCAGATGAAGTCTGTAGACATGGTGTCATCAGCTGTTTGTCTTGATCACTGAGGAATTCAGATGTCTCCATCACCGTTGGTTAAGTAAGGGACCACAAGTGGTCCAGCCTGTCATAGTGTAGGAGAAATGGCTTCGTTCCTGAGGGAGGGGAAGGTACTCAGAGGCAGCTGAAACTGAATGCAGAATGGATGTCAAACTTTCTTTCTTGAAACACATCGGGCTGGGTATTTAGTTCTGGTGGTAAGTGACTGGTGTCCTTCAACTATGAGTAGCTCTGAGTTTCCTGAGCACCCCCAAAGTTGCTCCAGGCACAGGGAGAAAATAGGAAAGCAGAATAGCTGTTGGAAAACGAAGACTATGGAGTCTTTTTTGTGGCCTCTACTTAGATTACTCAGAAATATTCCAGGAGCTCTGCCAGAAGAGGTAGGACCAGGCAGTCAAATCCTCTACCATAGATGGGAGGTCATGCAGCTCTGAGATGTAAGGTTCATACCTGAAGTGCCTTAAATTTACCAAAATGACTATTTGTATAAACATATATATTGCAGAGTAATCTGATTTATTTGGGCATTGGTCACTGCAAGTGTTTACTAATGTCTGTTTATGTTGCCATCACTAGGTACTGTTTTAAGTCACTTTCTTCTCAGAGTTTATGCTCACCCTTATGCTAATATGTCACCACTTACCTGTCACTAAATTACATTTTATATATGTAACGTATTTAAGAAGAGACAGTTCCAGCAAATAATTTCTAGAAAAATATTTTTGTTAAGCCAAATCCTGAGTTCATTTCAGCTGTTTGTCTTCTGTGAATATTGTAGAGAGCAACTTTGCTAACAATGTTGGGTATTTCTAATCGATCACTAGAAATATTTCTTGCACTGCATTTTTTATTTTTTTAGGAGAAAAGACATTTAGTCTCTTAAAAATTCTTTCTCTTTCTTCTGAAGGAGCCTATATTAACCAAGAAATGGTTCTTTATACTGGCCTTTCTTTCCTATTTCAACAACCAAAACTTCTGTATAAAGTGCTTAAAAATGTGAAAGAATTCTCACGAGATTCTGTGTAGGACCTGAAAATCTAGTGGTCAAGAGTTATAATAATTCATCTGAATAAACATATTAAGTAAAAAAAAATTATTTGCCAATTATCTAATTTGAGAACCACAAATATTTTGTGGAATGATCTGGAACAAAAATAAAAGGGTAGCTTATACTCAGTTAACAGCGGGATTTCTCAAAACCACACTGAACATCCTCCACAGGTTTCATGATGATGTGAAGCTAGAATAAAAAGTTAATGATTTCCAGCGATAAAGTATTTTTCTTCCTTTTGACCTCAAGGAAAATTTTAATGGAATTCACTGGACTATAGTATCTAGGTTCTGAAAAGAAGGTTATTGCTATGTAATGTGGAAAATGTCATCCTGTGGGAGAGGAAGGATAACCATAATACCAGTAATGCTGGACAAAAAATCATCCATGTGGCTGTTGAAGGAAGACAACTATAGCATTAAAAAAAAATCTTTACTATTAAATTACAATGTGTACTAAAAGTTACACTCTGAAGCAGACTTTCTTGTGCATAATCCTGGTTAATAAAATGGTTGAAGGGTTTGAATATTTCTTAGCTGATGGTTCTGACAAGTTAAGACTAAATATACATTGCGGCAACCACCATTGTATATACGTTTCGTTCACAAATGGAGAAAATAACATGTTGACTGTAATTTCATAAGACCAGAGGGATCAGTCTCAGATTCATATCTTAAGATAAAATGGTGCAATTACCATTGCAGTCCATCTTTCTGGAATATCTTCAATCAAAGAAAAGTCAACCATAATTGTGGATTTCAATGGAATATAGATGTAGCAAAAATGTTTCAGACCACTGTGATTACATCATCTGCATCTTGAAGATCCTGTGCCATTTGCTCCCAAGACCAGCACAGCCACAGCTCACTTGGTGCATTGTAAAGATCAGTGATACTGTACAGATGAAGAGAAAACAACTAAAACCCAGTCAGGGCTTATAGGGATTAGTGTGCCAACATACCCAGGTTTGCTAACATGTCCAGGAAGTGGAGGGTGAGGCTCAGGAGTCTCGACCAGGGTCCCACCGGACAAGATTTGCTCAACCATATGGTGGGTGGTGGAGGAACAAGGGTTGATGCCATTGCCCATCAGAGGGTCTCTCTAATGAGACCATTGGGCCAGAGGAGACTGCCTCTTTGTATGGACAGTGGCCTCAGTTGATGAGGAGAAGCTTTTTATCCTTGGGGAATGGAGTAAATGAAAACAGAACTGATGAGTGAATCCCTGTGTTAGCACAGCAGGGCTAAGACATGAGTCCTCTTTCCCTCTCCTGCCATGTGGATGGCCCTCACTGGGATGCTCTTGTTCTGGCATCTCCTGCTGAAAACCTCCTTGCTCTGGGGTGGAGACAGTCAGACCTATCGCCCACCTGCAGGACTGTGAGGTCCATGATGGATGGGAGAGGGACGAAAGGCAGGAAGATGGTGGGGAGCAAGGGAGAGGGCAACACCATTACCATCCTGAGCTTTTGGGTTTGTTTCTGTCCCACAAGGCACTGTATATACATTGTGTATCCTGCTTCTCAGCCATAACAGACCAATGTGACATGCCACATATGGTGCCATGGACCCTTTTTATTTAATTCACCCTTGGAAAAAAATGCAGTGCCACTGCCATCTCACAGACTTATGCAAGTTATAATAATCACCATTTTAATTTTTCCCACAACTTTGAGGCTTAATAGCTTTAAAATCTTACAAGTTGTAAAAACAATTAAAGCAATAATTTTAAAAATAAGCAGAATGGGACCTTCAAAAGAATGTGAACCTTTAACACTTCACGGTTAAATAAGGGCCTTGTAATACAGTCACTTGAAGGCCAGCCCTGAGAAAACGCAGAAGCATCCTGTGAATTTGTTGATGCTAGTTCAGACAGACTGTTTATTTTCATGATTTCATGGAAGAATTTTAATTTAATGAGTGTTTTATACACTAATGTAAAGCATAGTTTCAACCCTATAATTATAGTGTCAAAATATTTCTGCTTAAACAGCAGCAGCTGACTACAGAAATGTGATTTACATCTGAATTGTATCAGGGGGACACTGCTAAAAATAATCAGCATGTGCCTCTTAATTGAATAAAAAAATTAACAAAGAATATCAACGTATCTCTCAGCCTAAGTCTTTCTGCCTTTCATTTAAATGCTCTGCTTATTTGCTTATTGCCTTTTTAGGGCTAAGGTTTCCAGAAAAAGTATAGGCACAGAATGGTCATGTGTCATTTTGCCCACCCGTTTCTCCTTATTGCACACATAGCGATGGGAAATTGCATGAGCAAATTGTCGGTTCCTGTCATTGGGAGCCTACATTTTTTTTAAATCTCACCATTAATCTTTCAGTTCAGTTTTAAAATAACCAACTGCCATCATGAAACAGGTTTCTCATGCTGCTTAAGGTTGTCAGCAGGTTTTGACCAGTTCAGGCCACATTTTGCTCTTGGAATGGGGTTAGAAATATTTTTTTGTTGTTGCTGTTGGAGAATTCATCTTTTGAGGTAATGCCTAGGGCAGCTTCAGATGAGAGAAATCTTAGCTGTGCACTCCCAATCTGTTTGCACCGCCACACCACTGGAGACGCAGCCCTGCTGCAGCTGCCCTGCTCTTTGTCTAGCTTTTGTCCATCCGTAAGTCAGGATTATTCTCTGTTTGTCTTACAGTACCTTCTAGAGGCCCTGGATGAAATGGCATGCTGTTGTGCTGGGTGTTTTATGCACTTCCCAGGGAGTGATAGTCTATTCCCCAAAGAAAATACAATCTAAAATCCAAGGCACATGGAAGAAGGATCTTTATCCTTGACTTGGAAACAAAGGACTGATATGGATTCTAAAGCCACATCTACTGTGGGTGGAAGGACATGGGATATTTCTGAATATATGCCTCTGCCATGTGCTGGCTCCCTATTGTGGAATGCCAACAACCCCTCTCTAAAATCTCCTGTGCTTACAGTTCCCATTGTAAAAGAGGGAGAGGCGGTAAGCGAGGGCACCGAGGGCTATGTCTCCAGTTAGTTCAGCCAGGGAACACAAAGCTGGGATCTCATCATAGTGTACACCTGCTGTCCAGTCTAGAAAACTTCCAGAATTACGTTAACTTTCAAATTTAACCTGGAAATCTGTGGTGAAGCAGCAGCTCTTTGCCCAGGATGTTTTGTTTCATTCATGCAGGAGAATTTGGGAAGAAGAGAAGCCCATGATGCTATGTCACGTACACAAGTATGTTTGTGTTTGTCTCATCTTCAGTGAATGAGTAGCATGCTCCTCCTGTGCTGTCTGAGTTTAGGTTAGGCAAATCTGTCTTGCTTCTTCAAAGAGGGTTTAAGACAGCTAACTACTCTGGAGGAGATCCTCACTCTTTTCTCTCAGATTTCAGCTTTGGGTCAGCTCCTTTGCACATAACAGTGCGTACAACCAGCACTTTCTTTTCCAGCCAGGACAGCTTCAGCAGACCACCCCAGCAATCATGCAGCCAGTGTCAGCAGCCCAGGGTTTAGCAAGGAGCAGCATGATGCAGCCCAAGTGAGTTACTGAGATCTCCATGGCACGAACTGAGAGGAAAACACAGTCTAAATCTGTTTTGTGCTCTTTGATTGCTATTTTCTAGCCTAAGAATGTATGATTACGGCCTCATACAACCAGTACGCGATCATGAATGCAGCTGCAAGTTAAAAGCAAGTTTCTATTATGTGTGGCTAAACTGTATAAACACTGCAAACGTGCATTATAAATCACATAGGGGCACAGAGGTATATGCATGCATACACACACGTATATGTATAAATACTATGCTTCCCTTATTCAATGAAGCACAGATTTTGGGTCCTCTAGAATTCAAGGTCTGATCCTTATTCTCATATATGTATTAACTTTAGTTCATTGTATTCCTGTAGCACCAGATGCTCTCCAACGCCAGCAATGTGATATGAAACCTTTTTCACAGGGCAAGATCCTAAAGTTTTGCTATGGCCTTTCATGACATAGGATCAATGTATGGATGAAACTGGTATTCGTATAGATTTCAATGTCTCTGTGGGAACTGCATATGCTCTTTTTATTTTATACTAAGATTCCACTAAATTGTCCTTTGGATTTATTTCAAAGAAGGAAAAGGGAAAAAAGGCAGTAAAGATTGCTCTTCTTATGCTTTAGTTGTTTTTTTTAACTCAATTATATTTTGACAATTCTGTATGAAACTTTGGAGTATGTCTTTGTTTAAGCAGTATACCTTCCATAGGAATAGTCAGTTAAATGTATATGGCTAGTTTCAGGCATAACAAGCTTTGACAAGGGCATTTAGCGGTTGTAATTCAAATCTAATTCAGAACATCTTAGCGCTGGACCTGTCAAGCACTTGAAATGCACTGTAGCTGCAAAACCAAGGGATTTGGTCCCAGTCGTGCTCTGTGTGGCATCAAGCTGATGTGTCAACAAGAGCAGTTACAATTACAGGTTCTTTCAAGCATACTAAACTAATTTACAGTACTCTGAAAATTTGGGAAAAGACCTAGCATAAAGGTATACAGGACTTTTAGACTGCAAAGGCAAGGCAAGTGGCATGGCCATTTCATTCAGGAGTTTAACTATTATGCAGTTTCAGTACCACCTTTGGAGGGGGGGGATTAGATTTGTAACTAGATATTTTGTAGATAATAATAGATTTGCCTTGCAGCCATCAAATACCCTTGTCAAATCCCATTAGAATCACATTGCACATTTATTTGAAACCTCAATCTAAAATGCATGCATTTGCTAAGTGAGGATGGGGTCCTAATTGCACTGGCACTGACTGGTACTTTCTGTTTGTCTCTCATGTTTACCTGATAAATGCCATTTACACTGGCTGCAAAATGCTTAGGCTTCTTCTGCTTACAGGGATTAGAAAACTTAGTGCAAAGGGAGAGGTCTTTCCAGAGGCAGATCTGATCCAAGGATGTCCCACAAAAAACAAGACAGAATTACAGTAACCAACATGTAATTTTAACATCAAGATATAAAAAGACTTGATTTTAAAGTGCACCAGTGATTTAAAGCAGCTGCACACATTTAGAGAGCATTGCTTTAATGTGCACACAAAGGCTAATGGAAGCTTTTACAAAAAAAAAAGAAACAACAGGTTTTATGATTTATCTACTTTTTATGCACGACATTATAGGCCCTTCCCCCAGGGACTCATAAATGTGATTTTTACTTCCCAAATTACAAAGCTAGTCAATTATTTGGGAATGAGTCATTCATTCAAAAGTGTCTGTAACGGGATGTGTTAACCATCAGGAAATTTTACACCAATTGGAATTATAAACACCAGGGTAAAAAAACCCTCTTGGCCAACCAGCTATGTCTATTTGTGAAATCTTGAGTAGGGAGTGCAGTGTAATGCATGCTGGAGAAGTCCTGAGAAGCTGATTTGGAGGGGATGAAGGGGTGGTGATTTTTTTTTTCCTTTCGATTGTATAAAATGTGTTTATTTTATTTTGAAATAATGTAGTTAGCAAGTCTGCAGCAAGTTGCAGTCAAGGCTCCTAAAGCACCTTATAAACCTTTGTCGATTAAGCTTTGCTACCATGTACAGGGTAAGGAACTATTAGCCCCATTTTATGGAATGAGAAGCTGAGGGCCAGAGGTGGCTGCTGGTGGGCAGGCATGCAGATGTTTCCTTTGGTGGCTGAAACTGCTCCTTCCCCTACTACAACTCCATCAAGGCCAACAAGAACCAAAGGAGCTGGTTTTGATCTGCTTCCCTTTTGGCCCCTGAGGACTTGCATTGACCCACCCAGAAGTCATCCCTGGGTTTAACAGTGAGCCCTGAGCATGGATGTGACTGATGGCTTGTGCCCAAACTGTTTGCCAAAGGAGGTACCTTTGAAACATCAAATTGTTCTTTCGGCCTCTGTAAACTTTAGCTGTATCCTAGGCCAAAATCTGAAAACCTCTGGGCTTCCGCATTAGACAATAGTCATCCAAAGAGGACACCAGTCTGATACAGAGGAAAGAGAAGTACAGATGGATAGGTATGTCTCTGCTGACATTTCCTCTGCTCCTGCTTGATGAAGGAGCATTAAGTCTATAAGACTAATATAAGACTAATATTAAACTATAAGTCTAATAAGACTATTAAGTCCTCCTCGTTGTCAGTGCATTGCTTTTCTGGGGAAGACATTCAATCTTTGTTCTCAATAGAAGAAATTCATACATGCATTTGCAAGTATACGAATGAAAAATTAAGGGTGGAAAAGTAGGGACAGTGTATTTCTATTGCTATATTTTAAAGTATCATTAGGACCTAAAACATTATTTCCCTTTTTTCCTAAAGGATTTTGAATGTTGTAAATAACTTCAGTGGTGGAAATGTTTGCTGTGGTTCTGCACAGAAAGCATGGCAAAGAACTCTTGCCCTGCTTGCGTGACATCCTGACTTGTCCACAACTTCTGAAATACATTTTAGTACAAAGCAGACTTTTAATTACTATATGTAGTCTTCAGGATCGTAGGTGATATAACATCTGAAATTTAAATCTCAGCTCCTCATACCCAGAGGGGCCACTGACTCCACATGCAGAATACCCGAATGCCAATGTAAGGACAGAAGTACAGCCATGGAAAGCTTGGAAAGAAGAGAAGTCATCACACAGCAACATCCTGATGAGGTCATACACAGCAGGTACTTTGGGGATAAGCTGTACAAAGGGTAGTTCAGACTTGAAGAAATGGCCCACGGGGCCTTGGCTAAATAGTGTCGAGGATGGAAAGAGCTTCAAGTATAGGAGCAACTGCCACAGATCTTGTCTGCAGGCAGACACAGAACTGAGAAGTGTCACAGAACCTACAGCAGAAAAGTGTGTAGCAAGGGCTGAACTGGCTGCTGCTTTATGAGCTAGAGGAAAAATAGATTACAACCCCTACCCCGACTTAGACCACTTTCATAAGGCTCATTCTCCGAGGCTTTACACAATGCTTTGTTGCCTTTTTTGTACTTAAGTCTAGACCATTAGAGTGCAGAACCAGGGACTTTGCATCAGGTATTTTCTCACAGCTGGATTTTTGCTGGCTGGGTTGCAAATACTGTGAACACATGGATGCTATGGTGAGCCCTGTTTTCTTTTCTCTGGAAATGGAAGAAAAACAAAAAAGCATTTCATGAAGCCTCTAAAAACTAAGTATTCAGAATCTGTGTCCAGATTGGAATTGTGTAATATAAGCCCATCAAAATGACAGAGGAATGTAGGTTATTTTAAGATAGTAATAAAGCCAAAGTATGCTTCTAGATAATCATGTTCATTCTATATCCTGTTTGCAAGTAATACCATTATCCAAACAAAGTCTGGGTCCTACAAGGTCTTAAGAATGGTGTTACCATTAAGTAAGCGGATACATTGCCTTCAGAAAAGCTATATGTAACATAAAAATTAAATATATATTTAGATTTTCACAGAACTAATTTCTAATAAAGCCAGTTATGGGTTGCTGAATCAGGCCCTGAGTAGTTTGGCAGTGCATGACGAAAGCTTTCCTTCTGTAAATTACTTTCTGTGAAACACTTCATCTGAGTTCCAGACAAGTGGAAAGATTAAAAAAAGGCGGAAAATTTCAGAGAAAAATAGATTTCCTGAAGTCTTAGTCAATACTTGAAGAACTTATCTGCTACATAAGGCTAAAGGGTCGATTGTTAAATTTTTAAGTATTTTTCTGATGTGTATTTTTCCAAAGAAATCTAAAAAATGTTAAGTGGCTTGGGCTCAGGTATTATTTACTGTGCAAATCAAGAATTCTTTTTTTTCCCACCAAACTCACATGCCAGGAATCTGACATAGGATCTGAACCACAACGATTGAAAATTAAGGAAAGTAAGGCTATTCTCTTTGTCATCACACTTCCACTTATAGTGATATGCTCTTTTGTTATTAAACAGGCCCAATCAAAACAAAAGGGATACTGTTTCTTTTATGAGTAATGCACTAACCCACCAGCAGAAAAAAGTTCATGTAAAACGTATGGGTTCGGACAGCATAAGATTTATTACGATGGCTACAAAAATTATTCCTTCTTAACAGCACTTAAATTGTCTAATTATTCACAGCTGTTTTCAATTTGTTTCAGGTTCTTAATTAGGGGGTAGGGTCCTCTGCCCAAGTCCTAAGCTAGCACTGCAAAAAGCTAAGAATTGCTTCATGCTAAACCAGCCCAGCCCTGGGGCTGATTAGTGGAATCCACTGCAAGATAATTTGTTATTCATACTTATCCATCCACCTCCCACTGGGCTGAGATAAAGATTACCGAGAGACACAATTTGCTTCTTGTTTGTGTAATTACTTTGATCCATCAAGACAATCGTGGTCTCGATGGAAAAAAAAATAAGTAGAGTTTGCTGTTCTTTTAGAAGAGCAATGCAGGGTAAACAGATATGTTTGGGAGCCTGCACCTGATAATCTTAATTAATCTCTGGATTTAGGGTTAGGAGATCCTTGTTAAAATTTAGTGTAACAGCAGGAGGCTCTGTGCCTGAGGCATTCTTGGGGAGTAAATAGATGTGCAACCTGCAGGTAGGAGAGACTCCAGGGGGGTTTTACACTTCCAGCAAAGACAACTTTCCTGAAGGATGTTCCAGCAGGACACAGCTGGTCTCTGCTGATTTTGGATAGGGAGCTAACAGTTTATTGCTGAGAAGAACATGCCAGTTCTCTTTATAAATATGGGACCATAAAAGTGGAGGATTATGTCATATTTAGAAAGATGAGGACTCATTTATTCTTTTCAGGCTGCCTCAGATTTGTCCTAGACATTTTTCTTTATTTGAATAGTTTCCATCCTTCAAGCGTTTCAGTTTTGAGAAGCCAAAATCCAGTAAGACTCCTTGTTCTGCCTCTACCTGTGAAATGGTTGTGCATTTTGCATCGGCAGCGTATATGTAGGTGCAATTCCTGTCCTTGCATGCAGGAATTTGCACTTGGGTTGGATGGCTGACTGGGCACATGCAGTAAAGGGAGCTTGAGCCAGTTCCAAAGGAAGTCTTACTGGTTTAAACGGGAGTGAGATCAGGACCTGAATAAATCTTTCAGGTCACCAGCTGCGCTTAGCTGGCCTCATTAAAATTCAAGTCCTTAATATCTGTGGGTGAGTGTATGAAAGGGGGTTATGGGGTGAATTGGTCAACAGATTTTAGGTTTGTTTGTGCTCCCTGTGGACTCCCCTACTGAAAAAGTCCTGAAGAGTTTAATAGGAAAAAAGAACGTACATTAATTTTTTTTAAGTATCCTATAGGATTTAATAGGGAATTATATCCTGACTATGGAAATTTTTTTATGGTTCAGATAACTGTAGGCAAGACTGATTTGTGCATTAATGCATTTTTCTAGTGTGTCTCAATTATAGAAACATCTGCACTAAGTGAACTTGAAACCTCTTTGATTCCCTGTGCAAATTCTCACTATTCAAGAGTCCTCATGTTTTCCTATTTCTTGCCTTTAGCTTAATAGTTTCAGAGTGGGTTGCAATAGTATGTAACTGTGTAGCTTACAGAGGAAAGAGGCATTTTTCAATATAATTGCTTAAATCCCTGAAATCCTGCATTCAAAAAACATACCTAGCTCAGCACTGATTGATCTCCTGGAGGTTGTTAGCAGCATCTGTTATCTCTGGTAGAGACAGGTTTTCAACCTAAACTGGAGTACCCACCCCATGCAGCACTTTATTGGGCTGGGGAAGTTATATGATTCCCCTCTTACAGTCATGGTTGCTTAATGGAAGAGTGGACTTTTGTCTGTTTTTCAGCCTGGTACATAGTGTGATTTTCCATTACTCTCTGCTGTCATTTACACCAGTGCAAAATCAGTGTAAGCTGGTACCTCCCAGACTTTAAGGTGGGCAATTTCACAAGGTGTGGGACAGCAGAGAATTTTATTTTCAACTAATTGGAAAATGAAATACCACTATCTTAAAACACATTGTTAAGTTTGTAAAGTCCTTTTCCGGGTTCATATAACAAGTTTATAGCAAGTCGCTCGTGTTCTGGGTGTGTTGGACAGCACAGGCAAACTTCCTCAGATCTGTTCAGTGGTGAATGGTTTCGATTCACAGTTCACTGCATGGTACCTCCAAAGCACGGCTGGTACCAGCTCCAGGCTACGAGCAGCATGCTCCCTCTGGTCAGATGGCACGAGACCGGTTTTGCCTCCGTCTCTGCATGGAGCCTGGGGCAGTGTCTGCTTTCCAGCCAATCCTCCACAACCAAAATGCCCCCTTCGGGGGATTTCCTTCTGGTTTGTGCCCACCTCAGGAGGTGCAGAGTCCCTTCCTTCCAGCTGGCTGTAGGCTGCAAGCAAGGGGCCTTTGCTGTCATCTTACTTGGTAAAAGGCAGTCCAGTTCCTGGAAAGATTTCTGTCCAAACAAGCACAAAAAAAAAAGCTAACAAATAATCCCAAAAACAAAGACACTGAAGTAAATTACTGTCATTACCATAACAAAAAAAGTCACGAGTCACAGTGGGCAAGGGCTAGGTCCTATGGCTCTCCCCTTTGGGGAAGCAAGGGAAAACTTTCATTATGGTGGAGAATCTGGGTACAGACTAAGCAGGTTGCCCAGTATCACCAAGGAGTCTGTGATAGACTTCAGACTTGAACTAGAGGTTCATATCTCATGAATAGCTTTTCTGGTTTTTTGTTTGTTTGTTTGGGGTTGCTCTCTTAAGCCTTTCCACCTAGGCAGGTTGACACATCTTTCTTACGGGGGCACAAAGCTCTGCTGGGTCAATGTACGTTAGTTATCATAGTTATGTGGATATCTGCTGATATATACACTTCTCTTCTGTGTATATAAGGGCCAATTACCACTGAAATCTATTGGAAGTCTATTATTAATATCTTTAACCTTTGCCTCACCCCTGGAGCAAAAGTGCTTGCGCAGATATTTTAAAACTTAGTCACTTGTACAATGACCATTGCTGTTGTTTGTCCTCTGCCCAAGCTTGGCAGCAAGTGAATTTTGATAGGAGAAATGGCTCTGACACCTTTGAGATGGCTGATACCTGAGCCTTGAGAAGGTTTAGTCCGGTTTGGACCTCTGTGATCGCAGCCTTCAATCTGTCCAGTAAATGCAAACCATTCTGGAGAGACTTCAGAAAAACTGGGACAAATATAGTTTTATGCTTGTATGAATCATCCCAGTGTTTTGTTAAGTCTTAACTTAGTTTATGTTTTAGTCTTTCACTGGAACATGAATAAGAAAGAAATATCCTTAAAGAAAAAACAGCTGGTGACTCAAAATCAAATCCTGCTAATATTTCTCTCCCAATAAAATTGGTATCACTGATATGAAGGCAAATTCTTCACATTATATACAATATGATATACTATAATACATAATAGAATATATATGCACACATAAAACCCTAATGCTTTAAGAGCTAAGATTTAGAAAATATATAGGGAAACAAAATTACATTCACTGCTGGGCACCCTATTACCAAAAACATTCTAGATAAACTGGAAGGACTTCAAACAGGAGAACAGAATTATGAGGAAGGATTAAAGCACCTAAAACCTGTATCTAGGAATTAATGAGGAGGTGACTCAGGGCTCTGACTTGCGTCAGAACTGGCACTATTTTCAGTTGTCATATGAAGGTAAACTGAAGCCAGGTCTGGTTTACGCTGGGCTGTAAACTGCCATGGTTTTGATACAGCTTCACAGGCAACTGTGTCATCTCTGCAGTGGGGCTGGAGACCTCAAAGTGCAGGGCTGGAAGGGGCAGCCTGAGGCCAAAAAGCCATTGTGCTGCCCAGGAATCCTGCTCCATCCTGAGATGGTGATCAGTGATTCCCAGGAATAGTGCTGGTGTGCAGGTTAGGAAACTGCACCCAACCGCCTAATCAGCAGGAGCTTTGCTTTTTGAGGCTACTGGCAATTGCAAGGCTGGACCCCGAAGGGCTGCCATGCCTTGAACTGATGACAGGGTCCAGGTACTACTTTCTAGATGCTGTTGTCCCTGCATGAGGCAGTGGTGTTATCCCAGGAGCTGTCCTCCAGCTGGGAGGCACAGAGATGCAGCAGGAAAATACAAGTATCCTGCAAATGATTAACTGAAACATGGGAGGAATGGAGCCATCTGCTCATGGACACACAGTTTCCAACAGAGGCAAGGCTCCAGGCTGGACCCTGAGGTCCAGGTAGGTAACCAAATCAAAAAATTCCCTTCCCTTGTAGCAGAGCCAGGTTAAAGGGAACACCAGGAGCATATACACATGAAATCAGAAAAATAGGAATCACATCAAGAAAAATTCTTAGTTGTAAGTCATCACCTTGTGCATGGACTGCTTGCTCTTTTCCCCGTTTTCAAGTTCAGTTTTTTTAAAACAGATACTTTTCCCAATAACACATTTCTAAACTTTCTCCATGCCCTCTTGGGAAGGTTCTTGTTGTGGGACCCAAAGGACATAGTTTTTGTTACATGAGATTTTTACATTTAGATGCAGCAAAATCATGTTACAGGAAATAACATTGCTCACTGTGTTTATCTTTGTCCTCTCAGACAGGTTGGTTGATTTAACACACCTTTTTCACTCCAAACAAGGATTATTTCCTTTCAGGTATTATCTGACAAATTTCGTAATGAAATCCTACCCTTTATTTTAATCAGTCACAAAATGTGAGCTACTCCTGCAATAACATAAGAAAATTATTTAAAAATCAAGATACTGATATTATATTTTCATTTTAGGTGTGAGAAGTTCCATTTCATGACTGGAGCACTCTTAATTAGGAATGCTGACTTGCGTATCCAGACACATAAGACACAGCACATCAGATGCTGAAACCACTTCACTCTAACGTGGCTTTTATGGGGACTGACTGATAAACTTTTCAAAAAGTAATGGACTCTGTGTACAAATTCTTACTGAATCAGATCACCAATTACTTCTATTTCCCCCATATTTGGAACTTCCTCTTCTTATTTTGTTTTAAAAAAAGTGTACTTATCCCACTTAAAACCATTTCCTTTTTCCTCTTTGCAAAGTGAAAAAGCAGAGTTGTGAATTAGTAAACATAAAAGAGCTATACATCTGCTGCAACAACTTATTGTTGGAAATCTTGAATCCTAATTAAGGGAAAGAAGAGAAGTTGACCTTTGGAAAGTGATAATGTAATATTTTACATCTATAAGCATTTGGAGAACTGCAAACTCTTTTGCATTTGAATTTATAAGTGAAAGGTAAAATATTATTAATGTAAGTGAAACATGCTTCAAGCAAAAAATAAAGCAATGAATCATGTTAAATGAATTTTTAAAGAACGTGCAAAAGATGTGTTCCTATTCCTGAATGGTTAGTTTCTTGCAAACAGGCCGTTAGGTTGAAATCGTATCTGTGGTTTGCTGTTTAATGAAAGAGCAAGATAAACTGGGGAGACTACCACAATAATGAAAAAACAGAAATCCATGAAGCAGGTTTTGTAGAGCACTTCCTCAGGGAAAGGAAAGGCAGGAGGGATGGATTGCTAATGACTAGAAGTAGAACGTTTGATGGCATTACCAGGCAATGTAAATACAGGCTAATGGCCTTATCCTGCAACACCTCTTCTGAGGTGCTGAGTGAGCAGCCTCAAAACTGACCACAGCCAGCAGAAGCCTAGACATTTTTAGGATGAGACCTGAAGTTACTGGGAATACGGAGCAGGATTTCAGCCCTGCCAGCACTGTTGGTGGGAACATGGGATCTGGTCCCCAAAACACACAAACTCTGGGCGTCATCATCCCCTTCGCATTTCTGTCTAGGGTAGCCTGAACTTCATGGGCTTCTGTACTAATTTCTGCTTTAAAAACTCCCTTACAGTTGCTTAGGGACACATTCAGGTCCCTAAATATAGGTGGCTTCCAGCCACCACTCCATAAGGGCATAAGTGTCTTGTAGGGGTCCTCTGTCATCTCTGCTGGCCTTGTGCTAATGTCCTAGGTACCCTCAGAGGTCCAGGACAGCACCCAATACCTACAGCCAGGCACTGGCACTGTTCCCTTAGTTCCAACAGGAATATCTGGATGGAAGAGATAGGTTTTAATTTATTTCAATGATTTCTCTTTAATGTTCCCAGTGCATTTGTGCAGCTGAAGCGTTCCTGGATTAGTCTTCTGGAGGCTGGAATTCTCCCTGGATAAGAATCGGTTTGGATGTAGCAACTTTTTACACAGGTATAACAGATCTTAGATGTTGGAAATTATGAAGAATACCCATGGTTACTGTCGTTGTTGAAAAAACCAAAACTGCCAATGTGTATCAGAAAAGAAAAGCAGTAGTTCTGGCACTGGAATAATATTACATAAAATTCTTCTTTATGGGTCTTGGTCCAAATTCAGATATTTTTTATATCCACGCGCTCCTTTTGAGCGGTTCATGTTTGTCCCATGGACATGAGAGTGCATTCCCTCTTGCCGTTTTCCCTTCAGCTGCACAACTCCTTCAGGTATGGCAGCTTTAAAACAACAAAAAAGTGCTCCTTAACCCGACTGACCTGTAAGCACATGGCCTGTGAAAACATTATCTTCTTTATATCTGCCGTACTCTGTATATCCAAGCCCACATTTGACATTTATGTTTTCCTGAGGCAGTAAATTTTCCATCTCTGACATTGAAGTAAATGCTTTAATCAGAATAAATCTGACTCTTTAAATCAGCTAACTACATCTACAGAAAATTAATTACTAAAAATGGCTGTGCTTAAGGCGGCTGGAGGTTTCTAGTATTTATTAAGAGCATGACTCTTTTTTCCTACAGTTTCTCAAGAGATTTAACCTCTGTGCAAGTGCATAATTCCAGTTCACTTCAATGGGACTAGTATGTGGGTTAGGTGTTATTAGTTTGAGTCCTAGAATTAATGTGAAAACTACTACAGACAGCAAACTTCTGTGCTCCCAAGGGAAAAACAGGACTGGACAAGGATGAAGAGAGTCATGTTTAATGCACATTGCCTACAAAATGGAT
Source organism: Phalacrocorax aristotelis (assembly GCF_949628215.1). Classification (NCBI taxonomy): domain Eukaryota; kingdom Metazoa; phylum Chordata; class Aves; order Suliformes; family Phalacrocoracidae; genus Phalacrocorax; species Phalacrocorax aristotelis. The sequence continues at coordinate 21,746,882 of NC_134284.1, read as the reverse complement.
GTTGCTGGGAGCAGGTGATGTTTAAGCCCTTGCTGCAAGGGCCCTGGGCTTTGTGGTCAGCCTGAGGTTGGAGATGGGATATTGCTGTGCCGAGCATGGAGCTTGAGGCACCGGCTGTGCTGGAGCATCTCTCTCTGCTACCAGCCTCACACCAGCCATGGGTCTAGGCAGGCACGGGACTCAACCCCAGGCTTGACTCCTAAAATACCCTGCAGGTACAGCCACTGAGCCCAAACAGAAACCTATAAAAACAGGAAATGTGCCCAGCCTCCATAACAACAGTAATTGTCATAATTAAAGGCACTCTTTAAATTTTCATTTTGTTGAGAAAGGAAGCTTTGGCTGTTTGGAGAAAAAGCCAGTCCAAACCCTTTTTGTGAAAAAAGCCTCACATGACTTTCAAAACCTGCTGTAAATGTCCAGGATAACTTAGAAATCCAAACTTCTGGAGATCTTTTTTCTTCCATGCAGATGATCAAAACAAACTCCCTCTTTTTCTGTTTTTCATGTCTTTCACAAATTTCTGTCAATTATATTGAAAACCAGGCAAGCCCCTTAGTTCATACTTTATTATGAAAGAATATTTTTCCAGAGTTTTCACAATATCTTTCCCGTAAGTATGACTGCTGTAGCTCAGAAAGCAGTGAATTTGGCCAAACCTTTCATAGATGAAAACTATAATGGCAAATAAAAATAAGACCTTCTCCTATCCTGACAGACTCCCCTTATTTAGCCCTTGGTTACTTCCCAAAATACATTAAGAGTAGAACAAGAGCTTTAAGAGCTGTATTCAAACCTGTTTGCCTTGGCACCGCCTGCAGCTTGGCATCGGGCTGTTTCCCAAGACACTATTGAACATTCAATTTGTGGTGGAAGCCTCTTCCCATCAGATCTCCTACTCCCTTAGTTAAAATGATGAGACTCGATGATGGTGGGTGTAGGGATGTATATCCGTGATGCCCTGCAGCCCTGCAAGGGTGCGAGGGGCCAGTATGGTGTGGCAGAGCTGGCTGTGCGGCACACAGGAGGGAGAGTAGGATCCCACCCACCGTCCTAATGTCACACAAATGCTGGGAGAGGCTTTCCAGGCTTTCCCAACTGGCATGCCTGTGAGGGGCAATACCAACAAAAAATTTTAGGGCATTCACAGGAAAGCTGGTATTTGCCATATGGAAAAATATAATTTTTTTCCAAGCCACTGCTTGTATGGTGCAAAGGTGGAAAGATACCACCATGAGGCCTTTCTCTTTGCTAGATTTTATATGGGAAAAACAAGGTGTGACTGAACCCATGCCACGGTGTCTTATGCTTGCTTCTGGTTAAGTCTGAAAGGTTTGGAGCAGCAGAAAAGCCCAGCATCACTGGAGGAGCAATGTGCACAGTAACTCTACAGGCCCGCTTCCCTGTTCAAACTTGAGCAAATCTGAAATCATCCTGCTAAGGTCAGTGATATGACTTGTATTTCAAATGGACATAATTCAGCTGAAAGTGCTGGCCCTGGGGATTTCAAGCTCTTGTAAAATCTGGCTAAGGGTGGTTTCTGGGGTACAAGTACCATTCTCTCAGAATTCATGGGCAGCCTAGACAATTCCTCACTCCACTCACAACAACAACAACAACAAAATCAGAAGCTATCTAGGTAAAGAACAGACCTTAACTGGATAATAACAACAGGAGTTGCAGACTCTAAGTCAGATGAATACGTGGTTTGTCACCTGCTTGCAAAATCCTGCAAAACTATTGAGGTTTTTCCCTCATGTTACAATGAAAAGCATGTCAGCGATGAAGCTGCTGATCCACCAAAGGGTTCACTCTGCTGAAGGGTGGAAGCCAGCAGAGCTGCCAGATTCATGAGGTCATGTTCAGAGTGAGATAACGCTGTCCAAATCTCATTCTGAACATGAGTTCGTTTTCTGGTATGCATGTGAAACCTTTCGGTTTCTCCATTGACTTTAATTTTCAGTCATTCTAAGCTTGCTAGACTGGTAACTTGGACAAAGATGTTAAATCAATAAATTAATGAATAAAATAGCTCGTTTGCCAAAGAGATAATTTTCTTTCTCCGCTCAGACAAAAACTGTTAAAAAAAAAAGCAATACTGAGCCAGCCAGGATGCAATGTGATTAACAAAGATGTAACCAAACCAATGTTCTGGATTTAACATCTGTAGGTGCAGGAAGGTCCATGAGCTGCTGTGAATTGCATCACTAGCTTGTTTCTTTTTCTTAAAAGTTTCATCCACACCCTCAGATAAAAGCAAATTTGGGGTAACTTTGGTCCTGAACAGTTTAAACTGGCAACTAGCCTATAGACTAAGACTAAGCCAAAACATAATGCAAGAAAAGGAATTTTGAATGAATGAATACCATGAATTTCTGAGGATGTCAGAAATGGAGCAAATAGTAATCATAGCTATTGATGGAATGATAATTTATAAATTCACAGATTTTTTTCATGGTGTCCTGCTGCAGTGATTCCAACTAGCTTTTTTCACTTGTGGATCTCACACTATGTAGTGAAATACCTACATTCCATCATGCACATTTCATAGATGATGAGTTTGAGGCACTGAGAGGGTCTCATGCCCAGGGTGATCACTTAAAAAAAAATTCAACAAAAAGTCCAAAGTGGTCCAAAACGTGTCCCTGTGCTGGGTCACGGGGGCACTGGCCGCATCCAGCTCTTCTGGCAGGTGACCAAGGGAAGCGGAGGGGCCAGACAAGAGGCAGGCGCCCTGTGCTCGGTCACAGCACAGACATCCCCACTCAGCCCTGCCCTGGTGCACAGCTAGATGGGCTAATGCTGTTCTAGAGAGCAGGATTTTGTATGTGGTCTGTGACACAGCTCCTGGGCAGGCCACCGCCCCAACACCACTCTCAGGGACCATGCTGGCTGTTCCCCAAGCAAAGGGGAAGAGAAAAGGCTAAAACGTAGTAACAGAGGCACAGGAGTTGGTGAAGGGCAGCTGTGTAGTACCTGAGATGATGGCTGGTTTTAACTTTTAATTAACTGCATATCAGGTTAATTGAACTTCTGAGGCCAGAGGCAGGCTGTTCTCTGTAAATAATTCTAGTCATTTGCATTCTCCAACTGGTTGCAATAGCACAGATTTGGCAGCTGACTTTGCAAGTGACCCCTGCTAAGGCAGAGCATGCAGAGAGTCTCTTCTGCTAGATTAAAGTAGAGTGAGACTCATGCAATTATAGTTCCAGTGAGGCTGTGCTGGTCTGAAGCATTTCCAATTTAAAGATTCACTGAGTAACCCTGAGGACATCTCTTGGCATATTTAATCCTGAAAGAAACTGAGATACTATAACACATTAATGTAGTTTTTATGTACCAATAAGGCCCAGACTTAGGTATTCAAGTACCAAACCTCTACTGAAAACATGTAAATCTGGCATTTAAATATCTTAGAAGATCTTAACCTGAATCCTGAAGTCTTAATTGAACTTTATAAAGACCTTCCACTGACTGCAACAGGAGTTTCGTCAGAGCAAGAACCGAAGGGTTTAGTCTCAAATTAGAAGGCAAGTAGTTTTAAAACCACTGGTAACTGGATGAAACTGATTGTTTGGGAAACTCAGAGCCACTTTTGTAGAGCAGTAGCAGAAATGCTAATGCCATTTTTTCTTGCAGATCAATGACAGAAACAGAAGTATTAAAAAATCAGTTTTTGAATAAGTTTTCTATGACTTTAATAGCTCAGGGTAGATTTGTGGGCATGCTGAATTTGCCTGTCTGTAATCATTATTAGATAAAAAAAAGACTTAAAGGTAACTATTTGGGTTAAAAATGATAACTTTCCAGTGATCATCTGTACCCTGTCATTTTGACTTCTTAAGCCTGAAGTTTGCAGTGCCTCAGGCAAAAACATTACTGTTACCATACCTCAGATAAGATGCGGCCTGGCTTTTTTTATACGTAATATTTATTGTATATTGGGCATTGCTAAAGGGGATCTTATTTTAACTGAAGCCAGATTTTCTGTAGTTAATAGAGTTAGGAATGGTGTATTATTTTCCAACTTGGACGGGTTATTAATACTTATAAGTTGTGAACATGGAAAGAATTCCCATAAATCTGTGCAGTGCACTGCAGTTTATGGCAGAAGAGATAAAGATGTATGAAAAGCTGCTGAGTGCCTGCACATTACATTCGGCCCCTGTTCAAGGACCTGATTCTGCTCTGTGGCTCCAGGGCACCCTGCAGGAGAGGATATCTGCACAGGGCTGCCAGAGGCTCCCAGGGCCTGCCGGACCTGGGCTCAGCTCTCCTGCTCCCCAGATGCCACTCTCCAGCTCTGCATGCTTTCCACATGAGCCATGACTGTCCTCTGCCTCCCCAAAGGGTGTGGTTCAGCCAAAAGTGGGAGGATTTACCAGGACAGTGCAGAAATCTTAAAGGATTGATGAGTGATTATTTTTTCCCCTCTATTTTAACAGGCAGAGTGTGCAATGCATTTCTTCTGTGTTGCTTGAAGGGACAAGCATCATCCTAAAGTTGAAGGCCTCACTCCTATTAACCAGAGATACCGTATTCACACCTCAGTGTCCTATACCATATTTTGGATCTAAAGAAAGTTATATACACCTGTATGTATAAAGCTGGCATTTATTCCCCTGCTGTACCATATGTAATTAGGGGTCATTGTTATTCAGGCTCCTCTTTTCAGTCATGCACATGCCTCCCTTGCACGCACAAGCATGGCATTCATGCAAACCAGGTGCATGCAGAAAAGAATTTTACTCTGAATAGGTATTTAGGCAGCAGTAACTAAGCTCTCCAAATTCTTCTCCTGACATGCACAGGGCTTTGTATAAAACCTGGGACAGACTCTTAACTCTTATCTTTAATCTCTCAGCTGTCCTGGTCAGGAATCCAGAGGAGGTATTCCCATGAGACAACCGCTCTGCTGCTGCTTCGCTCCATGACTTTGGGCAACACAGGGAGTGCAGAGCACTATGAGGTGCTGAAGGTTCTGGCCCCCTTCCAACAAAACACTTAAGCATGTTATTCAAATCAAAGGGAGGACTCACTGGCTTCAGTGTAACCAGTGCTCATGTTTTCCTTGAACAGGGCTGGAGCATTCAGTACCTTATTGGATCCAGTCCTTGATGTTTTTGTTCCAGCTTTCTTTCCCTCACTGTCTGTAAAAATGCAGGTAATGGTACTCAACTTGCAAGGATTTTGTGAGGCTGCCCTTTATGTAAAAGAAAAACTTGGGAAAGTGGATTATAAAAGTCATTGTATTATTTTGGGGAAGTGTTAGTAGGAAAACAAATGTGATATAATCAGTCTACTTGCACAATAGCAATTATTATCATTCTTTTACATCTTCTGTCCATTTATTCCCAGCACACTGTGCAAGGTCACACTGGTATCCCCAGCTTCATGGCTGTACAGCTAAGGGAAGATCAGTGATTTCCATAGGTCACAAAAAACTTTGATGGCCATGCAAAGACTCAGGTATCCTACTCACATCATAACTTCTGAATTACCTTAACTCATTGCTGATGAACTAGAAATAGTCTGGGTCCCAATTCTGCTTCCGCCTACACTCCTGTAATTCCATTCTGTCCGTTTACATGTTGCTGCTCTATGTCTCCTGTAGGAAAGCTTACAATCCAGCTTCAGGCTTTCTGCTGCAGTATCTCACGTTTGACCAGGTGATGATAGACTAGATCACTAAAGTTAGCATTAGGTAACTAAAGTAAGGCTTACAGCAGACGTAAGTACCAAAACAAACAGCCCTTTCTCAGAGATTTACGCTGTGTTCTACACAAATCTGGAAGTGGTCTCATATGTTTCTGCAAATGTATTAAGGACTGATTATATCTGACAGAAAAGCAAAAAATGGAAGCCTCCCCTAAGGCAAGGCTCCCAAATGCATAATTAAGGCACAGAATGTGTGGATAGTCACATCGCTTACACTGGGTGCTGCGGGACACATAGCTGCGGTTTTCCTCTCAGCACTGACAACTTCCAATACATGGTGGTGGTGGAGGGGGAAAGTTGTACCTTGTGCTTTCTTAGTGTACTCCACAACAAACTAAAAAAATCAGTTTTCAATTAAAAAGTTACTTTCTAAAATTTTTGGTTATGAAAAATGTAACTGGCTGGTGTTAAACACAGGACATGGGTCTGCCTGGACTTTTGGACCTGGTACAGGTACTGCTATCACAGACTCATAGATTCACAGAATGGTTTAGGTTGGAAGGGATCTTTAAAGGTCATCTAGTCCAACCCCCTGCAGTGAGCAGGGACATCTTCAGCTAGATCAGGTTGCTCAGAGCCCCGTCCAACCTGACCTTGAAAGTTTCTAGGGTTGGGGCATCTACCACCTCTCTGGGCAACCTGTGCCAGTGCTTCACCACCCTCATTTTAAAAAATTTCTTCCTTATATCTAGTCTAAATCTACCCTTTTTTAGTTGAAAACCATTGCCTTTGTCCTATTGCATAAGGCCCTGCTAAAATATTTGTCTCCATCTTTCTTATAAGCCCCCTTTAATTACTGAAAGCCTGCAGTAAGGTGTCCCTGCAGCCTCTTCTTCTCCAGGCTGAACAACCCCAACTCTCTCAGTCTTTCCTCATAGGAGAGGTGCTCCCTGATCCCTCTGGTCATTTTTGTGGCCCTCCTCTGGACCTGATCCAACAGGTCCATGTCTTTCCTGTACTGATGACTCCACAGCTGGAGGCAGCACTCCAGGTGGTCCCACCAGAGTAGAATAGAGGAGCGGAATCACCTCCCTTGACCTGCTGGCCATGCTTCTTTTGATGCAGTCCAGGGTATGGTTGGCCTTCTGGGCTGCAAGAGCATATTGTTGTCTCATGCCCAACTTTTCATCCGTCAGTACCCCCAAGTCCTTCTTGGCAGGGCTGCTCTTAATCCCTTCATCCCCCGGCCTGTATTGATACTGGGAGTTGCCCTGACCCAGGTGCAGGACTTTGCCGCTGTGTTGCGATAGCACCACTCAGCTTGGTGTCATCTGCAAACTCACTGAGGGTGCACTTGATCCCACTGTCTATGTCATTGATGAAGATATTAAAAGTACTGGTCTCGATATGTACTCTTGAGGGACACCACTTGTCACCAATCTCAGTCTGGACATTGAGCTGTTGACCACTATCCTCTGGATGTGACTATCCAGCCAGTTCCTTATCCACTGAATAGTCCATTCATCAGATCCATATCTCTCCAATTTAGAGACAAGGATGTTGTGGGGGGCTGTGTCAAAGGTCTTACAGAAATCCAGATAGACAACATCCATAGCTCTTCCCTTGTCCATGTAGTCACTCCATCATAGAAGGCCACTAGGTTGGCCAGGTTATGGTCTGATGACTTTGTAATTGTCACATCCAACACATCAACATAGTGACGAACTATCTGATCTATCTGACAATGGGATTTCCTTTCTTTGAACTTTGAACTTATTTTAGCAGGGTGCAACAGTAGTTTGAAAAATAACTAAAGTTTCCACTTTGTACCACATCAAAGAGGTGAACACTGGCCTTTCATTTTGTATTCTGATGAATCAAAAATCTAGTAGCTGTCTGGGATATGCTACTGAAATATTTGCTCTCATCCACAGTGGGGCATCCACACACCTATATGACTCTGATCTCTGGGGGGATCTCTGTGTGACAACCTTGTTGACATCAGCTATGCCAAGCATTCCCTTCCAGGGAAGTCTTGACAGACAAAATTCCCTTCCAGGGCTCTGATTCACAAGCGCTGCTGGGTTAGGTTGTGGTGACTGAAGAAGCTAGTTGGATAGTGCCTTCATCAGCCAGAATGGCTATACCTGATGGGTATTTTGAGTTAGTTCATAAACCAGCACAGTAACATAAATTGAAATAGACATTGATCTTTTTGTTTGTATACCAGGCTGTGGACATTGAAGGCTTCTGAATGGGCAGACTGCCTGGTATTCCCACATTCATGTAGGTACTGTAACTTGGTCAGGTACCCCTCTGGCCAGGTGGGGAGCAGAAACTTCTCTATCCATCATAACTACAGTTGGCAGATCTTACGAACCAACTTTTGTTGAAGAATATCTCCTCCACGTGGGTGTAACGGAGGGAGAATCAGCCTCTGCAAGCCTGCAAGTGCATTGTAAAACTGCACTTCAAAGAAAGCAATGTTGTGAACTGAGTGTGTTTGGATTAAGGGGAGTCCTTATGAGAGGTTTTCAAAGCATCTGGATGGTTACTTCATTGTTTTTGGGACAAACTGGACTAGTCCAAAGGACTGTCCACATGCAGGGGTTTGGAAACTTGCTTTCAATGCACATTTTTGATCGTATGGATTTGCCTTCATTACTGGATGTGTTTTTCTACCCGAGAATGCTCAGCTATGTGGTCTGGGTGTGGGGTTAATGAGTTTGACAAGGCTGGCATTAAAAGGTGGGTAACAACATAGGTAGGATGGTACCTGCCTGTGTACTTTGCAGCAGGCTTGGTAAGCTGCAGAGGCATGCCTTGAATTGCTGGGAGTAAAAGGCATGATCTGAGCCTGCCAAAAAGGTTTTAATATCTCACCGGTACTAGCAAAAGGAACCACTGAGAATATCTTTATGTGGATGAATCACTCACTGCAAGCACTGAGATGGTAGGTCAGCATTTTCAAGAGGACCCAGATGACTACAGTGCTTATAAAGTCTCAGATATCTGCAATTGCTATTGTTTTCTTCTGGAGTTGGAGTCAATTTTTAAAGGTGCTGAGCATCTACCTATACAAAAAATCATAGGAGTCTAACTGACATGTGGCAGCAGCTTAAAATCCAACCTCTGTAAGGGGTTGCTGCCACCAGTGCTCACTGCACGGTGCTAAAGGATGTTGCTGCATTATCTGAAGGGTAGGTAGAAAGCTCATGAAAAGGCTTGTGTGTCTTCTCCCTTTTTGTTCTGGCACAGAATGGTGCTCTAAGAACTCTTTCAAATGGAAAGTAGAAGGACACCCATTATGAACCCAAAGCAATATCATCTACCCAATGCAATGGACTTCACAGCAAAGCCTGATCAGAAACTGAGATGTCTGAGCTGAAATGTTCCTTGACCACAAACACATGAGCAGTAAGCCTGGTTTTGAGAAGCTGTTTGTGAGGCAGAGAGGATGGGAGGTGGGACGGTAGGGAAGGGAAAGCCAGCAGAGAGCAAGTGAAGGGGTTGTCGCTGTGTCCCTGAGGGGGAAGTGACACTGAACTGACTCCAAGGCAAGTTTGTAAATTATGAGCAAGGACAGCTCATGCTGTTTGCCTTCCCATTGTTCAGAGAAATGGAAATTTATGTACAGTCATGTAACAAACTAAAGTGCAGCAAGAAATATCCCTGAATTTATCTCCCATTTTTTTCTCTGATAATTGCTTCAGGATCTCAAACTCCGGCAGATAAATATATAGTTATCCTTTTGTCCCCAGTGGTTAGGCAGTGTTAAAAGGATACTGAATATTGAAAGATTGCTGTGTACACACATGCATGCCGCCTTGGAGATCTTGTGTATGGATGTGCATTTTCCAAGCCCGTTCCCAGAGAGAACAGCGTTACTCCACAAGTCATACAATGACTTAGTTATTGGGAAAGGCAATCCCATTGTGATTTGAATTGCGCCTGGAGTTATTAAAAAAAAAATCAAACATGGTTTTAATTGCTACAAAGGTTTTAGTTGCTTATAGCCAGGAATTTAGCTCAAAATGTCTGCACTCCTGAGTTTAATTTGTGCAAATTTTAATATCTTCATGCAACAAACCACTGAGGTATTTCTGGTTTTAGAACAATATACTAAACCATTCTGACTTCTCCAGGCAGGATCAGTTTAAAGCTTTGATTACCTAAGCTTTAAATCCTTAATCTATGCTTGCAAAAGGCAGGGGAGGGCAGTTAGTGGAGAGGGGCAGGATTTGCTGAATGTCCAGCCAAATATCTCCTAACAAAACCAAAATATATTTTCTGTGGCACAGAAACACATGAATTTGGTCACAATAAAAACACACCAGTGTGCTAATTTGGTGGGTGCATGCACGTGTGGCACATGCATGGTCTCTAAAGCTTGTGCCTGTGACAAGTGCCTGTGCTCCACAGTTCTTGCCCCTTTTACCCCTCGCAGCCATGTGCGAGTAAATCACGGCTGTCAGTATGGTAGCAGCTTGATTAAAGTTCAGGGGTTTAATAGATCATTTTAAAAACCCCAAATTACTCCCACTCCCTAGTCGATCCACCTGGACCCTTGCCCTAGGTGCATGGCAGTTTTCAACCAGTGCTGGAGAAGCCAAGTCTGGGCCTGAGGTTCCTGCTTATTCCCTGAGGATCCTCGCTGCAGACCTAGACCAACATTCTCAGCTGTATTTAATCTGCTCTGAGACAAGCTGGCTATGAGAAAATGCAAAGGAAAAGGCACATAAGCAAAGACATGGAAAAACTTGGACAGTTGGCCTGCTTTGTTCACTTGGTAAACTGGAGGCAAGCCAGTAACAGCGGAGCTCCCTTGGCAATACAAGTCTGTTCCAATTAATCGTGTTTAACCATTCTAATCACACTTTAGCACATTAATCCTATTTTCAATCCAAAACACATCTGAAAGAGCGGCATGTGGGCCTTTTTATGGCAACCGCAAATCAGATGTAACTGAGAGACATAGGGCCCTAGTTTACTCTGCACTTTCACTGAACTTAAACTTAATAAAATACGTGACTGAGTTGTGGTTGGATTTACTGCATGATGTTGATGCTTCCACATATAAATAGATCCCTTAAGTAACTTAAAAACCTGTCAGAAAGGGCAGTGAAAATTTGATTATAAGGTAACCAGTGCGTGTGTTTTCTAACAATGACATTGCTCCTCTGGTCAATGGTATTGAGAGAACTTTTAAAATTTAATCTGCTTATGGATATAAATGATGCTACACTTGGAATCACAGGGCTGCATTTTGTGTCTCAGCCACGCTCAGTTACAAAGAACTTTATGGTTTGCTTTAACCATGAAAACAAGATAAAACTGTAATCTTGTCCCAAGCGTGCTTTCTTCTGGCATTTAAAATGAGTTTTAAGTGAGCAAAATTTTCAAGTTTGGTGTATTCACCATGCACAAAGTGAAATAATATTTTTTGATTTGTTCTCCTGATAAAATTTAACTGCTCTGCATTACTTCTATGTTAAAAACCTTTCTTTCAATGAGAAGTGACCTTATTAAGGTATAGATCCATGATGCTGCATTTTACTCTACTCTGTGGATTTGCTTTAAACTGAACAACAGCAACAAGCAAAAAAACTCGCATCCAGATATATCCACCCGCAAACCTCTTGAAGGCTTTAGTGCCTGAACCCGTTTATAGGCAGGCTCAAAAAAGGTGCATTGAACTGTAGATTATGCAAAAGGGTATGTGTTTGAGCCTTGAATTTAGTTGTGGAGTGGGAATGAAGTTATCAATTCATGCTAAATGAAATATTTAGCAATTCAGAATATGGCAAGAAAAGGTATATTAGAAAGTTCAGTCTTAAACAGGAAAATCTTGGACAATTACCAGCATTACACTCAATGTTTGGTTTTCTAAGTAAACACTTCTAGCTTTTTATGTTACAAATAATAATCTGGAAAGATGCATTAGGGGAACCTAAATGCAAACTAGAAATGAGTTTATCCAGGTAAGTAAGATTTTATTAAACAATTTAATTCATTCCAGTTCTTTTGGAAGAAATTGCAGGTTATGGTTAATGTAGTGTATCAGACAGGAATAGCATTCACAGAGCCACCTGCATTTAATATACAACTGTCAGAAATCTCTACTCACTACCACTTACCCAGAAAGAAATATGCAACAATTTGATCAACCCAGGACTTTTTAATATTAAAAAAAATAATATTTTTTTCTGAATACAATGAAAATACAGACTGAATTTATGGGATTTTGCTCTTCAATAGAATCTATGTGGTTTTTTAAGCTTATTGAATTAACTGTCATTTTGGCCCCTTCTGCATGCTTTAGTAGGTATTGGAAAATGCTATCCGCTGGGTCTGTGACCAAAAAGAGAAATAAGACAATACATTCAAGGCAAGTCTTATAAATAAGCTTTTCCAAATATCATGAAATAAGGTCTGAAAAAATAAGTTAGCGTTAGTGATGCCAAAGACTGAAAATCCTTGGGTTAAAGATACCAACTGATGCATGAAATATTACAAAATTCCATGACCTTCTAATGGAAACAGCTTGTCTAGCAAGTATTTCTAATATTCTTCAAAAAGGAGCCCGGTGAAAAAAAGCAATTGGGTGACCTGGTATCTGTGGTGGTAGAGCACAAAATTGTGAGCTGACAGTTTTGGCTTCTCCCCCATAGCTGATGAACAGCATGACCTGAAAAAATCTGAACCTCTTTTGCTCCCTGCTTGCCCTGCAAAATGGGGACAAGCCGAGGGAATCTGTGAAGGTCAGTTTTACCAAGGCAAGAGCCTTGAGATGCTTATGAGACCAGGCTGCCTTCACAGAGATATGGAGGGGGAAGATTGCTCTAACGGGAAATTAGGAACAGTGTCAATTATTTATTTTTCACTATCTGTACTGTTTCCTGCAAAAACCTGGCACAGTGGAGTGAGTTCACTTTAGATTTTACAGGGGAGCTAGGAGGCAAATAGGCAGAGTGGCAAGTTCTTCTACATACCCTAGAAAATAAACTACAGCCAGCAAGAGTTTCTTTGCCTGTGCTTCAGGCAAGTAGTGATACTTTGTTTTCTGCAAAACAGAACCACTAAGGGACAAGGGCTTTAATGCATTGATCTTTCCCCTCCTGAAGTTCAGTGAGGTTTTTGCCATCTACTTCAGCAAAGCCAAGATTAAATCAAAACCTAACTATGGTCCCATTTCACCCGCAAAATTTAACAACTGCCGTGGCACTCTGCTGAATGAAGCAGAAGAGAGGTTGATAAATTTATTCCCTTTCCTTTATCAGGAAACCTTTCCATAATTCATAATAGTTCATCATCCAACGGGAAGCTCTGCAACAGACAAGGAGTTGTCCGGTGCGTGCTGGCTAGGCAGCAGCGGGGAAGTCCTGTGACTCCACACCCCACAGTCCAGCTTTCGGCACTCCTTTTCATTGCTCTCCTGCCTACATACAATATCCATCCACAGCAGCCTGATAAACATCTGAGGCCAAGCAAATCAGGTATGCATCAGCAGTGGGTACCTGCCCATCCCTAATACCAGAGTGTCCTCACTGTCGCAATACCTTCTTTTCATTGAACCCCAAAAGTAAATCCTCCACGGGCTGATCACAGAACTGTTGCCTCTAGTAGATCTTAAACCACACCTTGAATTTCAGTCCAAAAATGTTTGCTTCCTTTAGGCTAGGTTTTGTCATTGTACTAGAGAATAGCAATTCCACACTTGTTCCCGAAGACTTCCTGTGTTCAGCAGGGAAGGGAGACAGTACAGGTAATGGTACTGGGAACTGACATGTGTTTAAGTATTTTGACATTACAGTAAAAATATTTCCTAGAGCAACGGGTTCAGAAATTAGACTTTGGCCAGCTTTTTAGGGAGGCTATTCTGGTTGCTTAAAAATGTATTTCTTTTTAATAATTTTTTTCAGATAAAGGCAGGGTCAGAATATAAACAAAGTAACTATGAAAATAGAAGTGATGAAACAAAAATGTAAGTGTAGTTACTTGGCCACCTCCTGGATTATACAATACAGTAGATTCCTTAGGCTCAGCATTATATTCCTGGTCCCTGTGGGGGATCAGGATAGGAAGGCCCAGACTATTTGCATAGTTTCACTGGTATGAAACTGGAGTAACTCCAGTAGTTACTCCAGTAGATTTGGATCCCAATTACAGTAGTTTAAATCCTGTAGTAACATTATTATCCTCTAGGCACCCTCTGGAGCTTATCCTGATTAATAACCACGTAAATAAGATCACAGCCTAACTCCCAGAATCAGTTTGGAAACTTTTTATAATGCTAATTTTAATTCAGATTTAGTTGGTCTCTAATCTCCAACCTCCTGTTTTAGCAGTAGGTGCAGATGCAGCCAGTGGTGTAAGAGCTGCTGTGGAAGTTCCTTAATTACCCTTCAGGAAGAGTGTAATCCTTTTGTCCCAGGTTCTTCAAGAAGAAAATCCCCTTAAAAGTGATGCTTTTATCTTTGTCCTGGGATAAGACTTTTGTACTTAAGCCAGTTCTGTTCTCTGGAACAGAAAAAACCCACCTGAATGCAGTTCCTCTTGGAATGGCTTGGAAGCTCCCATTTCCAATGCAGTCATGTATTCGACAGATGAATGAAAGGGATAGCATGTCACAGTCCTGTTGACTACATGGTAAATGCTTCTGTGAAGATTTTGTGTTGAATACACTCACATGACTCAGCTTGCTGCTATTCCTCTTCATTTGTACTGAAGCTGCAGCCAATGATCAGCTCTGTTGTGTTAGGCAAAACAGACCTACAGTGAAAAGATGGCCCCAGTTGCCCCAGAGGTTACAGCTCGAGCTTAAGGCATGGTTGCTTTTTATATTAGATGGGCTTTAGCCCACTTTCTTTCCAAAACTTTTGAATCAGCGGGCCGCTATCCATCCACAACACTTCTCAGAGCCCATTTTTACAGTAAAACTTTTAACTGAAACATGATTAAATCCACTGCTTAGTGCAGCCCAGCGACAGGCCACTTACCATGGCCTCATGATGTCCTCTGATGAAACAAGGAAACCTATGACATTTATAAGTAGTGCTTCAATAGGCATGTCAGCAATGAAGATCCCATTAAAACTGCTAATTGTGTTCCTACCATTTTCTTTTAAAAAAATCTTGTATATACCATTTGTTTTTTCACTAAGGAATGTAAGCTCTAGATGACCTCCAGGCCAGTCTACATGACAGATAATGCCTGTTGGCTTGGACTGAGATGAATACATAGTATGTGTCAAACACTAGCAGGAGTGCACAGAGCACCTAGAAGAAATGCTGTAGCCTTTCTCTTAAGAGGAAACGGTACACAAGTTATATGTATGGAAGTACATACAAGTACCACCTGGTGTCAAGACACCGCATCTTAAGACATGAGCCTGAATTTCCCAAGTGTGGATGTGCACAAGACCTCACCCCAGGACAATTCTTAGTTTGTCTAGAATATTATAATCTTGGCAGGAAAACTTGTTTCCTGGCACGAGGAATACCTATTCTGCATGACAGCTGAAGCCACAGGGAGTAAAGGGGACAAGGCGTGTAGGTTTTAGGCATGAGAACTTCAAACAGGCCAGGTAGTAGTCGTAGGGAGAGGTCAGTGCATTGTTAAAGGAAACTGAGGTCAGTTTCAGGATTTTGCTTGTGGCAATGCTTTACTTTCGAGAAAATTTTTTATTTTAGTTGTAGTAGAGTCACAGAGTTTCGCAGGTTGGATGGTACTAATACATGCTTTATAAACTAGGTAAGCATCTGTGTTTATATTGCTCAGTAACAGTGTCGTATTTCAATCATTCAATATTGTGCAATAACAGTACTGCAGTGCTTAGGCATCCCAGGTGTGGCCAAGAACTACAAAGTGCTGAAAAAATCCAGAGTGAAGATATGGCCCCTGGTCTAAAGACATGGTTCTAGAAGATAAGAGACAATCGATGTGAGAAAATTTAGGAGATCAATCAGGCCATATTAGTCTGAATGGTTATTGGACAGTACATTAGTAAGTTCACTATGCATTTACTTAATGCTGAGCTGTATAGAAAGAGTTCATATTTCTTATTCAGGATTGGGATTTCTTTTTACAGGTACTTTAGCTCATTTTATAAATTATTGGGAGGTGCCCTAACAAAGTCTCTGTAACTCTTTGCACAGGATGATATAAGGAATATAGAGTTCTTCATAGTTTCTTGTGCACATGGAATGTTTTTAATGCACACACTTGCATTAAAAAAATAAAATAATGTAAGTAATTTCTGTTACAGGTTTGTATTTAGACCAAATCAAAGAGACGGGCTTTATAATCAGCCAACCATTATAAGTGAAGCTTGAAGCCTTACGGGTTTTGGATAGGGGGAACTATCATAATCCCATCCCCAGAAGGAATGTTTCCTTATGCTTGTTTGTTTAGTGATGCTGTGCATTGACCACACAGATCTCAGCATACTCAAATTTTGTGGTACCCTTAAGCAACCGTTTGCTGCCCTGGGTGCCCCTCTCTGATCAAACTTTGGCAGAATGACAGCCTAAAGAGAAATGCAACAGGCTGTTGGACTGCCAGACCAGTGTCGAAGTCGCTGTGTCACTGAAACGTCACATGGTGTTTTCACTTTGGGCGAGAATTTCAGCCAGCTGCATTTGGCCTTTTCACCCATGTCTGCAAAGGCATAAATACATTGGTGTGCTTGCACGTTAACTCAAACACAGTCAAGGCTGTCTGTGGAGCTGAGAGCCTTGCTATTTTAAAAATGGGAAAACAAACCCTAAACGTTATTATGGATGTAGTTAAAATTAGAAATAGATCCAAGTGGAAATACAGGGAATGAATCCAAGTTGAAATACAGAGGCCGAACCCGTATTTTCACCCTGCTTACATCTGCAGCTCTGAAAAGAGAGTCTGGGGTGTGTTTGAAATGCACACAGGTTTGGGGCCAGCCCATCCCTGATTGCAGATAGCAATGGTCCCCAGAGAGCAAAATGCAGACTCACAACTGAGATCTATGTTTTCAGCCTTCTAGAGTCTGAGTTATTTGGTTTAGGCACTATCAAAAGAAGGGTACAATACATTTGATGGCAGGGCTATCTGTTTGAGATTAAAAAAGAGAGGACTCCATGCCCTACTGCACAGATAAAGACGTGGCCTCCAGCTCCGAACCTCAGTTCTTGTTCTCACCTGGCTGTGAACCAGCGGGGTGTTTGCAGCAGATTTAGAGCTATGCAGACTTCGTCCAACATTGCTACGCTTCCCACAAGCACGGCCTCCCAAGGGGGCTGTAAGGGCAGCCACATGCCCTCTCCTAAACTGCTTCCAAAGTACATATTTAACAAAGCTGCAGCAAGCTTTTTTTTTTTTCCTTTTCAGTCTAGCTATGCCTGATGAACAAGACTGAGAAACCCAGGTCAAACTGACCGTTGATTTACAGAGTTCTGGAGAGTGAGGATGCTTCTTGTCTATGCTACAGCCTCCAGGTTTTGGGGAGCAGTTCAGCAGCTGGTCTCCACCATAAAGCTCTCCAAGCAGCGGATGATCGCTGCCAGTGCCTAAGCAAGTTGAGGTGCATCTCTGTTGTGCTGCAGTGCATCCTGTTCCTGCAACCACAGCTTGGGCAGTGCTGGTCTCTGGAAAACAAAATGATGCCCACAATCACTTCTTCCCACCCTGTTCAGTCTTCTTGTAAGGAGGCACTTGGACAATGGGACTACTCGGTGTTTTCAGAGGGATATGAGGAACGTGGGGTTTTTCGAAGGCAGAGAATGGGCTCAGAGCTCGCTGCTGAGGTGTGTTTGTTTGGGTTTGACAAATGTAGGTTTTCCTTTGCAAGCCCAAACCTTCCTTTTGAAAGTCTTTGAATTCCAGCTTTGATTTCCAGCTGCCTCAATTTCAGGCAGGCAGATTTTGAGTCAGATCTCTGTGGTTTTGGTTTAGGGTTATATCCGCAACTGAAATGGTCCTTAATTTAGCCAGTTCCTCTTGGGATGAGGGCCAAAATATTGAGTTTTCTTCCATCTTGAGCACAACCTTCATAAGAAATGCTGCTGAAGTTTCTTTCCTGTCAAATTCAAGCCCTTCATCCTGCTTCAGCGTGACATCCCAGGTTAAAATCTAAGCAGAACAGATCACAGCCTGAATCCTTGAACTTTTGTGGGTGTTGAACAGGCAGAGATTATAGCAAACAGCGTTCAGCCTGCACTTTGCTTCCTGATCACTAGTCGAGATTTGAGACTGCTGCAGTTCTCATTCCTTCCTGCTATTCTGGCCTTGGAGATTTTGATTACGAAAAGAAATAGAAATGCCAGCAAAATGAGCGGAGAGAAGAGGAAATTGCCAAAACCAAGCTGCCTTGGGACACATCCTAACTGAAGCGGTACAAGAGAAGAAAAGCTGTGGCCCTGTTGTGTTCATGTTTTTGGCCTTTCATCTCCCCGGTAGAAAGAGGGATGTGCCATAGGCAGGGGAACACATGCTTTTATCTCACATTTGATTTTGTTTGCACTGGTAGATAAGCAAACTGCTTCACACACTGTGGTGAAGTCCTGCTTCATGTCTATGTGATAGCACCTGTCCTAGTGACCGCAGTGGGGACTGATTCAGCGACTGCAGAGCTAAAAGCTGTGTGGTCCCACAGCTGCCACGTGGCTCTTGGGCCCTGGGTGGAAATCAAGATCTTGCCAGAGGGTACTTGTGGGGCACAGAAAGATGCTGAGTGAAGCATATGAACCTCTCGGGGCTGGCACAGGACAGGGGTGGGAGAATGCCGCTGTTGATGTGTGACAGTATCATCTCTGTAGATCTCTGCATCCAAAATTTAGGAGCTGTTCCTTCAGACTGTGTTGTTTAAAAGAAGTTTTTTTAAAAAGTCTGACAAGATAAATTTGCTGGGGTTCATCACTGGGTATATTATTACATAGCACCAGCCCTTTCGCTTGAAATAGATTCCCAAGGCCTTCTTCCCCTGATGAATAGCGACATCCTCTAGCGCAGGACCGCCTTGGCAAAAGGAATGCTTTCCCAAAAGGCTGTTACAGCCATTGGCTCTTTAAATATAGCAAAGAGTACCTGCAGCAGCCCAGAAGCAACTGCAAGCCATTTTAGGTCCTGTCATCACTCACTCTGTCTCTTCTTCCAGCTGGTAGCTCTTGTCATGTCTTTCTTTCCATGTTCGGAGGAATCCCTGGGTGTTCATAACTCTTCCTTATTGCTTCTAATTATTCAGTTGGTCCTATCATTTTCTACCCATTCTCCCTCGTGTGACGGGGTGGGTTGCTGTTTCATCTCTAATGACTCAAGAGGCAAGGGCCTCAGGACAGCAGATGGGAGAAATATCTATATTTAGCAGTGTTGATGCTGGCTGCAAAATCCCTGATGTGCTTGTGTTAGGAAACCTGCACTGAGATGCATTTTGGTGTGAACCTGTGGTGACTTTCTCTCCTGTGCTTTATAGCTTTACCTGCCTGCAGGGGACAAACCACCTTGTACTCTCTGGGTCAGCTGCAGGCTGATAGGGGGACCAGGAGAGGAAAGGGGATCGCCTCATCTTTGCACTACACATTTGTTATTGTTTCATTTTAATCGTCCCTAGTAATTCTAGACTGCAAGCTGCTCTGTGCATCTGGGGAAATATAACTGTACAAAAGCTTCTTTTTTCTATTAGAAGTATTTTGCCTTCCATTCATACTTCAACTTTTTGTTTCCTGAATCTTCACCTTTTTTTCTAATCTTTACGAAGAAACATTACCTTTCTTCTTTTTCTTCTAAGCTTTCATTACTGGTTGTTGAAATGGGGAGCACAGGAAATGGTAATTATTACTACTTTTCACATTACATAAGGATAGTTCTCTGTCACAGCTGCAGGCCATATGACCAGCCTTTCTTTGGGGAAACCCTGCTTGGTTTCACTGTGTAATCCTGCCCTCATCCAAAACCTGCCCTTGTGCTGTTCTAGGCTCTTGTAAAATGGATGTTTTGTTTTGAATTAGGTGTAGGTATTGCAAAGAAGGTTAAAAATAATGAAGGTCCTGACAGCAAGATATAGAAAAAAAAGAGGTATTTTTCTGACAGGACTGCAGAGGTAATGATTTTAGTGGGTAGCAGTTTTCAAAGTTTTAAGAGTTTGAACTAAGCAGAAAAACAGCATTAAATTTTTAATCCCATTCTTTAAGTGCAATTGGATATATTTTAGTTTAAGGAGGGATACAAGATTTGGGTTGTGACATTAGCTCTATACTCACAAAGATGTGAGTCTGTTTCTGTATATCTGCTAATGGACTGTTGCACAGAGAAAGTTACTGGAATATGGGGATTATGGAGATATGGAGAATATGGAGATATGGTGATTTTTATGTCTTCACATACCCCTTTGATGTCTTCTGCAGCTCCTAGAGAAGCAGATGGAGTTGCACATTCACATCACTTACAGCTCTGTTGCAGAAATATCTGCCACATGGAGGGGACATTTTGGGGACCAGAAGAGCTGTGGGTGAGGCTGGGATGGGGCAGCCTGCCCCAGCGAAGTGGCCCCAGTGCAGGCAGCCATGCCAGTCCCCGGGCCAAGTGAGCGTCGCAAGCAGGAGGATGGCCAGCACCAGTGAGGGGGAAACTACCAACAGTTCTGGAGTTCTGCATCTCCTCCTGCTCTGCTTGTATAGCTTTTGCAATGGTATTTTCAAATGAATAAATATGCAGGCAGGGCCCAAAAGCTAGATCTGTTGTTTCTCCAGGGCTCAGCCTGAAGCATCACATTGTTGGTGGTTGGGCCATTCTGATGTAAGAGAAGAGAGGTGGGTCTAAACCTTCAGCTTGGGAAGGACTCCAGAGCAGGTCTCCTGCTTCATGAGTGGGTTTCATAGCCACTGAGTCATTTTGGGAAGCCTGGCTACTATTGCTCCAGCCCTGGTTTTGACTGAGAATAGCCATTGGCTGCCATGCCCTCACCTCTATGTTGCCAGTGAGCACTGAAACTGCCAGCCAGAGGTATTCATCAGTGAGGAAACTTCTGATTTGTTTACCCCAAATGAGTTTTGTTTTTCCCAGGTGCTAAAAACTCAACTTAGCTTTGATTGATGTGCATCTGGGCTTATTGGATAGCTTTGGTTTCCTGAAAGTTGTGGTTAAAATGAAGGCTTCTTCAGACCCCAGGGCACCCAAGCAGCTAAACTGGCTTTCTGAACTCACCTGGCTGGGTTGCCAAATTGCACCCAAGGGACACAGGTCTTCAGGTATTTCCTTTACATGGTTTCCTCTCCTCCCCCCCTGCACTCACCCCTCTGTTCTGACATAACCCATGGAAAACCCAAGGGAATCCCCTCTGGGGGTGAGGGTTGTCCAACATGGTCCTCCCGCAGCATGATGGGCAACATGGCCATGCACGCAGATGTGAGGAGGACACGTCAGCTGTGGAGCTGCAGGGGCACCAAGCAGCTGTACAGGAGCAGGAGCACCATCCAAGGTTGCAGTAGGTAGGAGTTTCTTCAACTGCCATAGAAAAAAAGTTTGTCTGCTTTAGTCCTCTGATGAATCAGCCTTGATGTCTGTCAAACAGTGTTGTCTATTTGTCAGTGGGCAGTTGTTTCTCCTTGGCTGATGGACAGACAAATGCCTGTGGGTAGGCAGACACGTGACATCCTGGATACCAGAGCAATTTTTTTCCCTTTTCCAAGAAGTGAGGGAATCGCCTCTCTTTGTACTGGCAATAAACCACTTGCTGAATGCGGATCTCCAGACCTGAATTACAAATGACTCTGCTGCCATTATCAAAATCAAAAAAAGCTTACTTTTTTTTTTTTTTCCTTCAGGGCAACACTTGAAGGATATTCAACAAAATGTAAAATGAGAGTAAAAGCATAAGGTTCAGCTTTTGTCTCACTGGACACAGAGCTCCTGCTGACCTACGTTATACCCTAAAGGCAATCGTGGGATCAGACTGGGGGTGATACGGGGTGGTATAGAAGGTACACCAAGGTGGGGGAAGGGGGAGAAATGGGTGAATTTACCTTAAACATAAAACTTGCTGTTAGGCTAATAAAAGAGTACGATACATCTGGGTTTATTTTCTCCTTGGTGATAGAGGGTTGATCTAACAGCTAAGCCTTGGTCATGGCTGACTTAAACATACTTTAAACTCTTTGATAGGGTTCTCATATCTCTCCCTTTTTCTAAAATCATGACAAGAGGAAAACATTCATTACCAGGAAAGCTGCACCCCTAGGCAAGAACTAGTCATCTTTGATTTAACTTTCAGCTGAAGTTGCTGAATTAAATGTATTTTTGTTTTTATCTGTTTGCATGGAAGGATTCCAGATAAAACAACTGGTTCAGTGACCTGTGCACTTGTATCATGTTAATTAGGTTTGAAAACTCATATATTGTTTTCATAAGGCTATTACATTTTCTGTAATTAAATTAAGCAAAAAATAAGGATGCATGGCAATAATATTTATTATTAATACCAGACTCAAAAGGCCTACAACATGTGAATTGAAGGTAAGGGCCTTGAAGACAGCCTGAACTTCAAAACAATGTCAAATAGACTAGTTTTTCAGCAAGTCGTAGTAAAGAAAGCATTGATAGAGTAAGAAATAGCCCACTGAACAGACAAGCTTCTGGTTGTGTTTGAAACTGGGCAATTTCTGGGATCTTTACTGACTGAATGGGAATGAAGATTTAACCCCAGCTAAATGGATAGTGGTGTGGCCTTGTGCTGTGTCGTGTGTCTGAGCTGGGGATAAGGCCTGGGAGGCTGCCTGCACAGTCACCTTTCCCAGGAGTTGGGGAGGAAAGGGGGCGGCATGGGTGCACATGAAGGGACACTTCAGTTATAGGGGGAATTCAGGCAGCCTGACTGCATGAATCCTGAATGTTGGATCAGCACAGAAACAGCCACATTATGTCAGACCAATGCTAGGTACCTATCCCGCTTGGCATCCCATCTTTGACGGTAGCCAACCATAGATGTCCAGGAAGGAGTACATGTATACAAACAAGGCAAAAATATTCCCCAGTACAACTTTCTGAGACAGAGGCTGTCTCAGATGATATCTGTAAATGTGTTTTCTCTTTTAGTCAGTTGCTGTCCAAGCTGGAGTTAACTTTCAGCAGTTACTTACCTGCAGGTCACATGAAGCGTGATTTCTTTTGGTTTGCTCTGAATCTGGAACCTGTTTCTTTCTTCTCATGGTCTGCACCTCTGGGAAATACCTGCTGCTCCTGGTGAAAAGCATCTTAGTGTGTGTCCAGCCCTGCACAGACAGGGTGGCAGGACATGAGCATGTGTCAGTCCCCTTCCTAGCCTCAGCCAAGTGGTGAGGGCAAAATTTTGCCTTCCAAATATGTTTAAAATAAGTAGACATTAAAATAGACCCATGCTGTGGCTCTGACCACAGAGATGAGAGCCAGCCTAGCTAACACAGTGGAAGCAGATGTCCTGTATCGCTCTTGGTGTGCTGGAAAGCCACTGAGCTCCAGCTGCAGCTTAGCACAGCTGGACTATCCCACATGGCCAGGATCTGACACCAGCAGCAGGGTGGCCAGTGGCTTGCATTTCTTAAGGTTCCTGGCATTTGAATCAATTGCAAATGCAAAGCGCTGCCCCTGGGAAGGCAGACCCTGGCAGCGATCCGGGCTGGCACTGCCTGGCTGGGCAGCTCTGCGGGACAGGCCCTGCAGGGGCAGTGGGCAGTGAGCCGGGCACAGATCTGCTGAGGAGAGGCTGTGGGACCAGGGTTTGCTCAAGCAGGAGGAGAGGCAGCTTTGGGGGGACTGCACAGCAGCCCCCTGGTACCCACAGGGAGGTCATGGAGGAGATGGAACCAGGCTCTGCTCAGCCTTGCACGGTGGGAGGACAAGAGGCAACAGGTGTACATTGAAACTGGAGGGGTTCAGACTGGGTACAGGGAAACGCTTTCTCCCTGGACAGTAAGCAGTGGGACAGGTTGTCTGGAGAGGCTGTGCAGCCTCTATCCTTGGACAAAGCCCTGAGCAACCTGGTCTGGTCTCATGGACTCACCCAGGGTGTTGGACAAAAGTCCTCCTGGGGCATCTGCCAACCTGAAATACTCTATGGTCCTATGAAATATCTCATGTGACTGAGGGTCTTTGAATTATCTTTCCTATGCAGGCTTTCTGGTGTGTAATAAAGCAGCTTTTCTCATGGTGGGGAAAATACTAATGTTCCTCTTCTCCAGAAGATTGCCTGATTGCAGGAAACACAAGAAAGCAGTATCTCAGAGACCTCCCACCTCTGTCAAGTTCAGCTGACCTTTGCTAAGGGGTTCAAAAGTTCCAAGACAGGGACACACAGATGAACAGACACAGATATACATGAAAACAGTGTGACTGCAAAAGCCTCATTTTCTTGAGTAAGTAGGCTTATAACCATCTTAGCTCATTTCTAAAAATAGACAAAAGTTTGAGTGAAATGTAATATTTGCTAAACCAGTTCACCTGGCACTAAAATGTAAAGATAATTGAAATAGGTAGTCCTTTCCTGAAAATAAATTCATGGCAGCTAATTGTGGCTGAGGTATGTTACAGTACAAGCGGACTGCATGCCTTGTAAGCAGAATACTCTGAATTGGCTTGAGTGCATGCACATCAATCAGCCAGAACTAATCTCATGGTAAACACATACTGTGCAACAGCAAAAACGAGCACTTGGATCCTCTAAAGTTTAATTAAAAGCCTATGAGAGATGTTTAAACACTAAATGAGATTGATTATCAAATGCGGTCATAGCTGTAGCAAATCTATTTCTAATCTTGGGCCATGTCCTTTAGTGCTGTGTGTCTTGTGACAGTATAATTGTAGAGGCTCAAGCGTTTGTTATTTTATGGGGTACTTTTAACTGGTTCTTACACTGGTGTCTTTACTACTTGGGCCCTGGTTGTTGGTGGAAATATATTACTTGAAGTATATTACTTTGCATGACTACAGCTGAATTTGGATAGATAAGTTGAGCAGCTGTCTTTTAAAGCCTCTCAGAACAAAACCTGTCCCTCAGTATTATTGTTTAAGGCACGTTTGTGAACCAGAGATGGAGGTTCCTCATAAAAAGAGGTCTGGATTTTACTTTAACTCTGAAAGTCTTTTCTCTCTCTTGACCAAGTTCTTCTCTCCAGTTGTCCTGCAAAATCCCTTCCTTCTCCCTGAGCCTTGGTCCCCAGCCCCATAGGCTCCTCTCCATCCCACCGCAGGCTGCCATCCCCCTGTGCTGCATAGCTGTGCAGTCCATGCAGCAGGAACACCTGCACTGCTTCCAGAACCTCTCCCTAGCCCTTATTTAGCTGTCCCCAAAGCTTTTTCAGTGGTGACCCACATGGCCTGCTCAGATGCGTGGTTTTAGGAAATGTAGTATTGCCATTCCCTTCCCTGTTGCCTTTGCCTAAGAATGAGCCACCAGCAGAAGGAACCAAGATCCACACCCACTTCACTGCTATCTTACATAATGAATAACCAGTAGTCACAAGATGAGTATCTGTGGTTTTGTTTTCATGTCCATAGAAAGAACAAAATTATTTCAGTAAAATACTTTAAATTCATTTTCTCACACTGCTGAAGTTGTGCTTTGAAAGGTTTCTGAATAAAACAATCAGTGGCCTCACTTAAGGCAGAAGATGGCTCTTTGGAAATCGTTTTGGTGTAAGGATGGCACATAGACAAAGCTTTTTTTTTTTTTTCTGGGCATCAACTGCTGGCAGAAGTAGACAAAAACAGCTTCTCACACCAAACCCCCTACTTACATTTTCCATATGCTGGATTTTAAGATTATAGGGTTTTAGATTCTGAGTTTGCATGTTGTATTTTACATAATAATGAGTTTGTGTCTGAGGCTGAGTTGACACATGAGAAAGCAGAACCACCACCACCCAGAAAGCAGGAAAGTAACAACACACAGCTTGGAAAGAAGCTCTCAGAGAGCTCTTCACATTTATTCCAGGAAGCATCTTCAAGTTTTGTTTTCTGCCATGAAAATACTATCTGCTTTTGGTTTCATGGAAGGAATCTGTCTTCCTGCTTCATGTATCTGTTTCCAGAAACCACCTAGTAAAGAGTTTCTGAAGTTACATCAGTCATATTTTTCATCATAAATTATTTACTCTATTACAAATCATTCAACCCAATAAATTTTTATTTCAGTCCTCAACTATAACAATTTTGCAGCTCCTTGTCATCACAGAGTGGCCTTTTATTGCCTATTTTAGCTGTAGAAACACCACTCCAGCAAAGGGGAACCCTTGGGTAACACTATGCTTTTAACCAGTTGTTTCCCTTTTACAAGGAGTTTCTCTGTGGAAAAGGCGGTACATGTGTCTCTGTACTAGGGATGTTACTAGAAGCTTGGATTAGAGGACTTCCTGAGGTTTCTTCCAAACCAAATTATCTTATGATCATAGAATCATAGAATGTTTTAGGTTGGAAAAGACCCTTAAGATCATCAAGTCCAACTGTTAACCTAACACTGCCAAGTCCACCACTAAACCATGTCCCTAAGTGCCACATCTACACGTCTTTTAAATACCTCCAGGGATGGTGACTCAGCCACTTCCCTGGGCAGCCTGTTCCAATGCTTGACAACCCTTTCCATGAAGAAATTTTCCCTAATATCCAATCTAAACCTCCCCTGGTGCAACTTGAGGCTATTTCTTCTTGTCCTATCACTTGTTAGCTAGGAGAGGAGATCAACACCCACCTCACTACAGCCTCCTTTCAGGTAGTTGTAGAGAGGGATAAGGTCTCCTCTCAGCCTCCTCTTCTCCAGGTTAAACAACCCCAGCTCCCTCAGCCGCTCTTCATTAGACTTGTGCTCTAGACCCTTCACCAGCTTTGTTGCTTTCCTTTGGACATGGTCCAACACCTCAAAAATCCTACATACATTAAAAAAAAAAACCTCCCTGATCTCCTTCTGAAAATGAACTAAAAGCTGGAATTTCTTCTGCTTCTTCCAGTTTTACATTTTTTATCACTAAGCATTTGCAGATGAGATGTCTGCCAAGGTGTCACATAGCAGAGGGCCATGCTGGGTGTTGCAGTACCCAGATGTGCATCGGGAAGTGGTTCCTTAGCACCTGTGCAGCATGGCAACATTCTGCAACATTTTGTTTCCTCTGCCTCTCCCAACTTTCACTTGTAGCAAAAGTGAAGCAACTGGTCTTTGCCACAGCTGAGAGCCCATTTGTGGATGGATCCAGAAACTGAAGTCCTTTCTGTTTCTTGGGAGTGCCTTAATGTCTTTAGAGACACTTTCAGATCATTTCTGCAGTCACAATGGAGCTGGCATCAAACATTGCCTTGAACATACTGGTGCACAGAACCATCACAGCCTGCCTGCTTGGTCCTAACCTCCTCTCATCCCAGTACTTCTCCTTAGCCCATGTAGCAGAGGCCTTGCTAAGGTCACTGTTACACTGGGCAGAGAATGTGAAACTTGTGTGTGGAGGGATCTACATTTTACACCTCAGACTTAGAGATCAGTTGTGCTCAAACTGGAATTGCACATTTTTGCTGCTTGTAAATAGATTTTGTCAGTGGCCTAGGAGGAAGATTTATTTCAATGCATATTTTCAAAGGAAAGAGAATTATAATAATTTCTCAAGCTTTTCCTATGAGAAGCACTTAATATCTATATTCATGGTGTGTTAATAATAATAGCAATCTCTGGCACATACCCATCCTGAGCTTAGGCTAGGTCTCTGTAGATGGATCTTGCACAGATTCCCGGTCACTTGGACTGAATGGACAAGTCCAAGCACCTTTAGTAACACTGGTTTCACCAATTTCTGGCATTAGAAAAAGCAGATTATAACTGGACAGGATACTGCAGAACATCTTATTTCTACTGAGGCATTGACTGAGAATGAACAGGGATCTGCTGCTACAAAGTGCTACAGTAAAACTTCGGAGATATGAAATATGTCTGAATTCTTCAGCTTGAGGACAGCTGTAACTATAATGAGCTTGCAGAAATAAGGCTGCAAAAGCAGCCTGTTCTCTGCCCCTATCTGGGATTAAACATAAATGACTCATAGTGAGGCGTAACACTACCTTTCCATTGAGAGGAATGTCAGTTCTCCAGCTATATGATAAATCATTACATGTTTATTAGGGAATGGAGAATGAAAGAAAGGTCTTCCATTATAAGTTTACCCAATTTGTATCCAGCTGCTTTAAGAACACCCTATTCCTATTTAGTATCTTAGCAGGCTTTGCTAAATCCATCTGTTTTAAAGCAGTATTGTGTTAAGCACAAAATAAAGAACCCAAAGCAGGCACCAGCTGCAGTTACCAACAAGAAGGCTATTGAAATCCACTTACTCTAGCTTACTAGACACTTATGAGAAAGAAAGACCATTCTAATATATTTAAGGCTAGAACAAGCTTGTGTCTCCTCAGCTAAGGCAAGCAGCCCTGGTGATCATAGCTGGTGGTCTGGACAGCAAGAAAAGGCAGGACTGTCTAGTAAAAGCTCCTTTGACCTCAATAGCAATATCCATTTGGCCCCATGGAAACAATGGGAGTATGTGAAACTAATTACCCACCCATTGAGGTTTTCTCCTCCACCTTCCCCTTTTCTGATTTCTGATGAATGTAGATAATCGCTGTGTTCCCACTAACACGCAGATTAGGCCTCCGGGATTAGGCTATGTGATTGAGTAGTTAATACTAAGGGTAAACGCCTCTGGTGTCCTGCTAAATGCATTCTTGCTAGTAAGTTAAATAATCACTTTACTAAAGCATTACCAAAAGATTTAAATACTTGTTTTGGAGACTTCTAGTAGATTTCAATAGTTTCTGACATACTGTGACATGTTTCAGAATGTTCATTTATATACAGTTTGATTTCTTTTGATGATTGTCAACTTAAGTTACTAAAAAAGGAGAGTATTTTGTACAGAGAAGGAGAGGGGGTGGAGGGAAAGCAATATATTAGAAACATGAGTAGGTGCCCTGGCTTGTCCATCAGTCTTGGCATCATTTTATTTATACATTTTCTAAAGGATTATAAGTAATCAGTTCCAGAGGATGTGCTCCGGAGTATTGGCAGCATCTACTTTCTTGGAAATCATTGCAAATACTTTATACAGATTCATATTGTCTTGTGTAGTACTGAGCACTGGTGGTTTGACGTAAACAGTGTTAACGTTTTAACTTCTACGACAGCGATGTTTTTTCCCCCCTGCATCACCCACTCTGTGCTTTCCGAAGGCTCAGCATCAGCGGGGAGGGATCTGGCATGGTGGGAGGCTCACCTGGGAGGAACAGGAGGACCCCATCCTCGGAGGAGAGACGCTGCTCAGCTCTGCCCCATGGCAGCACAGCTGAGCCCTCAGAGCCTCTTGTTCCCACCTCCTGGCAGGAGGTGTCTGCAGGAAACAGGGTTGGAGCATTCCTCATGCAGGATGTGCTCATTACGCTCATGTTTACAGCTCTGCTTTACTCACCAGGTGAGAAATAGCAAAGTTCCCCAACCCCTTTGTTTAACATTTGCAGGCAAATATCTCCCCAGGTGCAGACTTCACCATGCAGTTACGGATGCTCCAGGCAGATCTCACCTCCAGTGATCCATCAAGGTTACAGCTGGAACCAAGTTTAGGGACCAAGCTTGACTGACTGATTCTCCATAAAGAATGCCTGAGAACTGACTGAGCCCAATGCAAGTACCGTCCTCAACTACTGAGGCAGGGGAGGCTGGGTCTTCTTGATGTAACTCTGTTGACTTCAGTGAGATGCTTAGAAGAGAAGTAAGCCAGGGCGCTAATGCAATAACTAGAACTGAGAAGCACTAGAGAAGGTGAGAGAGGAACATGACTTAGAGTCCCTCAGATGAGAAGTGTAACGCTAATACAAGAAAGCTCTGTATTCCTGGAGGGTTAACTCTGTACTATTGTCAGAAAGAGCAAGGACATGTCAGAGTATCAGCAAATGGTTTTCAGAAATGACTAGCAAAGTTCTGGTATTTAATAAAATCTAGGTAACATTGTGAAAAGAAACACAAGAAATAATTGTTTCTTAATATGGCATTTGCCTAAAGTAACGTTGCTGTTGATTGAAGTAATGTAATTGTCATATCTAAAATGTTTCAGAGGAGTGTATGTCTATTTCATTTATGTTTGCAGAAACTTAATCTACAGGAAAAGATTTTATAACAGAATTGGAGCTTAAATTTCATTTGCTGATTTAATAAAAGCTAACAGGATGGATTTGGGGATATTTCATTAATCTTTCTTTCCTTTCAGTGAAAAGGAAATTAAGTTCAATCTAGTTCAAACTTTGCTTCACTATTATACAATAGACTGCCAATGTCCATGTTCTCTCTGGCAAGTTAAAACCTAATTAGTCACAGAAAATTCTTCCCTGATCCTGTCACTGTGAGGCAGGAAAAGCCTGGGCTGCAGACAAAGAATTCAGATGTACTCAGTGCTTTGCTGCAGCTTTTTGTTAATGTCTGCACTTTCCTACGTAGCATACAGTGACATAACAGAAAGTGGTGTATTTTGTCTTTCATGGAATGAGATCAGATATAAATCACCTTTTCAAAATATAAAAAAAATCTTTTAACATGAGTTAGTGCAAAGAGCATGCTGCTATTGACCTCTTCCCCATTTCTGCCCATTTTTCAGAGCTGTGGGAGTGGATGATTGGGTTCTGGTTTTACACAGTGAGATGGTCAGCTGGGCCCAGCTGGGGTGGGTAGGGGCAGAAGTTTGTGCCAAGCTGTGGCTTGTTGAACCTCCCTCTCGGGAGCCAGCTCTCAGCTGAGATGTCCTGCACCTGGGGCTGCTGCAGAGATGCTGAGGCTGTGCGGGCACGGATGTCGTGGGAGCAGGGGAGCTGGCCCTGCACCTCCCAGCACTGATGGCAGCAAGGAAGGTCCTGCTGGACCTTATGTCCAAGACCTGCTGCATTCATGAAATGTGACTTCATATTCCAATTTTTTAGAATTTTGGAGAAAGGAGTCAACTAATCAAATTAATTTAGAAGTAACATGGTATCTGACACTTCCCTTACCGCTTGTATAAAATAGCACTTGTCCTTTCAGCACTCTTGATTACCTCTAATAAAAAATAATTAACTGTTAAAAGTACCTACCCTTTCTTATTCTAGGCTTATTTCTAATAACTGCCATAGAATTATTCTGGGGCTGAATTTGGCCCCTCTGTCATCTATATTGTCTCATAGTATATTGAATTTCCACTATCTGATGGAATTTTTATGGCATACATTGAACATCAGCTGGGAGGGGAATGTTATTTTACCTCTGGAGGTGAGATTATATCACATAATTGGCACAAGCATATCTTGTAAAGGAGAGCTTTGTTTTTTCTGAACTGCTATTTGTAGCTGGGTCACAGGCGGAGCATCAAATTAGTTGGAGGGATGATCTGTTGCTGTTTGCATTTAGACTGAGATTTTCAAAGGCACTTAGTGGCATGATCTCATGCAACTCCCGTGAAAAGCCCAGCTGTTTCTGCAACAGCTTCACAGTGAGCTTTCTGGGGGCAAAAAGCCCTCTGTGGTGTAGGCCAAGTGCAATCAGCTATAATTCCACTTCTTTTTGATACTCAACAATACAGCATGAACCTTAGGAAGAATTTTAGCTTCTACTTCTAAACCTGTCCTGAGAAAGGGTATCTGGAGGCAGACTTTTTTTTTTTTCCAGAATATGTGCAGGGGAAATAGCTGAGTAAGTCTGCCCTCCTGCTCTTCCAGCAGTTACATTCCTCAGAACAGCAGGTGACTAAAGCAATGCAGGTATGCTACCCCTGGCAGAGGATTACTGCAAGGAAATCCTGTAGGATTTGTTTTATGAAGACTTTTTTTTTTTTCTTCTTTTGCTCCAGTGGTGTGGCTTTGCAGAGCTGGGAAGTGACCCAGCTCCTGTGATTTCCCTTGTGGGCTGAGGGTGGGATGAACTTGAACATCCCCAGCAGCTGTCGCCCTTGCCCAGTGTGCCCTAGTCACTGCTCTCTGCCTTCAAAGAGCCTTGAGGAGATGTCCTTGTGAGGAGGGGAGGCCAGTCTCCTGGCATTAGGAGAAGGCTAGCCCTGTGGTGCTCCTGTCAGAGAAGGAAAAACCCCTGGTATCCAGCTGTGTTTACAGCCTCGGCCTATGTTCTCTTGGTTTCTATGAAAGCCACAATTGGAGCAAACCTCAGACTCAGCCCAAGATCTCTGGGCAGTTTTTGCATGAAGCCTGACTGCAGTCTAACTGAGAAGCCGCCCCAGAGGTCTGCTCAAGCACCATTTCTCCCCTTCAGGCTACGCAACACTCTGCTCTGAACTGCTCCTGCCTTTTGGTGCTGGTGTATTTGAGTGGCTCCTAATTGGAAGAATTAATCCACCTGCGGGCTGTAAGCAGAGATACACCATGTCCCTGGGCAGGACTTGGACAGACTGGGGTGATCTGGCTGCTGGAGGGCTGCCGTCTCCATTTCAGCATGATTGTCCTGGCTAGCACTGGGAGAGATTTCTCCAGGACTGCTGTGTTAGGCATCTGCACTCCCCAGGCTTGTGAATAATTCAGTATATCAAGCCGTGGTTTACTTATAACATTAAACTGTTGAAAGAGACAAATGGAAATAAAATAATAACTTGAGCTTAAACACATAGGCTGTAGCAACTCAAGAATTCATTATACTATTTATCTGCTACTGTGGATCAGATTTTTAAATGGATATGTCATGCCAGAGCTTTCTTTTTTAATGACTGTTTAAGAACATACTACTGTGGAAGATATCAGCATTCCAGGCTTTTCCTATATTTGATTACAACTGATAGCAATCAAAGTAATTTTACTGCCAATAATAATGCTGGCAGAAGCTTAATTTAATAGCATGGAGGTTAGATCGTGTTTATATCATTCCTCAAATGTTGATAACTTTGAATGTCACTACAAAATATTTTTGCAATGAAAACTTAAAATATGGGATATTTAATTTAGTGCCCTGGCCTCACTGCTTAAAAATGTTCAGACTACACCAAAACATTGTTACACCAGTTCTTTTGAAAATTACTTTTCCATGGAACATAGGCCTTTTGCATGATATTCTGAGAAATGCTGATCACTTTATCACTGTGAGGCACGCCAATACTTGAAAAATCAATCTTCTTTGAATAACTCTGCAGTTTGCCAAAAGTAAATAAATAATAATTGGAAAAATAATTCTATTAACCAATTTTTCTCCCCACATCCTGTCTGCTTTCCTTACCTTGGTAGACTTAGCATTGCATTATTGCCACATCAGTTTACTACCACCAACTTTGATAGTTACGTCAGAGTTACACCACTAGAAAGGAGCAGATTTTCGTCTCATTGTAATTATGGGATTTTTGCCACTGCCTCAAATGGAATAGACTGGCTTATAGAAAACAGCAGGGTTTCACCCACGGACTGTGCCATCAGTGAGATGAATGCTGTAGCTGCGAGCGATGTGGTGCATGGCTGCTGGTTTTGTTCGGCCCCTTATTTAAAAATGTTTATGCACGTATCTACTCACAACCACTCACTCACAAGCCAGTATCCTTTGCCATGGACCTCTTACTGACATCCCTGTTGCTGCGTTCGGCACTTGCAAGGCTAGAACAGGCGATGCAGGGTATGGGTAGGAGCTGCTGTAATCTGCTGTGCTTTCCTCTTAGTCTGCTAGAGTCTCCTGAGGGCTGATCAGAGCAGCACTGTAATGGCCTCCTGTCTCCTGCAGTTTTTTATCCTTCAAAAGCTAATTTTCTGAAAAGTTTTGTTCACAGAGTGGCATCAGGTTTAAATGTTGACGAGGAAAACGTGATGTTTTCATCCTTTCAGACACAGCTGGTTAATTCTGTGATAGAGAAGTAATGTTATCCCCTATTACAGAAGAAGCAGCAAAGTCAGA
This sequence comes from Phalacrocorax aristotelis, assembly GCF_949628215.1. NCBI lineage: Eukaryota > Metazoa > Chordata > Aves > Suliformes > Phalacrocoracidae > Phalacrocorax > Phalacrocorax aristotelis. The sequence continues at coordinate 21,713,359 of NC_134284.1, read as the reverse complement.
TACATTGCAAGTGAACTCTTCAGGCAGAAACGGAGCCCCAGTTGACTCTGGGACTCCAGCCCACCCTTGGGTTTGATGCCATGTCCAGGCAGCAGAGACAGGTTTCCTCTCCTGGGGGAAGAAAAGCCCAGGGAAAAGAACAGCCATGGTTCCCACTGTGGGATCAGGAGACTCTCACGGCGTAACACAGTGAGATGTCCATGGTTGCCACTGCTTGCCAATATAAGGATGTTGAAAGCAGTACCAGCTGAGAAAATCACCATCTGTCCTGTCTGTTTCTGCTCACCTTGTTGTGAGGAGATGCTGTAAACCAGATGAAGGAAAAAGCTGGTTTTGGTTTTTTACCTTGCTCCTCCACCATCCTTTTCCCTCAATATTTGTTTTGAGATGATGTTTTTCAGGTGACCTGTCTACAATGCCTCCTGACAAACATGCAGAATGTCAATGGTAGGTCTGGGGAGAGCAAGGGAGAACAACAGGGACTGGGATGGGAGGAGGAGTTCCTTACGCCACTGTTGCCAACAGCATGGGAAGAAATTGTCTGAGGAGCAGTTTGGCAGCCTCCAGCCAGGACCTGAATGTTAGGTCCTTGTGCTGAAACCACTCTGGCTGATAAGAAAAGCCAAAGGATCTCCAAAAATTGGCAGGGGTGGGACAGGGAGCACAGGGAGTCATGAACAGGGAACAGAGAGGCTAGAAACCCAGTGTACCCATGACACCTTTCCACAGGGAGTCATCTCCCCTCCCACCAGCTTCTGGAGAAGACAGAGATAAAGCACACCCAGGTCTGCACTCCCTGCTCGGGGGAGAAAGTCCCACCCATACCCAACTCCCCAGCAGGACAATACACCCAAGATGGGGTGGTCAGTGTCTCTCAGCTCTCTTGCTCTCAGGAAGCCCTGCTAGACTCACCTAAATACTGTATTCAAAAGCGCCCAACACATTAAGTTAAAAGCAAATAATGAAAAAATCTGTCTTCTCACTGTGGAGTGAATTGCCTCTCTGCTTTAATACACTTTGTGCTAAAAGACAGAAAGGCTTGTGTATTTATTTCCAAGATTATTAAATTACATATAGAATATGCTTCCTGAGTATTAGCAGAGTTTATAACTGAATTCATCCTATCCATGCTCTGGTTACTTCTAATGAGGATAATTATTACATGGCTTAACTATAATTCGGTATTGACTCTTTCGCGCATGAAAAGCTTTTGTTGGCAAGCATCAGTGGGGAGCTTCAACAAAAGTCATCTTTAGCTTGTGTAAACATTGTTATTTCAAGGTCTCACTCTAACCTGCTTTAGGCTAAGTACTTTCTCCTCAATTGAGTTAATATAGCCAAAATGATATAAGGATGGGATTAGATACTGGCTTACACCACAGGGAAAAAATGAAAGTTGGACAGGGAAAAATGCGGTTAATTCCATCCTGTCAGCAGTGGATATTAGAGATTATTAGTTGGCACACTCAATTATGTGTGAATCACAATAGTGGTACTGTTAGTTTTTTATTCAATTTTACAGGGGCAGGTGAAAGCATAGTTTTAGTATCATCTGCAGTGATTATTTGTTGCTTGCAGGGATTTGAGATTAAAGTGTTTGTCAGGTTCAGAGGAAACATCTCTGTGTAATAAAATGTCCCACTTTTACATGGTCTTTGTCACTGGGAAGAAATGAACAAATCTGCCTGCCAGGAGATTGGCTGCTGCCGCCGCCTTCTATGAATATATTATTTTAGGCAATAACTAGTTATTCTATTTAGTGATTATTAAAATGATAAACTAACAAATATAGCTGTCTTTTTGCGACTTCCCTCTGCTGGATTGAGCCAGTAGTGCTTAGTTGTGTGTCACAGGCTCATTAACACCAACCACCACAAAAGACTTCTCTGCCACCTTAGTAGGAGCTGGGTGTTCAGGTCACAGAGAATAAGTCTGAATCTTGTTCTGACTCTTACAGTGACTTTTCAGTTTTCAGGTTAACCAGTAGTCACAGATTTCACAACAATATAAAATCCTTGGCTCAAGTAAATGGCCTGAGTCTGAGGCTTTGGTGCTGGAAGCTCTTCTATAGAGGTGGGAATGTGTGCTGGATATGCCAACCTCTCTGCTCCTGGCCCTAGGGTAGACTGACAGCAGGGCAAGGAGGTGTAGTACACAATAAGTCAAATTAATTATTGGATGTATATATCAAAATTGTTGGTTTTTAACAAAATAAGCCTCTGGTGCATTGTTTGTGTTTTGCTTGTTTTCATAGATTTCCATAGCCAAAAGAGACCGCTGTGATAATGCACTTTGACTGCTTGACTGCCGTTCCAAGACCAGTAACAACGTTAGTAGAGCTAGAGCATATATTTTAGGAAAAAAACCCAAACCCAACCTTCTAATCTTGGTTTCCAGTTTCCAGTGTCAGAGGGCCTCCCACAGCATGGTGACGTTCCCATGGCCAAGTCTCCTTGCACAGCCTACATCCCCTCACAAGGCGAACGGGTCTCATTTGAAGATTTAAATGTCAGGATTCATCTTTCGTCCGCTGGATCATGTACATTTTTTCACTCCAAAACTGACTATGCTGGTCATCATATGTGTGTGGCCTATATGGGTACTTGACAAGAAGTAGCTTGGACAGCTTTGTAGCTGTCTGAGTGCCCAGGCGTAGGATTTTACAACCTCTCATTCAGTTGTCCCATCAGTACCCACTCCAGAGAAGGACTAGCCCTTTAGAGCCAGTGGTAGAGATGATGTTCATCTGAATATCCACAAAGGCCCCCAAGTCCCTTCAGAGATGCCATTTCCCAGGCTTCTAAATGAGACCTATGTGCTTTGCACTTTCATGTCTGACTTCTCAAGCTAACTGTGCTGAAATGTGTCATTTAGCTAAATTTACCAAGAAATTTAGACTACTGCTCTATGCTCTTTTAAGAAATGTTTGTGTTAGAGTTCACAGTCTGAGCAAAGAAAGTTCAAAACAATCTTACTGTACATTATTGTTGCACACTGTCAACCAGCAGTTTATTATGGCTGGAGTCATCTTTAGGAGTTGCTTCTTTGACTGGTGCTAATGCTCAAGCGGGAGCCTAGATCGTTTGGAAAAAACAGTCCTTTTCTATTAAGCATGCTAATCCAGTGTCTTTAGCCTAGAGATGTGCAAAGCACCTTCTGGATCATTGAGTCAAGGCCCCCAACTACAGCTGGATTTCTGATCTACAGAGCTTCTGCTCAATGTGAGCTGCAAAGCACAAGCTTCTACACCCCGTAATAAATTTGAGACCAATTGTGTAGAGGGAATGAAAATCACAGTTAGAAAAAAGACCATCCCCAGTAGCTTTGATCCCTGTCATTGAAGCTCCTGGATGCTCCTGGGAAGTGGACCATGTTTCAGAGGAAGCTTGAGTAAAATAAATTTTTCCATTAGTCCTACAGTATTGATCCCAGGAAGAAACAGCCTATTGATATAATGCTCATATGAACACTAATGCTCTTTGCCTGTATGTTGTCCCTAGCTATCAATATATTCAGTGCTTCAAAGGTAGGGAAAAGAACCAACAATCCAGAAACAACTTGTCCCACAGAACAGTGGGAAAAAATATTTCCTGGTCTCCCAAATAATCAGTGAAAGTTCTGAAATACTGGTTTAATATTGTACAAATGTATAAATGCATTAAGGACTTGCTATCACTCAATCCCCTCGTAATAACCCCCTAGTAACTGGACATCCAGAGAGTTCTGCTGTAAGTTTAATTCTCTCTTTCCAGGAATTATCTGGTTCTGTCCCTTTGTAGGGTTATCATATTTCTTCTTAAAACTTTCATGTGCAAACTTTCATGTGCAAACTTTCCTCAATACCTTGTTTGGAAAACTTATACCAAGACTGAAGACTGCAGATGGTTAGGAAGGAACTTTTTTTAGGTTTAACACCCTCAAGTTTTTTTGCTTTACTCTTCTCCCCCAGGCACTGGAGGGTCTCCAGTCTCATAGCCAGGTGTGCCACATTGTCGCTGTGCCATTCAGGGTACTATTTCAAGATACTGAGGCATCTCTGTTGACATATCCTGCAGGGAGGACAAAAACCACACCAGGGCAGCTTGGACCCTAGTGGAGCAAGTGAAGAGTTTTGAGTGAATGGACCACACACTTTGTGTCAAATTCACACTGTGCTCAGGGTCCAAACGGATCAGGTTTACCATGTTGTTGTGTAGACTAGATGAATAAGAACATACCCTTGGAATTTAAATAATTAACCAGAAAATCCCAGCCCGCTGTCTCCTGGGTAGCTCTATACATGATTTTAAGCATCTGGTGTTGGTCTCCCAGCAGTGTGCAGAGTGCTTTGGTTTTCAGAAGGGCTGAGATGCTTGCCGATCAGGCAGGACAACTGAGAGGTTCTGTGTCCGAAAAAGGGCTTTTGCAAATCTCAGGCACAGAGAAGACAGATTTTCTCAGCAGGTGTGGGGTATTGCTTTCTGTTGGCACAGCAGTTTTGGCTTGGCTAAAATGTATATTTACTTTATGTAACTCTGAGCGTAGTAAGAATGCTAGCAAAAACCACTTGGAAAAGGAAGAAAGGAAATGTTAAACCTTAACTCTGCATTCTCAATTAAATGATTACTCCTTCAGGATGAAGTTGTTCTTGATTCTTATTGTAAACCTTTCAATTTCTTACATAAATAGCATGATTATATTTACATAAATAGTTGCACCCTGGAGTACAACAATCTTCTTGTACACAAAAATCCTATTAAAATTTCCTGAGAGAAGAACACAGCTTGAGAAATGGTCTGTTGTGCATAAAACCAGACCTCCTCACTTTTTTCTTTATTCAGAGCCAAAATGTGCCTTTAGATACATGCATCCAAGTGCAGAATTCATCCCTTAGAATTCAGTCCTGGGCTCCAATATAGGAAAGCACATTCATAACTGAACTGATATTTCAAAGCAATATAATGTACTAATAAGTTTTTGGCAAGCTGATTATGTGCATTTAGAGGTGAGACAGCAAGCGTACCCAGAGGCATCTGATTCATTCTTGAAAGAAACCTCTGCGACCTTGTCTACCGAAAGCAACTATAATCCCAATATATAAGCACAAAGGAGCCTGTGTCTTCATCTCTCTCTGATTTTTTGCTACTCTAAATTCAACAGACTCTAGGGTACATTCTTCCCCCTCTGCAGAGTAATGCCAGCATGTGTAGCTTGAGTTTTCAAAATGTTTTTTTCAAAAGTATTATGTGGCCCAATGTGCTTTCTCAGCCACTTGGATCAGGAGGTAGGCATCCATGTTTGACCCTAACTGTAGAGCAAAATTTTACATAAATAATTTTAAAGAAGCAAATATCTTTGGATCAGCAACTGTTTATTGAATCAGTGTATCCACTATGTAGAACAGCACATAAACACCGATTGAAACTATGACTGTGCCGAGATGGCCGTTGATCCTGCTACTGCTGTAGCTTGTGCTCGTTTCTGATATGAGCAGGCAAGCAAACAAATATGGTTTCGCACAATCAAAGATTAGCTGAAGGATATACATAAGGGCTATGAGTATAACTTCAGAAGTAACTGATAATAGGTTTCATTGCTGAAGTAAAAAGTAAATGAAAACAAAAAAAGAAATTGAGGGTTTGACTCAAAAAGCCCAACCCTAATTCCCTGTGTATGAACATGTACCCTCCTGCACATATCCCAATACTTTTGTTTCAAAGTAAGATAAAAAAGTCATTTAATAGGAAACAAATGTATTCTTTGTTTTCAATTTTTTCTTTTAAAAACTCTATTTAGCTAATATCCCCTAAAAACATTGTTTTTAAAAAATAAGTAAAAATGTTTAGAAATTACAAAAATGACCTGTGTCTACTACATAATTCATTTCCACATTTAAAAAAAAAGAAACAAAAAGAAAGAAGACCACCCTGAAACCTTGTTCCAATTTTACCTGATTCCCTGATAGGTTTTTTTGCTAGAATTACAAATTTGGCAATCAGTATCCAACTGAGAAATGTAAACCAAACCTCTATCAAATGATCTTCCTGGTATTGTCAAGTAGCTACTCAGGAAAGATGCTTCTGGGTAGATTCAGTGACAATGGAGAGCACTCATAAGAGTCCTAAAGAACTCGTGGTGTTTTGAAACCAAGCAGTTGTGTGCACAGGAACAAAATATATATGAAGCAAAGGTGGCAAGAAACATCTGCAATCTGAAATGCAGGGAACGAGAAGCGCTGCACCAATATGCAGGTGAATACAGCCAATATGCCATGCTACTGCAAGCTGGACACACCATCCAAATAATTTTGTTGAGAGCTGACAAATCTTTGATTTTGAGAGCGATAGCTAGTAACAATATATTTTGTATTTCCTGATGCAGCATGAATCTAAGAATGTTTCTTATTTCATATGGGAATGATTTCAGGATGCTAGCGACATAACATTCAGGGAATGAACAGTCTAAAATTTCTATAAACACCAAAGTCAAGGCATTTATGAGTTTTAGTAAAAATTTTATTGAAGTCTGGTCATGTTGGCATATTGTGCATTTTAAATGTAAATTAGATTACTGGCAGTAGATTCAATTTAGTGGTAAAAATGTAAAGAAAACAGTTGGGCTACAGATGAAACAATAATGTAGCTGTTCTTTAGTTAAGAGAACAGTGAAATCCAGAAACAAATGGTGTTTGGGAATATTTATGGTAGAGGAAACATGCTGCATACGATTAACTTTATGAATTTTATGCAGCACAGTAGTTTTTGTTCAGCTTTGAAGAGCAGTTTCTGATAGTGAACATATGATAGGGTGAACGGATGGCTCTGAGGATTTCCAAGGGGAACAGAAAACCTTTCATTAGCTCACTTGCTAAAATGCAACCCAGGCTGTGAGTGATCAATGCGGATGGCTTTGTGTGTACAACTTGTTTGACATGACACCAGGTCTCCTCTCCTCCTCCTTCCCCCATTACAGTGTTTCATGTCCGAAGCCTGTGCTTCGGACCATACAGCTTAGCACTCTGCTGGCGGCTCTAGGGGAAAATCCACAGCTAGTTTGCAGGCATTTGTCTGTTTCTTATGCTGGTTTGTCCCATAGTCCTGGCGGTGTAAGCTGTTAGCCCTCACTGTGTTGCTCTCCAGACACAATATGGTCGCTCTTGTCAGGCTTGTCATCAGGCAGTTTTCAAAAGCTTTCAAAACTCCTGAAAATCACCAAGCATTTAAATAAAAAAAAATCAGATAAAGATTATGTTACTTGTAGAAGTATTTAAAAAAAAAAGAAATGTAGGGTCTGGAGAGATAGGATGCTGTTTTATTGAACTATCAGTAAGCTTCAGAATATGTTGGAAAGCAAATCTCATTTGCCTCATATTGTCTTGCAGGTAACCTACATCGAGGTTAAAATCCTGTTCTGCAATGAACTCTGCTTGGTATGCTATTGTCACAGCAGTGTAAGTTCTCTTCAGAAATGACTGTGCACAAAGGTTGTTGAAACTGCACTTGGGTGAGGAGGAGGGATGGCCCAGGGTGCTGCCAGTCGGTTGTGTGTTTGAGAAGAAGTGGCAGGAGAAATAACCTAAAGCAAAAATGCTTTGTCAGCCAAAGTGAGTGTCGGGGTCAGGTCTGCGAGAAGCTGAGAAGATGGACAAGGTTTTCAGCTAAGTGTTAACTGGGCAACAGTCGTGAAAGCTGGCTCCTGCTCTGCTGGCGTCTCAAAGCGTGGGTGCTTTACAGGTTGCTCAGCTCGGTCAAGGAAGTGCCTGATGACTGCTGATATCTTCTTATGGAAAAATCTGCAAGACTGTAACTTTTTGTTTAGCTGTTTTGATCAGAAAGAGAAATATTATTTTGTCTTCTTGACAGGTTTTTGACTAATTTTTCATAAGTCCTCTGGGGTACTGCCTCTTTCTATGTGTCGACAGTAGCTAGCACAACCTTTGCTGAAGCTTTTGTGTCAAACTGCCCAGCATAAAGTTAAAAGACGAGTAAATCTTCCAATAGTTTGTGAGGATGGACTGGGGACGTGGGGTGACAAGTGCACCTTGAAAGGCAGTTGCTCGGGTAGTGCAGTGACTAACAGTGTTGATAAGCTCGAAGCCATATAGAAGCACAAGTAAAACTGAAACACAAATAACATGAAATTGCAGTTTTCTCATTTTCTGACTGGAGTAAGAGTAATTACATGTCGTACTGAACCTCGGAGATCACAGTGTGACCATAATAAGCGTTCAGAGGATCATAATAAGTTTGTTGGCTAAGTCATCTAGCTGCTGGCGGACCCCAGTCTTGTAAGACGTGTCTGTAGTCTATCTGTGTAGAAATATTTAAAATAAAAAGGAGTTTGTACGCTGCCCATGGTCTCAGCAAAGACCAGACCTGACTGACAGCAACAAGGGGTTTTCCACTGACTTCACTAGGGCCAAGGTTTTATCTGCTGTAGATGCTCAACAGTTTTGTATTCTCAAATGTCATTTAAAAGGCAAGAGGGAGGACAAGAAAGGGCCTGAGGAGTGTTACCGCAAGAAGTTATGCAGCAGGCTGAGAGCAGGAGGCAGTGTGTATTTAGACTTTGTTTGAAAGGTTTCTCCTGCCTTCAGTAACCATTAGAAGTGGCTGACATCTTCTGCTGTAATTTTTGAAATAATTGCTTTTTGAATCAATCAGCTTTGTAATAAGAAGTCAAGTTTTTGGATACTTTTTATTATTTAAAATCTGAAAGGCAGTGTAAGAAATCTATTAAGAAAAGAACAGCTCCTCTTAAGTTTGTTTAATACCCTTTCCCTATCAGATTCAGAGCCTATTGGTGGGAGAAGTTTCCTGATCAGAATGAGAAAAAAATATAAGATATCACCAACAAAAAAAAGAAAAAACGATGAAAACTTCAAATGAAACAGAAAGTTTTAATACAAATAATATTTGTCTACACTGTTTCTTTTATATGTCTCACTGTGAGTTAGCACTGTCCTGTGCTGCAGAACTTCAGAGTATCTTCAGCTTTCACTGAGACTTTGAAGTAGTTGAAAACAAGTACTGGTTATTCTTCCTTATTATTAACAGTTATATTTTTAATGGAAAAATCTGTGCTTTTTGACCTTGGTTAGGGTAGTGAGATAGATACATGATGGGAAAAGTTAGCAAGGCTGGTCAGCTGGAACTGGTTTTGCTTTTGGATTACTGCTGCCGGGACCCACGTCTGGGCAGTCCTGGTCCTCCGTTAGCAGCACTCTTCCCTTGGGTAGCTGCAGCCTGTGCGTGCCTGCGGTGCCACTCCTCTTGTGAGTTGGTTGGTTTGTGGGGAAAGGCTTTGAGCTTGGGTATCTCCCTTTTTCTCCCTCCGGCTCCCAACTCTGTACTTATTAGTCAGCACAACTTTCATTGTTTTCTGTCGTGTACCAATTGTAATTGTTTTGGAAAGAGCCTTCGACACCTCCTCTCAAGTGGGGAGTTCAGTTCAGTGGTTAAACACTGGCTAGAGGTTTGGGAGGCTGAATTCAGTGTTTTGCTCTCCCATTGTTTTCTGTATGCCTTTGGCTAAGTCGCTGGAGGAGGAGGAATTAATCTCATCTGACTTCAACTGTTACAAATTAGGCATCTAATCTGAGATTGTTGTCTGTGTTCCCTCTGTGGTCAAAGGAGAGCAACAGGCACCTCTGGGGACTGACTCATCCGTTTCAGAGGTGTCTGCTCTCTAGAGTGGCTATAGGAAGATCAGGCAACTAGTTGATATTCACAGACCTTATTTTCAGATGCCTAAAATAAGTCAAATTGAGTCCCACACTTAGTCTCTGTTTTCTGGCTGTTATACAAAAGTGGAATCCATTAAAAACAATGCAATGCTATGGCTATTCAAATTGCTCAAAACCAAGGCCAGTTTGGAAAGCACTGGCTGATTTTCAGACCAGATTTTTTAAAGATACTTAGGAATCTAAAAGTGTAGAGGGGTACCTCTTGTGCTTTTAACATCTCTTTACTCCTATAAAAGTCATAGGAGTTTTTTAAAGTCTCACTACATGCCCTTCTGTGTTTTGAGGTATATGAACACCTATAAAACTCTGTCCCTGGTCTTATTAGGGAGAGCACTATACTAAAATTCATCCAGGTCTCCAAGTAGCATTTTCCCTGCCTTCTGCCACCACTGCCACCCCCGCCTCCATGCTCCATGGCTCTTGCCCCTGGCAGCAGACGTATGCTTGGATAAGGGCATATGTGACACATAACACTCCAGCTCTTCCCTCCTGGTGGATAATTCATCAGGATGAAAGCTGTGTCTGGGCTAGGGAGAGAATCAATGAATCATAACCTCCCCTCCACTTCAGCTGAACTGTGTGGAAACTTGGCATGGTGGCGAATCTCATACATAAACCATGTTTTATTACTCAGAGTTGACAATTCAGCTGTGACCATGAACCTGGCAAGTTATAGACACAACACAGAAGATGTAAACTTAATTTGTCCTTTCTCTGGGCTGCCTTGCATCTCTCATTCCTTGTTGAGCGTTTCTATCGAGACCAGCACGATAAGAGTTAATGCATGGTCTGGGAATGAATGTATGCATGTGTGGTGGGACCCTTCCTCTCTTCTGACTCTCCCTTTCCTTTCCTTTATGTGAACAGACTCACTTGCCATCCCCAAGAGTGCAAGAGGCGAAGGTGAGGGGGAAGCTGACAAACAAAGTAAATAATCCCTTTGCCCACCCCTAGTGGAAACTCTGTTAGCTACAACATGGCAGCTGAGACAGAACGACTTAACCCAACCAAATCTCTTTTATTATGTTTCTGTGTTTATTTTTCCTCCGTATTTATGACTTAGCGTGTTGGTTTTGGTGTGGAAAGGACTCTAAAGCTGTAGATATGTGCTGTAATTATACAAATTCCTCTGCATGGAGTCTGTTAAAAAGATTGATCTATTTTTATGAGGACACACACAAATACTCATTTTGATGGACCTCATTGGCATTTATTGCAGGCCTGCCACTACTAAAATTTAAAGCCAACCTTGTAAATTTTATGGAAACTACATGCTGCAATTATTAGCCCGAAGACCTCCTGTCTCGCAAGAATGAGTCAGATTTTGCTTTCCATGTACACTGTGGTTTACACCTGAAAAAGATTAGTGGGGACCACCAGTAGCTTGAAAACCTAATCTCCAGTATTTTGTTTCCAGTTTACTTCTGAAAGATACTCCAGGTGTTCTCATTAATTAGTCATTGTAAGTCACTGTGTCACTATTGTGCATGGAACAGCTGTTTCCCTGGTGCACTTTTTCTGCAGGAGTGTTTTAAATTAAAAGTTGGTTTATATACTTTTTAATGTTTAGAAACAGTTCTTGTGACTGGTGAAAATTAACAAAAACAACCTCTAACAAATCAGTTCAGGAGGACAAATTCTTGAACTTGAATGTTTCCTGTAATGGTGTAGCTTTATGGAGTATTACCTGAGCTCATTGTTAGCATAGTGGAGGATTCAGCTAAGCCTCATAAGCAGATCTTGCCATTTTTTTCTGCAGCCATATTCCCATTAATATCAGGAACTGTCCATAAGCCTTACAGACTGTGCAGTAGGCCATGTTGTTCTCCCCTCCTCATTGTCTTATTTTATAGTCACAGACGCCGAGACAGACAGAGATTAACTGGATTAAGCCTACCAGTCTAACAAATCAATAGGGAAAAATGCGAACAAAGATAGAGGGATGATGAACCTTAACATATACAAAGTATACATATTAGTTTGTGAAAGTATAAATATTAGTTTGTGTATTGTGTGGCTGTATACTGTCCTGCAGACAGCCTTTGCTAAACCTTTATTCATTGCTTGTGTCCTGGTTTCAGCTGGGATAGAGTTAATTTTCTTCCTAGTAGCTGGCATAGTGCTGTGTTTTGGATTTAGTGCGAGAATAATGTTGATAGTACACTGATGTTTTAGTTGTTGCTGGGTAGTGTTTACACTAAGCCAAGGAGTTTTCACCTTCCCATGCTCCGGGCGGCGGCACAGCCAGGACAGCTGACCCAAACTGGCCAAAGGGATATTCCATACCATATCACACCATGCTCAGTATATAAGCTGGGGGGAGTTGGCAGAGGGACAGTGACTGCTGCGTGGGGACTGGTTGGGCATCAGTCAGCTGGTGGTGAGCAATAGCATTGTTCATCACTTTCGATGTATATTATTATTATTTATTTATTAATTTTATTTCAATTATTAAACTGTTCTTATCTCAGCCCACGAGTTTTCTCACTTTTACTCTTCCAGTTCTCTCCCCCACCCTACTGGTAGGGAGTGAGCAAGTGGCTGTGTGGTGCTTAACTGCTGCCTGGGGTTAAACCACGACAGCTTGAGACTGATAAGTGAGATGGCTTGTTGCAAAGGACAGTTCAGTTGACAACAGGCATAACATTTTAAAGAGGAGAACTTGAGTGGGATCTAAAAACCATGAGTTTTGTTTATTATGTGGCCCATTATTGTGAGGCTTTAAAAAAAAGATATTAATGTGAAACCTTCTCAGCCTTAATTTCAAAATAAGTCTTTGTTCTTGGTCAGATCATTTGGACCCCAAAGGGGTGAGAGGGAAAGGTATTTGTGAATTCCTCATCCCGGTGCGATCCTGTCTCTCTCCCTTGGAGACATCTGGCACAGACCTAGGAGGGACCTTTGGGACCCAGCCAGCACCTGTACTCTGGAGCTCCTGACAGTGCACCTCCTCTTTCCCAGCATGCCAGTCCTGGGCATGTCCACCACCACATCCTTTGCTGCTGGCTATCCCAGCACCTTGGACTGCTTTGCAATGACATAACCACCCAGCGGCACAGCTTGACCCACTCTGAACTTCAAGTAGCTCAAGTCAAACCTCTGTAGTCCAGTGAGTAGACTCAGAACTGCTGTGTGCCAGAGGTGTCATTGTGAAACTCCCACCTGCAAGGTGCCAAAGAAGGGTGAGCATCTGCAGTTACATTGATTGAGGTTTAAAATAAAAGGGAGTTGATAACTTTAATTTTTTAAGTCACCAGAAACTCAGTGAGGGACAAATTAGTCTGAGAATAATACAAAGTTTGCACACTTACTTTGCAGCATCCAGTTTTGGTTGGTCTCAGAAAAAGTATCAGAAGAGATAAGCCACTTTTGTGACTTGGAAAAGTTATTCCTATGTTCTCTCCTCTTGTTAAAGAGATGCAACTTGATTCTGTGCTTTTCACTACTGTTTGAATCCCAGCCAAATGCAAGAACTCAAAAGAATTTGAGTTGGCCGCAGAAATAATAGGGAAGTTTCTCTGTGAGAGGTAACTTGAGTGACAAGGAGAAATGGTGAGCATTTGGTATGGGTGGAATTACCAGAGAAGTGCTTGAAAAAGTTTCTTAGCCATCTGGAGTAGTGAGAGAGTGTGTCAGAATTAGAAAAGGACAATAGTAATGTCTCTTCACTGTGAAGAGGAAGAATAATTCAGCAATGCACTAGTCTGTGTATCATATCTAGAAAATATATTTGCTGAAGAGCTCACCTCTGGGACACAGGAATGCCAGGATGACAGGCTGGAGTCAGGATGTTACAGTTTCACAACAGGATGTAGGCATCCTGACCTGGTCTTTAGACTAAGGGAGACAAAAAAGTCCTTGAAAAGACATCTTCTGACTCCCAAGCAAAGAGTAGGTCTATGTATCATTGTGAAAATGCCTCAGATTAACTAAAGTTATTGCTAAGGAAAAAAAGCTTAAAGTAAAAAGTTGGAATGGAGATGAGCCCTTGAAATAACATTATTTTCTGTTGTCACAAGATATATAAGAAGCTCATCAGGAAAATGGGACCTAAAATGATGGACTTTCCTGGCCACGCTTCTTTACTGTAGAGTGATGATAAAGGACGTGGCCTCCCAAAAGAAGCAGGTAGGCCTGAATCTACCCAAGTGTTTCAATCTTCGGTGGGTGATAAAACAAGGGGGGACAGTGTAGAAGTGACATTATTTTAAGAGGATGAGTTTTGCATCTCCACAGAAAGTCCAGTCCAACAGAAGTCTTGCTTTGAAGCCTGAAGAGAGGTGCCAAAGGCCTTGACGACCATGGGGTTTCAGATACAGCCTGCTTTTGGCTCAGGTGGGTGAGCAAGGGAAGGCTGTCCTCAGTGCTGTGGGGAACACTCAGCTGTGGATGTTCCTGAAGTCCAGGTGTCCCATGCCCCACATTTGCCCTCAACCCTGTTTTGAGTGCTCAGAAGTCTTCAACACATACATTGATATATACAAATGTATGCATATATATATACACATTTTGATGGGTATGGATGTACATGCTTTCCAGTTCTTCACGTTTCTGACTTGCAAGGCTGGACTTCAAGGGGAGCTATATGCTGTTATGTCAATATTGAGGACTCCACAGCATAGAATTATATAATTGCTCTTTTGTTCTCTTGTAGAAGGGATGGGACTTGCTTTTTTTTTTGTTCTGTGGTCTCTTGCAGATGGGGTGGGCTTAAGGGAACCTACTGTCCTCTAACCATAATGCACATGAACCTATGCTGGTTGACACTGTGGCCCAGTCCATCACTTGATCATGTTAGTTGTTACTGTTAGGTCAGTGGGTGCAGACAGCAACTCATTGGCACAAGCTGTTTATCCCTCTTTAAGTTGTCTCTGTGTTCATGTGTCACTGCACCAACTACACAAGACATGCACTTGAGCTTTTCCTCACAACCACAAGAAGTATAAATGTTTTATTAAATACTACTGAGTTTTTCACTTCGCAAACGATAACTCAGAGATGGCACCAGACTCATTAAACTTCCTTCATGGTGGATAAACAGAGACTTAGCCCTTTCAAATTTAAAAGCAGGAAGACATTATGAGAACAGCCTTTCTCATATTACAATAAGAAAACATATGACAAAAATATTAACTAACTCCATATACTGTTGCTTGAAAGAGTGGGATACCTTCTACTGTTCTGCAGAGAGGTACTGTGCTGATCCATGGCGTCCAAAGAGTGATATTTGCTTTCTTTTCCTGCTGTAAGGATGAATATTTAAAACCCTCTTGACACATGGGCAGGACTTCTGTGAATGAATCCTTCCTAAATGGTTTCAGAGCTTTTTTTTTCACCTTGAATAGTTTCTGTCTGAGATATGATAAACCTTTCTTTAATAAAGAAAGATTTTAATAAAGAAAGGGACAAGGAATCTGTTTGTAATCAGCACTCTTCTAATATAATAAGTTTAACAAGTATCCTAGCTCTAAAAGAAAGTGCCATAGTTGTTTGCAAAATGAAGGAAGTCCATTGTGCTCTTTCCTTCATTTCAGAAGTAGCTGCATCTAAGTGGAATGTTGTCTCTTTAGCTCATAAATACTCAAGGTATTAAAATGTGCAAAATGCAAATAGAATTTGCACCATAATATGCTTTAATTTGATTTGACATTAGATTTCATTTTTCATATTTCCATGATAGCTATTGAAAAGATGTAATTTTATTTTGAAGTCTTAAATTTTACCTTTGGTATGTTCGAATACATGGAAATTGAGGAGGGAAAAGTTATAGCGCAGAGTTGTGGACACATGCAAATTAAGTTTTGACTTTGATTATATTTTTTGCACTTGCTATTTGAGATGTGCACTCATTCTATTTTTCTTTTGGTGAATATTTATCCTGATGGCTATCACTAAATAATTGCTTGGTGTCTAAAGCTCTTTTCATATGACGGGCAATTCAAAACCTTGATCAAGGTCAATTGTTAAGGTGTCGAAATCTGAAAATTTAATCATCACCAAGAGTAAAATGATACTCAGAATTATGCCTTTAAGAAAAGCCACTATTTACCATGGAAAGTGTTTTTTATATCCAGTGATCATAGTAATTTCTAAAGTGGAGCATCTTAGAATCTGCCTTGACTTATTCACTTGAGAAAATGGCTAGCTATTCATTCACTCAGGAAATTCTGGACAGCTCGTCAGAAAAACAGACAAAATCCGGTCTGATCAACAGTAACTCAGGCTTTGTCTACAACTTAGAGAAACTTGGTGCACTAACCACAGTTCAGTCTGTCTCATACACTTGCAATACACTGCAAGTTCCTGCCCCAAAATTGGCCCCCAGCTGAAAACAAAAATTCACAGACACTTTTGATAAGACTGGTGTGAAATTATGCGAGCTGGACTGTGGCCTTCCACCGAGCCAGGCTCCCTACCTATATCCAGCATCAGCACGTGTGGGGCTGTAATGTCAATAGTTCCTGCACACCAGACACTTTTAGTTGGTTTGTCTGACAATTTTTGAACCCATCTCTGCAATAGCTCAAGATTTCTGATAGCTACTTTCATGCACAAAATTGGTACATGGGGATCCTGTTTGCAATTACATATTACATACAGCAATGAATTTAGGTATATGTGTGGCTAACCCAAGGGCATGCCACAGGGACATGTTCAGCTAGATGATAAGACCCTCTGTTTCAAGACAGGGAGCTGAACATCACGTGGTAATCATTGTGTTGCCGTGCTCTCATCTCTTGTGGTGTGGTGCCTCACACAAGAGTGGTCACTACAAAATGCACAGGAAGGTCAGTGCCCTCATACAAAAGAGATGTGTTTGCTTACTCAGGATCTCAAAAACAGCTCAGACCTCACTTGCTGCAGTTGTTGAGATGCAAATCCAGTGCTCCATCCAGTGGAAACCCAAGGACTGGCATATCTAGAGGTTGTGTATTATTTTGGCAATAATAAAAGGAATTTGTTAAACTGGCTGGTCTGGAGCAACCCCTGCCACCTTCGTGAAATAATTTCAGCGGCTTAGTGAGTGCACCTGAAGTTCTCCAGGTGCTTTTGTTTATTTTCCTTTGCTATTTCTCACAGTTTTTAAAGATATTCTTCCTGCTGGCCGTGTCAAGAAATGAACTGGGGAATAGCACATACATTGTTTCTCAGTGGATATTGAGTCTTCACCCACAGCTTCTTGGCTTCCCAAGGCTCCTGAGAAGATACCTCTGATACCTTTTGATACCTCAGAGAAGGCAGGACAGCAGAGTGTCTTGATGGCAACCGTTGGATAAGTACTCAGCATGCATTGCTGCTGCAATTAACAAGTAAACCTGAAGACAAAACAGAATGATGCTGCACTGCCGGTGCTTTATAAAATAGCATTTATGTATTTGTTCCTAATGCTTCTGGACAAAGACACGGGGACCCCATTTGCTAGGCGCTCTGCACGGGAGATCTTTATTCAGGTCAGTGCCATAACAATTCTGTTAGTGCCTTTCAGTAACAGGTGTGATTACAACTCATGTAAACATACCCAAACCGGGTAGCTTAGATACTATGCATAGTCTTGGTAGCATGCAAAACAATCCGTCTGCAAAATCTAGTATCATAAATTACATCAAATGTTTGAGAAAAAAGGTCAATAGCTCTGTGCTGCTGCAACTATTCTGCGAGCAGGTCTTGAGCACAGTAGATTCTGTATATCTGTAGAAACAACCATCACACCCTGGACTGCAGCGAAGGCAGCACATTAAATTCAGCAGTAACACTTAAATACCATCACGATGCTTCCAAATGAGAAAAAAAACATGGAAATTAGATTATTCTAATGGCATAGAATTAAAAGACAAAAATCCCTACAAACTCCAAACTACACAAACCTCTATCTTGGGGGTGAAAATGAGACTTTATTAATCATAATCACATCTGATCTAACTCCCCACTCAAAGTAAGACCAATTTTGTTGTTCAGTTCTTTGTCAAGTTTTGAAGATCTCCAGATATGCAGATGCCACAGTCTCTCCAGGCAATATATTTCAGTATTTTGTAAAGAACTTTTTCATATATCTAACTGAAATTTCCCGTGCTGCAACTTACGTTTGTTGCCTTTTGTCATTTTCTGTTCATCTCTGAGAAGAGTCTAGATCCATCTCCTTTATAACCGCCCACTATGAAGCTGAAGAAAACAGTTAGATGACCTCTTAGCCTCCTTTTCTCCAGGTTAAATGAATCCATTTCTTTAACCTCTCCTTGTACCTCATGTGCTCCAGCTCCCTAACCATTGTGGTGACCTTCTGTTGGACTAGCTCCAATGTCTTGCTCGTACTGAGGAGCATCAAGTTGGACAGGGCACTCTGCAATCACACTTGTGCCTAAGAGGGAGGAACAAACACACCCGTTGACCTGCATGCAGCACTCACTAACACAGCTCAGTATGTGGTTATCATTTGTTGTCCAAAGAGTGCCCCATATCTCAAATACACCACTTAGGATCTTTTCCTTCCAGCAATATCCCATTAAATATGTATCAATGGGAGAGGGGAGAAATAGGAAGGACAAGCAAATAGAAGATTTTTTTCAAAGTACTGTTTCCTATAGAGACACAAGGGCAGCACTCGAAAAGAGAGATGGGTGCACCTCTGAAAGTATCAGGTCTCTTCTCTACACAGAAGCATGTTCTTGCTGTTTGCAAACATGGGCTTTAAAAAATGGTAAATACTAAATCACTTGACTTGCCCAAAGTCACAAAAGAAATTTATCAGACAGAGCCCCAATTACTTTGTTCCATTCCCAGTTTAGACTACAAAGTCAACCTTCATTTAAAAGTAATTCAGGTCAGACTATTTGAAATGTTTCTGTGACTGTTTTTTCTTATTGTCCCACTATTGAAATGTTGTTACAAATACTTTTAGCTTGGAACCTAAAAACACATCAACAGCCATGAAAGCCTTTCTTCTGAAAAAAAGTGTTTCATTTTCTTTCAGGTTATTTGTTTTTTTTCCCTTTGGTAGGCATTCAGCCATTTTCACTAGGTCTCTTCTTGCCACCTTAAATTAAATTCATAAAAATGTCAGAATGCAAGCGATTAAAATTATTTTCTCATCCACATTGTGTTCTATTGGGAACTTTTCCCCAGATGATGCTATTTGAACCTGACTATTGACAATAAATTTATTACCTGTAGAGCTCCAAATGTCTTTTCCTTCACTTTCCTGACTTGATGCTTGTAACTTTTTCTGGGAAAATAATGCCACCCACGAAGCACTTTTCTCTGTTTAGAAGAAGTTCTGTGGTCCCTACCATAAAAGGGTGATGTAAGGTAAGGCTTCAAGATAAAAAATAAGATCAAACCCTGCTGAAGGAACAAGAATAATATTTAAGAAAAATAGTACATTTCCCTTCCTTGATCTTTGATTTATATTTAGATTTTAGCAACTGAAATTTGTTGTCATGGCCCTGTAGATTGCTGTGGTACGAAAAAAACAACTATATGACCCTCAGCCTACCAGTGTAAGTACCAAATGTAGAGGTATTAATATGAAAAAAAATTAGTTTTAGTGCACTATTATATGTTTTATAAGAGTCTCTGTATTCTGAAAGCAAGACTATAACAGTGCTTCCAGCACTGAAGATTTTATTACAAGTCTCATGACATTTGGTGATTTTCCCTTAAAACACCAACTCCTGGAGACATCTCACTACCTGTGTTTCTCAGCTTTTGTTGAAAAGCAATGCTTTTTGCTCTTGTGGTTGCAGAGAAAAACATGCAAGTCTGAGCTCTAAACACCTAAGAACTAGAAGGCAAAGGTAATAGCTAAAAATTTTTAAAATTCCAGTTTTTAAGTTAAACTTAACTGTCTTTGGATCTGACCCAGAACTTCTAAGTGTTTAAGGCTGACAGTAGATCTCCTATAAAGTTCATGGATTAAAAAAATATATTAATTTAAATTATATATATATAAAAAAATATATATAGTTATAATTATAAGCACAAAACACAGATTTTTAGATCTTTGTTTGCTGCTCCAGATTTAAGTCCTATACTGTTGACTTCAAATGTACAAGCCTCCACAAAAACAGAGGTGAGCTGGGGGAACAGAGTATTCGTATGGTCCATATAGATTTATGCCCTGGGGTATTTCTGTATTGAAGAATATAACATACAAAAATATTAGCAGAATATTGAAGAATATTATTTTGATAATTTGAACCTAATCTGTGTTTGCAGCACTTATTTTTTTTAAATAAGAAAATTGTGAAGTCATACATCAAAATAGGAAAACCTTTTCATTTTGGCTGTGTGTGCAGAGCTGCGTAGAAACAGTGAAGGAATGGGTGGGGAGAGGGGATAGGTATAATAGATTCACTTGAAGGATATTTTGAAATGTTTTAATTACTTTCCTGTGAAAAGTGATTAGGATCATTTGTGTTAATGAGAGGGGTTACAAAAAACCAAACATCTTAAAAATCTAATAATCTGTTCCTGCAGGACTCATTTTCTGTTCTCCAGTAAGAAGATAAAACCAATACCATGTGCTCAAGGTGGTTTGTCAAGCAGCGTGAATGGCAACCAACAAGAAACAAAGAAAAGCACACAGCTTGCAAATGATAAACATACAGGAATGTATTTGTCTTCAACTACAAAAATAGTTCAGAAATAACTTTCGATTGGAAAATTTATAAATTACTACCGTGTGTTATTATTTTAACATTTATTCTTCTGTACATGTTTATATTTTACCAATCAATATTTAGCTCAGCTCATGATCCCGCCACATTCTATTTATACTTACGTATCTGAATCAGATAAAGTTTTTACAGCTATGCGGTAAATTCCAGTCATGCAGTTCTGACTTTTTTGTGATTTGCTTGAAGAAATAAGCAAGCCAGGCAGATGAACTGGGGGGAAAAAAAATCTAAGAACAATTTCTTGCTAGAAAATAAGAAATTCAAATGTCTGAGTAGAATTGGTTCCAAGTAAAATGCATTTCTTCTTTTCTACTAGGGTTTTTCTACCAATATAATTATAGCTTGTTTTTAGAATTGGCGTTGTAGTATAGGCAATGCCAAACCAAACAGAGCTGGCTACAGGGTTTTGATAATTTTCTCTGGCCCACACAAAGTCCTACCTACTGTATTCATTGTAATAGTTCTTCAGGGCGAGTCAGAAATTTTTGTGCTGGTCATTAAGTTTCAAAAACATCGGTTAGGAAGCAGGCTTTTACTTCCTGCCTCCCCTCTATGAGTTTTGCATATCAATTAAAATGGTCAAGGGAAAAAGAGTAGGAGAAAACTTTCTCATATATGTGTGTGTATATTTGTGTATGTATATACACATACATACTCGTGTATGTAAATACACTTCAGATAAACTATGTTGCATTTCTTTATCCCCACTCTCTCCTGTATACAAAGACGTTGCAAGATGTGTTGGGGGATCTCAGCATCACTGGCCACTGGTGACAATGATTGTGCCTTCCGTCGGGCTGCCACCACAGCTCCGCTTGTGCTGGTCAGGCCAACTCCTGCGGTGGTGGCAGACAAAACCTTTATATGCTATCTGTGTGGTGTGACCAGAAGGAAGTTCTTCCCCGTGCTGGGATTCAACCACAGAGCCTCACGTCATCCTGTCTCTCCCTCATGGGAGGATCAGGGGCTCCAGCACCCTGGGGTCCTTTTGGGGTCCTGCCTGCAGGCTCTGTGTGGAACATGGCTTGCACAATTTGGGATCAAATTCTTACACAGCCACTTGCATCCAGGTGCAAAAATTGCTACTCTATTTCTCTGCTATTTCTATTCTATCTCTATGTCTATTGCTTCTCTATTTCTCTGCTTTCCATTTCCCCTTACTTTGTTTTGCACTCTTAATATATTAATATACTGGGTTTTGCTCTATCAAACTAAACTTTTCAACTAAATTTCCAAGCAGTTAATCCCATTAAGTTTTTTATTGGATTTGAAATGGATTTGCCAAGGAAACAGTATTGTTGCAATTTATGTATGCACTACAGCGTCTTTAGGAGACAACTGTCTCTGCATTTAGAACAGGAAATGTTAAATGGAAATTGAGAGAGAGAATTTGTAAGATTTATTTTCCACTACTGCAAGCCTTCAAGAGCTTGATCTGAAAAATAGATTATTCCTTTTCTCCTTGTGTCCAGGAGACAGTGCTATAATTTTTTAATAAAGATCATATAGTCTTGGAAAACTGTTTAACAAGCTTCCTGGGGATATTACAGTGCAAGCAAAGTTCGTCCGTGAAAAATTTTTAAATGTGGAAAATTATTTTAAATTTTGGACAAGCCATGGCTTACTTATTTGATTCTTTTTTATGAAGTTACAAAATAGACGTTGTCCCCAAATACCCTGATCTGCAATGATTAAACTCAGTCCTGTGTGGAGGCCTGGCACAAATCCTTTGCATCATAGCTTAATGATTTATTTTGCTTGGAAAATAGCTGTGGTCCTGAACTTGTCCCTATTTAAGTCCAAATGACTTCCATGGGAGCTGGTTTGGGCCCTATAGTTTGTGTGTGACAAAGAAATGAAATCTGCTTTGAATAAATGGTGCTGGGTCCAGGGCACGGTAGGGCATGGCCATGTGGGTGAGATGTGAAATGCATTTTTATTCTCAGATAGGGTAGCTGGAAGATGCATTGAGGTAGACCCCAGCCCCAGCGCCTGCAGCCAGAGGACTGCAAGACCAGACAGAAAGCAGCCCTGCCACTCCTGAGAAAACGCTTCTCATTTCCATCCATTTGCATAGAAATCCCTAGTGGAGGAGCTGTGGGTGGGTGGCTGCTGGGGAGGGCAGGAGGGAGGAGACAGTGGCCAGGTGAAACCCAAGCTGTGGCTGCAGGGCAGAGCAGATTCCAGCTGGGTGGGCACATAGGGTGCTGGGAAAGACCTGTGTGGCCCCGGCACGTGAGAGCCAGGCACTGTGCAAAGGGCCTTCAGGAGGGGTGCAACCCCTGAGGTGTCCTGATCCCCGATGTGAGCTCCTAAAGGGCTGTGTGCAATGTGCTGATTTACACGTTTCTTCTTTCCCTGTCCCTTGGGTTGGATTATGTCATCACACCAGGGCTTGTGCATCTAAACTTATTTTGTTTTGGGTTTTCTTCTCTTCTAATATTACAGCTTTGCCTCTAGTTTATAAATATTCCATTTAAGGAGCTATTTAGCAGTAACAACATTCCTGAGCTCTGTCCAAGAATTGAGCTAATTATGGCTCCCCTTCAAAAATCCCTCTCCGCTCCCCCTCCCATGGCCTTCTCTCCCCTGTGGTCAAAGAGACTGAAGATAATAAAGTGCAAAAAACTCCTACCTAAATAAACAGATTAATTAATTGGATACACTGTCTCTGACAGATTAGTAAATCCCAGTCTTGCAATCCTTATTTATGTGAGTCATCCTGCTGAGTGGAAATATTTGTGTAAGTAATACCCTGATTTTTAGGAATTATATTCACAACCCATAAAAGACAGGAGTTTTTTTCAGCATCTTCCATAAATGGCAAGAGTGGCAAGTAATCTGTTTTAGCTACTCATTAGCCAATTAAAGCAAGTGGTGATAAAGACGCTGAAGAAAGTTCCTTTGCTTGCAACTACATAACTGTTGCATTAATTTTTCACTTTTACATCCAAGAGAAAGCGTGTCTTAAGGTATCCTTGGAAAAAAAGTCTTCTTTGTTTATAGGCAGTGCAGTTTCACATTCTTGGTATATGGAACACCAAATGTCCTGGGATAGCCAGCATCCTGGCAGAGCGCCATAACATCTTATTATATGGTAGGAGAGCCAAATTTCCTCCTGCACAGTATGTCTATAAATAAAGTGCTTCTTCCACAAGCAATTAAATGGAAGCATTTTTCCAACCAGCATGCAAATACAGTTTTTGTTTCTTCCTGAAAGTAATAGCCAATTTATTATATTAGTTTAAGGTCAGAATTATTTTAATGATGATATTAAAAAGCCTTCTCCTGGGCTTGCACAGGGATGTAAAAAAATACAGTGAAAACTTGTCCTTAAAGGACATTTCTTCACTTTTAAAGAATCTGGCATAAAGTAGACATCCTTCAACTGTCTGAGATTAAAGTTACATGTACGTCTCAGCAGGAATTTAGAGTTAATTGTTAAGGGTTGCCATTCTAGCCTTGAGACTGTTTGCAGCCAGCCTGTAACTTCTTTGTGGCATTTCTGCAGTTTGTTTGCACAGCACCTAGCAAAATAATCTCACTTTTGCTGATGCCTCTAAGGACATACTAGAAAAGAAATTAAGATTATATGACTTTTAATCTAAAATCTGGATATCAGCAAAGTGTCATTGAGCTGCTCTTATCAGTCACTGTTATTGACTGATGGTTGTATATGTATATGTATATATATGGCTCTATATTTATGGGATTGAGTAATAAGGTTGATGAAGTAATACAGGTTACAGCATCTTCATCTGATTGCTTTGGTAGCTTAAATTTAGTGTCAACAGTAAGTCTTAGAAGGTATCTTTGCTTTTCAGTCAGACTGGCATTCTGCCACATTACCTCTTTCATGAGTGAGGACTAAAAGGAAACCAGAATGGCACAGTCCTGTTGAACTTCAAATACTGGCAAAACTAGAACAGCCCAACATGCAAAATCTATCTTATTACATGAAAGACTTTGTTTTATTACAAACAGAATGACTTCGAGACCATCAGGAGACAAGACATCTTCTATTCCTTCCAAATCTCTGGTCGTCATCTAGAATAATTAGATTATGTATCTGCAACTTTTTAGCTTCTTTCTGCACCTTAGTTTCACAAAGGAGAAATCTCTCTTGCACTTTTTTTCTTTTTTTTTTTTTTTTTTTTTGAGAAGAAACCATTTCAAGCTACTTTTTTTCTGCCTATGCTATAACAAAACTTCTGTGGCTTTTCTTTTCAACTTCCTTTCTCCTCCACTACAAAACCTCTTTGCACGCAAATAGTATCTCCCATACAGAACAACTTCCAGAAGGAAATGTTTGTTGCAGTGGCATCCCATTTGGTGGGAATGATGAAGAAGTTATGATATTTAATCAGAACTAGAAATTAGATTCCTCACATTACAGCTCACATTACAGAGGCAGTATTAAAAACAAGAGCTTTGTAAAAAAGCTGACTACATTTTTGAACGGTGGAAGGAGTTAATATATTTCTTGTGATTACTTTCTGATGAAAACCTGTATTTTTTAATAAATTTTGATCTAGTGTGTGCAGAATGGTTTCTCTGTAGCTTTGTCTGTGCTTCCCACTTTGAATGACAGCCAGAAAGGTGTCATACATAGACCTAAGTGGGGCCATCTTTTGTTAAGACAAAGTATGTTCTTAAATAATAAATGATCCTGGCAAGTTGTTTATTACCAGCAGTTAATGATCTGTTTATTAGTTAAAGTCTGTGGCTGTTAACACTCTAACAAATCAGTTCACTCTGTTAAACATCAATTTTGAGTGCATTATTGGTATTAACCATACAGCGAACTAAAACTGTTGCAGTCAGTTGATTTTATTGCTACGGCAGAATTGTATAATAGAAGGCAAAGGTGTTCAATAGAATACCAGTGTTCTTGAAAAGAAAAATAGATGCGGTTACATTTGTTTGTATTGGTCAACAACTCGCTTTTATTCATAGTGAACGTGTATTATCTTTTCCCAAATGTCTTTCAAGCAGGCTCAGTTTAAAGTCCTACATTCTGTAATTTTGTGTAAGTGTAAAGATTACTTTTGTTTGCATGCATACAGTTTCGGGAAAAAAAAATTGGTGGGCTTAAAAATTAACTTCTAGAAGGTGTGTGGGATGAATAGTTTGCTTAAAAAATGCTCAGAAACCAAATACTGCTAACACCACTTGTTTGCCTGAGCAGTTGGCACTAGATCAACTGGATTTCCAGACTAGTTGCAGCTACTGGGAGGAATAGGCAGAGACAGAGTTTGAAGATTCTGTTGTTGGCTCTGCATTAAGTTGTGCTTCACTTACATCATGCTAAAATCCCACAAGTGTCTTCAACAAAATGAAGTTCCAAATGGAAGACCTGGGATATTAGGTGATCTTGATGAGAATACTTGGTCTTGGGTGGAATGGTGCTCTACAAGGTTTTGGCTCTCCCTAGTCCCAAACCATAAAATACACGTATTGCAATTTTGTATCTGATCAGGAAACAAAGCTGTAAAAGTAGGTTCACTCCTAGGGCTATAGTAGTGGTAATAAGTCTGGCAAGGCTGGATAAATAGGTGTGAGAATTACATTCCAACCCACAATTCGAGAGTTCAGATCTGTTCTTTCAATTTTGGCCCACTTCTCATAAAAAAGTAGCTCTGATACCTTCAGCATTTATAAATAATCCACTGATACATTAGTAGAAAGTAATCCCCAAAAGCTTTTCTCTAAAATGTATCAAAAATACTTTTTCTCACTCTGGTTGACAACTAAAATATTCTTAGTTTTTTCCTATGTTGGATTAATTGAATTGATGCAAATCCTTGTATAGGTCCAGTATTATTTCTTTCGGTTCTAGAATGGCTTGTTCTGATTTAATTTGAATCTTTCTTAATTCAGTAGAACTGAGCTAAAATAAATATAGTTAAAACAACAATCAGTGCTTCATAGTGCTCAGCTAGTGCAGACTATCTCAAAAGAACATTCTAAATTAAACCACACTGACTTTATATCGATAATCTGCAACTTGCTTGAGGAAGAACAAATTACTGGAAAACGTGTTGTACCACCACAACTGTAGCTGTAGTCTAAAAGGTCAGTACAGAACAAGAATTCAGTAACAAAAGTGACACTTTGGACCCTGAACAGCGGGATGTCTAGCAGACCTTTCTGTAATGGTATTAAAGTGTTTCGCTCTTTTCCTGTTTGCCAACCTATTTACTGCTCAGTTGAAGGAGGAATAGGGGGACCTCTGGTTTACACCCAGTATCAACAACAAGATAATTTCCCTAAGAGTAAGTACTGCTTTCTCGAGAATATTAATTACCCCAGAGGTCCTGCGGATTTCATATATCCCTGCACTTAGCCAGTTAACCTACGGGAAGGTATTTGCAGTGTAATCTGAATTAAAACCTAATCCAACTCCTGTTAAAACCAAAGGCACTGAAGATTTGCTGAAATTATCTCGCTGTCAGTTTGGTGCCAGTGTAGCTTGTTTAGGGGCTTGAGCTTCTCCCCCATGCATCTTACCTGTCACACCGGGGTTACCTAACCTGGCTCAGAGACGTCCTTGAAAATGAAGTGACAATAGAGGGAAAGGAGGTGAGCTCAGCTCTCACCTTTGCTAAGCAGTGGCACAAACTTCTCCACTTGCCTCTGGGAGCACCGAATCACATTTTAATCTTACAAAGCATGTGGAGTTTATAGACCAATGATATGGAAGTGATCTTAGCTGAAGTCACGTCGCTCGCTGTAGCCCTTGAGGATTACTGACTGCATCTGGAAGTTTCTGCAGTTGGCATTCTGAATTGCTTAATTCACAGGGTGCATTATAAGCACAGCATGATTACGCAAAGTCAGAATCATCCAAGGAAGAAATCTATGGTGGTTGCTGTTTGAGCTGATTGTTAGTGCTATAAATTTGAATGCACTGACGCTTCTTGCCTGAAAGGTAATGATCTCTTCTTTATGTATGTTTATATCTGTTTATACATTAAAGCCCTGTACTGGATGGCATGAATGTTAAATGTGTTTTTCCTCCCTGACGTGAACAGCTTTTGCTGCCCTTTATTCTACCCTGCTTATACAGTGCCACATAGCAATGAGCGGTTTTAATAGGAAAACCTCAGAGATGGTTTTGGTAGTAAAAACTTTTTCTTATCAGTGTATGCACCACTATGCAACATGCAGCCAAGTGCCAAAACAATAGACTCTTCCTGTACTTTCGTTTTCCTCCAAGCTGTAAGAGCACAGCTCCATTTAAATCTCACTAAATATACATAGTAAATGACATATCAGAGAAAAACATGAGTTTTGCCAGTAAGGCTTGAGAGTGTTTGAAATCAGCCTCCAGTTTCAAGTGATAGGTAGAGAGCAGCCAGGCTGGCAGAGCAGAGGGAGGGTAAGAGGAGAGTTGTATAGGCTGGAGGGGTTATTGGGACTTGAGCAGTCCACAGGATAAGGAAATAAAAAATTATGAGACTTTATGTCCTATGGTTCTTTATGACTAGGATCTTTATTATTGCAGTCACTGTCAGCAAAGAATTGTTTCATATTCAGTAAACTGACAGAAAATTCAACTGTGGGTTCAGAATTAATGTGTTAAATTTGTAATTGCTAGATTTTCTCTTCTGGATTTTCACAGAGAAATTACACCAGTTCAATCAAGAATGATTTAATAATAAATGTATTGGTGGAATTGCTGTGTGTAGACTAACTCCTGGATCTCCTGAGAAGAGTGAACCCTTCGGTTTTCCTCCTTGAGACTTCTTTGAGACTTCACAACACGCAACACAACTAAGTGTGGTATATAGTCCAAAAAAATTAAGACGCAATCTGAAGACTGTCTGTATATCACTCTCTTGTTGAGAACAGAGCAAGAAAAGGGCATGCTAAGCTAATGTTTGTATTAACCACAGCCAGTTCTGAAGTCAAGGCATTCTGTGCACAAGGAAGTCAGATTTCTTTCAACATAACTCTTTCGAGAGCTTGATATTCATGTTTAAATCATCTTAGAATTAAGAATCCAGTTGTTGGGGCCAGAGTATAGGCTAGGGAATATTTGATCAAAATATTTAAAGTTATTCTCTGGTTTCCCTGGATCCTGCTAATGTTTCAACACGGGCCAGTCTCCTTTTGCTGAATTAGGGCAGGCTGAGGTTAGGAAAACCTAAAATTAGTGGGATTTAAACTCTAATTGCTAGACTAAAGCATTAGTCGTTTGGTGAGTGATGCCTTAAGAGGTCTTTGTAAAGAAAATATTTTACAATGAAAGGATACCAAAACAGTGCACTACCTACTTCGGACAGACTGAGAATATGTCTATTGGACAATTTTTGGGGTTACAAAGCTTCTGAAAGTTTTTCCAAAATTTTTAAAGATATTTGTCTAATGTGTATGACAAAATGTATATACACTGGAACTTCATATGATACCCATCATGGGTTTTGCTATGCCTTGAGGTATGCAAGGAGAAAACTGTTCAGATAGTGCCCAAATTAGCAATGAAAACAGGTAGACATGGCTGTTACCAACTGCTCTTTCAGATCTGTCTTCATGGCCTGTTCAAAACAGCAGATTTTATAACCAACATGAAGTTCAAAGGTCTGGAGCAGCAAAACTTAAGTACAGACAGTGACCATGACAGCTGCTACTGGGCTGAAAGTAGGAGTTCTGAAAAGACCTAGGAGTCTCAGTAAGACCTTTGCAGCTAAACTACATACCTTTCATTTATTTTTAGGTCTCTCTGAACATGAAGTGGTAAAAGCCCACAGCTGACTTTAAGGTAAGCCTGCTCTGTGAAACTACAGGCTTTCTTTAGGAGCATGCAGTAAGGTAGGGTCTAGGCCTGCAAGTCACTGCCTTCTGCACGCTAGTTGTGCGGATGCTCCTGGTACACACGATGTGATGGCTGAAAGGCTCTAAGTACTGTCAGAACAAAAATCTTTTCCATGTGCAGATTTAGAGTAGTCCAAAAGTGTTCTATAAATTCACATTCTTTGTGCACTAACTTTCTTGGTTAGATCTGTCCCAAAGTGCCTTGTGCCCATTGGATTTTCTCAATGCGGTAGCTAATGTATATTTACTACCCTGAGGTTAAAGCACAGTGAAGAATTGATACAAGAAATGCAGATATAAGTTTTGAGAGTATTTAATCCTCGAATCAGTTGCTGATGTATGTTGATGTATCCACTGCAAAAGGCAGAGTGGGGAAAGAGTCATTATTCCCCCTCTCTGAGAATACTTTACCAATGGCAAAAGTCATGTAATGATTCATCCTCTACTCTCAAAAGCATGTTAATGCCATGTCAGCACATAAACAAAGAAGATGTCATTGAAAAAACTTCTGAAAAATGAACTATCCCTGACTTTTGGCTGCTGTATCACGTTCTCAGCTCAGTTCCTGGTCCAGAATTATATCTAACTGCACACCACACTGACCTCCTGAAACAGGCATTGGGCCCAGACCATGATCTTGCATATCTTACTAAAACTTTGGAATAAATCCATCAAGAAAACTCAGAATTTACATTATCATAAAAGAACAGAGTTTCCTTCCAAACCAAAAGGTTGAAGACTGGACTGCATGGAAGCAATGCATAAGAATCAGAAAGAAAGATGAAATCAAAGGGCAAAGTGTATTATCTTGAAGACAGCTGCAAACAGATAAAAGCTGGCATAATATTCCTGATTCATAGGAGCTGATGACATACTTGTTGCCCCAGAATATTATATAATCCCAAATAATAAAAATTGCTTATCTCATTAGATGAGATTCAAAGTATAAAATGTATAAGCTGCAAATTATCAACTACATATGAACATATATTGCAGGACTTCAAAAATCTAGTCCTGGTTTGGGGATTGTTAGGAAGGGAATAGACATAAATTAATCTAGACTTCAGGATAATCATATCTAGTTTTAAAGTTTTCTGATGACTTTCAGGAAGGTATCAAAACTCTTAAATGTACCAACATTACAAATTCAAGTAGCTTTAGAAATAGTAAAAAGAAAGAAACCCAAGCTTTGTAATATCATATAACTTTTTACTTCTGTTCTCTAGTGGTTTGGGTCTTGTGTTCAGTCCTGCAAATGACCTTTGCTGTAAACAGGCTGTTGTTTTTTCCCCATAATACATAAATTAGAACTCAAATGGGGATATAGTTGGCTGTCAGTTGTGTGGTTTAATATAGAGATCTAGGTTAAGGTTGAGAGCATTAGTACATAACTATAATAATCCTTCCACCTCAGTTGCTTCACTGAACGATCCTGTTTTATCTGTCTAACGTAACCACTGGTCACTGAAACTGATTTTAGTGATATTATTTATTTTGTTAGTTCAAAATATCATCTAACCAAGGTAGTAATTTTGTAATTCTTTCTGGCATATTTGCCTTGCTGTCTTTAAATCTATTACCCTTCATTATATATTTCTCTACTATAATTTTCCAGTTTTTTTTTAACTTTTGACTTTCATTTTTAATATAATTTCCTGTATTTTTAAAAAAACTGTAAACCTTCATGATATGTATATCTGGCACACTTCACTCAAAAACAGTCTATTAGGTTTCAGTCACATAGTGTTTGGGAACAATAATGTGACTTTTAGCTGGAAGATCCATATCTCTGTTTCAGTTCTGATTCAAAATCACTGGCAATTACCAGACTTCCATAGGTGTGGAATTGGGCCCCAGCTCCAGTTCCGCTAGAGTAAGAACTGTTGGATTATACTACAGTGATATTCATAAACTCTAAAAGCTCCTAAAAAACCAGAGAAGTTTCAAAAATACATCATGTGCACGTTACAGAAAACAACGCAGTAGCTGTCTTTTGTACAGTCGGCTTATTTGTTTTTAAAGCTGACTTTGTTGCTCTAACTCCTTAGAAAAGCCTTTTGAGGCTCTTTGCATTACAGATAAAGGGCTACTTTGGGTCTAATCTCCCAGGGCCTTTTCAGGGAAGGGAGAGGTTCTGGTGGCATTAGTATGTACAGTGTACTACTGTACATACTTAATACTACAAAGAAGAGCTTTAGCCCATGTAATAATGCTTGTGCAGAATGATAAGTGCTGACCACACACAATTTCTGTTGACTTGATTTGTAGTTCTGTGTGCTTAGGATCTCTTGTGGTTTAAAATCCAGTGTGCTACATGATGATCCAAAACTTAGTTCAGTCATTGGAAAAAGGCAAATCAACAGCGGAGGTCTATTTGCTTTATGTTTGTCAATCAGGAAAGCAGTCTTCTGCCTTTTTTGTTCAATTTCTGTACTTATATTAGTATAAATCCTGGCATAGACAGAGGTCTAATAACATAGCAATGTTTAAAATGAGCACAGTTTATGCACATTATAAGTAGGGGTTAGGTACACATACATATCTACCTATGTGCCGTTATACGTGACTCTGTGTATAACACGGAGAATGAGAATTACTCACCCTTACTGAGAAAACTTAAAGTCCTAAAAGGTTAAGAGTGAAGCCCCCTTGTCTTGGAAGCTTGTGAGCTCGCTGTTGCACTATGGTCGAACTTGCAGGAGAAATCTTGGCTGTTGGCTGTACTGTGATAGAGAGCCCCTTCTAAAACGTGGGTCAGTCACGCATGTGCAGCAGACTCCTGCTGTGTCAGCCTCTACAGCACCCCCCTTTGCATGAAACTTTTTCTTAATGTAGGTGTCCAGATCATCCCATTTTACTGAGCATAAATACATTTGATCACAAGACCTTTGAGTAAAGTATCTCGCTCAAACTGCATTTGACGGAAAGCAAAATTATCAAGTAGCAGGGCATCTTCCTGTTGACTCCTGCAACTGCAGTCAAGGACCCAAAATGTCTTCCCACTGTCCCCTTGAAAAGATGCATTGTTTTAGAAGATCCTTCTTTTCAACCATCTGCACAGTTTAGATGCAGATTCCTCTGTTTAGAGGAAAAGTGTTTTTCCTGCTGTATCAGTAATATTGTACCTCTTTGTTTGCCAAGTGTGTCGTGTATTGGAATACATATGAAACCTGCAAAAAACCTCTCTTTTGCCTTTGTTCACATTCATGGAAACCTTCAAGAGATTCTACTTTCTTCATTAGATTACATCACATCAGACCGAATCCATATCAGCTTTTAAATTGATATAGCATCTGAATTGTGTACAACACAAAGTGTCTATGTCCACTCGTTACGATTCTGAAAAAAATCACCTCCAATTGCTAACAAAAGGGGTAGTGTATCCTGAGAACTCTGTGTATGACAAACTGACATATACAATAAATATGAATGTTACTACAGTAACAGATTGAAATTATATAGTTCATTTAAACCTTTTTCCAACTTCAGCTTAGTCCCAGCTAAAGCACACAGGAAATAAACATATTGAGCTGTCTGGCACCAGGCAACTATCCAGGTCCTGTTCTGTCTAGCACTGGGCTAGGCTTATCCATCCAATCAACATTGGGAGGTTTATTTATGTGGGACATATATTAGTAATAAATGGATTTATTCAGTAGCTTGGTGGATTTATACACATACAAAATCGTTTTAGTTTAAGGAGACTTAAAACTGAGTGACTCCACTACTTTTATGGGCTGTGTCCTGAAGCTCTTACGCAACTTCTATTCTCCTCTTCACAAGAAAAAGAAAAAAAAGCCCCAAACCCTAATTGAAGTCAGTGGGACGTTTGCTGGAGCAAAAACTGCAAAAGGCTTAGGAACTGGTGAAATGCAAGTGACCACGCAGCTAGAGAGGATTACGGTATAGTTATATACATTTTATGTAATATTCCAAATATAAAGGTCCGTTTTAATTTTTACAGACCAAGATACAACTGATAGAATTCGGAAGGGTTATCTGGGCTTTCTTTATCGCACCTAGTTGTAATTTAGACAGATTTTGTTCTAAGGCATTAATTTGGCATGCAAGTCAGGTCTGGGCTACGTTGAAGTCTCTTTCCTCTGATTCCTCTGTTGTTTTTTAGAAAACAAGACGGAGAATTCGCTTTAGAGCTATGGTTTATCCATTTCAATCAGATAGTGAGTGGCACATTCTCACCTCATTTGCAGTTTTTAATTCCAATTGGACACTGCTTTTGAAATGTCCCTTCTCTTTTCCCCCTTTATGCTGCCACTTGAAAGTTGAAATGTAGCAAGAATGTAATGTTAGGTGCCAGTTTTCTGAATTACAGGGTGACTGCTTTAGCTGATCCCAAAAAGCAAGTGTCTTTTTATACCGCATAAAAGCCTGAAATGTTTACATATCAAAAGGCTATAGGCCAATTTCTGTCAAAATTATACATGAAGTTAAGCAGTACAAGCAATTTATTTAAACACTAGTCATTGTAGAAAAATTCAAAACCATATGCTCTTTTAGCAGTTTTTCACAAATGCATTTGACCCATGACTTGGCAAGACATACATGCTTCATAATTTACTCTAAATTTCAAATCCCCATGACATTTAAATAAAAGATCTTCATTAATAAAGTTTATATGAATGAAAACTTTAGAAGCTGATATTGTTAGAACGAAGCTTTAGGAAAGAAAAAAAAAAAAAAGAAAACGCGTTTCTGCCTCGCTTTCAAATGACTGACTTTCCTAATCAGTTCAAGATAAGTTTATTCTGGGAACAAATTACCGTAATTTCGCATTGTACGATTTTGTTTTTGGGGGTGGGGGGTGGTGAAGTAATGATGCAATCAATTTGAAACAAACGTGAGGAAGGCCGAAGGGTGATGGCATCTGTACGTGAGCGATGTGACGCGAAGCGCTGTTCGCGAGCGGGTTTCGCAGCCGGCGACCCACCAGAAGCCTCGGCTCAGCCCAGCTTTAGCGGCGGGCGGGAGCCTCAGCCGGGGAGCAGCCGCCCGAAGGGAGCCCCGGCCGGGCGGGCCGGGGCCGGGGCTCCTGGGGTGCCCCCGCCGGGAGGCCCCAGCGGCGGGTCCCCGCGCCCCGCTGCAGCCCGGGGTGCCGCTCCCGCCGCCAGGCAGGGCAGAGGCAGGGGCGGGCAGGCGGTGCGCCGTGCATCCCCCGGAATTATTCCTTAATACCTTAAAATAAAAAAACCGACCGGTTTCTCAACAAGCGCGTTTTCACAGACTTGCGTATGGTGATTGCTTTGTAGGAAATCGTGTTTGGGTAATAATGTCGAAAATCAGTGCAGCGTTTACTTTATTTCATACCTAACAGCTTGTTCTGCCCGGTGCTCTACTCCTCTTTAGATCTCTCTTTCAACCCATGCTGTGACTACCCTCCGGTAACAAACAATTGCTTAGCAACACTACGCAGCGCAATTTGCTTGCGTTTCATTTGTTATTACGATTTCATCCCGACATCGTGTGACAACTGATTGTTTGTTTAACGCAATTTTACGTTCCGCAAAGTTAGCGAAGAGCGGATGTGAAACGAGAAGCTCCGAGAGCAGGTTTCGCGGGTATCAGAACCGGGGGGGTAGGGGGGGTGTTCACGGCAAGACTTCTAAGATTAAAACAAAACAAAGGAGAACTTCCCCACGGGGGTGACAAGTAATTTGAAAAAATAATCTCTAAATTAGGAGTAAAGCTAAGAGTTGCAGCGTGATGGATCGTCCTCAGGCAGAGCCTTCCCCATGGAAAATCTCGTCGGGAAGCCGGGGCTCGCCCAGCCCAGGCGGCGGGTGCGGGTGCCGGGCCGGTGCCGCGGCTGCCCCGGGGGGCCGCAGCCCCCCTGCTGCCCACCGCGCCCCGCCGTGCCGCCTTCACCTGGGCCGAGCCGGAGGGGAGCGGCGCTGCCACCCCGCTGCGAGCGATGCCAAGCACCCAAACACCGGCCCTGGCGGCGGGCGTGCTCCCCCGGGCCTCCGCGGGAGCGGGGCTTCAGCGGGGTCACCCGCTCTCCCGGCGGGGCGGCAAAGCGCTGTCCCGCTACCCGCGGGTCCCCCCCGAGACATTCCCCCCCGCGCCAGTGGCAGAGCCGGCCGTGTCCCCGCTCTCGGCCCCCCGCCGGGCCTGGCACTCCCGGGGGCTCCAAGCCGGGCTCTCCCGCAGCCCCGGGAGCTGCCAAGGCCGCCGGAGCGATGCCACCGTGCGTGGCGGCGGGGCCGCCGAGGGCGTGAAGAAGCATCCCGATGGTGGCATTAGGCAGCGCGCTGCCCCCCATCCCGCCGGGCAGAGCTGCGCCCCGGGAACTACCGGCCAAAAACCCCAGCAAACCAGCCCAAAACTGCCCCCAAAGTCCAACACCAAAGAAACAAATAAACGATCAAAAATAAAGAAAACGCCCAAAGCAACAACAGAGAAAGCCCAAATCTAACAAAACAAAAGAAACAAATAAACCAACTCCACAACTCTGTCAGATAGTTTCACTTTACATCGAATTCTCAAAAATATGCACGAAGTTCAGGTCTAAATCCCGAAGCCGGTAAGAAATGGATCGGCAAATAAACTGAAGAAAAGGAAATGATGCTTAGTAATTAGACACACGGCGACGTATTAAGAAAGTGAGAATTAAGGTCCTGGCATTCTTTAACGTCTTGCTAGAAATAGGGTTTTGGTCACGATCGTTCTCGGATGCAGTTTTAAATCCTGGAATATCGAGGAAAGGGAGGACGAGGATAAAGTGCGAGTAAGCGCTAACGAGGATCTTCTTTGTTGAGGAAAAATAATGTGTTCCTCGTAAACGGACCCTAATGACTTGTTTTCATTTCATGCGTACAATTTCCTACCTTCTTTGATGGAGGGTTGATGGTGTAAATAGTCTAATCTTATTCAGTTCACCTCCTGTGGATTCCCAGTGACAGTCGTGACAGACGAAGTATTCTGCAAATCACAAGAGCCAGCTACCAAGAGAGACAAACGTCTTAATAGGAAGAGTTTTAGGAATTTAAAACCGCTCCATTTCAAATTCACGGAACACGCAAAATATAAATTTCTCCGTATCATTGCAATTCTATAGGCTTTCTTTTCCAAGCTAGAATTGGAAAGATTCTTCCTTAAACAGAAAAGAGAAAGGCACCAGGATGGATCAGGAGCAAATCGGAACACCTACCAGACCGGGGATTTGAGATGGCACTGGTCTTTAGCATTTCCACGTCCTGGCTTGTTTAAAAATAAAAAGTGATACCTGTCTGGATCTGAATCTCTTTAAAAAGATGTTTACGCGTCCTAGTTCCGTCAGGTGATCTAGGAAAAGAGAAAAAAAATACAGTTCATTTACTCAGTGAAGAGGTTGTTGCTTCACCGCACAGAGCTGAAGTGAGAGGAACGCACGCTCCGCAGCAGCCCGTCAGCCCTCCGAGCCGCGGGACGCGAGATTCAAACCCTGCCACAGAATCACTTGGAGAGGGTGCGGGGGGAGTTGCGTGGTTGTACCGCAGTTTATTTTATTTTTTTTTTTAATGCTTCTTAACCAATTCGAAGCATAAATAATGAATCTGAGCTTCAGACAGAGGAAATCGCACCCACTAATGTGGACTAACACGAGCAAAGCAGGCGCATAATAGCCGAGGCTAGGAGCTGCTAACCACTTCTGCACAATGGCATTAATAAGATTAACCTGGGCAATTAGCTGGTGCAGCAGAGATCAAGCCTAAATCCGGGGCCTTTCAAAAAAGCCCACTAATGGAAAGGATTACGTTAATTTCATTAATTCTCAATACACAGACCCGGGCTCCTTTCACTCCTTTGTGTAACCCCCACCTCTTCCCTACAAAAAAGGGGGATAAAAAAAAAATCAAATCTGGTTTTGTTTGTCATCTGCATATTACCAGGAACTAAATCCAGGATGACGTCGCCTGGGTATAAAAAAGGGAAGAGGTTCAGATGGATTATACTCCGAGCAGCCCTCTGGGTTGAGATCAGTAAACAGGCGAGAGTTGAGGGGGGAAAGTTCCAGGGGTGGATCCTGCGCGCACACACCCGCACACGCACACACATGCACACGCACACACGCGCGCACAGGCACACACGCACACTCTGCCCGCAAGCTGCCCTCGGAAAAAGCTCCGCTCTTTTCGCTCCGAACCCTTTTTAAAATTTCTCCGAAAAGTTTCGATTTCGTGTCTCTCCAGCCTCCCCCCCCCTCCCGCCCCCCCACCACAACCACCGCCACCTACCCGCCGTCCCGCCCGCCCTCCCCCCGCGGCCGGTCCCCGCTGCCCTGCCCCGGCACGGTTTGGGGCATGCCTGTGAGCATGTTCAGCATCGACAATATCCTGGCGGCCAGACCTCGCTGCAAGGACTCGGTGCTGCTGCCCCCGAGCGCCGCGCCCGTCGTCTTCCCCAGCCTCCACGGGGACTCGCTCTACGGCAGCGCCTCCGACTACGGCGGATTTTACTCCCGGGCGGTGGCACCCGCCTCCGCGCTGCCGCCGGCCGTCACCGGATCCCGGCTCGGCTACAACAACTACTACTACGGGCAGCTGCATGTGCCGGCGTCCCCCGTGGGCCCTTCGTGCTGCGGAGCCGTGCCGCCTCTGGGCGCCCAGCAGTGCTCCTGCGTCCCCCCCGCAGGTAAGGGTCCCCGCGCGGAGCGTCCCCGCGTGGGACGGGGCGGACGGGCTTTCTTTGTTCCCGCAGCCGCGGGGCAGGAGGGGGTGGCGGGGAGCTGGCGGCTCCGCAGGAGCGGGGATGGGCGGCGGGGGCCAGCAGCGATCTCATGCAAAGCCTGTCCGTCGTCTCGTCTGTCTGTCCGTAGGTTACGAGGGCACTGGGTCAGTCCTGATGTCCCCTGTTCCCCATCAGATGTTGCCCTACATGAACGTGGGCACTTTGTCCCGGACGGAGCTGCAGTTACTGAACCAGCTGCACTGCAGGCGAAAAAGACGGCATCGGACGATCTTCACTGACGAGCAGCTAGAAGCGCTGGAAAACCTCTTCCAGGAAACGAAATACCCGGACGTGGGCACCAGGGAACAGCTGGCCAGAAGGGTGCACTTAAGAGAGGAGAAAGTGGAGGTATTTTGCTCTCCTTTCCCCCTTCCACCCTCTGCCTTTCGCATTTAAACGCGCTGGGACGCCGGTCCCTCGCTGCGGCTCCAGCCCGGCTCCGCCGGCCGCGGCGAGTTGGGGGGGGGGGGCGAGCAACAGGTTTGCGGGGGGCAGAGGGAAAGTCTTCCATCATTATTATTATTATTATTATTATTATTATTATTATTATCATCGCCAAGCGCCCCTCTGGAGGCGGCTGGCCGAGCCGATGGGGCGGCTGTGGGCAAGTGTCGGGAGGCGGTTGTGCCTCCCGAAGGCGCTCAGCCTTCCCCGCCCGGGCGGCCGCTCCCTCCGCTCCCGCCGCGGCTCCGGGCCTGGCCGGGCTCCGGCCGGGAGGAGGGCGCGCTGCCGGCTTGCGTCTTTGGGTTTGGGTTGGTTTTTTTTTCTCCCTTCCCCCCCCCCCCCCCCCCCCCAATAAGTTAATTTCTTAACGTAACAGGTTTGGTTCAAAAACCGCCGGGCAAAGTGGAGGAGGCAAAAGCGGTCGTCTTCGGAGGAGTCAGAAAACGCACAAAAATGGAATAAAGCGTCTAAAACCTCTCCGGAGAAGAGACAAGAAGAAGGGAAAAGTGACTTGGACTCCGACAGCTGATACCTCGCAGGGGGGACATTTCCCGTGGACAGTCGGATACGCTCCGGAGGATGCTACTAATCTTGCACAAGCTCTGCCTTGTTGGAGGGGGAAAATATCTGTATATAATGTACAATGCCCCGAGTTGATTTCGTGTAAATAAAATGTGTTGCGGAGGTGTTGCACAGGTAGACGGCGGCGCGTTTGTTCACCCCTGTGCTGCGGGGAGAGGGGAGAGGAGAAGAGAGGAGGAGATGAGAGGAGAGGCGGGCGGCGGTGCCCCGCTCCCCGGGGACCAGGGGCGGCCTTGCAGGCGCAGTTACTTATTTACCGCGGTTTCGCCCAGTTCGCGAGGAAGCGGAGGGCAGGGCGCTGCCAGTCGGGCCCCTTGGTCACCCGCCGGCTGCAGGCCGAGGGGCGATGGCCGACCTTTCAGCCGGAGGAAGGCGGCGGAGGCCGGGCCGGGCTGGTCCCGTCCCGTCCCGACGGCAGCGCCCGGGGCTGTCCCGCCGAGGCCGGGAGCAAACCTCGCCCCTGCTGCCGCTGCCCCCCCCGCACCCCCCGGCGGTGCCCGTCTGCTCGGCCCCAGGGCCGAACGCTTCCCGCCGCGGGCAGCCCCCTCCCGCCCCGCCGGCCCGGTCAGGCGATGCCCTTCGGAAATACTTGCAAGCAAAGCAAATTCGGCCTCGCACTTGTTGCTCTCTCCTGTTTCCCTGCGCTTTTCTCTCCCTCCCTCTGCAGTCATACCCTGTTGAACTTCCAGACGTGTGTCTTTGATCCCCCTTTAGAAAAGCTATCTCCCTACATCGGTGTTTAAAATTGCTATTAATGAATTTCATCCGTGATCAGATGAATTACGCATAAAGGGAGGTACGAGCCCTCGTGTGCTGCTTTTGGGGATGTTTCACAAGTAGTTGCTAACTGATGTTTTCTCCCCTTTGAGGCAGCACCTTTGCAGTGACAGCCTGGTCTCATTTTACTCTTCCCTCTGTGAGGGCCTTGTAAAAGAGAAGTCTATTCCCCCTGTAAAATTCACATTCATTTTCCATATGCTTTTTTGCCTGTGACTCCCCAGCTCCCAGTGTTCATCCCTTCAGAGCAGAACCACCGCGGCTTCCCCATGTTGTCTTGTTCAGAAAGACCTTTCCCTCTCCTTGTCTACAAAGACTGACTATAAATTTAAAACAAATGACCAGGAGGCATAAAGCCAACATGGATAACCTCTGGCTGGAAATCTTCATGCTGTGCCTTTCATTCAGAAGTTAAGTGGTAGCGAGCTGATTTTCCGTAATTATGGCCGATGCCTATAACTCACCTGTACCTATTCCGCTCGTTCAGCTTAGGCAAGAAATCGGTTTATACAAATGTGCTCACCATTGCTTCCAGTGACACTAGAAAGGGTCAGCTGCAGTGTTGCTTGTCCTTGTGCCTTTCCTCCCTTTCCAGATACATCCAGCTTTTTATGGGTATTGTAGTATGGTGCATATTGCAGGTGTTAGTGCGATAGAGCAAACCTCAGTACCTGTCTGCCCAGATAATGTTTCCTTAT
Source organism: Phalacrocorax aristotelis (assembly GCF_949628215.1). Taxonomy (NCBI): domain Eukaryota; kingdom Metazoa; phylum Chordata; class Aves; order Suliformes; family Phalacrocoracidae; genus Phalacrocorax; species Phalacrocorax aristotelis. The sequence continues at coordinate 21,672,917 of NC_134284.1, read as the reverse complement.
GTACCCATGCTTCCTCATAGATGTTGTATCTCCCTCTGAGCAGTCGCCGTACCAAGACGTAGGAACAGCTGCTGTGGAAGAAATTAAGTGTGGTTTTGTATGAATCAGTCCTTTAGGGGGCTTACAGTTTCATAGCTACTGCTCTCTTGAAGAGAAGAAGAAATTTAGCCTCTTTTGTTCCTTAGCGCAGCAGAGAAGGAAGGAAAAAAGCAAATTTCTCAATGGATTCTTCTTCTTGGATATATACCACGGTTTGGCTCTACAGAGCTATTGCATTTTGGAGATGCTACCGTATTGCTACGATGTGTATCCGATCTCTGTAAACTGTATTGAATTACTACCCAGCAGCACTGAAAATTAGTTTTCAAATTACTGAAAATTAGTTTTCAAAAGAAGTGTTTTGTTATGTTATATGCAGGAAGTCTCACTGAGTGGAATTTTAATGTCATCTCCTCTGTATTTAGTCATTGTTAGGTTTTAAAGTGCATACTCGATTTGCAAATAAAAGCCAGGTCTAAGGATAATATTGCCCAGGATTTTGCAAATGCTTATGTATTTTTTTTACTTCCCACGTATAAATATCCTTACTGCTACATTGGGAGCTCGGTAGGGTTTCACTTTGTTTTGTTTTGCATTTTTGTGTGTGGAGTGGTAATCTTGGAAGTCACTATTAAGGATTTTATCCTGCATAGTTCAATGTGGGAGTTAAACTGGGTCTGGGTTTTTAAGGGGTGGGCTTTAAATATGATTTTGATAACCAGTACCAGTTACTTAAGGTTGTAGTCCACATCTTCAGAGGTTTTTAGGCTTTTCCAATGGGAGCAAGGTGCTCGAGAACCGCAGAAGCTCCAGGTCACTGAATGTGCCAATTTATGGATTTGTTTAGAACTTTTTGTTCTGCGGGAGCATGGGATTTGACGTAAGAATCAAAACCTTGTGTTCCAAAGCATGCTTTCTATGCATGGGATTGTGATGAAGTCACCAATGATTGCCTTAAAAGCACATTGTACCTTAGTCTGAGTTAATATTTGAGTTGACTATAAACTCTTGATTACTGTAAGCTTGATCTTATCTTAAAGTCACTGATATCTGTTCTTAATACTTCATATAGGTGTAGCTCTATTAGAGTTAATATCACTTAACATCTATTTGAAAAGCAATTTTAATCTTGACCTAAAAGCTTTAGATTACTTACTAAAAATGGCATTTGTGCCGTTAGACAATAGGAGTAGCTGTCTCATCCTTTTCCTCGCTAGTGTTTGGTGAAAACCTAAAGACTTAATTCTCCCTTTTTTACACTACAAAATGAGATCCTGTGCAGTTTGGAAGCGTCTGATAACTGAAAAGTAGTGAGAAGATGACATCAGAAGAATGAAGAAAGTAGAAAACTAAATGATTGAAAGCATGCGGATGATTGTAGTAAGAAAATCTCTCCTTCACTTGTACTGTTTGTTTGGCCTAATCTGCCTCTAGATTTTGTCTGGATTTTTATTTTAGGAGAATTCCTACATGCCAAAATGCGAATGCCACATGACAACTTTCATTATTTTCTCTTTCTGTTGGTGCAGTAAGGGAAAGGCAAAGTGAGGGACCTGAATATGTGCTATGTTCCAACAGGTTCAGTTCTAACAAAGAGGCTTTGAAAGAGTTGGTTGCAGTTGTGTTTGTTAACACTTGTCTAAGAAGGAGACCAAAAGAAATTCTTTTTCTTTAATTTTTCTTGTTTGTTTTGTCTGTGTCTCCTCCACTGCAATTTACAACCTTGCACCTTGCTGCAAACCTCTTCTCAGAAGATTTAATATGACTGAAAAACCCATTAACTCTTTCTGAAACATGATGTATGGTTGGTTCATGGTACTGATGTGCTATCTGGGTTTTACAACTTGAGTTCAGTTTCTTGCCATCTCACTGATTTTCTATGAAATGTTGGACTTCTTTCTTTCTAAGTTTCTGTCCATGGGATTAATAATATTCCTTTCAGATCTTACCAGGGAGCTAGGGTGAAGGGAGGATTATAAGAAGCAACATAAACTACTTCAGAGGTTCACCACTGTAGTGAAGAATTATTCCAGACAATGCATTATAGGAGCAATAATTGAATAATTATACAAAAGGAGCATACACTAAATAAATCTTCCTGACACCAAGCTGGTTTAGGTTATGAAATTCTCTTGCAAGGGAAAGCTAGGGAAAGCAATGTGTAGCAAGCAGACAATGCAGAAGCTTTCTGCTGTGTAGAGGCAGATTGAGCAATCTGCTGCGTATCTTCATTGTGCCATCTGCATTTAGATGGCCAAAATTTATGTTTCTATTTAATACCCTATTTACCATATTTATTTCTGTAGTCTTGTTGTAATAAGTAACACTGGAACACAGAGGTCAGATTTTTTTGCTTGACATAAAATGTTTTATGATCAGCTGAAAATCTGGGCTCTTTTTTTCCTTTCAGTTTTACTAATACTTGAGTGAACCGGTTTTAAGCTTTACCATAATGGGATCCTGGGAATATAAACCATGCAAACTCTTTCTTACACATGACTTGTGAAGCAAACATCAGGATTAGTAGAAGTTATTAAAAAAATGCAACATTAAGGTGAGTTCATATTTTTTGTGCTCCATCTGCATTTATTGGTTCTCTGGGGTTACACAGCATGGAGCATAAATGAACAAAAACCCGAAGAGTTTTTGTTTTGTATTCTACCCCCTTAGGGTTTAATTCCATTTATACTTCATGTTTTCCTACTTTGGAGACCTGGTGAGTCTTGACTAAATCTAGACAGAGAAGTTTAGTCAAATTACTCTGTTTCTCTGGGGTTACCACTTACCCTGATTTGATTAGAGTCTGTTATACAAACGTAACAGTTGTACCTAAAATATGTTAGATTATAAGCAATTAATACGAACTTTAAAGTGACTTATCTGTTTAAATCATCTGACAACTTTAAATGTAGAAACCTGTGTTACAATTCTGGTTTGCACTGAAACTATCCAAAGCTGGAGAATTCAGGTGTAAAATCAAAACAGGAATCAGACTTCTTTCACCTTTTGTTTTCAGGATAGAATAGATGTCTACAGACAGAGACTATATCCCTCAGGACATACGGCAAAACTTAAGGCACAACTGAATGGAATAACTTGGAGCAGGAGAAAGGCCGGGAAAGTTGTTATAGCTTCAAAGTATCTATGCAGTTAAACGTTGAAAGTTACTTCACCTCTGCCTTCTAATTGATGTCTGAGTACTGGTGTTTGCATTTCGTTTCTACTCCTTGTTTGGACAAATATGCATGCTTACCTTGGAAATTTGGAGCTTCACCTCATTTGTATACCCTGAAACATGTCAAATACCTGTGCCCATGTATAAATTATAATTGTGCTTTCGCATTATGTCCAGGAAAAGGGCCTTCACCCAAAACTCTGAACTAAGCATTGAATTCCCACCAGAGTCTGCCTGTGCTTATTTATGTAAGTACAATAACAATAAATCTTTATGCTATTCTATCTTTGAGGGAATTTATTCAGTGCTTCCTACCCAGTGACTGCAGAGTGATTTGCTAACATTGTGTGTTGGGTTTTCATCTAGACAGCACCCTGGTAAAAGAGATTACTTTGCCGTATACAGCCCCCTTCCTCTGGGCTGAACCGTCTCCTTTAACAAGAGGGCTGAACCTCCCCTTTCTGTCCAAGGTGGGTAGACCTGTGGACATGGCAGTCTTGATACATTCTTTTCCTAGGAAAAAAAAAAAAGAGGCATTCAGAGCCAGATTCTGATGGTAGCATTTCAGCAATCTCGTTGGTAGCATAGCATCACAAACCATTGGATCTGTGCTGCAAACTACAGTGCTGGAATGAGCTGCTGAGAACAAGGATGAGAACTTCTGAGGCTGGCATCCCTCTTGACTCCAAGGTGTTATGAGTATAGAACCTGAATATAACTGTATTTATTTCCTTTATTGAGGGTTTTTGGCAAACTATCAAAGAACTTAGCTGTGAATTTTCAGAGTGATCCTGAGGTGGGGAACTACTGTTACTCCATTTTTCTATTGGAAATGTTTAGGTATCTCTTCCTCAGAGGGACATGCACAAAGTCTTTGGCACATGTGGGGAAGGAGAAGTGATGACATTTTTCGCTAGAGAATTTTAATGCCATCACCATGTTTTCCTGTAATCCTCATGGAAATTTTACTTTTCTGGTGAAAACAAGGCCTTCGTGGTTATGCTTTATATAATTATATGTATAATTTCTCTTGGTACATGAACAAATTATGCATATTTTTGCTATGTGAGTGAATCCAAATTGAAGGGTAAATTAATGGAAGATAAGTGAAGGTAGGGGCAATATGGCTTTGGTATACAAAAGATGTATTTTTAAAAGCCACAAAATTAGAGCCATGACCTGCTTTACTTGCACACCCAAAAACTCTTGCTGAGTGTTGCATGTGCAAGGAATGCAGTACCAGTAGAGAGTGAGTAACTTTCTATTAAGAGGAGAGAATAGAGGAGTTCTTTTTATGGCAAATTTTACCCCATAGTGGATAATTACAGCCAAGATGTAAACCCCTTAAAAGCTATAAGGCACCAGTATAATGAAACACATAACTGAAATTTACTGTACTTGTGTAGATTGCAAGCTTACTCTTGAATATTTAGTCTTCAACTTCTTAAATTTGTAGTTTCCACAGAGGACTTATAAGTGCTAGAATTTTGATTAACTGTCTCAAATAAACTACTGCTATTGTTATCACTATAAATCTCTTTAACCTAAGAGCCTCAAGGAGGCTGATATTTTTTGTGGAAACTGTAATGATTTAGAAGGGCATGAACCCACTACCCTTTATTTGGAGCTTCCTGTCATTATATAGTCTCAGGCTTCGTTTACATCAGTTATTAGGTCTTATTTGTTTAATATTACTTTTTCATTGGTTTTGTACTGTGTTTATCATGAACATTTTTAGAACATACTGTATTTTAATTTTAGTTGGCCTTAATGCTATGGAGACAGCTCTTCACAACAAAACTTACTCACTTGTGGCTCCTTTAGCCTGGTTGAAAGGATAATGTGGAGGCCTGATCCAAAGCCTTTTTGAATTAATGAGAAATTTTATTCTTGAGCTGGTAATATTTCCCACTTATGTTAATGGATGGGTTATTTTGCAATGTGATCAGTGATGATAGGGTGTTAATCCCTGGTCAAAAGGGCTAGTGATTATAGGACAGAACCATGCAGGAAGGGATCATTAGTAATCCCAGGGCAACTGTCTCTCCTTAAAATTCTCTAAATGCTTTGACTTGTTTAGTTAAAGTCGTCCTTCCCACCTTGTACAGGTGCAGTTTTATTGGTAGAAATGGGTTTGTACTACTAAAGTCACTGCAGTTAGTATTGCTGTTGATGGAATAAGCTTTAAGGGTGTATCTGTATTCATGTTAAAAGTTTTAGTGGGATACCTTTAAGATAAAAACCATGCTTCTACACTGAAATAATTATACTAGTACAACGCAGTCTTTAAATGAGTAGATTGTTGCTGCTTTTCAGAGGCTGTGAAATTGTTTGCAAGTGTATCCTTGATGTAGAAGTAGGTATTTTCCATGCAATGAGGCTTGACTAGAGTCAACATTAGGCCTTCATGCCTTATGTGAGGCTTATCTTCACCTGCATAAAGGCAAGATAAAAGTTTATGGATATCCATCACGCTTGGCCTTAAAGGAACATCTGATTTACCAGATGTTTAAGAAAATCCAGAACCATGTTCCTGAATTGGAAAGCAGCTGTGTTTTTCTCTGCTCACGTATTCATTGGCACAGCTGCTTCAGATATCCAGGCATCTAAATTATTCTGACATCAGAAAAAAACCACTGAAACAGGGACTGATTATGGCCATATTGCTCATGATGCTTTAATGCTTTGGCTGACTGATCACTGGGAAAACTGTTCAGTCACCAGACACATTGCAGTTAAGGAGCAAGTAGAATTCATGTTGAGGGCTAAGAGCTAGGACATTAGGTGCACTAGAGTCATTCTTTCTAATATCAGTCTCTTTGAAGTATCTGTCTTAAGAGCAGAATCAGTTTCCATTTCAACTGCAGAGTCTCTTTGGTTGCATGCTGAAAATTTTGGTCTTGGATGGATGGATGTCAGATAACTATGAAATTAAAACAAAAAAGGAAAAGATCTTATATTAAATCTGATGTTAAAATACTAATAAAGAGTATTCATTTACATTTTGCCTATTTCTGCAGGCTTTTGCTGTTATTTTCTCCGCCTCAAGTCTAGGTTCTGTTAAAAAACACTGGGCATCTAAATGATGACTAAATAGTAGTTTAGAAGCAGTCTATTGATGCCACTCAATTTAATTTGTGGTTTTTTAATAACTTTTGGATCAGCTCAAAGTAGAAACACAGCTGTCCTAGGAAAATGTCTGAGGATATTTTTGTAGAAAGAAGGTCTTGGGATTATAGAGTCTGATCTTCACTTCTGGAAGAAGAGCAGGTGAACTGGAAGCAGTACTCTTCCAAACTGCATTGCCAAGCCACTCTTGGCCCTGGACCAAGAAGAAAGAAGAGCAAGTAAGAGCCACCTCCCCACCTTTCCATATCAGCACCAGATGCAAACTCAGTATGTCTGAGTGGCTGTGACTCTTGCTAAGAGGATTTGCCCCAGAGATATAGTCAATAACTGTTATTGAGGGTTCTGGCTGAGGATTAAGACCATTTAAGGTTTGATTGAAAGCATGTTTGTACAAATGATGTTTTAGGATTTTTTTAAAATAATATAAGATATATTCAATATTTATTTTTGGAATGAAAAATTAAAAAATATTTTTGTTTTGTTTATCTATTTTTACATCCTCTTATTGGAAGTCCTTTCACTGTTGTTGCAGCATAAGTTGTGAAGACAGGCATTTAAACCTGTAAATAACGGAAGCCTTCTGACCCATTTTAGAAACCCTAGTTGTTTCTGATAGCTCATGGTTATCCATGTGTGGCATTCCAGTGGTGGGGTTCCACATAGACCAATCAGTTACCAGGCATCTCAGAAAACCTGAAGGGTATGGGATGATGTGTATAATAAAATTGAAAACTTCTGAAATCTATCTTTGGTATGGAAGCATCTTTTGTAGAGAAAAAAATCAATGGTAGGTCATGCTGTGGCTAATGATACACGACTTGCAGATTGTACTTGCAAGGACCGAGATCCTTCTTTGTCTGTTTCAGCAGGTTTGAACCCATACCTGGCAGATACAAATTGGGATCCACCAACAACAATGAAGTGTTTAGAAAACTTGCAGGACCCAGAGAGTAGTGTTCCAGGATAAAGCCTTCCTGAGATAGACTAGCCAGAGGTTTTTCAATGAAACAAATAGGTAGTACTTACACCACAAACTGAGAATGAGTAGTACAGTAGTGGATAGGACACTAGTAGGGAATTAACTAAATCTGTAGTTCTGCTGGTGTTAGAACTCTCAGAAATCTACGTCCTCAGCTAAACCAGATATGTTTCTGCCTGTAAAATGGAAATAATTCAACATGATAACTATAGATACCAAGTGCTAGGTACTATTTCTCTGTCAGGATATCTTTGGAGTGAGTGTTTTCCTCTATTCACTACAGATAGAGCCATATTTAAGATTTGAAAATAACAATATCTAGATGGATTTGTAATACCAGATCAAAGAGATTCGTGAGAATGAAAATGCTGCAAAACCTGTCCTAACCTCAGTAGCCTCATCTGCAGTAGGCTGATAGGATTGCAGACAAGAGATCACTTTCCCTTCTGACATCCTATTTAAAATCCATCCTGAAGGAGGGATAAAACAACTTGACATCTCATCAACGAGGCGTCTGAGCAAGTATGAGATACCAAGGAAAGAATAGGTTGGCCCTCTGCCACATGTTCTGCACTTCTAGGGGAGGGCCAATGTACAGGCTGTAGAAGAAGAGATGGCAAGAGTAAGGGGGAATAGAATCATATAAATCCCTGGGCTTTTCCACAGTGAGAGCTTGCAGCATTTTCTTTTCTGAACACTTTCCAACAAATTGTTAAAGAGAGAGCCTGTATCTAAACGGTTAATTACTTGGAGTGGAGGCAGAAGGTTGATCTGCCCTAGCCCGGCAATACAGAAAATGGTTAATGAGTTTGGCAACTTCTTGATCTGTATCTGGGTGTGATATTTTTACTGTTCTTTTATTGCATATGTCTATATTTGCATTTGCAAGCAGAACAGCTTTTCTTTCAGTATTGTCAGCATCCCATTGAAATCTCATCTCACAGTGCACAGTTATCAAATGTGCTTGTAATCACAAGCAAGTTAAATGTGATCATTACACACTGTAATTTCGTTAATGTGACAGAATCTTTCTGGCTTGTCACTTGCTCCCTATCAAAATAAATTACAGGGCTGCAATGCTCCACTGTGGTAAGGTGGATAACCACTTCATGGCAGGTGTTGAGCTGAGCTGAAAATTATTGCAAACACAAAGCAACTATTTGGAACACTGGGTTTTAATCTATTAGTACATGGAATAGTGTGGAGGCTTTGCCCCAAAATCAACAGTGTGTTTTATCCAAGTAAGATGATTCTCACTGCAGGAATGGTTTATTATTGACCAACATTTCCCCCTATCCTCTCCCTCATCCCAAAGAAAACAACAGCTAACAGTAAAAGGGTTTTAAAGGGGCTACGCCCTTTGGACTGACTACGGGGCAGCTCTCTGAAATGGATGGGACCCTGCAACGCTAGTCTGTATGGGACCTTCCAGTTAACTGTGCTCTGGAACAGCTAGGTTCTTGACCCAAGGCAGGAGACACAGCAGTTGGGAGTTGGCCAAACGTTGCAGCTTGCTGACCTCGCTTGTGCCATTACTGTGCCCTTTGCAGTAATAGCAGGAGATCAACCCCATTCTGCTTGGGGACTTCCCCACGCCAGAGAAATCCCTAAGGAAGTAATTAAACAGCAACAAACTTCATAGTAACTTGCATTTTAGCTTGTGATGTAACTTTATAACTCATGATTGAAAAGTAGGTAGAATACTGCTGATTTCCTCCATAACAATAAGGAGATTTACTTGGTTAATGTTTTTTTCCTAGGTCTTGAAAAGATAAGTTATAAACATTGTAAACATTACAGATAAGAATTGTAAACATTCATTCTTTATGCAAAATATACAAATAAGTGCCTATATGAAGTGGACTGGGAAAAATAATTAGTACTTATTATTGTTGTTGAAGTTTACAAAGTGACCTAAATCTCTCACAGACCAAATACAATGAAGAAATTTACTCTTGAAATGCTGCTGTGCTTTAGGGCCTCAATGCCCTACAGAACTGTATGGGTTCCCATTATGTGGTAACTGAGGTGCCTCAGGTGTGGCCTTGCAGCATCTCTTGAGCATGTCTTTTCTCATAATGTCTTGTATGATTAATATCAGTAAAAATAACAACCTATTATTTGAATTTGTGTGTCTTTTGGTGGCCAGAGGATGGTTTCAATTTGACAAAGAATACTCTTGTTCATTTATAAAATATAGTTTATAGCAGAATTTTATTTAAACACATCTTCTGCGTATTGAATGTTTCACTTCTACCTGCAGTTGTATAACTGAGCTATGGGAACGTGATTGTGGAAGGGGGGAAGGAAGGGTCTACTGGAAAAAAAATCTTAGTGTCTCCATGGCATGTATCTCCTGGTGGAAGACAGACTGCCCATATCAGCTTTCATCAAGAAAGAGGAAAAATGGAAATACCAGGAGTGCTTTGTGATTTCATTACCAGTACTGCATAAGTGCAGTTGGGTGGTAGGGCTGTGCCATGTTTCAGTTCATTTCTGGTTTGCAGTCCTTCAGTCTTTGTACTTTTCCAGCAATGCCACAGATTTGTTGCACGGCTTTATGTTTTGCTGCCTGGAGAGCTTTACAGTGCTTTTTTACCCGTCTGTTTTGCACCTATTCCTATTTGCTCTAAATCAGCTTATAAAGTTTTGTTTTGTGTGTAAGTCTGGCAAGAGAATAGGGGAGCTTCAAATAAAAAAGTAATTGGTGATTTAGGATGCATACATCTGGTAAGATTAGCTACTGTGTGAGCTTTTCTTATATCCAGACAGTGGAAAGTGAAGGGACAGCATTAATAATGACCAACTTTACCTACTCTGAGAATTGAGCTGTATATGTATGCGCTCAGAATGATTGTTCTTACACTAATTTACAGGTATGTCTTTCTGTAGCTGCGTTTTATTGTTGCATGTACATGCATGTTGCATGTGCTGGAAATCTAGCCTTGGTTTCAGATGAGGACATATGTTCTCTTAGTGGCAGTTTTTGGTTACATCTCCAAATAGCTGCTCCTAAAAAGAAGCTTAAAGGATGTTGGCTGTGGTTACAGAACTCAGCTCATGTTCTGAGAGATTCTTCCAAATTTCACAATGGTCCAAATCCACATCTTTCTCTTCTGAGCTGGTGGAGCTCCAGAAATGGGTATGATTTGGCCTAAAAGAGCATGTTTGGTGCGGTGCTTTGCTCATTTAATTTCTTCTGTCCCAAACCACTTCAGTGAGGTTCAGTTTACTCATGCGAGATATTCTATTCCTGTGGTGGAGAAATTCACCCACTTCTGATGTGGAACAGATACAGAAAGCCAACAGCCAACATGTGTTTGTATAAGTACATATGCTGGTGTAGTGATCTCTTTGTAAAATCTGTACTCAAGAGCCTTGTTGGGTTTTGAAAGCTCCTTGGAGGAGATGGGGAAGGATCTTCACAGAACTCTAACTTGCAAGACAAAGAGTCCAAGCACAGGTTTTTTTTGTACTTTAAGGGAAATTGCACTGTCTGCTTTAACCCAACATTTTAGGTGAGGCAAGGTATTCAACAGTATGTCATCCCAATAATAATTCAACAGCACAGCAATATATATTTTATTGGAGCAAATATAGGCCATTTTAAAAAGTTTCAGATAAATTTTAAAATTCAGGTACCTTGGGTTTGTTGTCTTAGCTGATAGTTAGGTCACAGTGTCAGTGTGAGTTCGTTTTTTGAAGTACTGAACACCTCGCGTGTAGGTCAGTGGGGCTGTCAAACTCCTTCATTTCTATATGCTATCTCAAATTAAAGCATTACACTTTGCCTGTTGGTGGCCTTTTGAGTCAGATTCTACTCAAGCTCCAGCAGGGGAAGTGGGTGTTGATGATGCACCGAACATAAGACACTTTCTATGGTAAAGGTACTACTGTTGTGAGTGGTACGTTCAGCTGATGCACAATTTGTATACTCAGAATCTGCAATAATAGCTTGTTTTGAGGGCCTTCCAAGAGCTAATATAGACTAAAGTTTGGTTGGAAAGATGGTGTTAAGACTCTAGCAGCATCACAGCAGTCATATATCAACATGTGTGTCAGCTCAGAGCTGACCCATTAGAGTTCCTCTACTGCATGATTATTGTCGCTTTCTGCAGGTGATGGAGATCTCTTGATTAAACCTTGACCTGCTAGCTTTGTGTAGCTTTTCAGATCTGATGCAATGAAAGCAAAACGGAAGGGATATCTGACGTGCATAGTATTTCTGCATTTACTGTGTGATTCCAAACCTGGGGGAGAAAAGGGGAATATCACATAAGACAGAGGAGTTGAAAGCAACAAAATCATAATTTCCTTGGTCCTGTTAATGTCGTTACTCTTCAGAGTGCTTTTTGCCAGCCTCAGCAAACACACAAATTTGTTATGGAAGCATATTGTGGATACATTATTTTTGTTTTACTTTTCACTTTTCTGTAAGTGGTACAGTTGCCATGACAGTTTTTAGCTTAAGATGAGGAGACCCTACCCTTAAGATGCTGAGAAACACTGGGACCTGATCCATGGTGGAGGCTATGATATTGTTTTCTGTTTATGTCACAGTAGCATCCAGCAGATGCAGATCACAGCAGATAATGTCAGGCTCCTGCAACATTGAAGCAGAATTAAAGCAGGAGGGGAAGTAGAAGATAGAATTTTGGCATGGAGCCTGGTGGTATGCTTTGTTTCCCTTTTTCTAAAAAACAAAAATAGCATCTTAAAACTAATTAGTGCAGCTTCACTGGAGATGTTAGCCAAACACCAGCCTCTTTTGGTGGTGAAGGTAGTGCCCATCTATGCTAACGTTAATATGTGTGTGTGCAGTAGACAAGGTGAACCTGCTGAGAAGGTATTGTAATAAACAAGAGTGCATATTTTAAAGGGTGGTGATGGGAACTTACATTGCGTAAATGAGAACATTTCTACCTGTAGACAGACGCAGGGCATAAATTACATACAGTCTCTCGTAAGAACTCTTTTCTGCCTACGTACTTGGAGATATGGTAGGGGCCCATGTTAATAGTTGCTCATTTGTAATCTGGAGTTCGCCAGTGATTTCAGCTTGTCTGTGGTATGAACCTGAAAAGAGGAATTCTACTAATAAAAGAAAGTCCAGCAGATTATTAGACCTGGAGGGAAATGGAAATAATGTATTTTTTTAAGCTACATACACTTGCAGAAGATGTGCTAGAACATCAGTCTTGTATGCACCATTTGAAATGGCAAAAATTGTCTTGTTAATTGGAGAACAACCACTGGGTTTGCATTGTGTGGGATGGAGGTCAGTGTAAGAGTAAAATGAGTGCCGTGCCTTGGAATGAATTAGAGTTTTGAGGGATAGGTCCTGTATGCTCATTTTTGGTTTTGGCATTTAATGCCTTCCTCCCATTCAAATATGTGGGAGGAATCAAATGTCAAAATCTTCGCTATGTATGATATATAATTTCTCTCTTGTATTTCAGTGGGAGGAACATCAGACCCCAAAATGATTATGTGCATACTGGTAAAGAATACATCATTGCATATTTTAATGTCAGTTGTGGGAATTGCAGATAGGGTAAAATATTGTTGTCACCTTTCCCCCTTCTGAGTTTCTGGTTGTATTTTTCCATGTACTCTTGAAGGATGCCAGCAACCCAGAACTTTAATTCTGTGTCCTGAGCTTTGGTCCTGGCTAAAGCAAAACTCTAGAGATGAACATGTCCCAGGACTTCAGAATCTCAGTCTAGATCTAGGTCCAAAGAATGAAACCTAGCATTTTTAAGTAAAGCTTTATATACTTGAAAAAATTTGCAATTTGTCTTGAAAATTCCCTGATATATGCAGTAATAACATGCCTATTTTACAGTTGGCAAAATAGAGTCATGTAGAGGCTAAAAATCTACTAACACTCTACAACAAGTCAGTGGCAAAATTTATGGGACCTCAGGACTCCATAGCTCTGTGATTCTTAAGAACAACTGAAATTCAAGGATTTGCCAACTTTTTGTGTTAACTATATTCTGAAATTTCAGTTTCAATTTTGGTGTCATTTACAGAGTGAATCCTGAAGTCACAGGAAATAAAGCAGAGGAAGTGTGCAGGAGGCATCGAGCTGGATATGAGACAAATATTCTACATCCCAGCAGCACAGACCGCAGACAGCTAGCAGGTCCTTTTCTGAGGTTCCTCTGGCTAACTCTTGTGTAGACCTTGGGAGGGTGTTGTCAAAACCTTGTCCAGCAAATTATGCTAGAGAGGTCGGGGACCATGACAGGGTTTGGACAGGCTCCTATGTCTGTTTGCATTGCTTCTGATGCTGGATAATGCAAAGAGTAGCAGAATGGAGAGGAGAAAATGGCAGCCTTCCTCTTGTGGGCTCTGGGTTTTACACTATGCCTTGTCTGGCCTTAGCTCGCTTCCACACTGTGTTGCTTTGTGGTTGCTGTTTGTATGCTTGGTTTTAGGCACAAACTCCATTCATGGCCCCACCAAGACAAGGCCAGTCACTTAGGCTGCACCTACAGTTTGTAGTGGGTGACCTAAGCTGTGCAGAAACCTCTGTCTGTCAGTAGCGTTAAGCAGGACAGAAATCTACTCTGTGCCTCCTTATGTCTTGTTTAAAACAGCGATTCTAAACGTCTTTTGTAGATGGGGCCTGATCCAAAGCCTGTTAGAAAGGCATGAAAGTCCTACATCAACTTCAGTGGGGTTTGGATCAGGCCTTATTTGTCTGTTCTTACCCCTAGTGCAGTCTCTGGGAGTTTTGCCAGGGATTCATTGGGAATCGTTTGACTTCACTGGGACCAGGACTGGGTCCAAGATGAGCAGACACAGGGGAATGAACAGTCTTCTTGACCGTTTCTAATTCTCTCTCAAGGCTCCACAACAATGCAAAATCGTGTAAAGCAGCATAAATAATTACATATCCTAGGAACAGTGATGAGAGTTCTAAGCACATGCAGTTTTATTGAATGTTATCAAGTTCCCTAGTAGTTAATTTGATTAAATGGGGCTCCCTGAATACTTCTTCTCTGAAAGTGATTTACAAAGTGTTTTAATATGAAGACTTTCCAAAGGCTCTTGGATGTCAAAGAAGAGCTATTAATCTTTATATTAGCATTTTGAAAACGAGCATGTGTTCCTTGATTAGCTGATATTTGTTTGCATTCTTCTTTCCTACAGAGGATTATTGCTTTGACCTTTTTTAGCATATTGTAGCTCTTTTACATATAGGAAGAGAATTTTTTCATGTTTATAAACTGGAGTTAATCTGGCTTTTCACTGGTGTAAATAGGGGCTGAAGCCCATAAAGAATACTGAAAACCCTCAGATGTGAGTTTTAATAATCTTTATCTCATTGAACACATTATTGATCTAGTTAACACATCGTATGTATGACCATCTTGGACAAGGCATAGTGGGGCCAACTCTGCCCAGTTCTTGCCCAGGCTGATCGTTTCACTGACTTCAGCAGGACTGATCATGTGAGATGAAGGATTTCTGCCTGCTGCCTTTGTTAACAGGAATATCTTACTAGTTCAAAGAGAGTAGGGCAGACAGGATTGGCCCAGTGGGCAGATTACAGGGTTTGCCTTGCAATGCAGATATGCTTCTTTCATGATTTTAAGCGACTGTAAAACATGTTTTCTGAACAGAAGAAGAATAAATGCTACTTTATGTGCTGTGTACTGTTGAAATTCCTTACGTATCATAGTGGTTTTTTACTATAGCTTGGGAGTGTATTCATCATTGACATTTCTGCTCTGTGTGTATGTGCAATAAAAAAAGCCCTATAAGCTAACACAGCAACAAACTGATGACACTTTCAGCTGCCTGGGACAGAGAGTGGGCCTGGAAGTTGTAAACAGTAGAGGTACTGTGCATTGTCAAGCAGAGGCAAAAAGAAGTATCATAAAGATTAATAAAAATGGGCATATCTGATGAGATTGTAGCAGGAACTGCAAGAAAATGTCACAGCAATTAATAGAAAAGTCGGAGTCCAGAGGTCCAGGACACGCATTTGCTCTAAAATAAATTTACAAAGCACCAAGCTTGGTCTCTATGGTTAGGACTGTTGTTTTGTTGCTGTGAGATATTCAGTGTCATTAATTTGGCTGTGTATTGCCAGGTGAGAACACCTAAATTAAGCATGGTTTTGGATTGCTTCATAGAATTTCTGCTATGGAATGTGCTAGGAAAACATGGACCATGCTAGAAAAAGAAGAAAGAAAAAAGAAACCACTCAGTTAAGGTTCTGCTGCCCATTATAATTCCTACACCATGTGAAAGAAGATACTGCAGACACATTACCTCTTTTATTAAGGAATGTTATGGGCCTTTCGCAATTTTCATTAATAATTTGGATTCTAGAGAGCCCAGTCATGGTGGAGGCCGTAGTACAACAGTTGGATCCTCACTTGCAGCCGGACACCTGATCCCTGGTAGCCCCTAGCAAACTTTCTCGAGGCCATCAGAGCTACAGTTGGAAACATTTGATGTCTGCAGCTAGGCTCGCAGAGGGTGACCAAGTGGGGCCTAGCAGAGGGGTAGCCCATGAGCACGTTTGAGTATATAAGGGAACACTACCAGGTACTTTGCATTGTTTAGCATGTTTCTTGATTGCGTTTCAGGTTTCTGTTGTGTAAGCCTGCTTCCCATTCTTGCCTTTTGTTTGCACAGGCCTGCAGTCCTGCTTCTTGTTCCTGTGCCTTCCTGTTCACATGCTGGTTGTCACTAATCTGCTCTGTCCTAACTTCTGGCTTCTTGCCATCTCAGCTCTTGTACTCTCTTCTGACCTTGTTTCATATATCTAAGCCATAACCTATTTCTTTCTTAACCTCCCTGCCTTCCTGTCTTCATCCTCAAATATTAGATCTGTTAAATCTGCATATGAATTTATACTTGCACATAAATCGGGAAGATAAATGATTATTACAGTTTGGGACTTGAAAATAAATAACATATGTGCTTTTCCCACCCTTGTAGGGAAATTTAGGTGGTTTGTATTAGCACACTAACTCATATTTGGTTAAAATAAGCACTTTACCTAACCCATCGACCCTAGTCCCAATCCCTGTTCCCAGAGGATTTGGGTTTGGCTCAGCAAACACCATATAAAGGGGTAATCTGCTCCCCTCTGCCAGCAGAGTGCTGCCTTAATCTGATAGTCGTCTACTTAACTGGCTTTTTTAAAGTGCAGAAATGCATGTTGGGTTGGGCCTGTTAATGGTGCATAGAGTTTTTCCTGTAGTAAGCACTGAGACATTTTTTAACAAAGCTTGAGGATTGTTATTTCTGCAGAGCATTTGTGCAGACAGCTAAGTAATGGTGGGTGAATTCCCACATCCCCAAATTTAGGCTGGAATTTTCTACACCCAAAAACCTTTGGATCAGTCACAAGGCAGTAACACGGCACGTCACAACTGATGTTGTAGACTCTTGAAAACTTTTGGGATACTGCCACAGATCCCACAGCCTTTTGGCTGACCCATCACTGGCTATGTACAGCAGGGGTAGCCAGCTTTTGTATAAGGGCCACTGTATTCCCAAGGATGTATTTTGGGCAGACCAGATACCGCCACGTTTATACACTTGATTTTTAGAAACCTTCCAGACTCGATCTGCGCACTATTTCCCTTTCCTGTCCCTCTCCAAACAGCAACATACAGCCATGTTTGCCATGTCGTTGGCCAGCTTGAGGCTGGATACGACTGGGTTGTGGGCCACCCCTCGCCTTGGGGCTGCCACTTGGCACTCCTGATCCATGTCAACTGTTCTTGTGGGGTGCCCATAGCCTGTGTATGCAAGAGCTTTCTATCACAGCCAGCTTTACTCAAGTGTGGCAAAAAGCCTGATGCCATATGGGATTTTCATTCATGTTAGGAATTTCGTACTATGTCCTGTCTGTCACTTAATTAGCTGTTATTTATTTTAATAGAACGCACAATGCAAGAAGTCATTTTTGTTGTGTAAGGGACTTCAGTTGGCCTTAAATCCATAGGGAAGAGGAAAAAAATTATACATCTACAAGAAGTAATAAAGTACTTTTGTTTCCCTAAAATTATTACTATTTGAAGTCTGATATACCAGATCCGGTATATTGCAGTGAAGGTTGCACTGGGACTTAGCAGTTATTTACTAGGTGATTATTTAGAGTCACTTTCTTTTTAGTCAATTGTAACATTTTACATTTTTGGGGCTTGACTGGGATACTGCATCACACTTGGTTCTAGCTGCACCGCAATAATCTCTGTGTGACATGGAGCCAGAAAGACCTATAAAAGCAGCTGTTGCTTTCATTAAAGCCATTACAAAGGTCTAGTTGTGGTGTCCCCAATAATAACGCTGATAATTGGTTGTTAATTTTAATTACTCACCAGATGAATATCTTGATAGGAAAAACAGGTATACATGTTCAGTCAACCAAAATAAACATATTTTCAGTAATAACTGGCCATTTGGGTAATGTGTTAAATGTAGTAATACTGTGCAGTGATGATTAATTTATAATCGTCATCAAATCCATGGGAGCAGGATATAGTTAATATGATGTCATTGTTTAGATAGCTCCTTTTAATGACTTGTTTATATATATATATGTTCAGTGTTATAAGGTGGTGAGCCCACATTTTTTAATACTGGGCAAGCTGCATGCTCCACTTGTGGAGCTGTTTTTCAGGCAGAAGATGCACAGTGCCTTCATATTCCCGTTTCACTCTGATCTCTAGGTCTTCAGCACGGGTGAAGAAGTAGCAGGCTACTTGGTCTTCTCCGTATTGTGAGGTACTGCAATCACACAGTGCATGGCTGCCAAGTTTTAATGGAAGTAAGATATAACCAGAAAAGTTTGTTATCTACTTGGGGGCACAGTGTCAATGCAAGAAGCAACACCGAGTGGAAAAGAGATTACATCTGCCGTTTGCCGTCTCTAAGTCCTGGTATCCTTGCAGTCATCCACTGTGGGGTGCTGTAGTCAAGGCTCAGGAGTCATTGAAAGACCATTGTTGAAGGGGACAAGGTTGTAGGGGTTTTGAGTTAGTAACATGGGTCTTTGGTAGTGCTGGAATGTCCTAATAGTTGAATAAAATAAGGGTACTTTCATTTCTCTTCACCTTTTCCTTGTTTTGTTTGGAGAATCCTGTCTTTCACAGCACTGAAAGGAGGGAAAAAGAGCTTTGTTTAAGTTAGCACTGAATAATGTGTGGTGTGTAAGGACCATTCTGTATGCTTCTACCCTGGGCCTCTACTGGATGGAATTAAACTCAGTGGTGTACCACATCTCAGCCCACAGACGAGGATGTTTCTTGTGTTCAAGTGGTGAGAAGCAAGAAGGTGAGGGCACTACATTGTTATAGTATATATAAAAGTTCACATATTTATCATAATATGAATATGCATCAGAAGAAATGGAAGGGCTACTTTGGCTCTTTTAATAGCAATACACATGTAAGAAGCTTGGGGGTGATGTTTCATTTTTGCTCCGGTTATATCCATGTGTGCAACACATGTTGCCAGGAAGTAGAAATACGGTTAATTCATTATTATAGGCAGGCAGATTAGTCAAGCTGTGGAATGGCTGGTTTGTGCAGTGCAATAGCAGAACTATTTTTTCATGAGCTGATTTCAGTTTTCGTAAGCATTTTGTCTTGTATCAACTTGATAACTACGCTTTGCAGTCAACAGAGTTGTTCTTCCTATACTCTTCATTATATTGTCTTACTAAATCTTTTCAACTGCTTTTTGCCTTGACTGGGATATTCTAGACCTCTCCCATTCCTCAATGCATATGAGCAATAATCATGTGAGTTGATCACAAAGAAGGTCACAATTTATCTCCTATTCCAAACTAAAAAGATAAGTAATCACATGAAAATCTAACCTTATCAATAACTTTCTCTCTTTGATTCTGTTCTACACCTTTGTCCTCTGAAGTTAGGCAAACGGAGGCTGTGGCAGAAAGATAAAAAGATATTTTTGAGAATGACGGTTACTAATGGAGGATATTTTACAAAGTTTGGATTCCTCATTGGGAATGGTATGCTAACAGTTCCTTCAACGTGCTCATTGGATTTCAGTTCAAAATGTGATAATTTTGAGTGCCTCGGTGAGTGAGGCCATCTATCAGATACAAAAGTCACAAACTCCTTAGGATAATATAACCTCAATAGTTCGTGTATCTCCAGCATTGTTCAAAAGGGAGAACCATTAGTCCCATGTTCTAAGAGATGTGAACTGGAGAGAGTTCAGTGGTGAATATGTGTAGAGAAGTTAAAGCCCTTCCATTTGTCCATCTAGAGAATACCTAATCTGTGTGGAAACACATAATGTAACATATTTGCCCACTTCCTCTAATTGCTGACATTCAAATCTAACATTTTACTGGAAAATGAGTGTAGTGGTTTTCACTCTAAAGTTTTGGTTATATATTGGCTTTTAAATATTGACTTTATAAGTTCTAATTGTCTATTACAATGTGAAGAAATAGTCACATCAGGAGACATGGGGTGTCCACATTTTAATTCTATTTTTTTATAAAATACCTGTAGCTTGCAAATATTGTTCATGGTGCAGCTTTGAAAAGGGTAGTCTGAACATGGTTTTGGGTTGCAGAAAGTGCAGTCATGCTCTTGTAGAATAAATGAGGTGTCACTGCAGAATGCCAGCTACAACAACCAGGGGCACTTTTAGCCCTGTCTGGGGTCTACTGCATGGTCAAAAATTATTTATATGAATATTCTCACAGATTATGCAAACAGTGGAAGTTACTGCTGACAGATATGTGGGCCTGCCACTGTTGAACATTAATCTAAGCACACCTCTTTATCCATATGTATCTAATATGCAAAGTTGCTATGAGATCCTCTCAGTTCAGATCACTTGCAAGTACTGCATACTTTCATACTTCCAGTAACAGCATTTTTTTTGTTATGAAGTCATATTTAAAATGAGATGATTCAATACAAGCGGATAGATTTTTAGCTCAGTGCACAGAGACTTAACTGCCGTTTCTTATTGATGCTAATGCAAGTCAGGTGGCTAATACCCTGTACAGCTCACTGAAGATTCGCCCCAAGATGCCTTGTAAATTGCTTTTCATTGAAAGCACGTTCAAAATTTACTTTTCTGTATATGGTTATTGCTACAGCAGTCTTAGTATAGATATTAAGCTTGTCACTGAAGAAAAATCATAAAGTCAAACAGGGCTTTTAAAGAAAATCTCATGCAATAAAATTTTAAACTCTAGCTGATCTCTTGAACTGCGGCATTTCTTCACTGAAGGTCGTGACTGGTGTGTATTACAGTTGGCTCTGCACCTAGACTGTCTTGTTCTTTTGGTTTGGCACAACCTAACTTATCTGCATTTACAGCCATGAGTGTTGCAGGATCAGATTTGATTTCCCCCATTAAAAAGAAAAAAATGACCTCCCAGACTATAATGCTTAATTAGAAGATTCTTTTCCAGCTGGTCAGTACGTTAAGCCATATAGCACTTTCTTTTCTTCCTTCTTCCAACTCTACAGTTCTACGGATGATCCCTACTTTTGAGTAATTACTATTTCTGATGGTTTTGCTCTGTTAATTTTAGCTCTACAGCTTCCCTAGGGCTGTGTTGGTGATTACTAGATGTAAAAGGACTATTAATTTAGAGCCAGTAGACTAGTAATCCAGTGTGCCACTGCTTGAAGACGAACAACAAAATTGACCATGTATCTTTTTGCGGACCATACTGGTTCTCTCAGAGAGAAGCTGCAGAGGACAGAAAGAACGTATCTGCACACCTGCATCTTGTGATGGTCAGAGTCTGGCACTGGAGACAAAATTACCCTTATAACAATATACCAGGGGTTGGCTTATGTGCCTCTTTTCAGTGGACATTAGAACAGGCATTTCTGTGGTTTCTTCGTAACTTAAGGAAGTTTCTGGCTTTGGAAAGAAGATCCCTCTTTCTGTGCATGCTGAGCCCTTTTATGGGTCTGGTGAAAACTGAGTCTACAAGTGATATGATGCAAATGGGTTTTAAATTCTTTAGTGCAGCACTTTAATATTTGCACTCCCAAGATTTCTGCAAGTGTGATGTGGGTTTGTTTTTTAGAGAGGCTGTAGCAATATTGTTGACTATTCCTCAAAACAGGAATGCTGCTTGTGTTGGTTGTTAAGAATAATGGGTTGGTAGTAGTAGTCTACAATTACCTCTTCTTTTTTTTTTTTTGGTAAGACACCAACATCAGTACAGTAGTCTCTATTGTCCTATCCATCTGCGTCAGACTTGAGTTCTGTTGAGTTGACAACAGAGCCATTTATAGGTTTTGACAGGAGGATCCTGTCATGATCTGTGGTGTTGAATTTTATGATGTGAAGTTCTGGAGAAGGGAAGGAGAAAGAAACAAATGTATGAATTCCCGTTAGGGAGTTAAATCCGTAGACGATGGAACGCTGCTCATTTGATGCTATCATAATCATGCGTGTTTGCCATGTCCATACACAGCACTCAGCCAGCATGCATGCAGGTTCAGCGGAGGAAGGTTTCGTTACCTCCACCACTAGGACAGAAGTTGCTTGAGGGTTAGTGAGGTTATGCAGCTCTCCTGCCAGGTTTCTCCAAGTCAGTTGCTTCTATATTTTTTCTGCCTTCTCTGTTTTGTTAGGGATTGAACTATTTGAGTCCTTAGACTTTCCTGGCTAGCTTTTCCTTTTCAGCTGAGAACTTTTTTAAAGATATGAGAGCATCATTCAACTGAACTCCAAGCATGTTGTTTCAAAGGATCATAGACACTAACGGTAGAAGAGACCTTGAAAAGCTACCTTGCTGGTCCTCCTGGCTGAAGTTGAGCTCAGCTATACCAAAGTGTTGGGGATGTTTTTGCATTTGTGACCAGGTATTGAAAGACACACCTTTCAAAGGGGAAGGTGTTTAAGTTCCAGTTTGACTGGAGTTGTTTCTCACCTATTAATTTTTTCTCCCACAGAATATGTATTAAAGCTGTTTAAATGCCTTATACTATTTGCTTGCAAGACGAGTATCTTGCTCAATGCCTATTAAATAAATCCCAGTGGTAAACTGTGACTGAGAGGGGAGAATCAAATGAGTGAAGACCTGGATAATTAACTCATGAATAGTCTTATTGTCTTAGAGGTACAAATCTCTGAATGGGCAAATGAAGAAGCACATAGTACCTGCCCACAGAAATTGATTATACATGTGTCAGATGTCCATTTTCTCCCACACATCTTGTTTCTGAAGCTACCATTGTGGATTAATTCTCCTCCATTTATTTCAAGCTTCAGCCTGGACTATCTTGACTATTAACTTTGCCATCTACTGTGGAAGCTTACAGGTTAGTTTAGCTCAGCGGGATAGTGTGCTAAGAAAGACTCTTTTTCACCTTTTCACTTTTAAAGGATATTTCTACTTGCCTGTCCAACTAAAATCATATTTTATTGTTACATAGCTATGCAAGAAATTAACATGGTTTCAGGAGACTTAATCTAAGAAGATAATTTAGCAGGAAGATTTTATTCTTCCACGCAAAAAAAACCCTGGTTTTTTCCTTATTTGGATGAAGAAGAAATAAATTTTGGCTACGTCTTCTGCAAAATGTAGGTAATGGTTTTGTACCACAATAGACACTTCAGAAGAATGGAGCAGATTACCAGCTGTATCAGTGAACCCCTTCATATTTTTTTTGGACTAGTTCTGGGACCGTCGCATTTTTGTAGAGAAAAAATAAGTTTTGTTTCGGAAAACCAATTTACACAGACTACAAGCCTACATATTCGTATTTTAATAAAGACATTCTTCTCATGGTTCAAGCTTGTTTAAACCCACCATTGAAGCCTGGATTTGTTAGACTGATGCTGGAACGGAAACTGGGAATAAGCCTTGGCCATGATGTAACCAAAGATCACTGATCTCAGGGAAAAAAATCTTTTCTAAATTTGGGCTAGAGTAAGCCCAATGTGAGCCAATATATATACACAATATTAATGAGTCCTTTCCTGCTAACTGGGGGACTTATATGTGGTAACAGTGTACTTGGCCACTGTCTGTCAGACTAGAAGCCTTTCCTCCAATGTCTAGTGGAAAAAAATTTTTTTTCATCTCTACATAAGATACAGTAACTCACACACATGCATTCCTGTATTACTTTTTCATGTGTAACTATTTGAATATGGTTTCCCTCCTTCTAACTGAGCTTCATTTTCATATATGATTGATAACTAATCAGCAGTTATAGGATTAATTCCATATTACCTTCATGATATGGCTTGCCAGGGTTGTTTCTGCTGGCAGTTCTCTCTTGAAGAGATGTTCCAATGCACAGAGGAGAGCATCAGGTGAGGTCATGTGGTTTACACCTTGGGTGGCTGTTGAGTGGAGATGGAATGGTCTTTTAGCAAGCAATATAGTTTTACTCCTCCTCGTATACCTTGAATATCACAGTCCTGTTTGTTAGATATGCTGTGTGCCTTCAACCTCTGTCTTTGGGGGGGATTTTGGAGTGTTTGTGCACTACATATTATGGTGCAGTGCATACAGTTAATAATAATTTGTAATAAAGCTGCCAAGGACAGGGGAAGGTACCATGTGTGCCCTCATTGCTCAGGAGAATGGGCTTTGAATATCTATAATATAACCCTACAACTAAAACTAGTGTTGTGAAATTTTCCCTTTCCAGAATGTCATTCTAAATCTCGCTGGCTCACAAGCGCTTGAATTCCGCTATGGTTTGTCATGAACACTGTCTGGGGGAAAAAAACCCAAAGGCTACAAGTGTCTGAAAAGTCCTCTCCTATGTGATGCTAATGGTGAGTTTTTAGTTCGTTTGTAATACTCCATGGGAGGAGGATGCTGAGCTGTTATTACTACGAGAACCAGTGCTCAGAATTTCCTGAATGTTGTGGGTTTCAGTTCTCAACAATAATATGGCATTCGTGTGTTTTTTTGCACTGAATGTTGAGTATGTAGGCAACTGCTCTTCCTTTATACTGGTGGAAATAGTCAACTATATATAATTAGTAACATTCAATCTGCTCTCAAAAATACCAGAGCTTGCCTGGGTCTCAGATTGTCAAGGTTTATTGCAAGCAGCCCAAGACCAGAGAGTTCAATTAGAAAATTAACTTATATGTTATTTTACCATATTAGAGAGTTGATTTCCTTCCAATTTGAAACAGATGATACATTGTTATAAAGGGTTGGGGTTGCACTTAATATTCTCCTATAAAAGAGGTAAAGACATACAAGACTTTTCCGCTACATTGGCTTAGGGCTTTAAAAATAATATGCTTTTTACAAGCCTAACTGCAGTTTTTATTCCTCTGAGTCACGTGTGCTTGGTGGAAACCATGTACTTTCAGTGCTTCTCAAAGCATAAAACGTGCAATAAAATTTTTGAAAAAGAATTTATATTATGTTTAGCTTTGCAAAGGAAAAAAACCTAGTAAGTTTAATCTAATGTCATTAAATGTTGTGGTTTTCAGGTAATTTGTAATCTAGAAACCTTTAGCATTGGGGGCTAAATGGTAACAGAAAATTAAAGCAACAAGGAACACTGAAAAATTACTGGGATTACATTTCGTGGGGCTAAATTTTGACCATTAAAATGTTTGTACTTTCAATAAAGTGGTGTGACTGTTGGCTCACCAAATATCTAAACTGAACCTGCACCTTTCTAAATGTTTGAATAATAAATTAAATGGACCTCCCACCTCGGTGACCTTGCTTCGGTAGATAGCACCAGGAAGGAATGGATGAAGGGAAAAGAACTCTTGGGCAGAAACAACATCAGATAGAAGCTCAGAAGCAGCTACTTAGGACAACATACCATCAAGAAACCTTTCTTTAGAGAACAGTTAGGACAGCTCAGCTGTCCTAAATAGGTTCTAGACTGCAATGTGTTCGGCCATATGGCTCCCTTTTTCAGAAGCAAGTCAGTATTTCTGCTGGGGCTCATGCAAGCGGGCAATCATGGATCTGAGATATGGCCTAATTTTATTTTTTTTTTTGCCGGGGGGCGTGTGTGTGTCAGCTTTTACTGCGATGTGGCACGTCAGCCAGTACAAACAATTCTGGAATTCATTAAGAATATAAGTAAACTAAGGGGGCAAGTGGATGCTTAGAGGGTGTGATGAGAAAAGATAGAGAAACTTTTTTTCTCGAGGCCTTAATGCATATAAGGCCACTTGTGCTTGTGAAGTAGCTGAGTGGATGAGCTATTTGAGGGACTGTGCCAGCAGCATTACCTTTTGGGGACAGAATAAAAAGATATTTCAAATAGGAGGCAGATGAATAGACTCCTGAGCCATTGTGGAACTGCTCCAGCACAGTTTCTTTGAATCTTTTAGAGTTTTCTTTGTCATTACTTCCCAAGGGTGAATTCAGTAACAGAGTACCCCATGATATAGAACATACAGCACCAGGTGGCATATTATGAAAAAGAAAATAACTTCATATCTAAAACATTCTCCTTATTATCTCCCATAACAGCAATATCTGTCTGAACGTTTTATTTCACTCTGGGAGTTCAGATTACCAACTTTCCAGCACTTCTTACCAGTTCTATCCAAAAAATCCTGTTTTTTATAAGTTAATAAATGGAGTACTTTTAATAAGGGACCCTCAGAAGCCAAAAAAAGTGGAAAAGGAGATCAGGGAAAATTATCAATCTGTTGAGTGTATGATGTTGCCAAATCCAAAGAAGAAAGTAAACTTGATGCCCAGAATCCACCTTTTGGACAAGCAGTCAGAGTCTGATGGAATTCTGAGTAATCCCTCTGCAGGAATTACTCGAATTCAATTTGGTGCTTTCCACTTCTGATACATGATGGAAACAGGCAGTTTTAAATAACAGGCTTGAAGCATGCACTGTTACTACTCCAAGCAGTTACACACACATATCAAAATAAAGAAAAATATATCGGTTACCACAGCTTTGCATCCAGGAGGGAAACATTAAATATTTTTATATGATGTTAGAATGGCATAACTGAAAGGGATTGTTTTGGTTTTTTGTGTGGGTTTTTTTTTTTTTCCCTATCAAGAAAAGTACATACAGGACTGTTAAATAAGGGAATGGTGTTTCCCTAAGTACTCATATAGCTGTTCATTTTAGTTTTCTTAGTGAGGTTCATGTTTTCCAGTAAGAAAGCAGCAGTGTCTAGTGGTAAACGATATAAACAGAGAACATATCTTAGACCTTGGTAACAGAACCATTTCACTGGATAGTACTTAATATATAATATTAGAAAGGAGAGCGGAATTTGTTTAATGCATTTCTATCTTTCAGAAGGGATCTAGTCATCCCTTACATATGGGATCCCCTGGGAAATAATACACCCATCTTTAAATGAGTTAAAATGTCGCCATAACCAGCCTTTCCTTGGCCTCCTGCGGGCAGTGGGTGGGAGGCATGGGAAGGTGGGGGGGTATGTGTGACTGAAGAGGGAGACTTTTCTCTGCAGAGGAATGTAAGGGGAACAAGTCCGGTTGTCTAAAAGCAAATTGTTATGGAGATCCTTGAGGAAATTTCTAATTCATAATTCCCTGTTTTCCACTACTTGCAAATCACTGCAAATGAAACACAGAACAATGACCCAGGAGAGAAGCTTCACACAAGAAAGGCTATAATCTGTTCACTAGTGGCATCTGTACCTTCAGACTGCAAACATCAACTGCAGGCAGCTTCAGGTTACAGTTGTTACTCCAGAGAAGATGGGATGGGATTTCCACGTTGTTTTATGGGTAGATGCTCTAGCTTCCTCTGATATCTTGCAGTCTCAGCCTAACTCTCCTGTCAGGACAAAACTTGTGGTCTTAGGCTGGGGTTTGGCACCTGGCTAAGTGCAGTCCTTTGAAAAGTCTGCACGAGACTTTTCAAGCATGTATCAAGTAGATACATAGTTCCATTTTCCCCTCATTTTGATTTTCCTAAGGCCCATGGATGTAGTCAGTCAGCCTGGGACCAGAAGATACGCTCTGAGAAAGATGAGGCAGGCTGAGGAGACTTGCACTTTGGTTTCTTTCACTCTCTGACAAGTAGCAAAATGATCTGAGAACTTCAGCAGCTCTTCCAGGCAGTTTTCACTTGGAGGCGTTGCTATTGTTTCAGTCTAAGCAGCCTTACAATTTAGCCTTAACAAAGGTATAGAAGCTTTATAGGGAAAACTTTTCTGTATTCTGCTGGCATTATTGGCCTGGCTGGTGTGCAAAGGTGTGGTTTGTGGTTTTTGTACCCTTGCGTATTTTTATATCTGTCTGCAGAAAAGTCAGTGCCTTCACCAGGCACTGAACTTTGCTATTCCATCACATAACTGGAGAAGCAGCTTCACTAAAACTTGTACTGATGTCACACTAACCTGAAATCAGAACTTAGACCAGTACAGGTGGTGAGTTTTGGTTTTTTGGTTGGTGGTTGGTTTTTTTTTGTGCAACTTGGAGTAGATCACTGTGGAGCTGACATGATTTGTGTTATTTATTGCTACTTTGCATTCTTATTCATCCAAACTAGTATGGCTTCCACCAGCATTTACCACATCTGCTTTGCTATTTTCTGGGTTTTTACAGAACAAAATTACAGTGATAAGTTTAGCTCTTTGTTTAATGTTTCTTTGTCACTATTTACAAGAGAGAGATCATATTTAGTTTTTTAAAAAATAGTTTTAAAATATTTTGAATATATTGAAAAATATTTTTCAAATAGATGGGAACAGCATCCTCCCAGTACAGAGGTTGTTTACAGGTGTTGCAAACAGTAAGTGGTAGCTAATGAGACAGCGAGTAAAAGGGAGCAGTTTCTACTCAAATAAATGCTAACCTGGCATGCCTTGCCATCATATAGATTAAAGACGTTATTTTTTTATTGCCTTTTATGATTCTAAGAGTTAGCAACTAGAATCTATATTTTAATAAATGTTTTCAGCATAGAACCATACTCACGTCAATTAAATCATGGTTGTGCTTTTAGTAAGTGTGGGAGTTAGCTGGTTAAGTGTGAGCTACTGAAAAGAAAAACCTTAGTACAGATTTGTTGCATTTTCTTTGTAGGCTGACAAGCAAAGTGAATATTTCTTCAGAGCATACTTCCTAGTATTTCATGAACCAAATGTTGAACAGATGTACTTAAAGTGTGGAAAAATTAAATGAAAGGCACATTTAGGATTTACAGAGCTGAAAACCAAAAAAACCAATGGAAATTAGAACTTTGATGAACAGAAACTATGCTGTTAATGCAGAAATTTTTCCTGTAAGTTAAAAAAAAATTGGCTTCTGGGTCCCCAAACTGCAATCTGGAATCATATAAATTATGGTTAGAAAATGATGCAACACTTGTTCTGAAAAAGGTAATTGAGCTCTAAAATATGTTTTTATATTCATTTTAAATTAACAATGACTAGTGCAGCTCCATAAAATTGTACTTCTTCCCAGAATCATGGAAATCCCCAGAAGTCTGAGAGCTACAAAATGTAGACTTTTTTTCCCATTTTGAAATTGTGCAATCAGGACTACAGATGACATGGAAAAGCCAAAGTTTCTTAATTCACTAATAGTCCCTTGTCACAGCTGCTGTTTTGAGGAGTAACCACAGTGGGTAAACTGCACTGCTGAAGAATATTCACTTCACCCAGGTACGGGAGCATAACAGTGTGCCATTTATTTCAGTAAGACAAGCGCATATTTCTAAAATGAGCTGTGGCCTTCATTCAGAAAAAACACCCCTGTTCTGGAAAGTAGTCTCTTTAGACGATCACAGTTACAACAACCCTACTGCAGAAAGCATTTGAGCCTGGGACTTTGGGAATTAAACACATGCTTGAGTACTTTTCCTTAATAGGGGTACATTTAGACACGTGAACTGAGACTTGCATAGACAAGTAAACATGGGAATTTTCAAACAGTTATCAGCCATCTGTAGTAAGTAATCCACATAATGAGTGGAGTTTTGGAGATTTATATCAACTGATACTGTGCCTTGTACTGGGAAAGAGCTTCTGAAATTAAGTTCTTCATTAAAACATTCATGCAATCCAACAATGCACATTGTGCTCAGGTGAAATGTTGCTAAATTTTACTATGTGCTTAATTTTCCTAGCTCATGCACTTCAGACTATTACATGAAGAGGGAAAGCAATTTGAGAGGTGAGAACTGAGTAGTCTTTGGTAATGATTAAAGTCCTGGGCTGTCCCATTCGCTTTTTGTCCATTAGATCAATCACTTCTGAACGATTCAAATTTAGGCACCCAAATAAGTGTATGATATTTTCTGAAGTGCTGAGGAACTTTGTGCAACTGGTGTTATTTGGATAGATCTACCAATATGATTAATACAGGTTATATTGCCAGTAAGGGTTTACAGTTGTAACCCCTTGTTTGCTATCATTTAGGCTTGGTAGGTCTCATCTTTGAAAGGTCATGGAGGGCAAGAGAGGTGTCTGAGGAGTGGAGGAAAGCAGATATCACTCCAATCCTCAAAAAGGGCAAGGAGGACCTGGGAAACTATAGGCCAGTCAGCCTCACCTCCATTCCCGGAAAGGCGGTGGAACAGTTCATCCTGGAAGTCATCTCTAGGCATGTAGAGGAAAAGAAGGTGATCAGAAGTAGTCACCATGGATTCACCAAGGGCAGATCATGCCTGATGAACCTGATAGCCTTCTATGATGGCGTGACTGGCTGGGTCGACGAAGGGAGAGCAGTGGATGTTGTCTATCTCGACCTCAGCAAGGCATTCAACACTGTCTCCCATAGCATCCTCATAGACAAGCTAAGGAAGTGTGGGTTGGATGAGTGGACAGTGAGATAGAGAACTGGCTCAACAACAGGTCTCAGAGGGCTGTGATCAACAGAGCAGAGTCTGGATGGAGGCCTGTAACCAGTGGTGTTCCCCAGGGGTCTGTGCTGGGTCCAGCCATTTTCAATATATTCATCAATGACTTGGATAAAGGGACAGAGTGTAACCTCAGCAAGTTCACTGATGATACCAAGCTGGGAGGAGTGGCTGATACACCACAAGGCTGCGCTGCCATCCAACGAGACCTGGACAGGCTGGAGAGCTGGGCCGAGTGGAACATCATGAAATTTAACAAGAGCAAGTGCAAGGTCCTGCACCTGGGGAGGAACAACCCCATGCACCAGTACAGGCTGGGGGCTGACCTGCTGGAAAGCAGATCTGCTGAGAAGGACCTGGGAGTGCTGGTGGACAGCAAGCTGACCTTCAGCCAGCAAAGTGCCCTTGTGGCCAAGAAGGCCAATGGTACCTGGGGTGAATTAAAAGGAGTGTGGCCAGCAGGTCAAGGGAGTTTATCCTCCCCATCTACTCTGCCCTAGTGAGACCACATTTGGAGTACTGTGTCCATTTTTGGGCTGCCCAGTTTAAGAAGGATGTGGAACTGCTCAAGCAAGTCCAGCAGAGAGCTACCAAGACGATCAGGGGACTGGAGCGTCTCCGTTATGAGGAAAGGCTGAGAGACTTGGGTTTGTTCAACCTGGAGAAGACAAGACTGAGGGGGGATCTTATCAATATAAATATCTAAAGGGTGGGTGTCAAGATGATGGGACTAGACTCTTCTCAGTGGTGCCCTACAACAGAACAAGGGAAAATAGGCACAAGTTGGAACATAAGAAGTTCCACTTAAATATGAGAGAAAAATTCTTTCCTGTGAGGGTGCCAGAGCAGTGGAACAGGCTTTTCAGGAGGTTGTGGAGTCTCCTTCCCTGGAGACATTCAAAACCCACCCGGACGTGGTCCGGTGTCCCTGCTCAAGCAGCGGGGTTGGACAAGACAATCTCTGGAGTTCCCTTCCAACCCCTGCCATTCTGTGATTCTGTAATGGGGTGGGTAAAAGTTGATTTTCCTTCTGTCTTCACAGTCTGTTGCACCTCATAGGCCAGAACAGACAACAAACCTGTACTTGTATCTCTGATTGGCTAAGTCTTTGCTGGTAAGTTAGGTTCTTCAGCATATGAGTCAATGTCAGAAATATAGGGTCTGATAAAATGAATCTGGGAGATGATACACTGTGTCTAGTGATGCCTAGGCTGTCACCATGGCGGTGCTATTGACAGACATTACACTAGGCTTCCCAAGTGTTGCATAGCTCCCCATCTGATCACTGCATAGCCAGGAAAGATGGATCTTATTCTGTTTATTCCTTAGCACCTGGCATCTTTCTTCAGTACTAGTAACTGTATTCTTACATGTTGCCAGCTCTTGTATTTTAGTGAAATGACACAATTTCAGTTCTGTTTATCTTTGATTGTATGTTGACTTTTACTATTAAGGATAACTGCAAAACTTGCCTTTAGGAAAGACTGATGAGCTATGTCTTGGTTAACATACAGTGTAATAGCAACTACATTTCTGTGAGGCTCCTAACCCTCCCAGTAACCAAGGTGGCATTGCATCAGTACAATGCTAAGCTGTGTTGTCTTGTCATGGTCCTATCTGTAGTGTGCTGAGCAACGATACTGACAGGTTGCCAAGCTGGACAGATGCCCTGACTGAAAAGGATCTGATACTGCCTGTAGTCAGAATGGGAGGCAGGCAGGCAGGCAGTTCAGCCATCTCTGCATCATCGACTCCCACAATGGGCTGTACTTGAAGCTAGAAAGCCATATGTGGGAAGGTAAAACCGTATTGGAAGAGGAATACGTTGTAAGCTGTGTTAAGTATCCTGCACCTTTTCTTCACTGGAACAGTCGAGAAGTGGTGGAATAGGCACACCTGGGGATATGAAACCAAAGCCAATTTGCTGCCAGGGAGCTCAGAAGACCACTGTGGAGGAGACAGCCTGTCTGTTGAAGAAGCACTGGGCTATGGCATACATAGTTGTGCTTCTACAGAGCTATTAAAGTCATTGCAGTGGCATGAGTAGAAGAGGTGAGAACTGAGTCCTCTGTGTACATTTTTCTCATTGAAACAATCATAAATTTATTTGTCTGTCTGTCTTTCTCCAGGCAGCATGTGTAAAACTCATTGTGTATGTGTTAAGACTCATTTTCCTAAAAGGGATGGTGTTTTGAAGGCATGATCTCTGTCATCTTTACCATCATGACTAGTAGTCATTTGCTTATCCAAATAATAGATTAGCTGGCCAATCTAAAAGCCACATAGTGCTGTCAAAAGGGATTTTGCTAGAAAATTGAGGATATTATGTGGTTTACTAGAGAGACACGTAGGTGATTTTTTGAAGGCTCCAAAAATTAAAAGGCTGACTGCCTCTCCTTCCTTCACTTATTCATGTATTTATTTTTAAAATGTCAGTATTGATTGTTGCTGTTTTCCCATTCATTTTGGAAAGCATTAATTTCAGAGAGGTGTGTCAGGCAGGTTCATTCTTAAAACACATGATTTAACATACTATACACTGGCAGTAACCTCACAGAAGATTCAATAATCAGGGTGGGTTACTTCTTAAAATTACAGAAGGAAAATGGTGGTATTCACGGTCAGCCTGTATAGCCATATTGTTCCTTTTATTGACACTAGACCTTTCTATTTGGTATCACAATGCCATGTAGTTTCTGCTCTTACTGTTACATATCTGTTTGCAAAGTTCTCTAGCCAAACAGATTTTGTACTTGTTCAAAATCTGAATGAAATCATTAAGATTGTGTACATGCATCAGAGAACAGAGTGAAATCTTTGTCTTTATGATCTGCAAAACTGGCAATTTTCTCAGGTATCTGCCCAGCCTTTTATACAATATGGAGCAGAAGAAAACTGCAGTCCTAATTTTGACTTGTGTAAGATGTTGGTGCAAATGACTGAGCACATGGAGATGTTATGCAGAGGTGTCTAGCTGTCTGTGGTGGCCTTGGAGTCTTTGGCAGCAGTTCTTTTTCCTATACTGCATGGTCTGATAGTGACAAAAGCAGTTGAAGGTCACCTTTAAAAGTCCGTTTTAAATGTCAGGGTTTTCCTTGTTCTTCCTGCTTCACTGTAAGTCTTGGAGAAGTCTTCATTTCTCCAACTCTAGGGCTTGTGGTAGATCACATTTTAGTCACAAAATGTGCCACAGAATAAAATCTAAAATGTATGTTTTGCTGCGCAGAGTACAGAGATAGTCATAAACATGAATCTGACAGAGTGGTAACCTCCTGCAGCTGTAGACCACTGCAACTGAAACCGAAAGAGGACACTTTCTATTTCAGTATCCTACACAGTGACTCAATAGAACATGTTGAACCAAAGGTACAGTAAGTGATGTACTCCTGCTTTGAGGAGAATGGGAGTCAAAGCACTCCACATCATTTTCAGGATGAGATTTATTCTTCTGCTTGTAGTCACCTACGTCTCCTGGCTGGATCACAGTGTGAACTGCAGTCATGGCTTTGTTTAGCTTTGACCTCTTTCATGGTCTTTGCTTTCCATTTGTCTTACAGAGTGGTTCTGCTTTCCCTGGGTGCCAGCAGCCTGCTCTGAAGACAGCTAAAATATCTGTAAAGGGAAACCAGAGAACAAGGCTTATACCCATTTAAGTTCTTTGTGCTGCAGGGGAAGCAAAGATGCTGTTTACTGTCAAAGCAATAGAAAAAAATATTATTCTAGTACTTAGATCATACCAGCGTCACTTAAATAAAAAAAGGGTGGCTGATCACATAATCTTTTACATCCCTTGTGAAAACCTGGTGAGTGTGTTTCATTAGATGAAATTTTTAGGCACAAGACATAGGGCAAATCTGGAGATTGTGTCTGCTGGTATTGAAAACATGTAAGAATTTATTATAAGGTTTCCCAAGATTTTGAATTATGAAATCTTACAAATTCAGTTCTCTTCAGAGATTTCTTTTGAATCAGCCAAATAAAGAATTAAAACAGTAAGCCTCTACTCTTTGATTGTTCTGACTCTAAACTAAAACCATAAAAGTAGGTTTGCATGTGGAAGTTCAGAATGCAGTGCACCTTTCTGAAGTTCAAAAAGATTCAGATATGAAATCTGCATTTTATCCCTCTCATTTAATAAGATGCAAAAGATGAAAACAGCAATTAGAACAGCCTACACAGAACTGCATATTCAATTAAAGAAGGACTTGCTGCTTAGCATTCAGGCTAGTTGCAGCTAATTCTAGTTTCTGTAGTAATAGTGTCAATCTGCCAATAGTATTACAGGCAGTGATTTCAGCTCACCTGTTAATTCAGACCAAAAAAAAGCTTACATTTCTAAGTCAATAACCAGCAGCTTTTGGTAAGGCACCCAGAGAAACTGGAAATCAAATACTCTTCCCTATGAAGGATCTAGAAGTTGTATCGAGTGGCACCACAGAGCCTGATGTGATGCAGCAAGTGGAATCCTTAGTTCTAGAATTCACAGTTCACATGAACTTCATTACTTATGTATGTGAATATTCCGAGTTTGTTTTGCTTTATAGTTTTAGTAGCAGACATCTTTGAAAAGGTTCAAGGTGGAACGAAGACTTACTTGTTGACTGTGTCAGTCCAGTACAACCTCATCAGAATGCTCACATTCAATGCACAAGCATTTCAAGTGGTCAAGAGTACAAGATCCTTCTCTTTGTGATTGCTTCACAAAAGCTATGTTAGCCTGTTTGAATAAGGTTTGAAATTAATTTATACAGCAGCGTTGCACTTTTCCTGAAATACTATTTTAAATTATCATAAATTTGGGTTTATATGATACGTATATTTTTAAAAGCACTTATACCAAATAATTGATGCTTATTTAAAGTAGTTATAACTGCATTCATTTGCAAAGAACTAGATTAACTTGGGGCATGTGAAATATTTTATATTGAAATTTTTTATGTAAGAGAGGTGTTGTCCTGCCAGTGAGGCAGTCACTTGGGCAAGTCATTGCTGTATCTAATATTCTTTGTCTATAAAATGGGATAAGATAGTTGGTGACTGTTAAGTTCAGTGGTTAACACACAAAGTCTTTGGGTGAAATGTGCTGTCTGAGAGGAATACACTTTAGTGAGATTAAGTCAAATCAGGAAGAAGCTGATGCACCAGAATCATGTCTCTTTTCTAAGTTTCCTATCAATATTCTTTTTTCATCTATTCCGTATCTAGGTCATTTATTCGGAATGAGGATTGTTGTCTTGTGAAAGAAATACATAGTGCTTGAAACAGAAATATGACATTCTGGTATGGGAAGTCCCAGTATGTGTCACTCTTTTGTCTCCTTCCTACAGGAAGGACTGGTAGTTCCCTTGAAAGTGGCACTATGGCACAGCCACATATCAGGCAATTTTTAGTGGAAATGGGGCAATGAAAATGGATTGCAGGATTTAGATGGATTATGCATGAAAAGGAATAATCATGATAATAAATGGAAAATCATATGTTGAAAAGCAGAATTAGCTACTCTCCCTTGTGATTTTCAGATGTGTGCTAAAGTCTTTTCTTCCATCTGCAGGGTGAACCTCATCAAAAGTATGTTATTTTCCTTCTCTTTTGTTCTGTGCCAGCTGACCATGGCATCAGTATCATGTCTGCTGGGTGGATCTCACCACTACCTTTTTATTGCCTTTACACATATGAAAGCCTATTTGGGATCATGGGAATGTATGTACTGTACAAGAGAATAATAGTAAAAAGATCTGCCAGACAGTTCAGAGAGGTGAAATTAGTTCTTAAATTACAGTTTAATGTCTTTTTGTATGTAGGCTGATAACTTGGTCTGGTTATTTCTTCAGTGTGTACTTCCTGATATTTCATATGCCAAATACTGAACAGATGTACTTCTAGTCTGCATAAATTCAGAGACACACAGGTAGGACATGAAGCTGAAAATTCAGAAAGCAGTAGACAACCAAGCTTTGAGTTGAAGCTTTACACTGACAACAGATTTTCTGCCATAATAGAATGCGGCATTCACATTGTAATATCAGTATATCATAAATACTGAGAACACAGATTTCCAGCAATCTGAACACCACCACCACCACCTCCTCCCTTGTCCCCCAGGGTCATGCATTTTTTCCACACTGAAAGTACAGTTCCTCCCTCAGAGAATGTGAGGTACCACCAGCACCCCTTGAAGATGGTTTGGCCAAGAGTCAGGATTTTATGACTATTAGAACAAAAACTCCCATTAATGGCTATTTTCAGTCTCTTATTCTCCATTGGCACTCCTAGAACATCTTCCATTCTCACTTTAGCTGTCTCAGGAGCCTTACAACTCCAGGAGAAATGTTTCTTATGGAGTAGCTAGTAAGAGTTGAGTGTTTCTTCCAGGTTTCATTTGGAGGACAGGCCCTATAAATGAAGCTGCATCTCCAAGATTTGAAACACCTCATAGGATTATAGGAATGTGAGTTATTCTGTAATCATTATGGCTTTGCAAAGGCTAGATTTCCAAATCTTCCGGAATCCACTGCTGCATGAAATCTTTGTTCAAAGAAGCAATAAAACTCCAGTAGTGTAATACAAAGCTGGGACTAGGGATGAAAAGAAGATAATATTTTGAGTCCCTGAACCCAGTCATGCCATGTCTCACTGGGTCAGTTTTATACAGACTTCTACGTTTCCTGTGCCACATGAATGTGTGTCCATTGTCACACGAGGAGGGGAACATATGTAACCGGTCATGAACATGAGGAATGACCATGGTGCTAAGCTGCTGCGGTTTTTCTTTCAGTAGCACTCATAGGGTAGCCGAGATTGGAAGGGACCTCAGGAGGTTATCTAGGTAAAAGTCAGTGACATAAAATATACAGACATTGACTTGAAACACAGAAGTGCAAATTCTTGATCCATTTAAAGCATGATTTGAAGTTGGGAGCTGTGCTAGATAGAGAGTATTTCTGCTGTAGAGAGAGTGGTCTGAGTAGGACTCCTTTCAGCTTGAGGCTGTGACCTTTCTCCTGGCGCATGACACTTGGCACCAAAGGCACTTTGTTATGTGTGGCATCGGGCTGCACTGCAGTACTGCCATGTGGTGTGTCATTCCAGGGCTCGAAAGATAACCTGCAGATGTGCAAGCTGTGCAACCAGTAGTCAAACAAGATTTGAGGATAGGGCACAAGGTCTTAGAAAATGATATAATTGAAAAAATAATCGTTCAGGCCATTGAATTTTATCTTAGCACAGTAAATGGAATTGCTTCCTGATACTAAACAAATAACACAATATTTTGAGGGGCTATCTGACTATTTAATGTGCACAGAAATGTGATTTTGGCATGATTAGCAAAACAAGAAAACATTTGAGAAAGCCATCTAATCCTGCTTCCTCCTTTTAACTCTAGAGAACCAGAGAAACAGTAGCATTTGAAATTGCGATTTCCTCTTTTGTATAATTATTATGGAAGCTGGAATGATTAACAAAACAGAAAACAAGCACTTAATGGGCACATAAAAGCTGTTAAATAGACACAAAAAACCCCACTTATGCTCTGTATTTTCTCTGCTGTAAGTGGTGCAATTTCAGGGATACTACCTCAGCATTACTATTTAACACAAGCATTTTAAAGATTCAAACAAGAGCAGACAGGTTTCATTAACATAGGAGGTCCCTGAAGAAATAAATATTTATTAAACTTTCAGTGATGTAAAAAAGTGGGTTTTTTAACCACACTTCAAGTGTTGGTGTACTGCCTGCCAAATACATACCTGGTGAGCTATTTAGAAACTTCCTGTTCCACATGTTAATTAACAGTCTATGAATTTTAACTTAAATCAGGGTCACATAGCTGAAACGTATTTCAGAGGAGGCCTGCATTTGTCATTCAAAGGCATTGCCAAGGTTTTAAGGCCTTACTATAAAGTGGATTTCACAGCTTGAAAAACTAGTTCTCCAATAACAACTGGGTCAAAACTGGGAGGAAGCCTTATGCACTTAGTCACATGAGGTGCATTAGACTTACATTTGAAATCAGAGTTAATCTAAAACTGGAATATTTAACATAAACTTCTTTCAATCTTTGTGGGCAGTGTGGTCTTGGATTCAGATCCTTATATTTCTCTGCTTTAGGTTGTAATGGGATTCATTGCACAGGTAACAACGTTCTTGGGCAAAAATGCTTTTCTTCCTTCAGTGGATCTGGCCAGAATTTTTGGGTTATGGGAGCTAAGATCACTGTGGTGCCTCCCACCTATGTTCAGTACAGCACATCCAGAGCAGTGGTGTAGCACCATGACACCCTCTTTCTACCACTGGCTCAGCTGCAACTTGCAAATTAACAGCTTCTTGATATGCTGATGTCTTGATTATATTGTCTTTAGAAAATATTTTTTAACTGTGTGCTAGCTGGTGGTGTCTGATTTCCAAACACTTTTTTTCTTAGTCTTGGTTTTTCCTTCCCCTCAAGTAGAATTAGCTCTGTAGTAGTTCTTTATTATATTACAGCTTTCTAACCAAGGTTTTACTTGGTAAATTCTTTGTTATAACTTAGCTATATATATTTTAGTGTCTTTGCATCTTAAAAATTTAAAAAGATACTACTTCATAATTTTATCACTGATTTGGAAGATGAGATTCACCATTATTAGTAAATATTACTCTGTTCTTTCCATCATGTCTCACTTCCCTGTTCTTTAGCTACCATCTTGACTACTTCGAGCCCTGAGTACAAAGAAGAAGTTTTACTTTGGCAAATTGCAGGCTCAGCTGTCTAGGAAAAAGGCATGTGAACCGATCTACATGATATGACTTTTATCCTGATAGCCTAGGTGCATCTTTAGCTGTGTGCAAGTATCTGGGGA
Organism: Phalacrocorax aristotelis; assembly: GCF_949628215.1. Taxonomy (NCBI): domain Eukaryota; kingdom Metazoa; phylum Chordata; class Aves; order Suliformes; family Phalacrocoracidae; genus Phalacrocorax; species Phalacrocorax aristotelis. Next base: position 21,633,956 of record NC_134284.1, on the reverse strand, counting down.
GCCAAATGACTCAGAATCAGAAATGGGAGCATTATTAATAATGGCAAACCAGGGATTCAAGGTCAGGCCAAGCTTGGATTAACCACAGTCAGAGCAAAGAGAGAAGATGGGGAGGAAGTGAATCTGGGATACAGAGTTAGCTGGAAGTGTTGAGATTTGCTGCTTTTCTTACTAGGTTAGGCATGGAGGAGGGGAAAGGAGGGGAAGGATGAAGAAGGTAAGGGAGGTATGACAGCAGTTGCTGCTGGGAGGTGCCAGCCTTCATCCCACCTGTTCTTGCTACATGGTACCTATGATTCTTTCCTTGGCACTAGTAGCAGTAACAGGAATGACTCTTCAAGCCCCTATTGTAGTAAAAGTTGTAAGGCTATGGTGGTTTGTCTCCTCCAGCAGTCTGGAAATTACTTACTTCACCTATGGATAGAGTAGTTCCTAACAAGAAGGACCTTTGGATATATAGAGTGAAGAATACTAAATAACTGTGTAGAAGCTATATTACCTCAATGTTTGGTACATGTGGTCACGTTGGGATCATAAGGTCAAATTTTGGCATCCACAATTGAAGAAAAAGGTAATAAAAATTAGACAGGGTTCAAAGAGAACCTACAAGCATGATCAGAAGGGTTGGAAAATACGTTTTCCACTCTGAAAACAACTTCAGCCTACTTCTTTCATTAAACAAGGAATTAAGCCTTTAGAGTTAGACTTACTAAATTAACTCTAAGTTAGTCCACAAGTAAACCTAAATGGGGGTCTAACCTGGTTCTTCTGTCTGGCAGATAACAATGTAGCAAGATCTAAATATTCAGTACCAATTAAATGTTGAAACAACCTAACAAGTTCCTCACTATTGGAAATGTGAAAACAAAATTTGGATGCTTTTCCTAAAACCATATTTGTGACTCAGTCATAGAGGTTGGAGTCAAAGGCGTGAGTTAATCCAGGAAAGGTTGCTTCCCTATTGTGTAAAAGAGATTATCCTGATTATCACTGTATCCTCTTCTAGTCTTCAGAAAAATCAATTGTGTACCACAAGCACTGTCTACTCCCTGAAATACAGCTGATCTCTCTCTTCCTTCAAAGCTCCATGTGGTGGTGTGTTGCAAGAATGAGTTCTGTGAGCAGGATTCTTGTAGTGATCCTGTATGTGGATTCTCTGGCATGTAAGAAGATGCTTCCACTCATCTGCATCCTTTCCATCCATAGAAATATTAATAAAGTGCCTCTGTCCTGGCACCTGTCTTCATGAAACTTGCAAGAGTGGGGCACATAGGAAAAATATAAACTGCAAACCTTGTTTGCTTAAGGAAACAGCTTAAAAAAGAAAGTAGTTCCCCTGATCATCACTAACTGTGGTGACACAAGGACAATAAACTGTGAAACTAATGAGCTGATGTTTAGATGAATTTTCAGTGACATTGATAAAGTACTCCGCTCAAGCTCCAGTGTACCATCTGCATATGCAAGGATTCAGCCAAAAAGCTTACTGTATTTCTTTGAGATATTTTCATTTTCAAACAGTTGGGAATGCTATGGGGCAAGTTCCTATTTGGAATTCAAACTGGGAAAATGGTCAAATGGCAAGGCAGCAAAAAGCCTATAGAGTAGCCAATAAAAGTAGCTTTTCCCTTAGTTGTTGGACAAACTGTGTGTTGTAATTGTGCATTTTAGGAACTAAACAATTAAGCTTTTATTTTTGGCCTGAAATATACACTCAACAGAAGAAAAATATCCAGTAACTTTAGTAAGATCAGTGTTTGACTGAATGTTTTCATCAGCCCTTGACTGTGTCTCTGGATGTTCACTTCTGGGCTGACTTGAGAGGCCATGACAGAGAAGGAAAATGGGTCAGTGCAGCTCTCTCTCTTTTTTTCTTTTTTTTTTTTTTTTTTTTTTTAATACACACATTTGTGGTCTTTAATTTGTAGAATTAATATGCAGTGCAAGTAGTGTCAAAGACACCTTCATTGGGTGTCTGTCATCAGCAGTTTGTCTAGGCCAGGATCTTGTTCTTGATACTTAGGGAAAATATTAACAGCGGGATTTTTAGAGTAATCTTTCCCAGTAGACATTCCTCGCATCTGGTAATTGGTGATTTATAAACTGCACGAGGTGGAGGTTGCATCTGGGCCATCATGTTACACAGTCATGGCTGGACCTGTCTTCCACAAAGCTGTTCAATCCTTTTAAAATCCTTTTCTACTTTCTGTCTCCATGATGTTCTATGACAGAGTTCCACGCTGTGTCTGATTAGCCTGTGAAAAAGTATGTATTTTTATTCACTTTAAACCTGATGCTTGATAATTACATAGATGAGAAATGAGATGAGAAATGCTGAGTAATCAAATTCTGTTTGTATTTTCCATATCACTCCTGATTGTAAAGCTGCCTATTATATCTTCTCTCAGTTTTCTCCTTTCCAAGGTGAAGACTCATAGTACAACTGATCTTTCATCAAATGGAAACAGTTTCATATACCTGCTCATCTCTGTAAACATTGTACGCTTTCTGATTTTGCTGTGTCTTCTGTTGTCGTTGGATGGAGGGAGCTAATGATTTCAGACAAACTTTTACAGTGGGCTGTGTCCATCTTTATGAATGTGTAGGTAGTTGTTCCCCACCCTGTCACCTGCATTGCACATGCTGACATTAAGTTTGCTGCTCAGTTGCTCAGACATTTAGTTGGATAAGATTTTTCTGCAGTCAAGTTCATGCTCTGTGACCTTCTGCAACACCAAGTCAAGAAGGTCAGGGATAGAGGAATTAATTTGCTAAACTGAATGCCAGCCAAAAGAGTAAACTCGCGTGTCTGCATCCATGTTTGTGGGCGCTCATTCACTTTTCAAAGGATGAGGCTGAAGTTCAGCATTGTTTTCAAAGGAGTCTGGTTTTAAGTCAGGGCCAGGACTGATCATGGCTTGCTCTTACGGATAAACATTCAACATGTTTCTGAAAGATCCTGGCATATTGTTGGAGACCACAAGAAATATATTGAATAGTCAGGGGAGGAAAAGCAAAGGAACTGCAAGGCTGCAGGTACATAAAAGATAAGATGTAAAAAAGCAGCTCCTTCTGGTCCAGTCCCAGATGATTTGTGCAGTTTACTTCTTCAGGCCTAAGTCTGTAGACACAACTTCCTCTCAGTCTCCTAGCATTATCCTGTGTTTTGGATTACTTTCTTCTGCTGAAGGCAGAGCTGACAGATTCTAAACGTCCATGTTGTCCAGCTCAGTCAACAAACAGCCTGGGGCAGACGTTATCTGGAGGTGATGTATGGACCCTGTGAAACCGAGAGATGTGCCCGGTGCAGATCTTGGAGCTTTGTATTCAGACAAAAATGCTGCAACATAATATGTGAAGAGGTAGGCTGTAAAGTACTACTCTTAAGAGAAGAGGAAACTCCTGTTATTTTTTTCTTCTCTCCCTTTGTATTGTTAATCCATTTATTTCCAAATTTTTGTAATATGATTTTAGAATATTACTCTGATTTTAGAAATCACGCTATAGTTTTAAAGGACTTTCATTACTGGAGGAAAGAAATACTATTTGCTGTGCTGCCACCTAGTGTTTGCAGGTGCTGCTTTAATTTTGAGTGCATTAACTTTTTTTTCCTCTGTTTTTTTTAAAGTTCTCTGTCTCATGAAACGGCACAGGACATACAAATCAAGCCTTTTGCTTAGTTTGAAAAACACAAGTGCAACTTCCTCTGATTATCTGCTGCAGGGAATTTGGGAAACACAATGAAGAGACAGTCTTCATGTAGGAAGAAGCTCAAAGACACCCTTTCACAGCTCGTAGTGTGGTTAATGGGGGATGATCCCTGCAATTCTGAAGGAGAGCTGCTATTCTGACGAGCCGGGTTTAATCTGTTGTTTGCTTTGCACAGTTCTTCAGTCTACTGTCTATTGACCTCCATTTAGTGGGTGAAGAAACATTCTGGGTACCTAAAGAAGACAGCATGTGTGCTCGATGACTTGTTTGGGTATAGCAGGTATGATGCAAACTACAGTTCAAACTACTCCCTCAGGTTAAACAGAGTTGCAGGGAGGAAATCGTAGAAGGGATGTATAGCATATAACATACAGCAGAGTGCAGTGTTAATACAGTTTCTATTGTGGTCTGTTCTGTTTCCAGGCTTTAATGCTGTTATGGTTCAGGATAGGTAAATGGAGTCAGAAAAAAAATGAAAACTAGCCTGATCTGTTCCCCATGTCCAGAATCAAATCTTTTGGGATGCCTGTGAAGGTTGTATGTAGGCACTTGTAAGACCCAGCAAATCCTGCTGAACTATCTTTTTAAAATTTAACAACACACCAGAGTCTAGCTGCAGTTTACACCCCCTTGGCCCCCTTCAGAACTGTAAAATCTTGGATTGTGTAAGATTTGTTCTGTCTCCTTCCTGAGAGGTCGGCAGTTTTTGCAGGAAGGAAAGGTGGGATCCATACAGGTTGCAGGGTTTTATAGTCCCTCTGCACTAGCTGGGGCTGGCCCAGGTTTGGAGGTTGCCCTTGAGTATTGCTAAACTTTCAATTAGAAGTCTGTGGAGCTAATGGGAGGACAGGTGGCTACTTCCTATTTTGTTGAAATGTGGGAATCAGCCAGTCAAAATCTGCCGTCCTGTTGGAGGGGAGCAGCCCTGGCCACTTTCTTATTCAAGGGCAGCAAAAAAAGGAAGGCAAGTGTTTTATTTCTAGTGAAAGCTTCAGCAGTGTTCTTGCTATGGCAATGGTGCAGCAATGATTTGAGTGCGTTGTCTGCTCTACTGGCAGCACACTCCTTTATGCTTTACCTGTACTTTGTGCACTGACTCATTTGTGTGACTATTTCTGATTGGTAGATCTGAACCCACATCCTGAGGTACAGGGGAAGACCCAGGCATAGAGAGTTTAATTGACAGGTTTGCATCTATACAGTACCTTGTTTGCATTTCTCTGCTCACAGGCTAAACACATTTAGAGATCAGATATGTCTTTGATACTTTAAAATAAAGTGTTGCATTTTATTGCCCCCCCCTCTTTTTTTGGTAAAAGGAATGGCTATATAAAAGCAATATATTCCTGCTTGTAATCCATTCTACAGTTACTTCAGCATGTATTTATCCTATTATGCTTTAAAAATTAAATAAAATTTATTTTAAAGTAGGAAAAGGGAGGAGAGAGCTGTGAAAGACAAACCCTTGATCAAGACTTTCTCTACAGTCTGACTGAGCAGTTTGTGCATTCTGCTAAGGGGATGGACAGGAAAAAATAAGGCTTAAACAGAAAATTAATTATATGACTTTAGCTGTTTCTTATTTGTCAATATTTACACTTTGAACTTTAAATAGTTAAGCCCCACCCCTACCCTCAGGACCTGACTTCTGCTGCATGTGAACTTTTCAAATCTAAAGGAAAGGAAACATCTGGTGTATCATCTGGCCAAAAACGCCATATGCATTGCACTGCAATAAGTCATGACAATACATTTGATGTTTTTATTGCATATATGAATAATGTATATTGCTTTGTCTATATATTTGTCATTATAATTTTCCTGCTGTAATTAACCCACAAATCATGCTGCAGAAACATATAGATGACTGAGTTAGTCAGGTGCCCTACTAATAGTTTGACATCTGAATGTGAGAGATTAAGATGGCTGTGTTTGGAAAGTATGATACCTTAATAATTGTTAGTGTACCTCAGAAGATAAATATGAATGTACCTCTTAATGCTTTTTAGGTATCATCTGTATTCTTTACTAGGTAACTATGTAACTTTTATGTCATCTCTAACATTTAAACTACCTTGACCAATGTTACATGTCTGGAAAATGTTCTTTGTAGGACAGAGGCAGATTTACCCTTCATACAGTCTTGTGGTTGAAGAATGGTATAGAGATTTAGGAAGTTGTTCTTGTTACTCCATGAACATCCACAACCTGGCCCAGCAAACTGAGTCCTGAGAGGAAGGGCTGATTTGTGTTTGTTAATCAAATGTGTTTCCAGCCTTGGGGCACATAAAGAGTGCAAGATGCTGGTGTGCATGTATTTCTGTTGATGTGGCTTGTTCCTTTATGGGGACTGGAAATAAGCTTCAGCGGTATGAGGCACAACTTTAGCAGAGTGTGGAATGTATGTGTGTTATGGAATAGGCCAGAGTAAGCATTTCTGTTAAAAAAAAAAAATAATGACAGGTCTACTGAAAATATTTATGGCAATGCAAAAAAGTCATGAGGTCCAGGCCTTTGGGCACCTGCCCTCCATCTGAACTGGCAGGGCACTTGCACAAATACACAGTTCTTTGTAAAAGTCATCTGTGCTGCATGGTCAGTAAAACACATTCTTTGTGGTCAGAAGGCCCACAAAGATAATTTTATAACTAGTGAAAACCTAGGTGCTAGAACATCAAAGTGACAGCAAAACCTTGAAGCGATTTTTACTGATGCAGACAGATGCACCACATCTTTCATGCCCCAGAGTCATAATTAATCATCAAAGCAGTACCACTTCATTGTATTTAAGAATTTTTATTTATTTAGGATTTTCCTTGAAAGTGAAATGATGCATTTTGTATATTTTTGCACTACTCAACAGCAATCTCAGAAAACAGTCACATTCAACCCCTATTTATAAGGCTTGCAGAGGTTTGTCAGATCAATACAGCTAAAGTAAACATGACAAATGTCATTTTGTAGTGCTTAATACCGTTAATCCTCAAAGCATGGAACCAGGAAACCCTTATTCGTACTGGTATTTGAAATCTGTAAGCAATCTCATGTTTCTAATGCTGATTTACTTTTTATTCCACAAAGAAAACAGTATCAAGGCCTTTTTCCTGGAATATTACTTGAGGCTATTCAGAAAAAAAAAAAACCAACACAACAGGAAATTTGGCTCTTTAGCCCTAATAATGGTCTCTTTATTGAACGGAGGCTTGCTTTTTTTGTTAAACAGATTTTCTTATGAAAGGGTTAGAAGTGAATAAACGACAAGTTCAAGCTCATCTGATTACTTTTGATTTACGTTGACCTTGAAAGAGAGAGAGGTCATGCTGTTGGCAGGCAATAAGAACTAATCTGTTAGTAAGTGAGTAATTAAAAGTGAGGCCTTATATATTTTTGTAATGAGTTGACAGCAATTCCATCCCCATGTCATACGGTTGCTCTAATCAACATGGTCATTGCATTTAGTGCCAAATGAGAATTTTACAAGAAGTCAGATGACAAACTCTGAAATTTGCAGTTCTTTCAGATGTGCAGATGAATAGGGTGACTATATTGTAGACAAGGAAAATCACCAATAAAAATTAACGTCATGTTAATGTGTGCAATTAGGATTTTTACATCTTTCTAATGAATTGGAGTGGATACTTGTTAGTATGTTCAACTGAAAGATATAAAGTTGTGTTCAATAAAAAAAAATAATCTGGGTTTTGGCAGCTGAAGCTTCTACTGTTTAACTGGCATGACTTGAGACTGTTCTGACATCAGACATGACAGTATTGACTTCCATGTCACCAAATAACCTAAGAACAGTCTGTTTTTCAAGACACATTAAGAAGTCTGTTTTTTTGAGTTCAGGGTAATTTTCTAAGTTGATTCAGGGCCTGGATATGCCTGCAAAGTACTGAATGCCTTGGCCCTAATCCAGCAAAATGTAGCAGCTATGTCTTCACTGTCTATTAAGAGTGGCCTGAAGGCTGGGCTTGATCACTCATACTTTTCGTTGATAGGAGCTTATTGAAGTCAGGCTTGGAGACAACTGGGAAGGCAACCTCAGTTTTGTTCCCTATGTTTCCCATCTGGTCTTGTGATGACATTACAGAAGCAATCTTGGGCAGGCAGGATGTCTTAGGGAGTGGATAGGACGAAGTCATGGATGAGGTGTCCAATAGAAGGATTCTACCATTGCCTGATGTGAAGACAGGTAGGATTTACAGGCAGCTGAGATTGCTGTAAGAAAAAGATAGTCTGAAGGAGCATCTTGGGTCTCTGGCTTCTGCAGCATCAGTTATCTGAGTGTGGTTGCTACCGTGAACACCTGCTTAACGTTCTTTTTTTTTCTTTTTAAGATAGTAGGACTTCTGTGCAAAATGTGCTCTGAGTTTTCAGATATATGCCCAAATACTTTTCCAAATTTGAGTAACCCCTGGCAAGAGTGAGCCTGCAGAATCAGAGGTTTCTGTAAGAAAAAGCTAATGTAACCTCAGCTGGTGACTGTTGCCATGTGCTACAGGCAGATTGTGAAAGTACTCAGCAGTTGTGCTGAAAGCATATCCATTTTTTCCAGCTATACCACTTGGTCTAATTAGGGTTTTACCTTACTCTACAGGTTTTGTCTTACCAAAAATAGGGAAGAAAGATCTCTTCCAGAGAAATGATAAAAAAATCTTTCACTTTTTATCCCATGGAAGGATCTGTTTTATGTTTATAAGACACTCGTCTTCTCTTGTTTGAGAAACCACTTAAAGGGAAAGCTTTAGCAAAGATGTAAATATTAACTATGAGGAGTTTTTTAACATTACAGTCAATCTGGAGTTACATCTGCCTGTATTTCAAAGAAATGGAAACACTAGTCTTGCCCACAGATCTGCTGTCAGGTTTGACTAAAATATAATTATAGGTCTCACTTGGGTCGTTTAGTTTTGATTTGTATTTCCTAAGCCTCTATTAACAAGGCTCCATCCTATATGTGCATGCAACTTCTATTTTGAGGTCTTATGTCAACAATCACAGAGATCATGGCTTGTTCTCATGTTGCTTATAGCCATGTGAGATCAAAATATTTGAACTTAAAATCTAATGTTGCTCAAGATGGGATTAGCTGAGTTTCTCTGCCCATCAGTCAGCAAAAGATGGGGCCACTTCTTTGCCTAATTTCCTTAGATTACTAAGCAGCTTTTACTACAAAAGAGCTACACCAGAGCTCCAAGTGCCTATAAAGCACTTTCCCCATTATCTAGTCATTGCTCATTTTGGCTGCAAGTTCTGTTATGTGTGACAAAATCTACAGAAATATGAGATCAGTGTGATTGGCATTACAGTCAGGCAAAAGATATTTCCTGCGAGTGGCAACAGCACAATTGCATCTCTCAGCCAGCATTTGCTTAGGTCCGAAACTATTGTGAAACAGACTGGAATTGTTTGTGAATGGGTGATTCTGCCTAACAGATGGTTATACGTAAAGGCAGCCAAGAGACCATGTATGAGCATTGTGTGTTTGTGGTGGCATGAGTTGTAGCCAGAAATGTCTATAAAGAATCTGCCCTAAGCTTTCTGGTCCACGATTAAGCAGATATGTCATTTCTAATCCAGTTTTGGGGTAAACTGCTGAAGTATTAAAAAAGAATGTTTCTGCAGCTGTTACTGCACCAAAAAGAAAAAATAAAACTAAAAAATTGATGTCCAAAAGAAGAACTCAGCAATGTGGGTCAGGGAGATTGAAAGGGTTGGTTTTTTAGAACTGCATTTTTATATTTCCTAGTTAGACCTTTGGACCTCAGCCAGCTTTCTGCTGAGTAAGTTGGCAGGGCACAGGACTTGGATACACAAGAGTCTGTTGCCTTCCATGGCCCTTGCCCATGTGTAGTGTTCCTGCTGCATAAAGCCATTAGTGACCAGATTACAGAAAACATAGGGTTTTGTTTCATAGCTTTTATTTGTTGTTCCATTTCCTGTTTCATTCCTATTTAACCTCTGCTCTTTAGTTCAGACATAGTATCAAAGTGAATTTGGAAATGAACTTCATATGGATGAGAATGAATTGTAAACTATACATGCTATATCCAATATCACATTTTTTTAAATAAACCTTATAATTATTTTTTAATAAACAGAATGTTTTTTATTAATCTACTAAGTTTTAATAACAGTACATTTCCCCCTCCCTCTTCCAATATTTATTTTCCATCAAAACCATCCTCAAAATTAATCAAGAGCTGCATGTTTTGTTGCAAAGTCTTTTTTGGGCAAGCTGCATTTGAATTGCATAGATAGAGCCTGTAATGGATTGGGGAACTCAATGTTTGACCCTCAATTAAAGTGCTTTCCTTGTATAAATATAGCTCAGTGTTTGGATGACTATCTGCAATATCGGAAAATCACATTGAGTTAGGTGGAAAGGAGCCTTTCAAGAGTTGAATGTTGGAGAGAAATATGTAGGAGGATGCTCTCTCAACATGATCAGAAGGAAGGACAGCTACCCTTCACAAGTAAAATCTACTTGAGGTCTTCCCTTTTTTTGCAAATCTGAATTAAATGTGTTTGTAACTTGGCTTTACCATTTTATGAATCTGTTCATGATTTTAGGAGTTGCCATGCAAGCTCAGACTTTAGGTCCAGGGGGGTGGATCTAAGAGCAGTGAGGTCCAGATGTTTCAGAGAACAAGGGGAACACCCTGTAGTGGGCAGAAATGGCACTGTCTGCCTTGTCACTAGACTTTATCTACTAGCACTTAAGAGATTGCTTAAGGGCTTAAGGCCTGATGTACATTATCTGATATGCTCTTCACACAGTTTTTCAGTGTTATATTAGGGAACTGTTGCTACCTACATAAATACCTAGCTGCTTTTTCATCTAACTCCTCAGTCTCATCATCCTTCTGTATTATGTTTTTGCTTGTTCATCTCCTTTTGAAGATAAAGCAATCACAGTCTTTTCTTGTTCTTTTCATAGGTTTTCCAGGCCCAAGATTATCACTCATATTCTTTGCCCTCTTATTTTAAATTTCCAAGCCTGTGCCTCTCTGTTCTTTTCCTTTTCACCTGTCTGTTCTGCAGGATCCTTTGAGCTGAATCTCAACATATCTAGGATGTGACCTTGCTGTTACCAGTGTTGGCTGAGATAAGGCCAGAGGTAATCAGTTGAAATGGACATGGGGTATCCAGTTTAAATACTAGAAAATTCTTTTTGTGGGATATTTCAGCAGTGGGACAGGTGAGATTTTGTGGGTTGTGGAATCCCCACCATTAGAAGTATTTTTAAGAACAGATGAGTGTCAGGGATAGTCTTAAGTTTACTCACTCCATTTTCATAGCTGGACGTTAAAATAGATCTGTGGTCCCTTCTCACCTAACATTTCTGTGATTTGGTCTCTGTCATCTTAATGTTTTAAAGGCCTATGGAAGACTGTGCTTCAGGTGTAGCATCGGCGAAAGACTCAGGTGTGAAAGGCTTTATGAGCTGGACTAGAGGTGGCTTCTGAAAGTAAGAGGGAGAGAAGTGAATTTTGGAGTTTAGATGTCTGTCTTTGATAATGTGTGTGTTGAACTTGCCCAGATGGCAGATCTTTCTTGAGTAGCCCCATTAAAGTATCACTGACCTCACTTCTAGATTATTTATTTTATGTTTGTCCATAGGTTAATGTGATTTTATATTAGATTTGTTTCTGTTGCTAAGTAAATGAATCCAGTGGTATTTGTTTTACGTAAGGGACCTATCTTTTCAAATGTGATGTTTGTGGAGAAGACAGTGTGTTGGGAGATGGCTTGTACTGCCTGTGTGGGCTGGAGAATAGGTCGGTTAGCACAATGCTTGAAATGTCATCTAGCTGGATCTCAGTGAGGCAAGCTACAGTGGATGATTTGTTGCTAATGACTCAGATGTTTGCTGTTGGTAGTTCTTCCATTGATCATCACCTTTTTTTTCCCCATATCCGGTTCTCTTCTGGACTTGTTTCCTTTTTTGTTCAGAGCTATACAGGAAGTTGGTCTTAATTTTCTAGGCTTTTTGTCTAAGTATTTACCAAACCTGTCCCTTTAGAATAGTGCTTATCCCTTTTAATGTTATCTCTTTACTATTGACATGTATAAAAATATGATCTCTTCTATTTAATGGCTCAGGTCTTACATGAAATGTAATTAATATGTATTAAATAATGTAGGAAAACCCAATCTTCTTAAAACCATCTGTTCCAAACTGCAATATCTTTGTCTCCGAGGTGAGAGCCTTTCTCAGCAGAAGGTGGCTGGTTATAGTCATGAATGTCTCATTAGAAAGTAATTCCTGCTTCACCTTAATAAGGAGTACTTTAATAATGATTTTGCAAGGCTGTGTGAAGAAATTAAAATCAGGGCAGGTAAAGCAGGGAGGTGGCTTATATAAGTACATCAATGGGACTTCAAGGAGCCTGCTCTTGTGTAAAGCAACTGAATGTTTGAACACCTTGGCTCAGTTCCAAAACTATTATAATATAGTAATAGGCAAACACTCATCAATGTTTCAGTGGCATAAAATATATTTACTTGAAAGCTATTAAGATCAGTTAAGTCTGATTTTGAATTGATCTTCCTGATTTCACATCTGTCAGTCCTCTCATTGTAGCCACATTTCTTTCACTCATTCAGAGGGTTTCATAAATAGCTTAGGCTGATGTGAGACCATGCTGCCTGCAATGCACGTGCCCAGTTTTGCCCTGGCTGTGTGCTCCTGCCTCTTCTTTCACATCAGTTCTAGCACACAAGAGGCCGTGGAAGAAGTTGCTCATCTAGCTGAAATTTAACTGAAAATTAAGAAGTGTTATAAATCACATCAGTGAGATAATATGCTGTGAAATGAAATGGAATAATTGCTGGGGCTGAAACCAAGTATGGGCCACGGCTGCAATAGAACCTGCAGAAAAGGGTGGGACTGGCCCTTTTGCAGTAGCCTGCAGGTAGATCAATTTAAGGCAGCTGTGAATTTCTTATGCCTATGGTGTGCTTAGGAATTTGTGTAATACACTTTGTAAGTGACATATATTCTGTTTGAACTTCCCTTTTATGTGGGTGATTTAATTGTAGAGTTCCTCTGAAGGTTTTAGCATATTTTTATAATATTAATGTTGCAATTTGTAAATAATCTTGTTAGTTCTTTTTTTATCAGATAGGTACATCTCTTACCATATTAATTCTGTTACATGGAATTACTTAAGGCTATCTCATTTTGAATCTTGCCTCCCATCTTTTTCCCCCATTACTTCTGTTTAATAAAGCTTATTGTCTGGGTTAACATTGTTATTTCAGGTAACAATGAATCTTAAGTGTTTTTGTGAGAAATTGCACCAAATTATCATGTAATAAGTGGAAGCCCAGCCCACTATTGTTTCTTCTCTTTTCCGTGTGCCAAGTAGGATTTGTTGCTTAGTCTAGAAGGGAAATGTATCACAGCTTATGTCTATTATATTTTCCTACTGTTCTAATAAGCTGCTCCACAAACAAGCACAAAAGAAGAGGAGCCTAAATAACAAGTGCTGTGTACTGTCTCAGAAGCTCCTGAATTCTAGTCATGGTTTGCCAAAATAACTTACTCAAATTACTTTCAGCTTTCTCTTCTACATTGTGTTAAATATCAGTGATACTGTTTTTGTCTGCTATACCTGATGTTTCATTGGCTGAAAATGTTAGCACTATGAGGTGCTTTAAAGATGAAAAATGCAGTTATTGCCACTCTTATCTTTTGCTCTTAAAGGATTTCAAGATCCATAATCATTGATGCAAAGATTTTTTTTCTCTCTCCAAGGTCCATTCTTCTGCTTACTTTAAAATCTTTCTAGCTTAGAACAAAGGCAAAGGTATAAGGATAAAATTAGGTCCTACTACCATCAGTAGTACTAGAGCAGGTATGCAAGTGCTTTGCTGAGAAGGATCTTTGCTTGATTTTTGCAATTCAGCCATAGAAGTGCTTGTGGGGGAGAAAGTCCCTTTGCATGGGTCTGGGAATCATCACACTGAATTCCTCAGCCAGGCAATTAAGTCAGCCTAGAATGCTCCAGATGAGAACAGCATGTTTAACAGAATGCAAAGTTGCATTTCATAGGTCTGGTTATTTTAATTCAGAGTGAGGTCATCAATGTGAATGTTTCCTTCAGTATGATGATGACTATTGGACTGTGACTTGCCTTTACCATTTGTGGTTTTAACCAAATTCCACTGTTTCTTGTATATCTATCCTCCTTTATATCAAATATCACAGTAGAAATATTTTAGTGGCAATATCTGCTCAGTCAGAAGAAGAAAGACCCTGGAAACTTTGAAAGGAAAAATATGGGCTCATTTTTATATCTACTTTCCAACCTTCACCAAGCTTAGTAAAGCATGTGGATTATTAGGTATATAATTGTACTCAAGCATCTTCTGGTATCTATTTGGCACCTCGTCTCATGGTAATCATTTAAAATATCTAGTAATAGGAATCAGCTGAAATTAAGCTAGTTTTTAAAGATGTCCAAGCTTAAGGCCAGGAACCCCCAGAATCTTGATTGTTATGCTGGTCTTTAAGTGAGAACAGGAGTAAAGATGAATAACAATAATTTCATTTGGAAGTATTATAATGTACTTGGATCCGTGCTTGTACGATTCCTGGAATGATTGCTTATGGCCCTCTTTGAGAGTGTTCTTTAGCAGTTTCTGAGTGAGGACTTGGCATTCCTTGTGAGCACAGTCAAAAAAACCAGGAAAGAACATTCAGGACTCTTTTGAGATTATTTCCAGAACTTACTTATTCTGAAGCAATTTCTTTCCAAAGGTAAAGGAAACTTTAGCTTTTTCCAACAGGAAGAGGGTAGCCAGGACCTGGAAGTCATGTCTGGAACATTCTGCAAGAAAAATTGGTACTGCTGATTGAATGTCACGCAGGAATAATTTGTTTAGGAGAAAGATTTTGGAGATTGATGTTCTTGAGATGTGAACCTGAAATGACTGTTTCCTCTTAGTAGTAGTGGAAGTAGTTCTAGCTAGGCAGAGAAAGTACCATATTCTAGCCTTTCAGTGTGCAAAGGATCATGACATGACAAGTGTAAGAAATGGAATATTCCATTACATTTTCAATTTGCGTTGCTTGTGAGACAAAGGCAAACAGATTTTTCTTAAGTTCATTTGAAAAAGTTGTATATACACCTCATATAGGTGGTCTTTGTTTTGATTTTTTACCCAGTTACCTATCTACAGTCTCCTGTTCTTCCATTTAAATGACCTATGATTGACTACATGTATCTCAAGGATTTTAAATCTAGAGCAATATCTGTATCATGTGATTCCCATTAAACCTCTGTATCCAGGGAACAGGTTACAAGTCTTCATTATAACTGAAGCAATTGTGTTGCTTATTAGAAAAGTATTTTGGATATGCTTTTGGATTTTTTGGACTTATTTCCACCAACATTAGGGAATGTGAACAGAGCAGCTGGTACAGGAATATCACCTGTGTCAGCTGTGGGGACAGTTCTTTCAAATAGTACCAAAGGAATAAAATTGAAGGATGTAAAAAGTTCTTGGTATTTCAGACATTTAAAAATGGATTATTTCAAACTATTGCATAGTTCAGGAGATTGTTTATATATCAGTGAGAAAGCAAGACTTCAACCGCCTAGAATTAACTCCTCATCCCAATCTCATACAATGAAAAAAAAAAGCGTTTCTTTGTCCATGGCTGGAACCCCTGCTTACATCTGCACTCTGGCTGCCCCTTCAACAAGAATGAATCTGGGGTCCCTGGATGATGGCTGACATGCGCTCATCTCTGAAAACATGCCTCTGTCTGTGGAAGCACTCAATGACCAGAGGCTTGAGGTCTGAGTTATCAGTCAGTGTCTGCTTTGGATACTGGCAGAGAAAATGTTCTGTTCTCACACATTTCTCATGTGTGAATGAAACAGATGTATGTTTCTTAAAAGAGGGAACTTGGGGATCTGGCACTGTTGTGTCACCCAGCTTGTTGGCCTGAGTTCTAGTTTGCTGTATATCTCTCAGTTCATTTCCTTGGGTGTTACCCTGACAGTGCTTAAACTGCAGACAGAGGTGCATACAGATGAAGTGCAGGGCTGCTGGTTGCTTGCATTCGCACGCCTAGATTTAAGTGCATTCATACTAATTGTGGTCAATGAAAAGTGTGCAGTTTAGCTAGTCTCTCTTGCTGCCTGGCAGTCCCAGACATATATGCCAAGCTCAGTTGTGAAAGATTTTTTCCAGCAACAGCATGTGGCTCCCTTTGGCAAACTCCCACCAACCATTTTGTTGGCAACTACTAAGGAGCCTCTGGATCTTTAATGCAGGAAGGCTGCTGATAGGCTTCTGATCTACCTATTTCTCTGAAAGCAATTTCTTTTGACCTACCTTTCAGTTCTGCGAATGATCATTTGCTTTATATTGATCTATTTGATTCCAAACCCCACAGAAGTCTCTTAATGCATATAGATCCACTTACAGTTGAAAGAAAAACTGTACATGCCCTTCCATTTCTCACTTGTACACCATCTTTTCATTGTGTATCTGTAAAAGCTCTGTTCTTCAGAATTCATAACCTGTGCCCCTTTCTTGCTTGGTTAGGACATATGAAAATGATGGGCTAGATGCTGGCTGCTTTTGGGTACTGGCTCGAGACCTCGGTATGGGCCTTCACCTTTTCTTGTACTTCTACAGTGGCAAGCCAGACATTACCTGTGACTATTAGTGTAGCTAACAACGACTAGAGGAGGTTGTTAGCTACCAGGCTACCAGGCATGCCAAGAGATAGTCTTTCTGTCTGGCCTGTGCAGACAGAATTGAGCCTGATGGCACTGTACCTGCCTAGCAAGATGTCAGTAGTTGCACTTCATAGCCTTTCTTAGGATACACTTTGCCCTCCCTTTCCTGGCACAGGGAATGCAAATGCAAAACTAACTGCCTACCTCTTTTAAGTGCTGCCATTTGTACCAGTCTGTCAACATGCATTTCCTGCTGGGAGCCACTGCTCTGCTCTGTGCTGTTATTTATCATTACACAAAACAGCCTCTCCATGGCTGTCTGCTCCTTAGCAACACATGTGAATTAAACCTAAAAACATTTTTGTGACTTAATGGAACCCTAAGTTATGTGTAAGGGAAGGTCGAAATGCTGCAGAGGCACAAAACCTGTGTTAGGCAGAAGTTCCTGATTGCCAGAATAAATATCTCTCTGGGCAGAGCAGTGTTCCTCTGTTTCTGGCACCAGATTTTTAAGAATGAAGAAAATGAGGATGATAGGTAACAAATTTTGCATAGTCTCTGTTGACCATAGCATACTGACAAACATCCTCATCAAAAACCTGCTATACCGTGTCTTCTACCATGGCAGGTACTTTCTATGTCATTTGTCTAACAACTGTACTGTACAAGTTCTTCCAGAAACTGTAAGAAGGTCTTGAATGCTGAGAAAATAATTCCCCCAAGCAGAGTTTCACTGCTAACCTGTGGCTAAAGTTTGCTCTGAGTTATACTTCTGTAATTTCTCTGAAGGTAAAGGTAGCTTCTTGGGTGAAACTGTGAGTGGAATTTTTCCCCAAAGTCCCATCGAGTATTGTCAGATTTAATATATCATTAGATGGAAGTGTTTCTACCTTCTTTCCATTTTGTTTATGTGCTGGAAAAAGGGACCATGTGTGGTCTCAAAATGCATGTACGTATGGGAGAAAATGGGAGATAAATGGAAAAAAACAGCTTTCCTTAAAATCAGGTGTTTGGATGGAAATTACTTACTCTGTTACTTCAGGCATAGATTTCAAGGTAAGTGAAGGCAAATAATGCCATGCCAGCATTTTTACAGTTCATATATTCCCACTGTAGACTTTTCACATGCACCTAGTAGAAACAACAACAGTTCTCCATTGGCTTTCCATGAGTTTTAGACCTCTTGCAGGCAAAAAGCAGATAATATTTTTCATCCACCAATGTATAACTTCAGGAAAGTAATTGTGTAACGTGATGTTGTTTAATGCAATACTGTCAATAAAATTCCTCCATTTGGAACAGTTAGTCTCCCAAGTAAGCTTTGGGTTCTCATTTTATCTTCCTCACCACTGATTTTTTTGCTGGCCTGAATGAAGATGTCAGTATTATCACTTAAGTATTTTTACTCAAATTGAATATGCTTTTGTGAGGTGCTAGGTTTTGTTCCTCATGATGGAGCAGAAGTATGCAGCAGCAAGATTTCTCTAGTGGTGAAACCTACTGAAGGGAAGCCAGTCATCAAGCTTCCAGCTGTATCTGTTTTGCAGCTTGTCTAGACGGGAGTGCTGTATGCCCTTATGTGCTTTGACCTGGTGATTGCAAACACTGTGCAGATACTGCGGCTACAAGGGGAGGTGGATGCAGCTCAGCACATCGCTCTAAATAGTACATTATAGTACAAGTGCTCTCTGCTTTGGTGCTGACTGAACATTATGTAAATCTGCAACCCTGACATAAAAGCACTTTCTCTGGGTAATTAGGAATCTTAAGCATTTTTTTCCCCCTGATGAATTGCTGCTGCTCATGTATTTGGCTGGAGATCAGCAGTGCCTGCCAAGCCAAATTCCTGGAAATTAATTATCTGAAGCCTGATCCAGAAGTTTTGACTCACCTCTTCAGTAGGTCCATTCAACCCAATGTGATTATTTAAATCAACATGAATTTGGAAGTGAGGCCCTTGCTTTGTCAAGTTCTGCTGCTCCATGTGGTGAACAGCCTCACCACAGCTTCACACTCCAGCTGGGTTTCTGGCCATTTAAATCATGGCTTGAGAACATGTAAGGCTACAGAATTTCATAGCATTCAGGTCCACACTAAATGGATAGAAGTTGCCATCAATCAAACCTCTCATTGACAGGAATCCATTGACTTTCACTCACAGTCACTGTTGCTTCACATACACATAAAACAGCTGCTTCATGTACTAACAAGTACAGACTGTCCCTGTTAGATGGAATATTTTCAAGGAGATTTTTAACCTGTATCTGTGGAGCTGTTATTTAGAGTGTTTTTCCTCTCTGTGTACAGAAATGTTCTGATATTGTTTAAATTAAGTAGATGTTTAAAGAGGGGTTTGCCCATGAAACTAGCTTCAAAACACCCTGGTGGAATATTGACGTTATGTGGTGGATATTTCATGATGTTCATAAGTACATTAGCATCTACATTGTGCTCAGCATTGGGGCACCAAAATGTTTTTTTCTTTCTGAAACAAGATAGTGGATGCACTCAACAACTACGGTGGCAAAGAGTTGGAATACGTATTGTGTGTAAGGGTGCTTCCCTTGCGTTAGGAAGTTTGTGTTTCCTGGAAAGAAATGGATGCTCTCTGTAGGCATATCCTGCTATCTTTCTGCTGCTGAATAGTTTAGCCTGTTTTTACCATTGCAGCATTCTCTTTATAGTTATGCTCTCTGTCTGTGATTTTCCAGAATCTGTGTTTTGTTTTTATCACAAAGAGCTGCAAAAGCAGGTATCCAGAACTACTGTTGATGAGATTTAAGATACCACGTTTTTCCTAACATATGCAAAGTGTTAGGAGCACAAGATGAGGTAGCATAGCTGAGTGGTAAGTTGTTAAGCTGGGCTAACTCAATTGCTTTTGATCCTTTGCCTACACCCCAAGATTACAGGGTCCTAATATCTGAAGTGAAAAACAATGTTATCGAATTAGTGGTAAAACCTGATTTAGTAGTGGAATAAAGAAATGCAAAGTTACCATCTGAGACATCAGAAAACTATCTGTAAAATGCAACTTCTTGAGTTTCTTTCACAACCAAAAAGGGAAAAAACCAAAAACCAAAAACCCAAAACCAAAAACTCTGCATTTGCCAGTTTTTTGCAATTCCATGGAAGTAAAAAAAATCAAGTAAGATATAAAGTGGGAAGCTGCTGTTACTGTGACCATAGTGTGAAAGTGAAAATAATGGTTTAAAGATGTATTAACTAGCAGTTACCCTGGCTTAAGTTAAAATTATTGCATTCAAAATATAGGGAGATAGCTGTATGTTTCTTTTATTGATTTTGCGAATCATAGGATCTACACACACGTAAGCATCTCTGGCGCAACCCATTTTGCAAATGGCATGATCAGACCTCTAGGTTACTATAGTAGTAAAGACCAAGAAAACCACCCAGTGTCAGCAACATCTAAGCTGTGGAAGAAAAATCAAATGAAGCTGAGAATGACATCATAAAGTGTTTGGATGTTAATGTCACAAAATCCAATATGAAATGTACAATGAAATGGGTGAAGTATTTTCCAGACTCTCATCTCCAAAGGCATTTTCAATTAAAAAATCATGCTACAGAATGTTTAGTAGAGAAAGAAGCAATTAATGAAGGAGGAAAAAGAAAGGAATTGGTGATCAGGCAAGTGAGAAAAGGTGCAGAGAGTAGTGATGGGAACCAGAGATTTTATGCTTGAAATTATGAACCTGTTTAAGGAAGTGGCATAGCTCCTGCTGCCATCAGAAAGATCAGAATCTTAACCACGTGGCTTATTGGGCTCAGTCTTGAGATAGTTTCATGTGTGTTTGAATTGAAATTTGAGCTTGTTGCAGTGTGGTCTCGTTTCACCAATTTTTTTTAATTTATTTTTTAAGGGCAAGAAGTATGGAGCAATGTGGAGAAAAGATTTTATTAATTCCTAAATAAAGGTGTTTAGGGTTTTTTTTAAGATTCTGTTGTCCTTTGACAGAAGCTGGTTTATGACATCATCTTAAAGAAATAACAAATCTTCAGTTCAGGTTGGTGCCATCTAAAATACTAGTCAGCAATCCAAACTAATTTTTCTGGGGAGGCCATCTGAAGAAACAGTACATCATTAGGGATTTTTACCTGTCATTTAGATAATAATATAACACAGTGCAAAAGGTTAGGGCTTGTTTCAGGACATACTATATATAATCAACAGCTCTATGGTAATGGCATACTGTACACCTGCACTCATGGAGAAAGAAGGCAGAGCTACAGAATATTTTTGAAAACACATTTGGGAGCACTCTTACAGCCTGGTTGTTTCCTACATTTTATTTCCCAGCGGCACCTCTTTTGTCGAGTCTGAAGGGCTGGAAGTAGAAACCCAGCAGGAAGGAATACTGAGATATTGAAACTTTTTGCAGTTTGTGTAATGGAGGGAAGAATTAATTCATCAAAAAAGAGAAAGATATATCTGCATTGTTTCTCAGGAGTGTTCCCCAGAGGCTAAGACCAGGTTGGCATTAATGTATTCCTTCCTTTTATTGCCCTGGGGCAGCTGTGGGGAGGGCATTCACCTTTGGGAAAAAAGGTAATGTTATGATCCAAATTCTTCTTGTAGTATTTTTCCCACTAAGCTCAGTGGGACTATTTTGACCCCACTTACTTTACTCAGGTAAGCAGTAAGTTTACATACCCATGTGACAGAGTGTTACTGGCAGAGGACCTCCTGTAGAGCCAGTTTTGTTCTTCCCCAAATTATTCCACTCTGTATAGAAAGTACAGCTGGACACACCAGAGGAGTGTTTTCGTGGGATGCCTGATTGATTGTTCTTTCTATATTTTCTGGCTGTTGAATAGAGTCCAGCCAGGCTAAATATTTCCAAACAGCAAATCCTTCCAAAAAGGGGAAGATCAGCTAAATATAATTTGAAAGTGTATTAGGCAGGCTTTCTTGTATTTCCACTTTTTCAGATTTAACTGTGATTCACTTGGACATCTGAAGGAACTAGTTCAAAAACTTTGACATTTTCCTACTTCAGAAAAACAAAATGAAACAGTTCTCAGAGGATCCTCGTAAAAACCTTTTGCTGTGTGCTTAATCGCAGGGGCAGCAGGAGGTGTGGAATTCCAGCAAGGTGCCTGGGGAGCTGCACGTGTCGTGTTTCCTCTGCCCTTTGCACATGGGCTCACAGGCACGCACACTTCCATATCGCTTCCTGAGCACTGCACTGCACTGATACTTTATTATGCTCAAATTGTCTCGGCAGCAGCTGGAGAGGGTGAAATGGCAACCAGAGAGGGAAAGGCAGAGGGTTGTTCTTAACGGTATCAGCTGATGGGCTTAATGTTGTGTTTACTTTAGAACTGAATTTTCAAAAGGGACTTACAATTTTGAGTGCTGAGTTTGAGAGACTTAGGGCTTTTTTCTTTTATTCATAGGTCATCTAGTGTTTGCTGTTTCTGTGAATCACAGCTGGAAGTTTGGGGGCTCAGCCAAGTCCCTCAAAGTCATTTTTTAAACAGCACATCATTGGCATTTAACAGCAGCTATCCAATGTCTGCAGATACTAGGTCATGTCTCTGATCTATTAGCCTTTTTAGTGTCTCATTTGTATTGAAGTATACTCCAAATTAAAAGCAACATGAGGTCATTTAGAAATAAATCCTCATCTTTTACTAAGTTACTTACATTGCAAATTGTACTTACAGTGACTTCCCCACCCCCTTTTTTTTTTTTTTTGTGTTGTGGTGATTTTGTTAAACATGACAGATAATTACATCTTAGTTGATCCCTTGGCTATTGTACTTAAAAATGGCTGGTTTTGCTTAATTCACTTTTAATTCACCAGTTGCCTGCAGCCTACAATAAAAATGAATGCAGACTATGTTTAAAAGCTTTAGAAGGCAGATCTGACAAATGCAACATAGGATTTAGAGACAAAAGGCAATTGGCCACTCCTACCAAATCATATCCCAACTAATGAGAGGGTTTGGGATCGACAGAACTCTTCGGTAATTTGGAGCCTCCTGACAGGCAGCTAAATCTACTGCTGTCAGAAATTGGGCACCATGTTGAAGTCAAAGCAGAGGAACATTCTGGGAAACGTGGGAACAGAGGACTAGAAGGGATTGCCTGGGTCATCAAGTCCAGTTTTCTACTGTTGTAGACATCCATGTTTCATAATCCCTTTCATTAAGTTACCAAGATCTATCTTAAAACTAGTTAGGTTGTTTGCCCCCACCGCTCCCCTTGGCTTGCTGTCACAGAACCTCTTTCTTCTGATGGTTAGAAGCCTTCTAATTTCCAACCTAAATATATTCATGGCCAGCTGACGCCCATTTGTTCTTTCGCCAACACTGTCCTGAAGCTGAAAAAAACCCCTATTCTCTCTCCTTCACTTCAGTCCTTTGATGCAGGAGATAACATGTCCCATTTATTCATTCTGCTGCACTATTCAGGCTAGGTCCTTTGGGTTCTTTTCTTGTAAGGGCATCTCCATTCTCCAGGGACGCCCTTTTCTGAGCAAGCCGGTCATGGTTTGAATTCACCCTTTTTGACTATGAATAGCAAGGTTTGACAACAGTATGCCAGTGTGAGGTCTTACCAGTGCCTTGTACAAAAGGGGCAGCCCAGCCTGTTCACTCTGCTGTGAACACCTCAGTCCAGAATAGTGGTTCCAAATAAAACTGGTAACTCAGATGTGAAAGAGCATTTCTGCAGTTGTCACAATATGAACATAAGCAAAAAGATAGTTCAAGCTAAGAAATAGGTTTTATCCAGTATCCAGGCTAACTGCATGGATTTAAGAATGTGCCTTTGAGATTTTTCAGTAGAATCATAATAATGTCACTCTAATGAAAGCTGCCCATGAATTAATTTGTCCTGTGCTGTTGATCTTCCTCAGACAAGGTGAACAGAGTCTTCTTTATTAGACAGGGCATATATGAGATTGCTTGCAGTGACTAATACATTTGTGTAGGGCAAATAATAAACTGAAACAGATTTAAAATAAACTAGCTCTGTCGTAGACTTGAAGTACTTAGGATTTGGAAAGCCTTGCTTTACCAGTAGATGGCACAAATCAGCTTAATTTGGTTTTAGAATATGTCTAAAGAATACATTCAATAAATAATGAACAGAAACTGTAATAAAGTTGTTCTATTTATGGTAACTAGATGACAACAAAAATTATAAACAGGAAAGTAACATTCACATTTTGCATTATATTACCCTGGTGGGCTTTTTGGTTAAAATAAATTATCTGCCAATGCACTAAACTCTGCATCTTAAGAGATTTTGACCCTGTTTTGGCCTATTCAGACCTAAGCAGAAATACCAAGGCAATCAGTGGGCTTGGATCTGGTCCTAATTTCATGCATGCAAATCCTTGTTTTCTCTAGACACTTTGCCTCACATGGAGTGCAGATTTTTGTTTGTTTATTTAATTGATAGAGCAGGGATTTTTTGCTTCTGAGAGAGAATACACTCTCACATTAAATCTTTCATTCCAGCTGTTTAAATACCGGTTGGCAGAGAGTTTCGTCCATTAAATTGCCAACTCTTTTTAATTGGGCTGATTTTAGCTCAGGGCACTTGGTACTTTGCAGGAGAGCTTTGTATCTTGGAAGGCACATCCCACACTGAGATGTGGAGGAGTGATCCTGACAAAACTCTTGCCTCATCCTCCACCCCTCCCTTGCGAACCATGTAGCCATGTTCTTCATGGGGAATCCCAGCCCTGGTGACTGGACAGATTGGCTCCTTACTTTACAAAACAGGGCCATGTTACGGAGCAACTAGGCAGTCCCGAATCAGCCAGCTACCTCCCTGTCCATGCAGGTATTGCCTCCACCCTGCTGGCAGCCAGGGGACCATGGCCCATTTTGTCTCTGTCTCTCTCTGTCCCTATTTTTTATTCTACCAGATCTCTTCACTGTAGGTTGCTTGCAGACACCATCAGAGCACATTTGCTTCAGAGTTTGTAAGGATGGTATGTTTTTCCTTACAAAGACACAGCCTTTGTATGACTTAGTTAAAGACGTTTCTTGCAACAGGAGAGAATGACAGAAAGAAAAGACATTGGATATGTTAATTGGCCTTGTTTGAAAGGTGACTTTATCAGCTTGATAGGATTTATTTGATTCTGTTACCCAGTACGAGAGGAATTCCAGTTCAGCCTAGGTATTCTGTAAAAGGTCATCAGTAATTGGATAAAAAATGCTGTTTTGGTGGGAGGAGTTGGAACAACAACACAGGATCTTAAAACAATTTTATATTTTATTAACTGAAAGGCTGATCAACAGATAATTATTCTTGGGTAAAAAAGCCCCTCTTATCCACTTTCTTCCCTCATAAATAGAATTACCAAAAAAATCTCCTTTGAATTGTAGTGAGTCAATATAACTTGGACAGACATTTACCCAGTTATGAGCTGTTAAATGAGGAGTTTTTCTTACCAGGGAAAATGGTACATCATGTTGTATAATAATAATAAAAAAAAGCAAAATAATTGCCTTTCTCCTATTTCCTTTAACTTCTCTGTATGGAATGAATATATTACACCTTGGCCAAGGAAGTCAGTGGGGAAAGCAGGGTTTAGCCAACAACATGTGAAAGTCAGGTCTGAGTTATATTCTAGCTTGAAAACTCTTTTACTCTTAAGTGCTAGGAGGATCTATGTTAGGAACTCTGCTAGTGTGTGTCACTGCGAAACACTGTCCTGGAGGATCTTAGGTGACAAAAGAGAGGTGCTCAGGAGCTGTGCTTATCCCTAACTGACTCAAAAATCCCCAAAAGGTGCAACACAGAGGTGAGGATGCTACTAATGACAACAGCCTACAGCTGATGAGTTGATGCTTCACAGCTCTTGGAAGGTGACTCTGACTCAGCTCAGGTGTGGAGGATTGGACCTTGATTTAAGAAGAGATTTGAAATAAAAGAGAAAGGCAGGATGTGTTTTAGGAGCTGCTAAAGTAAGAAGGCAAAGAAATCTGGTCTTTGGCAATGTGGATGTCTTGGGTGGCTGCTAGGTGGCACTAGTACATGCTCATGTGCAGAGATGATGTGTATCTGTGCAGGCAGATTTTTTTTCTGAGATTCGTGCCTGGCTCATTTGGAAAGCATGATGAAACGGTGGCTGCTTATATCCTGAGATAGATCTCTGCCCTCATCGCTACTTTCGTGACTGGATTTTAAGGATGGGAAGATGACATTCCCTTCATGCAAACTGGAGCCTGTATTTCAGAGCTTTTAGGCTTTAAAGGCACTTTGTGGTTCTTCGGAGGTGAAGGTTTTTGTGCAAATTTAATGACTGTTGTGACATTGCAGAGAGTCTGCATAGTATAAAATCCTGCATGGGCGAGAATGGGCTTAAACAAGAGAACAGCCCTTTTGTGCTCAGCTTTAGATATTTTTATTGATGAGACTATTTTTTTAAATGGTCATAGCATGAAAATTAAATTAAGTCTTATAAGACTTACTGTGTAAATGGGGAGAGAAAACATATAAAAACTGTCCTGGATGATCATCAAAGCATAATAATTATTTTTATTAGTTGTGTAGCACTATTTCTGATTGCATTGGCAAGCTCAGTAACAGGCGGTGCACGTTTTAGAAGGGATTAGGATGAAAAGAGGGTGTCTGCCTTTCCCTGTCCATGAGCTAAAAGGAGTTTTGTGTACAAGGAGCAGGTGGAAAGTGGAGGCAGAGGGAGTTACCGAGGAAGCAGTGGTGCCAGAGGCACTGGCATAATAATTCCTCCTATTCTTCATTTCCATTAAGAGCGGGGGTGTAGGCAAGGATGGACTTGTGCAGGGTCTGGAAGGTTCCCTCTTGCCTCTGGTGTTTTCCAGGCAAATGCATACTCATCTAATCTTTGCTAGGGAGTGTGAATATCACTCTTAAAATTTCTGACTGTGTCTAAAAGTCCTGCCTTCATTCTCCTTCCACATGACCAAAAATTCAGACTGGGATATCCAGACTGAATTGCTTTTAAATCTGTTGCTGAGCTCTCACTTAATTTTCACACACTACTCATGCATATGCCCACCTTACACATGAAAGGGGAACCTGTGACATACACAGCACCCTTGGCTCTAATGTTATGCTCGCAGCACCCTTTGTGTGCCATTATGTTCATGGAGTTAATCCAGATATTAGCAGTCTAGTTATTACAAGGTTACCTATTTGAAGGAGCGTATGGAGTTACAGTGATGATGAACTTAACCATGGTCTTTTCCCAGGTACTGATATAGCTACCCATTTTGGAAAGTGGTATGAGATTGGTACTAAAATACCCTTTGGTGAGGGTATTTGACACTTCAGTCAAAATAAGGGATTAAAAATGGAACCTCCTGAGAGTCCAAATACCATTCAGAAATCTCTTAGGGGTAACCAAAGAGTTTGCCTCTCAAGGTAATGCTGTCTCAGCTGTACCTTAATGCCTCTGAATACTTGCTCTCCAGGCTTCTGCCACAGGGCAAACCTGGAGAAGCAGGATAACTTACAGCACTGTTAGACTTGTAGCTCAAGGCTGTCTGCATGTTTTTGGGTCAGGTTTACGGTAGTTGTAAATGACAACCTTGGTAAAGATGCTTTAGGGATCAAGGTGCTGGTTATCTGATCATGATAGGATGGATTTCTGCCCTGTTACACACAGGGTGCTTTTAACAGAGAACTCATCTGGGATTTTTCAGTGAAGTTATTTTGTTGCTGCTATTGTTTGAATATACGTCAAAGAGTAAATACCAATTTCTTCATCCAAGATGGAATATCTGGTCTGAAATTCTCCATGCCTGAGTAGCCAGCCAGCTAATACTGACCAGAGAAACTCCACCAGAACGCTTCCTGGGAACAGAGAGAGATGCAACTTGCTAAATGACTTTCCAGGACCTGCTGACAGCAGCCACCCTATGCCTCTTTGTTCGTGGTCACTCGTTTTAAACCTGGGCTGAACCAGGGCCTGTTACACTCAAGTACTGTTTTCTACATGTTTTCTCTCTTTCATCTGCCATGAAAATGAGAGATTTATATGGAACTGGCACTTAGCAAATAATTATCTCCATTCACCTTATAAGAGACACAGAGTTTTGACACACAGGAGGAGGTATTTATTTCTAAATGTGATCAAAACAATGGAGAGGAAAAGCAAATATAAATTTAGAAGATGTTTCTCTTCTAGAATGGTAGATAATGGACAGTTTGTTTGTTCCACAAAATATTTTCCAAATACATTGAGTTTTCTGCATTTTGTTATTGTTTCCTTCATATTTTTCTTTTTTCACTTAGTGTAATAAAGTGAGTATTGTCAAAAGTATGCGAGCTTATTTTCCATCCTTTCCCTTTTTCCCCTCTCCTTTTTTTTTCCTTTGTTCCTGTCTTCATTTTAGTTTTCTTCTTCTGGAGCTTTTCAAAATGTTTAAGAATTCCTTAAAAGCTTTTCTGATTTAAGAAAGGCTACAGAGTAGTAAAAGGGAGTAGTAATTCTATAACACTCATTCTGCAACGTTTTGCAGTTCTTATACCTTTTAAAATTAGTTTCTATTTTCCCTAAGGGTTTGTTGTTTTTTTTTTTAAAAAAAGCTTCCAAACTGAGGAAATGTTCAAAATTTATTGGCCTAAAAATAGAAAAAGGAAGGATGAATACCCAAAACTAATTCATTGCATTCAGTGAGTGAAGGGGAAAAAATGAGAAAAAAAGAAAAAATTAAAATTCAACAGCCTTTCTGAAAGAAATCTGAAGACTTTTGTGAAAGTGATTTGGATTCACAGATGCTGTATTTTCTTGAAATTTTGTTTTAAACATTAAGTTTGTTTATTTTTATGATCTCTACAATTATAAGCTTTAACCTATATATAATATTTTTAGGTCTATGTTAGTTATAGGTATAATTTAAAATAAGTAATGGTAAAATTTGTGCTGGAAGATTCCAAGTCAGAATTTCTTTACGGCAACATAAAAATACACTTCATCTGTAGAGTGTCTTACACAATTGTGCCCAATCTGCGTGCATCAAAAGGCTCTACTGGTGTGTTTAAAACTATACAAGTTTATGTTGTGAAACAAATCTTGTGTTAGACATGCTGTGAATGTTCCCATGGTGTGAGCACACAAAATACTTCTACATAGCTTAGCTGTTAGGTATGTGCCTGGTCTGTTATCGATATCTAATCTCCATAAATAATTTTGCCTAATTATGATCTAATAATCTATTTAATCTTAAATTGTATTTGATTTTTTTAACCCATTTTTCTATTTATTATTTTAAACCGTTTCTTACATCACAGTCTTTCTTTGGAAGACCTGTGGATTAATTAGGGTAGAAAATTCCTATGCTTATTGTAGTGACTGTGTCTAGAAATGCTATGGGTTTATGTTACTATACTTAACCAACTGAGATTAATAACGTTGTTCTTCTGCTGTGCAATACTTCTTAATTAATACAGGTACCACATATTTTACACATAAGAAAATAGTATATAGTGCTTTTTTTAAGGTAGTTTGCTAGTCCAAAAATATGTATAAGACTACGCAATTGGTATACTCTGCCTGGTACTAACAGTAGCACAAATGACGTGCGCGCTTAGTGCTTGTTTATTTGTCTTCTCCACCTTTTCATCTCCCACAGTCTTGTTTCTAAGCCTTTTGGTATGGGCTGCTGTTTTTTCATTGCCTGTATTAAGCGTAAGGACCAAATGCTATTTGAAGAACCAGGTGCTATTGCAGTGATAGTACTTTAACCAGTTGAGTGCACAATTATTTGCAAATATCTGCATTACCTCACAACATTCATTAGAAATCAGTCAGTCAAATGCTTCTAAATCTAGTTATCATTTGTGGAAGTGGACATCTGCAATGCACGACTCAATGTTCTGGAGAGGACATTGGTAAAGACATAGCTGTTGTCATACTGGACTCTATCTGTCTGCATCTTTGAGAAAAAATTCAGCTGTTTGTTAAAGTGGTTTGATTGATCATCATTGTTAGCTATTTGTTTGCTTGGTAAAGCCAATGAAGAAGAACTTCAAACAGGAAAAGGGGAAGAAGTTGTTCATGTGAAGAAGTCTGCCAGGAGTATAGTTTTGCTTCTGGTTGTTTTTACTGCCAGTTGTGATGGAGGGTGATAGTAACAGTTAGCTTTTTATTGCCCAGCATCAAGAAAATTTCCTTACTTGAAATCAGGTCACTCATTACATATGAAATTATTGTGTTTGATGGGTAACATGGTTTGTGAAGAACTTACTGTCCTTCAAAAAGCATGGTGGTTGTTCAAAAGCATACTAGTTCTACAAACATCTTTAAGAAGGATTTAAATAGACACAAAGATAATGGAAGAAAGACAGATCATATAGGAGGGAGTGTGTGGAACTGAGAAGGAGTGAGAAAAAAAGCAGGTCAGGGGATGTGGTCCTTCCTCTGCTCAGCACTCGTGAGGACACACCTAAAGAACGGTGTCCCATTCTGGGCTCCCCAGTACAAGAGATACGTGGGCATACAGGAGAGTGTCCGTCAAAGGGCCATGGGGATGATTAAGGGACTGGACCGTCTCTCATTTGAGGAAAGGCTGAGAAAGATGGGACTGTTCAGTGTGGAGAAAAGAAGGCCCGGGGGGGATCTTGTCAATGTATATAAATACCTGAAGGGTGGCTGTAGAGAAGATATTGGAGATATATTGGAAATATTCAAAAGCCATCTGGACATAGTCCTGGGGAACCTACTCTAGGTACTCTGTTTGAGCAGGGGGGTGGGACAACATGACCTCCAGAGGTTCCTTCCAACCTCAACCATTCTGTGATTCTGAGTAGAGGAACAGTGCGTGAGGATGGAAGGAAGGCTTGTTGAGGAAGCCTGAGATATGAAGAACATCAGGCAGGAAACTGAAGCAAGGTAACAGATGATCCTGGAGCAAGGCAACCTGTGAAGTCAGATGTGCAGAAAGCACCCTTTGGATTTTCTGATCACCTCAGTCCCTTCACCTCAGCAACAAGCTTGCCTGTGATTGTGCCTATCAGACTGAGAGTCTCTGTATCTCAGGAGCTGGCTTCTCCCTGGTGTTGTGCTTCTCCCATGTATATCCAGAGAGCAGTACCTTGGTTCCTAGTGCCCCTAAAGTGGTGAAGTAAGGTCAAAGTGCTTGACTTTCTGGTTAGAAGAGTTGTACAGCCTGATACTGAGAAGGCACCAGTGGCATGTAAGTCATCTGCAGATGAGCAATGCCAGAGTTTAGGAATAGCAGTGATAAAGCCTTGTAGATAACCAGAGATGGGACTACGCCTAAAGGATGAGGAAAACAGAGGGTACTGCTGCCAACAGTGTTGCTCCACCCAAAAGTTCCAGTTGAACAGGATATCCACAAGTCCTTTCTGTGCTCTATGCAACAAAAAGGTTTGCAGAAGGGAATAAGAAGGTGAATGTCACAGAAATACTCAGCAGAACTCACAGGAGGTGCTGTAGGAGGGGTGTGTGTGTGTGTGTATATATATGTATACATGCACACATACACACTGTACAGCAGGTACAAAGAGATCTTAAGCAAAACTGAGGAACAGTGGGCAGCACGGGTGTGCCTGTGTTTGTTGCAGGATGCAGGACAGCAGACCATATTTTTCACTGTGAGCACCATAAGGTAAGGTATTGCAGTGATAAGAGCTGCATAGATGTTCTGGAGTGCCCAGTGTATCCCTTCTCTCATGAACTTCAAAACCAGTAGATGTGTAGCTATCTGACATGGTACCACTTCCCAGCTGTACCATTCCCAGGAGACAATGGTCTCCTTCACAGTAGGCTGTTAGGAGCAAACTGAGAGACCTGCTGGTAACAATCAAGACTCCTAATGTACAGCCCAGCTCTGATTAGTTCATTCATACTGTGATAGTGCGGTTATCCAAATGGCAATCAAACTACATGTGTGTGATCAGCATCTTCATTATTGTCTCTGCATTTGTGTTGTGGTTTAAAGTCTCATGCCAGATCAGATATAGGTTTCTCAAGAAACTATGTATCACACATGGAATGAGTGGAAGAACCTACTTCTTGTCCTTCAGCATCTCTTTAAAAGTCTACTTTTTGGTTTTTGTTTGTTAAGGCCAGATTATTCACTAGGCCTCTGCTGTATTTTCTTCATCACCTATAGTTTGATGTGCATGCATCAAATGATTATAGCAAATCTTTTTTTCACTCTCCAGACTGACGTAGCTCTGTTCTTCTCATAGCAGTCTCTAGCTGCCAATGTTGGAGCTGAGTATAATCCTTTCAACCTGATAGTGGCTGGATGTAGTTTCATCTCCTTTTGTCTTCTGGGAAACAAAAGGGACCTTTGGAACATGGGAAGGTGGCCAGATACCTTCTCCTACTGAAGGAACGAACTGACAGCAAGGAAAAAGGCAAACGTTTCCATTGAAACTGCCTTACAGACCATCTTTCCTCCTACTGCCTGCTAGCACAGCTCTCTCACACAACAGTCCATAGAAAATGACTTCCACCAAGATATGGTGAATTCCTACTCTCCCTACAGCTAAAGAATTGGTGAAGCAGTATGATAAATAGAGCAAACCACCATAGAGACAAATACATTACAAAGTGCAAATAGATTAATCTTCAATTGTTTTCATGCACGAATGAACCTCTGGTGCATAGTGTTTACAATTCAGTCAGTTCATTTTCTTTGGTAGACGGGGTATTCTGTAGAATTTTTTTCTTCCCAATAGATGCATGCAAAATATGTAACTAAATTCTGTGCATAGTGGTTAGCTCAGAAGGCCTGGTTGCTTACGTAGTTTTGGTGTGCCCAAGATAAACATCAGTTGGTGATGGCCGTGATTTGGTGGTTTGATAACTATGATGCTTCACTAGTGACGGGCATAGGTCTTATCACCAGACTGGACTTGTTTCCTGGCTTTTGATGATAATATCAACAATGAGGATGCTGAGAACTGCAAGCTTTTCCAGGCAGTATTGGCTGATGCATTTAACGCAAGATTTCAACCTACATGAAAATATACTTCCTTTCTCTAACGGCGTTTGTCTCTTTTTCCCATATCATGACTATCTGCAGCCAATCGGTACAGCACTAGACAGAATAGGTTACATTTTTGGGAGTCAGTGACAGTAAGGCTTTGACTTTTTAAATCTCTGACTGTCTGTCTATTTGAAGGACCAGAATGCAAGATCAAATTACAGAACTGTAGGTCATATGTAGGCATCCTGAAAAATTGTACCCCTGGGGACATATTAGGAGCAGCCTGGAGATGGCACACATTGCTTGCTTGCAGCTTCCAGTTCACTGTTCTCTGGGAGACAAGAAAAACAAATATCAAGACAAAAGGTGAACTGTGAGACATTTGGTTGACAGCTTTTCTGAGATTGTGGTAAACCGAGAACAGCATCAGAACTCCTAATCATCCTAGACGATCACTCTAGCTGCAAGGGATACTCAGAAGCTGCTATAATGGCTTTAGGCCATTTTTTCCTTAACTCCAACTGTTTAATGCATAGCACAGAATTTAGCCCACTGCTCGTAGCCATAATGATATCTCCTGGAATTCAACAAGTTTGCATGTGTATGCCTATGATGGATGAGTTAGAAGATAAGGCATGTCAGCCACTTGTGCACACAAGCACCTTCAGGGGGCATGGGGCACCTTCATACAGCTCCTGTGCCTGTCACATGAAGGCTTTTAAGCAAAATTGGTGTAACTAACTGGGAGGTTTGCACATAGCTGACAGTCCATGGGCAGTCCTGAGTTGTTTTTTCTGTGATGCTGAAAAAATGTATCTGGAAAGGAAACCTTTTTTTGCAGTAGCATAGTAGCATGAACTTCCTTGGTACCTGTGCAATCATGCACATACCAAACATGAGGATAGTATATAAAGTGATGGCAGCGTGACCAAAGATAGTGTTATTCCCTAATGGGGGTCATATAATTTAGATTGGTGAGAAATTAGGAACTGAATCATCTTGTTCTCTCTGAATTTTTGCAATATTCCTTATTTGTAGATGTTATGTCCCACATAAGATTGGCATAAACTCACTTCAGGAGGCAGCATAATGTCAGTAGACAATACACACTCTTGTCATGGGGTATATTGCTTCCGGAGGCTTTCATGCTCTAAGTAGATGACTAATTAATTTCTATTTGATAAAGCCCAATCAGCTATATATAGCTGATTTGACGCAATCAACTTTGTAAATAAAGAGCCTGGTTTCTTAAGTGATTCAACTCATCAGTTTGTTTGTTGTTTAACCTCTAACTGCCTAAGAGAAAGGGTACATAAAAAAGGACTTCCCAGGCACAGATGGTCATCAGTAGTCTGGTTAACACAAGGGGAACACCTCATCTGTTTTCTCTAAGTTTCCAACCACACAGTAGGGTCAGCGTATATCCTGAATGACATATGATTCCTTAATGGCTGTAACTCCATATCCATATGATGTCTACTATGTACAATAGTCAGTCTGTAGATCCCTGTGTGTTGTCTCTACATTTATGAGAGGCTAAATCAACTGAACCTTCCAGTGTAGTTCAGATGCTGCTTCTATAGTTCACATGTAGTGGTTGCCAGCTGCCACGTGAAGGTGCAAGCACTTTCTGTTTATTTCCCATGTTCCTTACAATTCTGTATGGACTTAGTGCTGTTGTAAGATCAATCATTTGGTGCATAAAAGTATTTTAATTCCATCCAGTGAAATGGCATTGGGTACTTTCTTCAAATCATAAATGCCTTCATTATGTTGGTAGTCCCATCACTGTTTGGAGCAGCCTGGGCTTGGCTAATTATGGCATTGTCATTCAGCCTCAATTAACTAACTAATGTATTTGCTGTCTGGGGGGTGAGGGGGAAGTCCTACATAAGTGCTGACTGTTACTATTCTGTGAGAATAGCTCCTGGAGCAGCATTTAATTTGCATTTATTAGTATTATGGTGATGATTGATGTTTACCATTTGCATAGAATTTGCACAAAGCACTTGGCAAAAGAGGTGCAAAATACCTGACCTAGTGAATTGTAACCTAATTTTAGGCAGGTGCCACACTGAATTAAAGAAACAGGAACTGAAAGGAATGCAAAGATGAAGCTCAATATAATAAGACCATGTATTAAACAAGCTTTGCAATGTGTACTTCTTGTACCTTCCCTTGGTTTACTTTAATAGCTTGGAAAACATAGGGCTGTAGGAAAGATCTAACGGAGCAAATAGTACTGTGTTGAACAAGGAATGAACATCCCACCTATGTGCACAATGTGGAAAACAATAATAATGCAATATAGGAAACAAAGCATTTAGCGAACAACAGAGGATGAGAAAGTGCGCAGGAGTCAGGGTCCTTTTGGTGGT
The DNA here is from genome assembly GCF_949628215.1 of Phalacrocorax aristotelis. Lineage (NCBI taxonomy): Eukaryota > Metazoa > Chordata > Aves > Suliformes > Phalacrocoracidae > Phalacrocorax > Phalacrocorax aristotelis. The sequence continues at coordinate 21,599,221 of NC_134284.1, read as the reverse complement.
CTGCTGCAGCCATGTAAGGACTTGTCACATTCATGTTTTTTTGACTGTCCTTCACTCACTGTCAAGCTTCATTGAGGATGAAATTCTTACTGACAGTTGGCAGAGGAGGTGGTAATCACAATAGCTGCCTGTAATATTCTTTATTAACAGGAAGGTAGGAATGAATCACAAAGATGCTTGCTCATCTGGATGTTGTTGCTGCTTTTGAGTGTTTAAGGATGCCATCTTGCAATATTGGTATCAGAAATTTCCCTTTCTATCTTTGGTGAAATCAGTCATGGTTCTTGTGCCATACGTATTTAGCATACTTGCTCAAAATAGTTGCTCCTTGGGCCTTGCATCTTGTACTGTGTAGTAGTATCTCATCACTGTTGCGGTTTTGACTTTGCTAATCACAACTACACACACACACACACACAAAAGTCTGTGCCTAGGAACTTTCAGTTTAATTAGACAAGAGCAGAAATTTGAATGTAGGCAGGCTGAGGAGCAGCAGTGGTAGCAATGAGACCCTACTGAAGAGTGCGATTTGCAGTGTTCTCACTGAATGAACGTTGCAACCATATGAACAGTGTAAACTCTCTTCTCTACCATAGAAGCACCATAACAAAGTAAAGTATAAGGGAGATTTTAAAAAGAACAACTAAATGGCCATGTCAATAATTATAGGCAACCTACTCAGAACATTAGTGTCAAGATGGGATAATATATGAGAGCGCTTGTTCGAAAACTTATTATGGGAATGGTGGGGCGGGACATAAGGGGCAAAAGTTGTCCTTTGTCACTGAATGAGAGATTTAGAGAGTAGAAAGACTAGAAAAGGCTCTGAAAAGAAGATAAAGAGTTCATATTTGATACAGTTAAAAGGAAGAGAGAGTGAAGAGATGCATGGGGAAGGACATTGTGATATTTTTAAAAAAATCCTTGCAGAACTATATTTGTGAGGAACAGGAAAGGACTTGGTGGTATACTTGGGTAAAATTTTTCCTGTGTGCATGGACAAAAATGGCAATATATAGACATGTTACGTAAACAAAGATCTGTAGAACTTAAACTAGACTGCTTGTGAAAATCTTAAGGAGATCTGAGGAAAAGAAGCAGGTTATGAATCTTTCAAACAAACAAGATTGTAATGGTGTCCAGGCACATATTTCCTGGGAGGAAAGACTAGGGCAGTGTTAATCTTCACATTAGTTTTAGCTGGTGTGGTGTGAGTTTCCATGTCTCCCAGTAGCATCATGCCTTTATAGCTGTGCAGAAATTTCAGACTAGCTGTCTCTGCTCTGATATGTGCATGGCAGGCAGTAGTGAAAATTCCTTTTGAGGAATATTTAAGAGGTTTTATTTTGCACCATTGAGCTTGATGTGGATCTAGGAAATGAAGAGATTACAGAGAGACAGGCTAAGATTTCAGTTTTTCTAAAAGGGACAGACCTGAGATTCCATAATAGTGTAGCTGCCTTTGTTTGTAGATTAATTATCCCAGGATGAGACACAAAGGAGAAGGAAAACCAAAGTCAGTATTCTATAAAATCCCCATCAGAAACTGGAAGGGTGATAGTATAAGGTCACAGACAAGTTCTTCAGGATAAGGTATTTTCTTTACATCACAAACCCTCTATATTTATATCTGAGATTACAAGCTTTACTTTTAGCTCAGTGGTGATCATGATCTTCCTGGGATTTCTCTGGATTCCTCTGAGGCTGAAGTTCTTAAGGGTGATGGCACAAACACAGTAACAGAGGGTGGTTAGACAGGGTTAATATTAACACATCCTGTACAGTGAAACAGATCCTCTGAAAGAGAATTGGTTTCTCAAGAGAACAATCTTCCTGAAAACAAATTTACTTAAACATGCTGTAGGAAAAGATTTTAGAATATTGAATCATCTGGAAAATGTAGAACAGGTGGGGAAAATAAATGGGAACATCACCACGCCTTTGTCCAAATGTGATCCTAGTCTTCTTTAAAGGGTGTTGAGTAGGGGAGGATCCAGGGAAGTGCGCACAACCAAGTACAAAATTTATACCAAGCAAGTTATTAGGCACTATAATAAAGGATAAAATTAGTGGACATAGAAATAATTATGATGTATGATGGAAGAACCAGCACAGTTTATTTATAAGTGAATCATGTTTCACATGTAATGATCTGGTTGAAATAGTCAATCAACTTGAACTTCTAAAAATTGGGACAGAATCTATCAATAAAGACATTAAATCTCTTTAAGCTGTATGAGCAAAGAGGTATGGACAATGTCTTTCATGGTTCAGGTCTTTCATGTAGAACCTCTTATAGGAGGAAGGGGAAGATCTGAGTGAGCAGGAGGGCAGGCAGGAGTGTAACTTGAAAGCCATTCCATTACCTCTACTCAACACATATTTCTCAGATTCTCTTTCCCTTTGTATTTTCTCTACTGCAAGAACTGAGGGAATCCCAAGTAAATTACTAGGTGCCAGGTTTACAAAAACCAGAAGGAAATAGTTCCTCATGCAACACAATTGAATAGTGAAACTCCTTGTGACAGTTTACCAAAAGTATAAAGGGGTTTAGAAACTGTTTGAAAAAAAAAAAATCACACGCTTTTCTTCTGTCAAGGGCTAGTCAGCTCTGGAGGGAACCTCTGGACCAGAAAATCCCTACAATACAGATTGCCACAAGGTGGGAGGGAAGTGTCAGCTTTTAGTTGACCTCATTCTTATATTGTATTCCTAAAGAACCAGTGCTAATCATAGAGATAGAATAGTGAGTTGTCTTTGACCTTACAAAATGTCAGTTGCATATTCTTAAGAGAAAGCAAATTCAAAGATAATATGAAGAAAAAAGAGTTTAAGTTAAAAAATGGAGCTGTTTGCCTTCTTTGGTTTTTTTTTCACAAGTTCTGACTAGGGGAAGAACTGCTCAGGTGCTCTCTGCAGAAGGCTGAAACAGCTTTGCTGAGCACAGACGGACTCTCTGGGTTTCCCAAAGAAAGCGAGAATTAGCAGAAGAGGGATTATATTTAGTAAGTTTTTCTTGGGATTTGTAACCTCTGGGTTTTACCTGTTAAGCATTGATGTGCAAGAGCTCATTAAAACACTTCTGTCTTGTTTATCTTGTGCCTTCAGAGTTCAACTGTAAACAGAAATGCTTGTACAGATCCTTAGAGTTTGGAGAAGGGTGTCCTTAAGTCACAGTAGAATTTTAAAGGCATGTACATTTGGAACAGGCTAATGAACTGTGGGGATGACCTGCATTGCACAAGTTTGCCTGAAGACCAAAAACTGAGTGGTGATGCACTGATTAGATTCATCAAAGATTTGTTTAGCAAAAGACCAAGTGTTTGTGACTTCAGCTCAGTTTGGTGAGTAGCCCAAAAGCAGGTATTCAGCTAGACTTCATTGCAGGATGTCATATTTGAAGAAAGTATTGAAGGAATAATTAAGGAGGTCAGAAAAGAACGAGAGGAAACCATAGAAATCCAAAGAGAACAAGGTTATCTTTTACCTCAAGCCTTTGGATGCCTTATCCCTCACATTTTGCCTAGCTTGTATTAATTTAGGGCTAAGTTCCTGCAGCCATGCAGAACTGATCACTCCTGCCCAAGTTTCCTGTTCATTACTAATGACACTCTATCCAGCCTCTGATTCTGATTTCCTTCCTTGAAGGCCTGGTTTCCTTTGTTCTGCTCTGTATTTCATGCAGAGTAGTTATTCAGCTGGTTTCTTTAGACTTCATCCAACAAATTGTGCCAGAGCCCTTTGAATAGGTTATCATTAAAGTTATAACAACCCATTATTGTGCTTTGTCTGGGAGGGATGTGATGCAGCCTTTGTAAACAAATGGTGGATTCCCCATATAATGAGGCCTTCCATGATTCAAGAGTTTCATAACAACTGTAAAACATCAACTAAAATGTACAAGTTGTACACAGATTCCCCCCATCTTTTCTCATAAATCACAGGTTACCGATGTACCTCTTGGCTACAGAAGTATTATTAAATATTCTGGTAAAAACAGCTTCAGTTGCAAAAAGAAGGAACCACAAAAGGAGAGAAGCCCCAGGTAGAAACTATAAAGGCTGTGTTCAAAGAGCTTCAGAATGAAAAGAAGATGGCATGATACCGATGAAACAAGTTGGCTCAGGGTGGGATGTTTCTATAATGGGAGTGATCAAAAGCTCACGTGAAGGAATACCCTGAGGGAGAGTGAGAAGTTACGTGTGATAAAAGGGAAGTGATGAGGAAGTATACGCTGGAGATCAGGAAAGACCATGATATAAAAGCAGGTGGAGACTGGAGTGTAAGGAAGAGGGAACACTGCTTCCCCAGCTGTTTGCTTGTTATGAACTGACCTGAACAGTCTTGTTTTCTGTGATTTTGGAGTAGCACCCCCATCTCTCCAGATATACGTCCATCTCCACCAGAGTCCTATTGGTCTGGAGTTATCGCTCGTGAGAACTGTGCAGTCCTGTGTTCCTCTGCGTGTTAGGAAGCATGTAACATACTTCTGCTGTTACCATAATTCCAGCAGGCAAGTTACGGGCATTTGCTGCATCAGATGGTATCTTTGGGCCTGATGTTGTTTGTGCCTTACATTGCTTTATCTACTTTGAAGTTGATATTGGCATGTATTTTGCCATTTGTTTCTGTTGTGGGCTTTATCTTGAGGCTTGACCTCTTTTCATGCTCCTTGGGCTGTGCCTTCCCCCATGACAAGGGTGTGGGCAGGCCTGTTAACTTGTGCCATAAACACATTCCTTCCTTCAGGGTGGTACTGAGGATGAAGCAAGAGTTTAATAGGAACTTCTTCAAATAGCTGTGGAGTTTTGTCTGGCGGGATGCATACTGTGCTGTTGCATCTATCCTGCTGTACTGGCCCTGTATGCCTCACTGAAGTAAATCTCTCTCCAGTCATTGATGTGGGTGTGTCTGTCACTCCTGCATGAAGAGGGGGTTATAGCTGAGACCTTCACCTATACATAGGGATTGCCTGCCTAACTGTAGAGCTAGAACTTGGCTCTGTGTTAGTTGCTTTATGCCCTTGTATTGACACAAAGCAGATGACTGTAGCTTTGCTGAGATCATGGAAGGTTTTGTTTTCTTTAGTCTTCCATACTACGGATCTCCATGTAGTTCAAAGTGGTTATTGCGTTGAGCGAAGTTGCGTCATGAAGTTTCCTGAATGACCAGACATTTGTTTGCTCTTCAAGCCGCAAAACTCCATCTCAAAAAGACGGAGTTCTTGGAACATACAAAACTAATCCACATGGAAAAAAAGTAAAGTTAACAAGTGAAGGCAGTGTAGTTAGTCATCCAGTTTAAGACTGTGTGGGCTGGAAGATTCAGGCATTCAAATAAACACTCTTTTACTTTTCTGCTAATCCCTCTCTGCTCCCTCTTACTTTTTTTCCCCCGACTTCCTTCTCCTGTTAGCTACTAGTTGGTGTAATACTATGCAGGATATGTCTTTGATCTGAGGTATATATTGAGTAAGAAGAGTGGGTAAAACAGTAATGCATCATCCCCAAACCATTTGGTTTTCTACTTGGTGATTCTACTCTCTTTTCTGCCTAAAAACATCTTTTAAAATTTAAGATGATTCCTGAAAGTCTTAGCTGAGGTAGTTGCTGGCTCAAGGGTAAAAACTGTCTAAAGAGGACCTACACACTGTCAAAAGGCTGGCCACGGGAATTTGATTGCTAATGGGAAGAAGAGTGATGCTTTTAGAACTAAATAAACTGAATAAAACTTGTGCCAGCAAAACATGTCTGCAGGTAAGTTAAACTGCAAAGTTAGTTTGGTACACAGATAAATGAACGTATATACTTACAAACATACTAAATTTTGTGCATTACAGTGTTGATTTTGTAATGGTTCACTTAAAAATGCAACTACATTTGAAAAATTGAGCCTTTTTAGATTAATGAAGTTTAGTAAAAAACAAAACCCCCAAATCCAAGCATATAAAAAATACCCTCTCAGTGTTTTGTCTTTGACTCATTTACGTGATAAAATATATACAAATCATAAGAAAAATTATACAGTTTGCCTAGTTAACAGAGTTCCAGAATGATAAACTGAATTTACTACTGGGGACAGTGGTAGTTCATTCAGGGTATAACTTCATTTAATTTGGGAGGCTGTTAGCGCCATGGTCCTCACCTCAGCTCTTTTTCTTGCTAGGGACTTTTGAGTTCACAAATATTTCAAAATCAAACATTTATTTTGGAAAAATCAGACCATGGATTTCTATTAAAAAATTTAAAAATGGTTTTCAGTTTCAACAAAACAGAAGATAATATATTGTTTCAAATAACTCACTGCTTAAAGCTAAATTTTCACATATGGCTCCTAACTTTCAGTTATTTGCAACAGTGAAGTATCTTGCACTTTCTATAAACATTTCATTTTGCCTTTCATCAGGTACAGTTTCCTTGTTTTCTTTGAAGAGGGAAGGAATATCCATCTCCAGGCAACCCGAGGGATACCTACAGGACAAATTACCATGAGGCAAGTTGGGGTGTGGATTTACAGCATGTTACCTGCCCCACCCAATGGCTTCTCTTTGTGGTACAAGTCAGGCCTTTGCCACCCATCCGTTGAGGTGCAAACTACATTACACTCAATAGGGGTAAGATTACACGGGCATCCAAGCAGTTGCTTCTAATGTACCGTAATTTCACAATCTGTGTTATCTCTTAGGCACTTGTTTGTGTGGTATACATTTACCATAGCAAAAGGTTGTACACAAACAGAAAGGGAGTTTACTTGCAACCCAGTACTCAATATTGTCTTAGTTAAGAGGCAAAGCGCATTTGTATTTGTGTGTAGCATAGTGTCTCTATTATTGTGAAACTCCTTTGTGGGGTGAAATGTCCACCAGGAGTATTTCGGGAAGAGATTTTTAGCCAAACAGTGTTTTATGTTGAGTTGTTACTGAAATATTTTTCTACACATAAGTTAGAGACGTTGTTTTATTCATTTACTGCAGGAAGACAAAGAATATAGTTAATATTATTCTTCATAAAGTAATGGGAGATTTGGAGGGACTTCTGCCTCTAAAGAAAAGCGTGATCTTTTATTTTATTTTTATCTCCTATTACAAAGTTCTGCACTGGAATTTTTAAAAGAAAGTAACAGGACTATGAATAGTTTGATGTTATTTTGTATAGATATACAACTGACTGTATGAAGCATGGCTAACATATTTAACCTCATTTTCAGAAGCCTCTTATCTCCTCTTTGTCTCCCCTTCTAAATTTTTCCTTATTTTTCTGTTATTCACTTTAACTTGCTGCCGCTCACTGTTTCAGTAGTTCTACTTCTTTTTCACTTAAAATGTGGTTAAACCTCTTGCCCAATATAGTTTGGTTCATCTAGCAGGAGAGGCAAAATTATATAACACAGTAAAAGAAATCCAGTTAAATCCATACTTATAGTTAGTGCTGAAATATCTGTATCTATGGCTTAATTATTAAACCCTATGCTCTGTGAGTATTCTAATTACTAGAACAGTATTTGTAATTTCAGATTTCCTTACTCTTTTTCTTTCTTCTCCTTTACTTCTGAAAGATACAGCAATATCTCTATAAAATATTTTAGTATTTGAGAATCCAATTCTTTAAAGCATTGGAACTGTAGCTTTCAAGAAATGGATTTTTTTAAATCTTCATGGACATAAAAATAACTGCCCTTTTTTCCAAAAGTGCTTGAATTGGTTACAAGCTGCATATATGCTGATGAAAACTCAAATTTCTTTGTATGCTAAATTCCTTCGAAAATCTGACTCCTTAGAACTTCATTCACTTTTGAAAATGGGACATAGGCTCTGAAAACATTATGGCATTTCTGAAAATATTACCTTATGCCTTCCCATCAACATTTATCACGTTGAGCCAAACTGCAGAGACTGCTGACAATGGTTGCTTTATCTGGAGAATGTGTACTTTGGCAAGCACAGACTTTCTTTCATAAAACCGTAAAAAAAGGAATGGTATTTTTAGAAGAGTTATGAAGGGAATCCCATTAAGCTTCCAAACCCATTGGGTAAGTACCTTAAAACTGGCAGGAGTGAAGAACAAAATATGTTTTTTAGCAATCAGAGTTATTTAGAAATATAAATTAATTATGACTTGATGTGAAAAATATCACTGCCATACCCATTTTCTCAAGGAGCTGGTCAAGACTAAGCCAGTAATCCTGGAACTGGTCTCACAACAAAAGCAGGAGCTGCTGTCTGCTTTTTTTCTGTGTTGTATTATTTGCACTGGAGTACGAGACCTGCCTCGTTGGACACTGTCCTCAATGTATTTGCTTGAGTGACCACTGTTACATTGTAGTAAATGAAAAGTAGCCTGCGCCTAAATGAAAGAAAAGTAGGTTAGTGCATTTTTATTGCAGCATTTGAGCATACATACAGGGACTTATCGGACAGTATCTGGTGCCTACAAACTCTCAGCCTTGCTTATCGTGCAGTAACCTGTTCTAATTCCCATAGGTTCAGGGAACTGTTGCAATAGGCAAAATTGTAAACAAAGCTTGTGATATATGAAACTCCAAGAGACTGGAGCTTGATTCCCTTGAAAAGCCTTGAAAAATCAGCAACAGTTGGTGTTTTCTCTGCTGACTTCAGTCGGGTTTGGATTAGACCCCATCTTTTGTCCTTCAGCAGCAAAAGTAGGTTGCTGCAATCTTGCAGGAGTTCAGGGATAACATCTTGAGATTGCACCAGGCTGTGAACAGCTGAGGCAAAACATAAAGTCTCAACATCATTCTGACATCGCGTGAACCATTTGTGAGTCTGCAGTTTGCCCAACAGATGGTTGGGAGGCCCGGGGGAGCGCAGCAGGCGCCGCAGCAGGGACCTGGTCCAGACCCCACTGAAATCAGGAGGAGGGCTCCTGTTGTCTTTATTTTGCTTGGATGAGGCCCTCTCCAGGAAGCAGCAGTCACCATCAGATGAGTCCAAAACATGAGTTCCTTTATGTTTTTTTTGGTCCTGGGGTTGCCAAAGCTCCTCCTGCTTTAGTAGCTGTTGCAGAGCGCGTCTTCACTTAACAGCTCTTGAGCAACTGTTGCTTTTTTCTTTCCTTTCATGCCACAGCCCACTATTAAGCAACTTTTAAAATACATACATGCACAGATCTATAATATATACATTCTTCAATGACTGGCTTGTGCATTGATTGAAGAGGTAGAAGGGACACATGTCTGTGGGAGGTTTCGGTCTTGTCATGGCCTGAGGAAAACAAAGTTACTTGATTTTGTTTTCTTTCTCTAGAAGGTATGTCTCTCCTCTTGTGACGCTTTGGACTTTTTCCTAGCAAATTCACATTTCTGGTATCCACATGTTTTAGTTTTTTCTGCAGAGAAAGAGTTTGTCCCAAATGCCACTCCATCAGAGAGATCACTTGCTGGGCTGCTTACACACATCCTTCGCAGATAGAGGTGATATAGAAAGGTGACCAGCATGTCAAGGTGGTGCAGGATCCAAAAAGTGGTGCTGTTTGTAAAGCAAAGCGTATGCCCAGAGTAAGGATACTGAATCCTCCCTCCAGCAGTGAAGTGGGAGGCACAGCAGCTGTGCTGTGCCACTGGTCTGCCACCACAGCTCTACAGAACATTTGAACTCAACCAGCTTTCCCATGCCCAGTGTCAATGGAGTTATAATCTCTCTGTTTCCAAACATGTTTAAAGGCGTATTTAGCTTTTGAAGATTTTCATAGATTGCTGCCAAAAACAAAAAAAGCATTTGTGAAACAATTGAGCTGAATCATTTGGGACATACATCATCTAGTATGTGTTACATGCCAATTATGATGAAGGCAATTCCCTTTTCATTTAGTGCCACAGTTGTAACTCACACTGCTTCTTCAGCCATACACCCTACACTTTTTCTGTGTCCACTGCGCTAAAACATTATGGGTAATACTTTTATCACTAGATTTTTTTCTCCCCACTTCAGATATATTAGCCTTGCAATGATGGTGCAAACAGTTCCAGTCACCCAGAACCAGTTTACTAGTTACCCTGACTAACCACGTTCAATAGTCTCTGAACTCCTTTGCCTTCTGGACGTGTAGCTCCCTCTTCCAATATCGTTACTATTGGTTCCTGTTGCTTGTTGTCCTAGAGCTCATTTAATTTGGGGTATTGTCAACATTGCCTAACAGAAGCCTTTTCAGGAAAAGCAGCAAATCCTATGTCCTTTGCCTGACTGCCTTTCAGAATTTGGAGGTGTTGTTTAATCCTCAGCATATATATGTCTGTCCTTGGATGATGACCTCTTTAGACCACTGAACGTGTGATCATTACAATCATAAATTTCTTTTATAAGTGTGATTTTCATCATGACCATGAAGTGATAGACAAACCCAGCATCCCAAATAAACAATTTCATTTCTTTAGGGTTATGCAGGCCTATAGTTCCCTTGGCTGTAGCTTAAAAACATTAAAGACATTCAAATTGATTGTTTTCTGCTAAATTAAATATTGGCACATGACAAACCCTATTTTGGCAAAGTCCAGATCAGAATTTAGCTTTTCAGCCTGTCAGAGTTGAGATAATGGAGTTTAGCCTTCTGAATACAACAGCAAACAGTTGCAATAGCGTAGCTGGAAACAGTGTATCTCCTGAACAATGGGTTGGTGCAATGGACCAGTAGAACAATCACATGTGCAGCTGTATATTTCACCCTAGGGCTATTTCTTAGGAGTGAAAATAATCATTTGAAAAAAGCCACATATTATTTTTCCAAGTAGTGTGAATAAATCTTCACCTGCAGCTCTCCAGAAGGGAAGGAGTTGCTTCTTGCTGAAGTATGAAGTGTGCCCTGTTAAGAAGTATGTTCATTTTAGGCCAAAGTATGTCCCATTGAGAGATCACCTCTCAGATCTAATCTGCATTCCAGGGAGTGATTTGCTCAAGGACACATGCTCAAGTTTTTTCTTGGTGGTTTTCTCTCATTTCCCTTCCCAATGAGTTCATTGCCCTGAGACCGGACAGCAAGTGTATTAGATAATTTTACAGACCCTGCTTTTAGGAATGAGTACACTTTCTCCCCATCCATTTATCCATCCATACCTCTAATTCACACATTTCCTTTGTGTGCTTCAGCTCGTTCCTGCAAACATTTAATTTCACGTGAGTGATTTCTACTACCCAAGGTTTTTCTTTAGTTGCAGTTTCAGAGTTTTAATCATTACATGGATCTGTGCACCAGGATCCAATTTACAAAGTGCAATTACCTCTCTGTTTTCTAATATTCACTAATTCATCTCCTGGTGAAATATTGTCTAATGCTTTTATGAAAAATTCCTTTGAATTAGTAGTCAGAAAGGACAAGGATCTTACTATGCTATACAACTGTTGTGGCTTGTAAATTCTTCCAAAGTTTTATAAACAATTGCATTTTTGCTTCTTGTTTGGTATTGTAACATCTGTATTGTCTTGGGCCGGTTGTCACAGGAGGCATCATTAGCTAGTCTTGCCAGATTTGCTTACTTGCCAGAGTATGTCTACTCTGTGCAAAGCAGATATTTGCAGAGGTATCTAAGGAATAAGATGGCAGGACTATATGGCAAGCAACATGCTGTGCAGAGATCAGTTGTCACATTTGAACAGTAGCACAGCCGTATCAGCACAATTAGCCTGAGGTCTAGAGGCCTGCCCGGTTACAGCATCATGTCACTGCCTCAGCTGTCTTGCTTTCAGTTCTGGGACCACCAAGTGACCTGTTGCACAGCATAGCAATCTCTAGGGCTAGCTCCCAAAATGGAAAAGTTTGCTTTTCAGCCCTGCTTTCTCACAGCTCTTTTCTTAGCTTTATTTTCCCTTTTGTCCCACAGTAAAAAGTCTCCTTTCCATTTTTCAGTCCTACACAGAGAACGGTACTTCTTGCTTTCTGAGACACAGCTTCTTACTTGCCCTCCTCAGTTTGTAATCTCTGAGGTCTCAGTGCATGTCTAGTAGAAGTAGTTTGAGAAAGTATTATGCTGCAGTTTAGGTTAATCTGTCTTGTTCCTCCCACCCCCACCCCCCCTGCCCCCACCATGAAAAGTGCTAAAGGACCAAGTGGATAACTAAGTTATTACACGTATTTCTAAGGTATTTGAATAATTAGTACTCAGTAGTATTCAGATAACTCAGCATTTAACCAAACACACCAGAACGTGATCTTGTCCAAAAAAAAAAAAAAGAAAGGAGCTCTTATGACAACTGTCATCCTCATCCCTGGTTTCTGTTGTTTGTGCTGACAGGGTAAGCTGCTGCTTGCATGCTCTCTACAAAACAGCTGTTGATATTTCTTTGGTGATATGAAGCACCTTGAGATTTATTGATTAAAACATGTGCTAGCATCAGGTGCCTGAGTAAACACTTTTTTTTCAGGTGTGTGTTTCTAGTGTCATGGAAGTGAACAATAGTTTGGGATTGCCGCTAGCCTGACTATCTGTGCAGGACACAAAATTCTTTAGTTTTGTTTATTTCAAGAAAGCCATTCAGAAAGGAAATCAAACCTGGAGAGAGGAAGTAAGAAAAAGGAGTCAAGATATGCTTGGGAAGGTTGTCTATGTATGGTTTATTAATTTAATATTGCACATTTTCTCTTTGTGGTCAGCTGTGAATCTCATTTTGAATATGGGAGAATTTTCTTTGTGTTTTTGCCTCCTCGTTTACTTAAAGTGTCAAGAGCTGGTGGTAAGGACTGACAGTAGAAAGCCACTAAGATTGGTGTCTGCCATAAAAGTGTTAGTGTTTTGGGACAATGAAGTTGTTGAAACTAAGAGGAAAACAGTATTATGCAGGTTTTCTCAGCAGACAGAAACTTAAAAGCTTTAAAATTTCACTGAAGGCAGATCAAAGAAAACTGGCAACGGCAAACCATTAAAACTGCAAAAGATATGAAGTGTGGGACAGTGATTCACAGACTGCTTGGGAAGAGAAAAAGGAGTTTATTTTTGTAGCAGGAAAATCATTTAACTGAAGGACACGCTGATGAGGAAGGGAGCTAATTTCACAGGAGAAACAATTCCCTGGCTTTGCAGAGAAGCCATGAGTGGTAAACGAATACCAGTTCTTCAGTGTGACAATTCTTCAGGTTTCTTGAGACAAACCGCTGCTTACTAGTCCTCACCTCTCCCTCTCCTCTTTGTGTAACACTGAGGCTAAAGGACATGCTGGAGGTGAGGGCAAAGAGTGTCAGTGGAGCCTAAGGGGACTTGGTGGTCATTTGAGGAGGTGGTGACTGGAATGGTGTTGGTGCTTGGAACACTTGTGGTACTGGGTGATGGATTTAAAGGGACACAAGAAGAGAGGGCTGGAAGGACACTGAATTTTGTGGGAGGGATGTGTGTGAGAGAGTGAGATTTGGCCCCTGACTCAGTAGGAGAAGTACTGTACAGAGAAGGCCTGTCTTATCAAACATTTCTTCCTTACTCTTCCTGCCACCTTTCCTGGTGCCCTTACTTCTGACTAGGAAAGCAAGAACAGCCAAAAGGGGAGGGAGGACGCAGGGATACTGTATGGTTTTGTTGAATCATAGAATTTTAGAATCACAGAATCATTAAGGTTGGAAAAGACCTCTAAGATCAAGTCCAACTGTCAGCCCAACACCACCATGCCTCTTAAACCACGTCCTGAAGCGCCATGTCTACATGTGTTTTGAACACCTCTAGGGATGGTGATGTCACCACCTCTCTGGGCAGCCTGTTCCAATGCCTGACCACTCTTTCAGTAAAGAAATTTTTCCTAATATCCAATCTAAACCTCCCCTGATGCAGCTTGAGGTCATTTAATGGAATAATTCTTCTGCAGAATCCTCTGCAGAAGAAGAGATGTCAGGAGAAGTTGGGTGATATCCTTCACTACTTCTGATGCAGGGAAAGAGAGCAGGGGAGCTGGGCAGGGGGGAGAAGAGCAGAAGACCTGCCAAGCTACAGTCGCTTCTGCTCTTTTCCTGAAAGGTGTTCTCATTTCTGACAAAACACTGCTGGGTTTGTGAATAGTGACCTAATTCACAAAAAGCTTGTAGTGGTGTTACAAGAGAGTTGCATGACTACAGCCATGTATTTCCAGTGATAGGTAAAGTATCACTAACTCTGTCTAGGAAATGTTGAAGAGTAAAGTGTGTTTATTGGCTTGTAACTAGCACAGGTCCTTGAACAGTGAACGTAGGGAAAGTATGACTTTGAACGTGGGGGTTCTGGAGAAGGAGGAGATTGAAAATTAAGGGAATCATTGACCAGGATACTGGAGAGCTAAGGTATGTGGGCTGCTGTCTGTTCCATTGAGTGATAAGAGAGGATTGAGAGATTGAGAAAGATCTTTGGAAACAAAAATGAGACATTGAAGGAAGAGAATACTTCAACCTTTGGGGGGTGGTGTTTGTTTGCCAATTTTTTGGTTTTTGTTTCCCTATAATTGTTTTAAGGGAACTTAATATAGGCAAATCTATTCTATTGAACTCAAACGCTGCATGCTGGTGAGACTCTAACCCAAAGGATGCTGTCAGGATGATGCTCCCAAGTAGAGAAATGCTTCAGAGAGTTCTGGGACTAGAAACTGTATAGCTGTATGCTTTCTGGAGATGCCAGCCCACTTCAAGGTATCCCAATAGTTGACAGTTTGGTGAGTTCTTCAATGTCTTTGTTGTGTAGTGTAGTGGATTTACTGGTAGGAAATCCTGGGGACTAAAGGATGAAAAGTCCCGTAACTAAATAGAGATGCCTTGGAGTGATTTCTGTGTTTGTAGGTCACTTCTAACAGTACTCTACCTAAGCTGCAATAACTTTTGAGAAATTCTTCAAGATCTGAACTATTTATAAAAGCACATATTTTTGTTACTGTAGGGAAACAAGTGTCCTAAGTCAGACGGATCACACCTTACAGGTAACATAGGCTGTACATTCTCCCCCATTATATTTGCAGGTGAAAGTACTGCCAGCTCCAGAAAAGTACAACTTAATATAAATTTGTTTTCCAGTCCCTGTTGCCTCCCCTTTTAATTATGGTTATGAGGAAGTGCTTTAGTTTCAAGGGTACAACAAATTAAGAGATTCTTCCATCTCTTTGAAGGCGTATACACACCTAGTATCTGTGGTTTAGCACAGGCTAAGGAGAGGATCTGGGGCCTTGTTTATGCAGTAGAATTCCCTGTTCGTGCCACCAGCAGTTACTGGATATAGGAAAGAGAGGAACCTTGTATAAACAAACCTCTTTCAACCTCTTTGCTCAAAGCAGATGTATTTACACTATATTTTGCCAGCTGGGGTTTAAGCACATACAGACAATTCAGTGCTAGCTGTGTTAAAAGCTGTGTGAACTTTTAGAAAAGTCCCCAGTGTAGGTGAGGGGATTTCCTGTTTACTGTCTGCATCATATCTTCAAAACATACACTGTTACTGGAATATCCCACTCTTCAAAATTGAACAAAATGGCTGAATTCTTTGTTAATTTGTATTCTGCTCATAGTTGTAATATATAATATTGTTTATAGTTGTTGAAGCTTCTTCATCAAATATAGAAATTATGTAGTTGGGTCAGAAACTGTTACCTTTTCCCTTACCTTCCTTTCTCTCATGGACTGACACTGGAAAGACATGAAAGACAAATTTGGACTTTCTTTTATATTAGTGTCCAGAGATTAACATTATTCATATAAGTTGATCCTGTATTGATTTTCTCTGCTTTCTTTCCAATCACAGGTCAGGCTTTGCCATGTTCAGTAACAAGCTTTCTCCCACAAGTGTCCTGAGGTGTGGTCTAGGTGTGTTCAAATCTAGCTTAGTCATTCATCTGTCACCTTGTCATTAGTATGGCGTCTGTATTTAATTGGGCTTCCTTCCTTCCTTCATCAGAAATCAGTTTTTATATAGCATGGAAACTGCAGCCCATTATTAAAAGTTAACTCTAAGTGAGATTCTTGGCTCCTATTTATACAAGAAGCAGTGAAAATAGTATCTCAAGAATTCTTCCAGATGAGTACTATGTATGAAGAACACATTATTATGAGTACAGTATACTGCCTCAAAGCCTTCTCTTTCTCAAGCTTTAGTTCATAAGCACCTTATTTGAGAGGGTTTTTGTTTGTTTGTTTGTTTGTTTTTTTTCAGCCTGTTGAGTCCCTTGATAGGTTGCAGTCATCAACAACTTTCATTGGTTGCATCTTTGCCTCCCAGAAAAAGTTGCTGAGTTACTGTTGTGGTTAGTATTTCAACTGTGCTTAGAAACAGCATTGAGATCAGCAGTCCATCTATTTTGTGTATAGTAAAGGTTGGTGCCACCCCGAAAAATGCTTACAATTTGAAAGGAAAATGAGAGAAAATATTATCCTAGTTTTAGAAATGGAGACTTGAGATGCTGTGCTTGGGGGTCTGGGGCTCCTGGTGGACACCAAGATAACCATGAGCCAGCAGTAAGCTCTTGCAGGAAACACAGCCCACAACATCTTGATCTGCATTAAGAGGAGCATTGCCAGTAGGTCAAGGGAAGCAATCTTTCCTCTTTACTCATCGCTGGTGTACACACCTGGAATGCTGCATCCAGTGCTGGGCTCCCCAGTGCAAGAAGGACATGGACACTGTAGTGACTCCGGTAAAGTGCTGCAAAGGCGATTGAGGGATTGCAGCATCTAACATATGAGGAGAGGCAGAGAGAGCTGGAGCTGTTTAGTCTAGATGAGAAAAGGCCTGTGGGAATCTTACCAATGTGTATAAATACCTGATATTTGATGGAGGAGTGAGGAAAGAAATAGTCTCTTCTCAGTGGCATAGAGTGACAGGACAAGAGGCAATGAGCACAAATTAAAATACAAGAAATTCCATTTAAATGTAGAGAAAAACCTGTTTTAGTGTCAGTGTTGTCAAATACTGAAACAGGTTGCCTAGAGAGACTGTGGAGTCTACACTGTTGGCAGAATTCAAAACTCAATTGGACACTGTTCTGAGCAACTCACTGTAGCTGACCCTGCTTTGAGCAAGAGGTTGGACTATGTGGCCTCCAGAGATCCCTTCTTCAATGCTTCTGTCATTCTACATCCACCAGCTTGCCCCAACAGTTGCAGGAGTTTATTATAGTGAGTAGAGCTGAGCACTGGATGCCGGGTTGTCTGATCTGACCCAGCTGAACTTGGCACATGATCAGAGGGGCATGCTCCCCACATCTGAGATCACAAGATAGTACGCTGTTCTAAAGACACCCATGTTCCTAGGCTTCTGGCCCCCTGTCCCCAGGCCATCCTTGTAACTGGGATCACCTGTGTGCAGTGGCATCCCAGCTGTATTCCTTCTTCTCTAGCCGCATGGCTGTGCAGGTGGCCCAGGAGTCACTATCACAGTTCTTGCTGCCAGTGGACTCCCTATGTGGGAGTGGATAATCAGGCACATTTATGGCAGCACTTGCTAAGGTAGCAAAACAGTGTTTTCAGCCCTGCACCTATTAGGATCATCACTGGCTTCACCTGGAGACAATCAAGCCCAGGCATGGGTAGGCAGGAGACAAGCTGGCTAGGTCACAAAAATTCACATTGTCCCAGTGCATCAAGCCTTATCCTCCTGCCTTAGTGGCAGCAATTCTATAGTTACTGGAAATTGAGTTCAAGATATTTTTCTGTAGTTATCACTTCTGATGACTCTCTTGCTCATATAATAGTAGATTTGGGTAACTGAGATGTGTATGAATGTTTGATATTAAGAAAGAGTAGGTTCAGTTTGAGGAGAATTTGTTTGAATTTAACCAGGGCAATCAGATAGTCATGAATAATAAAAAGTCACGTGTGAAACATATATTCAGCAAAGTTAGGTGTCCAGTAAAACTAGTTTCAACATTGTTTGCACTACCTAATCTCTAAAATTATAATGTGTGAGTCACAGCCCTTAGATGATCTTAACCTTTACTAGAGGATACCCTGGTTTGTGTTCAGCAGCATAAACAACTGAACAAGGACCTGTGCAGACCTGGCGAATACAACAGGACCCTTCCAACTGTCCCGTAAGTAATGCATTTTTTTTCTGTGGAAAATTTTTCAAACATTATATGCAGGACAACAGTTTCTGAATAATTAATTGAGAAATCACCGTGTTCATATTCAAGTTGCAATTTAAAGATTTTTTTAAATTGTTTTATTATGGTTTTGGTTTTTTAAATAAAGTCCTCCTCTGTGAGATAGGCATGTTTGTATAGCATAATTGTCTTTAGGAAAATTGCATCTCTAAACGTTTTAGAAAGTAGAGTGGAGAAAACTGATGATAATAACGAACATAGGCATGAAATGAATTGGAAGTGGGGAGTTAAGGATTACTCTCTAAAGCTTCTAGAGAGTTTGGGGAAAAAAGAAGCTGTGGGTAGAGGTAAAGGCTAAGAGAATTAGACTAAGATTGATGGTGGAGCAAGCCACAAACAAATCAAAGAGCTTAAATTTAAATGTTTTCTAGATATGAAAGTAGACTGTCTGAAAGTGGTTTGTGATGGGGCTCAGGCCCTTCCTAGCGATAGTAGTATTGCTATAACCACAATATTCAAAAGGTGTGAATTAAGGAATACTTATAGCATGTATTATTAAAACAGAGATCAGCATTCTGAGTTCACTGAATTTTGGAGAACCAAGATGTTGGAAAGTAGAGACTACAAATGCAGGGTCATGGTGGGAGCTGATAAAGATTCAGTGATTTTAGGAGGCATGAGACTCTGAATATCTTTTTTCATTGCAAGTCAGAAACCTAAGATATTTTTCCCCTTTGAAAATCCTGCAGGAAAACCTCTAGAGAGTACTTTATTTTATAAAATATCCTGTAGGTAAAGTGATCATACACCACAGGAAGCTATTCTGGATTTCCAGATATTCCATATCTTTACTTCCTTCTGTCTGTTGACAAAAGTTGTTGAACCAAGTGTGGTATGGTATTAATTTCTAGAGTTAAAAGTATTGCCACAGATGCAGAATGGATGGTTTCCATGCTGTTCTGGAAAAGGCTTTTGTGTTCTATCAGTATCATTTAGTATCTTTGTTCTTCCAGGATTTACTTACTCATCTTCACATTTTACAATTGTAACTGTCTCTGTCAAAATCACCCTTCGATATCCTTCTGATGATAAATGCCAGATTGTTCTAGAGTTTCCTCTATTTTGAAAAATTTGTTTTCTAGGTTATTTGGTTCAGTCTTTGGACCGGACGTGCCTTTGCATGCAGCAGGCACACCTGTTTCCATTTGCTGTTCTGTGTACATATACTCATTTTCCCTTTGTTAATAAGCAACGCTGTATTGCAGGGTCTTGATAACTTCGTAATGGCTCAAAGTATATTCTTCTCTTTTGTTAGTTATGTGGTTTTTTTTTTTAATGGTGCTCAGTTGTTCAAGCATTATGGAATCACTGTAAATGTTCATAACTTCCTCATTAGCAAGTGCATTTACTTTCTCTCTGGTGCCTGCCTATATGTTTACATACAGCCCATTCAAAACTGTAAAATACTTTAATTCTCACAGTGGAGGAATATTGCACCTTTCTTCTGTTTTGATTTTTCGTCTTCCTAAATTTACCCGACTAGCCTTGACTAGCTCCCTTGCTTTCTGCTCTATAGAGCTGCACTTTTGACTTACAGCTTTTTATCACTTAAAGCCACATTAGAAACAGAACACTGGAAATAAAACAGTTTCAAAGGAATTGTAGCCTAACCTTAATAAGGGCGTCTTTGGTATTACTTCATCACTCTGACTTTAATTTTTATTCTTTCATAATTTCTTCAGTAGGTTGAGTAATTTTCCAGAGTCTGCTTCCCTGAAATAGAAAGCTGGTATGCTTGAATTTAAAGGCTTGGAATCACTGGTACCAAGCCAGCTCTGTACAGTGAGGGGACCAACTTATTGCTACGCACAAGGTAAAATGATTTGTAAACCAAATGTCATTTTTCTTTTTTTCTTTTGCAGAGTTATAGAAACATGAAGATGTTGTTTTTCCTGTGCCTTTTAATTGTTGCGATTCATTCCAACAGTTATTGCTATGAGCCTAATCACCAAGGTGTAAGAAATCAAAATCAAAGAGGCCAAGAAAACCAAAACATGCCACAGCAGACTGTAGGGAACAGTGTTTGTCGGTTTGCATGTTGTTTCTACAAAGAGATTTCTTCTCGTGAAAACAGTGGGAATGTTTTCTTCTCTCCTTTGAGCATCTCTACTGCCTTGGCAATGCTGACACTGGGTGCCAGATCAGATACTCTGACACAGATTCTTAGGGTCCTTAGTTTTAACCCCCGTGAGATTTCTGAAAATGAAATACATGAAGGTTATCGTCAACTCATTCAAATGGTAAACAGAAAGAATGAGGGGTTACAGCTGAATATGGGAAACGTCCTGTTTGTTCTTGACCGACTGAAGCCACAAGAAAAATTTTTAAGTAATCTCAGAAACTTCTATGAAGGAGAAGCTTATCCTATGAACTTCAAGAGGGCTGATCAAGCCCAGATAAAGATCAACGAATATGTAGCAGAACGAACCAATGGGAAAATCAAGGACCTCATAAATAACCTTGATCCACTGACTGAAATTCTCCTTATTAGCTATATTTATTTTAACGGTAAGATATGCATATTACATTCTCCTTCTTCATACTTTATCTCCTCAGGTCAGTCTTGGACATCATAACCTTCTTTTGCAATATGGTTTTGGAGATGGACTCATATCTTGTTTTCCTTTTGTTCCTCGCTTACACTTAATTATAAACAAAGCCATTGGAAATTGTTCTGCCTGACACTGATGATAATTCCTAGCAAAATTTATGGCAAATTTACCTATATCTTTTAATATATACTTTCTTCCCTGCTGAAGATTAAGTGAAGTATACTTTGAGGAAGGCATCTCTATTCAGTAAAACACCTAGTCCTATTCAATCTGGTGGGATTTAAATACTTTCTTAAATGTTTTGTTGGCTAGGAATAAATTTGAAATCTATTTCAGCTGGCGGGTTTTTTTTTTTGTTTATCAAGTTCAACATTAAATTCAAAGAACACTGTTAAAGTAAAACTTGGCTTCTTACCTGGAAGAAAGTATGTTTACTCAATAGTTTGCTGTTACTGAGTGTGTTCATGTATCCAAGGCTAAACACGTAACAGTAGCTTCAGTTTGACACTCATGTTCTCTTTTTTTTACTAGATATGCCTTTACTGATACTATGGCTATAGACCTGATATTTCTAGAGGCATAGGTTTTCAACCATATTTTTCCAATTTGCGGATTCTAATATTTTCCAGTGAAGAGCTGTACCCACCAGTATCAAATACAAATGACAATAAGCTTGTTTCTCTTGAATTGTGCATCCTGCTTAGATAGAGTCTACAGATCTTCCCAAAGCTTTTCAGATTGCTGATTTAATGAGAAGAGGAGGAGCAAGGCTGTAAGGCTCAATCAGTGGTCTAGTAACAGTATCTTTCAAACCTTCTCTCTCTTACTCATTTATCATATTCTGAAAACAAGGCAACTGTACTCAGGAAAACAATATTCTGTAATTTATCTGATAACAATATCATTAAGCTTTTTAATTGGGAGAGATAGATGACATATTAGCAATTACAGTAGTTTAAAAGAAATGCTGTTCTTTTAAAACTGTTAACCTGGATGCTTCCATTCTCCTCCCCAAAATGAGGCTTTCCTGGAAAGTAATTAAAAACCTTCTTTTTGTTTTGTTTTGCTTTTTATCTGTATGTCTACTCCTTGTGTTAAGCTCTGAAGATTTGGCCACAGCTGAATGGAGCTGTTTGAAATACAGATGATTAATGTTTCTTAATTCTCTTGAATACATACTTCTTTGTCTCAAATAATATTTTCAAGATAAGCTTTTATTTAGCATCAGGCATGTCTTTCAAAACAGGTAAAAAAGCTGTTGATTTTTCCTTCACTGAAAGGTGAAACACTGAAAGGTGTTTGAAGAAGCAGCAGTAAATTTAGTGGCACAATGGGGAAAAAGACCTGAGAAATCTTGTATTAAATATAACTTCGTATTACAGATAACTTTTACATGTTTTAAAAATAAGTTTTGTTTAAAATTAGATGTTTGTTCTTATTACCGTAATGATTTCCCACGTCCTCCAAAGAAGGTGGACATTCAGTTTTAGCTCATAAATTTTAAAGAAAATAGATTAAAGTATAGCATTAATAGCAATACTAAGGATTTTTTTTTCTTCAAATTGAGGATAGGTTAATGCTAATTGCTCTAGAGGCTGGGATTAATCTGGAGAGGATCTCTAAAGCCCAGGTACCTCTATGACTAGTCTATACCTTTAGGCTCTTGTCCACTCTCTGTGCATTACAACCTTCCCTGCACAGTACTGATGACTCTCCTCCCCCTTTTTTGTGGTGTAGCATAGTGTAGAAATCCTTCCCTAAGGACAAAGTCTGGCAATATTTTCCTGGCTCTCAGCCAGCAAGCATGCTATTCCATTACAGTACACCAGTCTGTTATCATGTCCTAGCTGAGCTGGTCAGCAAACAGTATCATACTTAGAGGTTCATTTTTCCACTTGAACACTGTGAAGTTTTTGAGAAAGGTGCCATCCCTAGAAGGTGAGCCTCCTAAGAGAGGATAGGAATAAGCGTTCCTCTGAAACAGGAGGAAAGGATTAGTGAGTATGATATGCGCTAACTCCCATCTCACTCTTTCCAAATACTCAACGAGTGCTGTTTATGTCTGTTTCATGGATGGTGGAAACAGCAGACAATAAGTATTTCATTCGTACCAAGCTGCCTAGTAATCAATATTCAAATAGAAATCAGAAGTCAAGAGGGGTTGCATCTTGTTTAATGGTTTTCTTAATGGCACTTATTTTACTTATCATTGTGGCTCTATTTTTGCCCACTAGATTTGATAAAAAATTTGTTTTGTTCTGGAGGGCAAAATTTGCTACAGAGCAACACCTCTTTGTAAAAAAAAAAAAAAAAAAAAAAAAGAACAACACAAAAACCAAACCTCAACCAAAACCAAAACAAAACAAAAAAACCACGAAACCAAACAAAAAAGCCCCAGAAACACACCCACCCACCCCACACACAACTTCTACCCTTTTTTAAATCTGTTCAGCTTCTGAAATTCATGAGGGTGGATAGATGGAATTTGCCTTAGAAATTCCTCTCCGCTAAGGATAAGAATCTTTCAGAGTTTCAGTGTAGACAGTTTGTTTCACTATGACTAAGTGAGGAGCCTTTGGAAATTTAACATTTTGAGCATGACAGCACAAAAGATTGTTTTTTTTTGTTTTCTAACCCAGCAGTCTGGTAGAATTAAGTTGTTCATGACTTAATTGACCATCAACTAAAGTGGCGTATAAAACCCTTCTCTATGCAAGTAACCTGAATCCCTTAATTTTTCTGGAAAATTCATCCCTCATGTCACCCTTCACAAGCCTATTTTGGTGTGGGAATAAGGAAAGGAGAGAATCCTCCTTCTTCTGAGTTCTCATTTAAAGGCTGCATCATATGAGGGCTTCATAGGCTCCTTAAAACTGTTGTCATGGAGGAAAAGTGCACACTAGAACACCAGGCATCTCATCTAAATTAAGGATATTGCAGCCTGCTGTAAGATCTGAGGAAAGTTTTACATCACACTCTACCTACTGTGTGTTGTTATTGAATTATTCTGAGTATTCAGTAAGATCAAGTTCTCATTGCAAACTGGTTTGTCTTTGAAGCTGGTCCAGCTGTACTAGTTTCTGTCATCTATGAACGTGTCCTGTGGCGATACATCCTATGCTTTCATGTCCTCAAAATATCCTGTAACTCTGTCTCTTGTATTTCAAGCTGAATGGGAAAAACCTTTCGATCCAAAATACACTAAAAAGAACAAATTCTTTGTGGATGGGAACAAGGCTGTTGAAGTCCCAATGATGTTTGGAATGGGCCTGTTCAAGCACGGCTATGATGAACAGCTGTCCTCCACTGTGGTGCAAATGGATTACAAAGGAGGTGCTTCAGCATTTTTTATTCTGCCTGATCCAGGAAAAATGGGGAAGCTGGAGAAAAGATTGTCTTGTGAACGTATGTCAAGGTGGAGATCACTAGTCTCAAAAAGGTAAAATTCTGCAGGTTTTGGTTCAGATTGTAGGCAAAGAGACACATCAGTTTCAATCTGCTGGGCTATGACACAGAATCAGGATACTATTTTTAGTTCTGTTGTAATCTACAGAAGAATTCCCACTGACCAAAGGTGAAATCTGGCTCTCTGGTATCCCTGTGTTTTCACATTCAGTACTGCACAAAGTGAAAAGCTTCAGTTTTAGGGCTTTTGCCATTTCTGTGTTTTGTTTTCCATCCTGAACTCTCCATAGCCCCCAGTTTTCTGCATTAAGACATCCTCTCACTTTTTTGGGGGAGGTCTTCTGCCTTTTCCTCTTTACAAGTAAATTTCTACCCTTTTCCTTCATAGTTTTTTCTTGTCTCTTTCTTCCTTTCTGCCTGTTACAGTTACTAACAATTGCACATTTAATGCTAAAATAACAACTTTCATATGGCAGTTGTGAGGACAAAGCTCAATGATAAGGATAAAGAGCAGCTGGCTCTTTGCAGACCCACTGTATTCAGGCTCTCTGAAGACAGGAAGGCAAAATTGGAATAAGCTACCCTTGCTTCAAGGTAACTTTGAGACTAGAAGGCAGAAAGCTTATATGCTTTCTAAAAACAACTTTAGACTCCTCCTGTTTAGTGCCATATGTAGTAGTAGCCTTTGATGGGAGAAAATATATGTACAAAGGTAGGCATAAAATATTTACAGAATCAAGCCCTTATGTTTATTCGTGAATCTGATGTGTCATGTTAGAGACCTTCACACATACACAATTGAAAATCATATTTAGATGATCAATTCTCAAGACAAAAATAACACCCTAATACAGAAAACCAAAACCAGTGTCATGCTTTTAACTTTGATTCTGTTAAATCTTATCAAAAGAATCTAAATTTTTTTCCCTTTAAAATAAGACAGAAAAAAGTATGTAATTCTCTGTGCACCTTCACAGTTTTGAAACTTCTGGAAGCAGTTATGTGGTTTGTGACTAAAATCACTATAGGACAAATAAGTTAGTGAATCAAGAGACATACAAATAATTTTTGTCAAAGAAACACAATTGCCTTTAAAATCGACAAGAAGGACCCTAAATACAATTATAGGGATTTGTATGTCCTCTCTTCATCCTCTCCCCTGTCCCCAAACTGGAATAATCTACCTAAAAGACATGAATGGGAGATGTAAATCTTATAAGAAAGCATCACTGCCAAAGATGAGCTTGTTTCATGCAGCTTCCCAGTTTTCATCATGACAGTTCTCTCCTGCAAACTAATGACACAAACTCGTCCTTTTCTTTCTACTTTTCAAAGCAACTGATTGCCTTTGCTATTATTTGGAGTCTCCGGGAGGTCTTAATAAATGGGTTTAATATAAGATATGGAATGATTCAAGGACTGTGGGCAAGCTCTGTGTGTCCCTGTTTCTCTGTCTGCAAACTGGTGTTGACACAAGTTGCAGAAGCATTGTGAAGAACATTTTTCATTACTTTTGGTTGCTGAAGAGAGGATAGTGCCAAAGTATTTCCAGTACAGGCAGATGAGATCTGTTTAATGGCTGAACTGTGGAGAAAACATCACTTTCTCTTCTGGAAAGTGTATCCCACTCCTTCCTGCCTGGTTGCATTACTGCTGTGTGGCTATGGCTTTCCCTTCCTTCCATGTTGAAAGCATGTGGGGGCTTATGAATGAGTGTGTTTATGTAATAACAAGACAGATGATTCAATGATAGTTGCATCCTCACTTGAGACAGCAATCAGCACAGTCAGAAATTAGGGAGAAGTAAGAGATCAGCAACCTGTTACCAGAACACTAGCGCTCTCTTTTTCGGGTACCAGCCAGACTCGACATTAGATGCTGTGCTACGCTGGAGGTATGGGCCCTTTCATTCCCACTTGTCCACTGGACGACTTGCTCTTTGGCCAGCTTCATTACGTGTTCCACATCTTCCTGGCCTGGAGCCCTGGGCAGTTGTTCTGGTTTCTCACCAGAAAACAGTACCTACTGTCAGCATTATTTCTAACCTCTGACTCATTGTGCTGGTCCCAGCTGTAAATGTCGGTTTTAATCTTTGAAAAGGAATTGCTGAAAGAGCAAGGAAGAAATAACTCAGAAATATGGAGCTTTGATTAATTTATGGAAAGCAACAAACTACTCACTTTTTAAAAAAATAAATTAATAAATCAGACATTGGACTTCACTTAGAAAAAGAACTATTGACTAACTATATTCTGCCAATGTGCTTTTGTTTTTATTACTTTGTCATCCATACAGTCACCACCACATATTGTCCTGTTCCTTTGGTATATCTTTTTGTTTTCTCTGTCCTGATTTATATGATAAACACACAAGGCCAACTTTTTTTTTTTTTTTTTCAAATGTAGCCAGTGAACTTGGATGTGTTGGATTTTTTGTGCGCAGCCTGAGACACCTAAAAGAAACACTTTTTCAAAATGTGAATCCTCTACATCTCCAGTAATGGAGCATGATGAAGGTGCTTCCAACAGAATGCACAAAATATCACTAACTTCTGAAAATGTGAGATGAAGCTCCTTAGGGAAGGACAGCTGTACTGTTGTTGCTTTTCAGTCAATCAATAAATTCACTCAATCTCACTGCTCACGTGTTGGCTTACTGCAGGCTGTAAGCCAGCAACCTACAACCCTATTCTTTCAATCAGCCTTCCAACATTGTTATAAACCTTCTTTTCTTCTCCTCAAATTAATGTCACTATACATGTCCCATGTAGGCAAGCAAAATGTCTTTGGGGAGAAAAAATGGGTTTGTCTCTCGGGAGTCTGCGCTATATTGTGATATCTATTCAACAGTTTCACCATATTCTTGCACTTTTTTTCTGGCAGCTCAGCAAATTTGTATCTTCCAAAATTCACTCTTTACGGGACGTACGACCTAAAAAATATGTTATATAAAATGGGCATCATGGATGTATTCACTGATAAGGCTGACCTGTCTGGGATCACCGGGCAGCCCCAGCACAGAATTTCCCAGGTAAATCATATTGCTTTTTGTTTTATGGGTCCATGGTTGATGATACTTACACCACTTTCTTTACACCTGTTTATGATGCAAAACTTATGTAAAGAGACTTTGCTTCGCATGAAGAGATAGCTGTTGGCAAACAGAGTATTTCACCCATGTTACTTGCACTGTCAGTGCAATTAAGTTGGAGCAGGTTACAAGTCTGTACTTTTTTTAATCTAGGAGGCCTTTTTGATCTGTGTGGGGCAACCTTATAAAACAGACATGACCAAATCATCATCTATCCACATCTTGGTACCCTCCTGCATTGTGTTGTTACAGTCATTACAATCTTCTGTTTGGGTCTACCTTCTTCAGTCTGCCTGTGGGCAAGCAGGGAACTGTAGGACATATCACTGCTTGTGTTTTACGGAAGGGAGGGAAGAGGAAAAACACTGCTTTCTTTTAAACTTTTTTGGGGAAAGGAAAACACTGTTATTAAAACCATTTGACTTCAAGCCTATGAGCAATGACTCTCAGTAGTGCCACGCCCAGGCAAAAGCTACAGATATGTCATACTTCAATAAACCTGGAGTTTAAAGCTGATAATCAGTAAAAATGGCATTGTCTAATATGAACAAAAAAACTGCCCTCATAGCCTCAAGTGGAAGTTTGTGAATTAGTGTCAGTGAACGTCTTAATTTTGCAAGGTAAAACTTACATATTTCTTTGCTCTAGACCTCCATTTCTGGCCTGTCTCCTTTGCTCCTCTTTTCCAAGACATTAAGGAAGATTGGAGACACAATTTCAGAATGCCATTCATTGTGCTAATCTGCATGTTAATTCTTCAACTATATGAACTTTTAATTGACAGTTAAATGTGATCTTGCTCTCTTAACCTTTTTGTCTAGCTCCACAGACCTGCTCAAGTAGGAGCAGGGAATAAGAAAAGAAACAAAGAAAATGTTTTCACTAGCACAGACATGCGCCTCCACTGGGAATGAACTTTTCCTCTCTGGGGCTAGGAAATCTATGCTGCATGTAAATTCTGATTTTTTTTTTCCAACTTTGCAGTCTTTGTGCAGTGGATTCACACCTGCCTGCCTATCAGATACTCGTTTCTTACCTGTAACTTCTTCAGGCACTATTAGCTCAAGTTCTTATTTAGATGACTAGCTTTGTACCCCCTTGACTTGTAACATGTCTGTTTATTCACAGGCTATTCATAAGGCTGTGGTAAAGGTGGATGAGACTGGCACTGAAGCAGCAGCTGCCACAGGCATGGAAATAGTGCCTATGTCAGTTCCAATTACCATTACATTTAACAGGCCCTTCATAATGGTCATAATCATGGAGAACAACATACTCTTCATGGGAAAAATTGTGAACCCTCTGAAACAAGATTAAGTTGATGTATGTATTAGGCATGGGATTATCACCACTGTCAAATCAAGTGTTTGACCTGATGAGTATGGCATGGCTCCAGAGGGCTCTCCACCTCTTAACTGAAGTTATTCACTGTTTTTTGTAGATGACACTCTTCATCAATTTAAGTTGACATAGCTGCATGTTTGTTTGGGCCTTGGTTTGTTTTTGTTTGGGTTGTGTTTTTTTGTTTTGTTTTGTTTTAAAGAAGGTTGCATTCAGGCAGAACTGTCATTAGACCTGGGACAAAATAGGCCTGTGAGATACTGACAGCACAAACACGTCTTCTAGCAGGGAAGATGTTAGATGTGGGTGGAGAGGGTTGTGTAAGCCTGCTTCTTCCCTCATGGCTGCCTTCTCACATTTTTTTTGCATTGACAGACAAATGGGTACAAGTTACAGCACTTAACTATTTGTGCCCATTTTCCTACCAACATGAAGTTCATACCTAGCATATATCTTAACATGCATAATGCTTACTACCTTGCATAGTACCATTGTTGTCCAGTGAGTCTATTACATCCTTGCCTTTCAGCTGTCGTCCCAGCTAGGCTGCTGCAAAGGGGTCACAAAGAAGGTGTGTTTTTCCCCTGCAGGTATATACTGGCCTGCCCACTGTTTCTGTGCAAGTTTACAGTCCAGACTCATTCCAAGGCAAACATTAGAGGGTCTAAGAATTGGGTCTAAAAAAATAAGAGGTAGATCAGAACTCTGCAGTTCAGTGCTCTGGAGCCAACATTTCTGAAACAGAAAAACAGCTCAGAACAGCCAGAAGATTACTTCTAGCCTATGCCTACACCTAAACCAGCTTCAAGGAGCCCCCAAGCAGGAGGAAACACAAGCCATCTTCTCCTGGTGCCAGTGCCTGTACCATTACCATCCGGCCCTGGGAGAGTACCCATGGCCGTAAGCACCATTCCAGTATTGTTTGTAGGGTCAAGCACCCTACCAGTAACACCTACAACCCCATCAGTGACACTTACCATGTCCCTTGACATAACCCCTTCTGTTCCCAGACTGTCCAGTAATACAACATTGGTACTCTATTTCTCATCTGCTTCATGGTTAGTATAGCCACAATATTATAAAGATCTGATGTCACTATTAAAATACATAATACTAAAAGTCACATTCATAATGCACATGCTTATTTATTTTTTTCTTGTTTACTTTTCTATCTATTTTTTTCTTCTATTTTTCACAACATCTGTCATTATTTTATTTCTTTGCTCATGTTCATGGTATATATCTGATCTCTGGTTGCAGGAGGGGTAAATTATTGACTAAAATGGGTTAGTCTGTTAATAGTATTAAGCATTAACACCAGTCTTTGTACAGCCTTGCAATATGCAGACAAATGTACTATGGTAGAAGAGCAACGATGAATAAACACAACATTAAAAAGTTTCTAATTTTGCTATTTTATTTCTGTAATTCAGAACTGAGGCTTAAGTATTGTTCAGGCAGGCTTTTTTGCCTGGTGTCAACAAACAGTTATTAATATACTACTCATATACATTCAATCGGCACGGTAATGCTAATAATGAGCTTCAGAAAGCCCTCTGCCTTTGGCCTGAGCAGTAAATCCCTGTTCAGCACAGAGTAGGTTACCTCTGTTCAGAGGAGAACTTTTGGGGAAGGTTGGGCATTTCATTGATGCAGAGATGTTCATTTCAAAGGCTACAAACAATGTGCTGTTTGTGCTCTATCAAGTGTGTAGCTCCATGTGTGTGTGTCTCTCTTCCGAAAAGCTCTCTCTTGACTCCCTGCAATAACTATGTTACCAGTCTTGGCATGTGTTTTCAGCTGTGGTTCCTGTTATTCCATAAACTAAATACAGGCCACCTAGATCATACATTTTTAATAGATTATGACAGGAAAAAAAGAAACATGCTTAGAAGCTATCATGTTTTTGTAGAGGAACCCACTTCCAAATTAAAAATCACAGTGAAGAAAAACTCATCTGCATGGCATTCAAATTGGGCAATAAGGAAGAATAAATTCAGTATTTCCCAAACTGAAAATTAGATGTATTCAATTTGTTTTCGTTTGACTTTGACTACATCGCTGGATCCATAGCAAACCCCAACAGGATACTTTTCTACATGTTCTGACAGTTTTTTGTAATTTATATTGATTTAGAAGCATTGCAGATTTTGCTAGGTCACAAACAGTTTTCTGACATAACCAGATCCTGCAGCAGTGCAAGCATTTGGATGTAAATCCAAAAAACCTAACTTAAAAGGGAAAAAAAGACTGCCATATTTACACAGCAAAGCAAATTAGAATTATGAGGAAAAACTTCAGAAAAATGGAAGTCATGATCAAACAGGGGAAAGCACCCTGCCAAAAAGAACAACCACACAACATTAAATCTAAAACTGTAATAAGAAAGGAAAAGGACAACTTTGAGGAAAAAAAAACTTGCAGAGGTCATAGCATATATTAATATACTCTTTTTAAAGACATCAGAAACCTGCCAGAGAGCACAAGGGGCCAGTAGATGTTCAAAGTGTAAAAGAAGTGCTCAAGGGGGGTACTGGCAAAATAGAAAAGTTCGATCCATTGCATGTATACTTCCTTTGCAGTGGTTGAACCTGAACAACTATTTCAAGTTGAACTAACAATAGAAGAGTTTTTAGAAAAAAAGAAAACAAAGAGAAAGTAATAGCAAATTGCCAGGACTGTTTAGTATGCATGCAAGAGCTCTTAGCTGTCTCAAGAAGAAAAACATTAATCTTTCCACTGTGATGCATGAGTTAGATCTCTGTACTACAGTAATAAGTGACAAACGTGACATAGGTTTTTAAAAAAAGATGCAAATGAGCATGCGTTGAATTGCAGAACAGTTAGTCCAACTTCATTATTTTGAAAACTGTAGAATTTGTAGTTGTATAGATATGTATGACAACATATTGAAGAAATAACATGACTTTCACAGCATCATAGAATCATTTAGGTCAGAAAGACAGTACCATTGAGTCCAACCATTAACCTCACACTACCAAATCCACCACTAAACTGTGGCCCTAAGCACCATCTACACATCTTTTACATAACCTCCAGGGATGGTGACTCAACCACTTCCCTGGGAAGCCTGTTCCAATGCTTGACAACCCTTTCAGTGAAGTAGTATTACCTAATATCCAATCTAAACCTCCCTTGGTGCAACTTGAGACCGTTTCCTCTCATCCTATTACTCATTACTTGGGAGAAGAGACCAATACCCACCTTGCTACAAGCTCCTTTCAGGTAGTTGCAGAGAGTGATAAGGTCTCCTCTTAGCCTCCTCTTCGCCAGGATAAACAAATCCAGTTCCCTCAGTCACTCCTCATAAGACTTGTGCTCCAGACCCTTCACCAGTTTTGTTGCCCTTCTTTGGACATGCTCCAGCACCTCAATGTCTTTCTTCTAGTGAGGGGCCCAAAACTGAACACAATATTTGAGGTGCGGCCTCAGCAGTGCCGAGTACAGGGGGATGACCACTTCCTTAGTCCTGCTGGCCACACTATTCCTGATACAAGCCAGGATGCTGTTGGCTTTCTTGGCCACCTGGGCACACTGCTGGCTCATAGTCAGCCAGCTGTTGACCAACACCCCCAGGTCCTTTTCCACCGTGTAGATTTCCAGCTATTTGTCTCCAAGCCTGTAGCGTTGCACAGGGTTTTTGCAAGAGAAGTGCAGGACCTGACACTTGGCCTTGTTGAACCCCATACACTTGGCCTTGGCTCATTGATGCAGCCTGTGCAGAGCCCTCCTACCCTCAAGCAGGTAAACGCTCCTGCACAACTTGGTGTCGTCTGCAGACTTCTTGAGGGTGCACTAGATCCCTTTGTCCAGATCATTGATAAAGGTATTAAACAGAACTGCCCCCAGTACTGAGCCCTGGGGAACACCACTTGTGACCAGCCGCTGACTGGATTTAACTCCATTCGCCACAACTCCTTGGACGCAGCATCCAGCGATTCTTCTACCCAATGAAGAGTACACCTGTCCAAGCCATGAGTAGCCAGTTTTTCCAGGAGAATGCTGTGGGAAACGGTGTCAACGGCTTTACTAAAGTCTAGGTAGGCAACATCCACAGCCTTTCCCTCATCCGCTAAGCGGGTCACTTTGTTACAGAAGGAGATCAGGTTATTCAAGCAGGACCTGCCTTTCATAAACTCATGCTGACTGGGCCTGATCACCTGGTTGTCCTGTACATGCCATACGATGGCGCTCAAGATGATCTGCTCCATAACCTTCCCCTGCATTGGGGTCAGACTGACAGGCCTGTAGTTCCCTGGATCCTCCTTCCAGCCCTTCTTGTAGCTGGGTGTCACATTTGCTAACCTCCAGTCAACTGGGACCTCCCCAGTTAGCCAGGACTGCTGATAAAGGATGGAAAGTGGCTTGCTGAGCACTTCTGTCGGCTCCTTCGGTACCGTTGGGTGGATTCCATCTGGCCCCATAGACTTGTGTGTGTCTAGGTGGTGTAGCAGGTCACTAACTATCCAAGGTCCCCTTGGATTATGGGGGCTTCTTTCTGCTCCCCATGACAGCCTTCCAGCTCAGGGGGCTGGGTACCCAGAAAATAACTAGTCTTACTATTAAAAAGTGAGGCAAAAAAAAATCAGCTTTTTCCTCATCCTTTGCCATTTTCCTTTCCTTTGCCACTGTGTTTCCCCTGCATCCAATAAAAAAGGGATATTCTCCTTAGCCCTCCTTTTGTTGCTAATGTATTTATAGAAACATTTTTTCTTGTCTTTTACAGAAGTAGCCAGAATCCTTTACCAAAGGATCCTTTGAAAGAGTTGATATGTGCATGGAATACAATGGTTTGATTGATATATATCACATAGTTCAGAAAAAAGATAAGATTCCTCAATGAAGGGTCTCAAAAAAATCCTAAGCTAGTAGGGCATAAGAACATTTTATAAGCAACAAGTTCAGGCATGTATTATCATATAAGTCAGGGTTCATGTGGGACTTATTGTGAGGTGACGCATTTTGCTGGTGGTCCCACGTTGTTCATGGGTAAGGATCTCACAGTACTCAGTGACTGGCTGATAAAATGGCAGAGGGAAATCACTGTCAATAATTACAAAGCAAAGAATATGATAAAAGAAGCCCTTGTTTTATATATGGTGTGGTGGTCTCAAGTTAGGCATTGTCACTCAGGATAGAGATTTTGCAGTGGTGCTGCCTAGACCACTGAATATGTCATGTCCACACTCAGTGAAAAAGGAAACCAAGTGGTGGGAGATAAAAAGAAAGGAAGAGAGAGAAAGGAAACATCGGTGTGTCTCTGTGCCATGGCATGCCCACACTGTGTATACTATGTGCAACACTAGATACTGAAGTAGTTGAACCTTTAGTCTAAGCTAAGGGTGGTGATTTTATATGGCTTATAGGATAATGTTATCTGTACATATACTGTGTATCTATGGGCTCAATTCAGAGCCAAAGCCTAAGTGTTTATTTCCTTTTGCTATGCCTGAGGGTGTCTAAGACAGCAGCATGGTGTTGGCAGTTAAGAGCATTTTTATTTCCTCAATTAACAGCAACACTTCTATCAGCTCAGTGGTTCAGTAGGAAATAGCTATATACCAGTGTACCTTCACAAAGACTTCAACCAGATCTATCTCTTATTTGATGTTTCTGGGTTTTGTTTCTCTATCAAATATACATTTAGGTTTTTTAATGGGAATATCTCATTACTAGTCTGTTTTTCCTATCAGATTCATACCAAACTTTCCTCTTTAAAATTTATTTTTTTAATGTGAATTAGCTCTCATTATACCAGCACTAAACTATTTTTCCTCTATATCTATGACCTTACATTATATGACAAATCTATTTTAAGTCCATGAAAAAAGGCAAAGGAGAATAAAACTTCGAGTGACTAAGTAAGGACTTCCTCATTGTTCAGGTCCCCTACAACTGATGCAGAAGTTTTTTCCATCTTGTCTTGAAGAAATAAGTGCTTGATCTAAACTTGATTGTAAACAACTGCTTTCTTTGCAATCAGTATTTTTCTACAATAGCCTTTAGATAATGTCTATAGTCCCTTATTGGTATTATCTTCACAGCCAATAAATGACATTTCTCTCCCAAGAGAAATTTCAAGGTGTTGAATTTTCCAATGTTGTTTCCAAATTTAAAATCTCAACAAATTTCCTGAAAATAATTTTGACATTTTCTTCCATTTTATTGGTAAAGTGTAGAAAAGTTTATCACTTGATGGCATCTTGTAAAATAGAAGTTAGTGTGGAACATTTTAATCATTTCTGTTTGAAAATGTTGACAAAGCCAACTCATTCCTGAAAATGTTCTGATTTCTCTGACTCTGCTTTCTTACATGGAAATTGCTCCTTCAAACAACCTCCAAGAAGTTTTTCTGATAAAGGATTTTTAAGGGTACAATAAGGGCTACAGGAAGAATCTGAGTACTTGAACAATCTTGGCAAGTTTCTCAGATGCAGAAAAAAGTTGAAGTGAACATTTGTGAAGTAGATTGTAAGTAACATAATGCTGAAGTTGCAGCTCAGTTATAAGCCAAACATGAAGTAGGTACCCCCAGCTCAAAGGATTTATGGACTTCTTAGCTTTAGCTGTGCACTGAGTGCCCATGGAGCAGTAGTAAAAATAACTTTTTACAGTAAGCTATGAAGGAAAATGTGTTTAGAACATGCTGGTAAAAAAAAAGAAAAAGCCTCTTTTGGCGGCAGTGAATCCTCTTAGGCTTAGTCCTGGCTTGCAGGATTCTGTTTCTGGTGAGGAGATCCTAGTCATTGTGCTTTACAAATTACCTTAGGAGGGATCTCAATAGTTCAGAGATCTCCGAAAAGCAGGAGATGCTAAATGTCATCTGCGCTGTAATATTTGGGTGTTCGGTTTGGAGCTATAGCTATTACGAGTGTGGAGGTGAATTAGAAAAACAAACGTGTTTGTTAAAAGATTAATTCAATCATCATTAGTATGAGAGCTGGAGCATTCACAAAGGCTGGAGACCAGTTCAAACTGGTTTTCATAATCCCCACCCACCTAAGTTCTACCAAAGGCATTAATTTAAAAATGTTACATCATCAAGGAAAATAAAAAAAACTCTCACTGGCTGATAAATGAACCTGGGAGCAGGACATCATCACCTAGAAGTTCTTGTGACCTGATTAACCTTTTTGCTCTATACACCTGAGCCCCATTCTTGCTGTCCCCAGCCCTAGGAATGCCATAATGCTCTGCTGCTCTATGGAAGAAGACACCTGGGTGTTCTGTGAAAATCAGTCTGGGCTTTTCCTGGTCCCCAGAGATTGACTTTTGATGAAGGATCTTGCTGTAACTCCTTTGGGAATGCCTTCCTCCATGATTCTTCACTAGGAGCTGTTGGTCATTGTTCTCCAAGCTGATAGAGGTAGCAGGGAGTAGAGGCATGGTGTACCAAGGAGATGAGAGTGGTCTGCAAGTGCCTGTGGGTGACACAAAGAAAGGCAGGAAAAGAATGTCTGAGCAGATGTCAGTATTTAGAAGCCAACACTAGAACAGGGAATTGATTAGTCTGGGGTAGGGAAGTTTTGATCTGTACTGAAATAGTCACAATTCCAACAGTTTTCTGTTAAAACTAAGAAATTTGAGATGCTTGTGTAATGGTTGATTATATGGGAAAATGGCTTTTTTCACTTGTCTGCATATTGATCTAGAGTAGGATTTTTAAAAGCTATGTGGTGTTGGCCTAAATCTCCTCCCAGCATAGTTACAAGCAGTGGCCAAAACAAAGCTTAATCTAAACTATATCCATTCAAAATAAAATTGAAACATGCCTCCCTTCTGTGTTTGTTCCTTGGTGGACTCCTGTGTTTGCACCCTCATTTCAACAGAACTGTTCTTTATGAGTAGAGAGACTGACAAAGAATAACAAGGTAAATTGTTTCTGTGGCTTGCAAGACCACTTTCTGGGTCCTTTCTTTGAGCATTAGCCAAAATCCATATTGTGCGCTTGGGCAGCTGAGCTTCTGAGTCACAGAAGAATGTCATTACTGTTTATTTCAATCCACTTTGATCAACCTTACTTGGTCAGCTGTGTGATTAAAGGTAGGCACTTGATTCGGTATCGCTCAGGAGTACAGAGGAGGTAAAGGAAGCAATTCAGATGAGATGGTCCCAGATAGCAGGGTCAGTGGACCAAATGGGAAGGTGAAGAAGAACTTTTTAATGAAGGCTTTCAAAATAATGTTAGTTGCTTAAGTCTTGAATTACTCATTGGGATGGTTCTTGTTAACTCTATTTTCATGTTGTATAGACACACATTTATTACAATTTTAAGTACTATATTGCTGTTGGAAACCCATAATTAATTGATTAATTTCTTTCTTTCTTTAACGCAAGAACATTATTAGGAAAGAAGGATAGGCCAGTAGTTGCACAGCACTGGGCTGGGGCTTGGGAGTTTCTGCTTGCCTTCCCAGCTCAGTCACAGATTCACTTTGTATAAACTTAGCTTCCTCTCTGCTTATAGCTATTCACTGAGGATGATCATCCTTCCTTTCTTTGTTTAAACAGTCAGAGTGGGATTCAGGTGCCTTACCATAGGTAAATAATATGATTTTAAAAACACAACACTGGACTAGAAATGGATGAAGAGGTTCAGGTGAAACAATCCTTGTTGGCATGGTGCTTGGGTCAAACTGGAAGGTGAAAAAAGAACTTTTAGTGAGCACAATGATCTTATCCTTCTCTATTTTCCTGTACAAGATTCTTGTGTCATAGGTACTGGCAACAGATATTTGCATTTCCTAGTCATGAAAGAGAAAAATTCTGGTAAAAGGATTGGCTTGGGCAGTGTCATGTGGTTCATGCATAATATTAATACTTGTAATTTATGTATGCTTAATCACCTCTCCCCATGCTGTAATGTGCCTAGGTAGATGGCACCTCTTGGATGCAAGGAAAGAAGACACTTTCTGTAAAGTCCAGAGGACATTTTATGGAAGCTTGCAGCAGAGAAACATTTCCAATTTCACTTTGAAGATGTATAAAGTGGCACCCTGCAGGCCACATATTTTCAAATTGTGTATCACTGTTACTGAGGGAGATGCCATAGTATCAAACTGATAAAAAATGGTCCTGTCTTCATTAAACCCAGTAAAGAGCTGAAATGATGCTAAAGGTCATTGAAAGTAACTTTTTATTTTCACATCATCTTATCTCAATCCAGAAGTTAGATGTGTCATTTTTATCTTACCAATGAGAAACGTGAAGCCCATCAGATAGTGTTAGTAATACTACCAAGGTCAAAGCTGAGCTGCTCAACAGAGCTAGCAATCTATCCTGAATTTTCAACCCAGTGGTTCTCTCATCAGGCAGTCCATCCCATCCTGAAGTCATTCTAGTATCCTGAACAGTATTTGGTCAATGGAAAATATTCTTGGAGATCTTTATAATTACTAAGAATGCAACATGGTTGTTTTGTCAACTATTTTGGGGGTTAGAAGGAAAAGGAAATGGAATACATACTATTCTTTCATAAGACCTCTGTAGGAAATAATTTAGATATGAAAATCTCAGAAAGCTATTTTGTTACTAGTCTTAGTATTACAGAAACACTCAAGTCTTAAAAGCAACTCCATGGTGAAGCTGTTACATGCAGAAATAATGAAGAACAGGCCTTCTTTTGAAAGATTTCATGGTCTAAATAAAGGTTTCTAATGTTAGAGCAACCTGCCTACTTTCCTGCCCCTTTTTTACGAAGTTTCAAGTCTTCCATAAGTCCTGTGTCATATCTGCCAACCTGCACACTTGTGAAGCTGCAGTTGGAGGTGTAGTTATTGGTGCGCTATACATGTAACACACCTTCTATATTTTAGTAGGTAATTTGTAACTGACATGGGTTTTCCAACCAAAAAATGGTGATGAGTGTTAACCCTTGGTCATTGCCATTGGTATAGTATTTCTTTTTTATTCTAGTCCCTGCTCTCTACTTAGTTCATACATATTATCAGTGATGCTACTTCAAAGGAAAAACAGGTCCGTGAGCAGAACTTCTCCCTCCTCTTGAATGGTCTCATCACTAAGTACAGACTGCTTTTCATCCTCATTTCACATTCCCTTTCTAAACTAATGAATTTTGTGTTCCTGTCAGAACAGTTGAGGAGATTCTCCAAGAAGTATTGAAAGAATGGCATAACCACTGCGTGCAGATTGGGCCTTTTTTCTTCATTATATACCTCATCCAGACTAGAAGAACCATAGTTCACCAGACATGCATACATCTTCAGTCTTAACAATTTTCCCTCCACTCTGACTGTCTGATCCTTCCCAAAGACTATTAAATAACTTGAAACTATGAGGTGGAAAGGGAGGGGAAGGCAATGCCTATTACCTTCCTAATTCCACACTCTGTTTCCTTCATATTTTTGCTATGTCAATATACTTGTGGTCTATGTACTTTACACTTACAAATCTTTGTGTTACTTACAATGGGTCTATAGGGATAAAGATTTTTTTGATATTTGAAGTAACCTGTGTGTCTGTGAGCCTTAATCCTAGAAGAAATATTATTGTTGCTAAGTTGACACGAAAACTATAATTTCCTGACCTAAGGTGTAGAAGCATAAGAAAAACATTGGACAAGTTGAATGGTTCTGTTGTCATCAAATATACCAGCCATTCGTTAATAATTAGGATCTCTTTAAACCTGCTTCAGAATTATTTGGTCAAAAAAAAACAAACTGGCAGGAAGCTGTTTGCAAGATGTTGGTATATGCATGAAATATTATATGGGTCTGTGTCTTCCAAAGGAGTCAAAATGTGAGTTGGGGTGTGGTGTAGATACTGACCTACATGAAGCACACAGCAGTAACATAGCACAACTTGGGTAATGTATACTTTGTCATGGTTTTAATTATTGGAAGAAATAAACCACATCTGTTTGGTTATTTCAGTATTTTGGACTTTTAGTCCTATTAACGTAAGTAGTAGAGAAGCAAGATCTAGTTCAGTAGATGATTGATCAGTTTGAATCTGGTTAATGTGATTTCATGACACAGTTTCAGAGTTGGAATTGTGGTCAGTAGAGAGGTGGGACTGTAAATAGCACATGGCAGTGCATAGTGCACCTGGTATGCGTGCATCTATTCATCATTTTAGTTTAAAGTTGGTGTAGCACCTTATTGCTGTTGCTATAATGAAATGCTAGGGAAATGCCTTGTTAAAGTGCAGCTTAACATTATTAAAAACAAAACAGTAATTACAAGGCCTCACAAATGAAAAAGAAAACAAGAGGCTTATAAACATTTTATAACACTGTTCGTCCTTGACCACCATCACCTGTCATTCACCTAGGCTTTGATGAGTAAAATAATCTCTGGGTTTGTGACCTTTTACAGCCAGAATTAGAAGGTGCAAGTGAAAAGGAAAGGGGAAAAAGAAACAAAGAGGAAAACAAAGACAGGGAGTGTCACAACAAGGTTTATCTATGTTCTGTCTTCATGTTTATCTATGTTTGTAATGACAAAATCACACATGCGAGTAAACAAGTGCAAAGGAAAAAGAGTCACCACTCAGTCATAGTCTTTGTTGTTAACTGGAAAAATTCAGTCAGCTTGATCCACTAGAATTTTATTCCTGTTGCAAAAAAGTTAATAGAAACAAGCAGTGGTTGGCTGGTTTTTTTTCTTCCCAACAATTTAAATTTGTGAAAGAGGGACAAGGAGAAGGAGAAGTGGGTGCACACATGCAGTACGTGCATGTGTGGGACTAAAGAAAACAGCTTGCTACTTGTATTCCCACCACCTATCTGAGGCAGTAACTCAGATGCACACAGAGCTGAGCTAAATGAACGGACCACATCAGAGTAGGAAATCTCCCAGGGAAACACGTCTATCACATATCCTCTCAACAGTGTGCAATTAGAGTTGGATTGAGAAGGTACAGGCAAATAGTTCAGAGTCCATATTCAGGAGGAAGATTTGGCTCTGGTCAGACTTTGGAAGACCGCTGAACTGCTGTGGTGTGTGGCTGTCTGTTCCATGTGTGCTTCAGCACAGCACAGAACGTCTGACTTCCGGCACCAGGAGTTAGCACCGGTTTCCAGTGATCCCAGGCACAACCTCTTGGTTTCCAGCAGGGTCCTAATTACACAATGTTTGCGCTAAGCTCCTCCACATGGTCAGAGGCAACAGACAGAAAGTCACAGATACTATTCAAATGGCTGAAGATTGTCAGCTCCATTGGCAGAATTGAAGAGGTGATCCTTGGAAACCCTATTTCATTAATATTTGCTCAGTTACCTCCTTTTTTTTGGTTGGATCTAATTTTCATCAGGTCTGTTTAATGTTTAACAGTGGAAATTAAGCAGAAGATGATGTAGCAGTATAAGTAACTGTGGAGAAGAGCATGGTCAGCTGAATGCAACAGAGCTGCTGATTTTGTAAGTACCGTACATGTATTTTTCTTAGAGACTTGCAAATGATGCTTTCTGCAGTCAATGGGATTTTCATGTTAGGTTAATTTCATTTGTCTTCTTATGAACTGGTTATGTGCAGATTTTGTGATGAAATATTAATCGAGCAAACATGCAAGGGACCAGTGGGACCTTCTTTTCTGGGGGAATACCCTTAGCCTGAAATTAGAATAAAATAAATTTGAAGTCATGGGGACTTATTAAGTAGTTTTTAGTTTAGAATACTGATGAAATCACCTTTTAG
Organism: Phalacrocorax aristotelis; assembly: GCF_949628215.1. Lineage (NCBI taxonomy): Eukaryota > Metazoa > Chordata > Aves > Suliformes > Phalacrocoracidae > Phalacrocorax > Phalacrocorax aristotelis. The sequence goes on along the minus strand of NC_134284.1, from coordinate 21,558,116 downwards.
GTTGGAAACAGCCTTCACAGTGGGTCGAGATTAGCATAATCCCACTAGTGATTGAACAATCAGGTCCAATTTATAATTCTTCTGGTGACTTACTGTATAAAAAAACCATTGAATTACTAAGGCCAAGCTCTCTAATGAGGACTGGGTTGAGTGTATGGGGTGGGCGGAAGGCCACAATTTAAATTTAATTACCCTTTTTATTCCCATAGACAAGCTAATCTGTGGTTTCGCAGAGAATTATATTCTGAATTTCCAATTTGTATATAAAAATACAGCCCAGATTTAATAAAGCCTTTCCAATTTCTTCAGCTTTGGAGTGGTAACAAAAAGTATTTGTGGCTGAAATTTTCTAATTTCAAAATGTTGAAATTAATGTGATTAACGTCTCTAAAGGGAAAAGTATGTGGGGAAGACTTGATGACAATTTTCAGTGTTTTCCAGCTTCTGGTAGAAGTTCTTCTTTAATATTTCTGTGGAGAGCTGTGATAGCAAAAGAAGTTTTAAAATTGATCTGTTATAGTAGAAGTTAAAAACAGAGCCATGCCTAATATAAGGTTGCTGCAGAAAACCCATACTCTTTCCTTCAGAAATTCTTCGAAATTTGGACTAAGCTCTGTTTGGACACAGGAAGTGGTCATGGACAGTCAAAAATTATCTTCTTTTCACTTAAGTGTGCAATATCTCAAATAACTAGTGAAAAACAGTCTATGAAATGTTAAGCAGCAAGTAGTTTTGAAATACCCTCTGTACTACATGATTGCTTTGTTTGTCTGTGGTACATAAGGGGGATTTTTTTGGCTGGGAGGAAGGGGACGAGTTCTGCTTGAGAGATGCAAATAGTTGAATCATATTCCCATCTAGGGCCATACTCCATCTTTTGGTTTAAGGAAATTAAAATTTAGTGTTAACAGTTCTTACTGCCAGTCACTGCCATGGTCACTGTCTGCTCTCAGACGTATGCAACATACTCAGATCCTAGCAGATATGAGAACACAAAGCTAGTGTATAAGTTTGCTATAAAACCAAGGAAGACTGCCATACCGATAAAAAAATAAAGCAACTGGTTAATCACCACAAATCCTGGAACTTGGCCCTCAGAAACTAACTAAATCTTGTTTAGGTAGTAGATCAGTCATCTTTCACATCTGGGAATGATTATGGGACCAAGAGAACTTGGCAGGACATGGGAAAACCATAGCATCATAGAATGTCCTGAGTTGGAAAGGACCCACAAGGATTATTGAGTCCAACTCCTGTCCCTGCACAAGACAACCCCAAAATTCATACCATGTCTCTGAGAGTGTTGTCCAAATGCTTCTTGAATATAGTCAGGCTTGGTGCCGTTACTGCCTCCCTGGGGAACCTGTTCCAGTGCTCCACCAGCCTCTGGGGGAAGAACCTGTTCCTAATACCCAGCCTAAACCTTCCCTGGCACATCCTCCTGCCATTCCCTCACGTCCTGTCATTGGTCACCAGAGAGAAGAGATCAGCACCTGCCCCTCCTCCTCCCCTTGTGAGGGAGCCGCAGACTGTGATGAGGTCTGACCTCAGCCTCCCCTTCTCCAGGCTGAACAAACCAAGTAGTTTAGCCGCTTCTTGTATAGTTTTTGTGCTAACCCCTTCACCAACTTCGAGGCCCTCCTCTGGACACTCTCTAGTAGGTTTATATCCTTAAGACACTGTGGTGCCGAAAACTGCACCCGGCACTCAAGGTGAGGCCGCACCAGCACAGAGCAGAGCAGGACAATCCCCTCCCTCGACCGGCTGCAGTGCAGGGCTTGAGGCACCCCAGGGCACGGTTGTCCCTCTTGGCTGCCAGGGCATGCTGTTGGCTCATGTCCAGCCTGCCATCAACCAGAACCCCCAGGTCCCTCTCTGCAGAGCTGCTCTCCAGCCTCTCATTCCCCAGCCGGTATGTACATCCAGGGTTGATGTGCCCCAGGTGCAAAATCTGGCACTTGCCCTTGTTAAACTTCATTCAGTTGCTGATTGCCCAGCTCTCTAGTTTGCATAGATGCATTCCTGGAAGAGAAGTATACAAACAGGCTGTGCTCGCTGGAAACCAGAATGAGAGGAGACATAACAGTAGAAAAGTTCCAGAAAAGCTTTCATGTAGAAGCTGCAAGGGCAAAAAGCTTATTTTCAGATAGCTTGTTACATTTCAGAAGAGGGTTTATATGAGATCCCTCCCCAGAATAGCAGGGAACTGAATTCAGTAAAGTAGAGACTTGTTCCAGCTCCTGTGTAGGACGGGAGGCTCATGTGAAGTATAGCATGTCAACACTGGGAGAACAAGCATAACTAAGAAACTTATCATCCCCACGGGGATTAACCTGAGTGTCCTTTGACTTCCAAATGGGATCTGTGATCCTCTTTTCCCCTTGGACCCAGGTCCTTCCTGTGTCTCTAAAGGGAGCCAAAAATTCCATGCAGGTTAACCCATAGTAAGGGGTGAACCAGCATTTAACACATTGTATACACTTGTTGCAGCCCCCCACAAGGAGGGACCCTTTGTTCCAAACATGAACCATGCACCTTATTACCTGGTGCAAGCCTGCTGCTTCCCATACATCTTTATGTCCACTTCTGAATGCCCTGCTGTTATGGCACAGGATGCTCCAGGCTACTGCCTTGAATTTTGCCATGAAGTTTATGTAGATGACACTCATCCATCACCTATCAGCAGTGGCCAATGACAGGCCATGTAAGTAAGTAACCATGAAGTAAACAGGTGTGAATTTAACAAGCACCAAATAGTCCATGATAGCCATCTGTCCGTATGCTCTCCTCTCATGAAAGTGAGGGAATTTATCCCTCTTTCAGTGAGAAGTGAGTTGCCTCCAATTTCCTCACATTTACTAAACTGCATTTGGGCAGGTACTGTGGAGCATTTGATGTCTTTGAAACCCACACCCTGTCTTACCTCATGCTAACTTGTTTGTTTAGATGCACCCTGTAGGAGACAATGATCCAAAGACAATATCATTGTTAACAGAGATTAATATAGACTTTGGCTCTATACTTTCATTACCAATGAAGAAGAGAACTGCCTTTTCAGGGCAGTTACAGTGGAATATTAGGATTTCTTTATGCCTGACATTTTAATTTATAATTTGGGTGAATTTATTAATGACATTTGGCATTGTGTCCACGGGCACTTTAAATACCCTATGTACTTTAGATCATTACAGTTGCACTATATAATATTTATGCTAACAAACTATTCATTATTTCTTACTACCAAGCTCATCATTACCATCTGCTCATCTAATGACTGTTTATTTTCTGACAGAATAATTTGAAAAGAAGATGAAGTATCTCCTGTGCCTGTGTTTACTGCTTTCTGTTCTTTGTACCATAACCCATTGCCACCATGAAGACAATTGCCATGAAGTCAATACTAATCTGCACGACGGCACAGAAAATTTAGTAGCACATCACTGTGACAAGCAAGGCTCTAACTATGCAGATTTTGTATTTAGATTTTACAAGCAGGCTATATTAAAAGAAACTGATAAAAATGTTTTCTTTTCTCCCATGAGCATCTCCACTGCCTTTGTTGTGCTGGCTGTTGGTGCTAAGTCAACCACCCTGTCTCAGATTTTTGAAGGATTGGGCTTTGATGGTCTGATTGAGACTCGCATACATGATATACATGAAAGTTTTCACAAAGTTTTAGCAGTACTAAACTGTACTGATGTTAACATCATATTAAATATAGGGAATGCCCTTTTTACAGCTATTGGATATGAACCAGAGGAGTCATTTTTACAAAATACCAAAGAATTTTATGATGCAGAATTTTTTTCTAGCAATTTCCAAAAACCAGAAGAAGCTAAGAAGCAAATCAATAGATATGTAAAGGAGAAAACCAAGGGGAGAATTCCTGAATTAATTGATCATCTTGATGCAAGTACTGTATTGGTTCTTGTTAACTACATTTATTTTAAAGGTAAGATATTTAACGTAATATTCCAGTAGATGATTCTGATGCAAAACAGAAATTGTAGGGAGCTCTTGATGATTTGTTAGCAGAGTTACTATTTAGGAAAGAGATAAACTGTGCAGAACCTTCAAAATAAAAATTAGATGTGGCCAAAAACAGGGTATCTGGTTGTTGAGAAATATTGATTGCTTGATTTTGGCCCAGTTTGCCTGAAAGCTGTGGAGAGAGAAGTCCCGCTGTAGTGGACTGCCTCATAGGCATGGACCCACTGCACACAGTCTCACTGGTCTGAAGGCATAATGACTAAAGATGTTTCCAAGATCTTTATGCTGACTGCATGTACCAGTCAAACTTAGTGAACTGACATCCTTGCATTTCCAGGGTCCCCAGTACTATGGTACATCTGCTATGTACACTGCATGAAGACTTGGGACACAGCATTTTGAGGGCCTGTGCTTTTGGAGCCCTGCTTGAATGTTAGGATCCTTTATTCTGCTGATGAATTCCTCACCAGGCTGGGTGCAGTCAGCTTGCACAGGGTATGGCCTAAACGGAAAGGCATAACAAGACCCTCTGGCTGAATGTTTAAGTGGTTGAATTTAAATGACATAAATGGCACGAGTGATGACAACATGTGGCTACAATAGAATCAGGACTCTCTCAGTTGGTTCTCATTAAGCTTTGGCTGTTTTTCAGCAAGACAGGACTTACACTAACTATGCTGAACTTACTGCACAGTTAAAATGCTGTATTGTGTGTTATGCAGAAGGTTGAAGTGATACAGTGATCCTCTGCTCCCATAAACAGCTCTCCAGCATCCTAACATTTAAGTCAGTCTGATTTATATCAGCCATTTTTTATGATCTTCACATGTTTGAGTGCAACATCTTCTCATTTCCCCCATTAGCTGCCTGGGAAAAGTCTTTCGATCCTTTGCATACATATGAGGATGACTTTTTTGTGAACACAAATATATCTGTTAGAGTCAACATGATGCAGCGTGACAGTGACTATGACAGTTACTACGACCAGGATCTGTCTTGTGAAGTGGTAGAGCTGCCTTACCAGGGCACTGCACGAGCCTTGCTCATTCTGCCTGATGATGGAAAGATGAAGCAAGTGGAACATGCTCTCTCCAAGGAAACTGTTTGCAAATGGGATAACAAACTTGTGAGCAGGTAACTCTAGGTAGATGGATTACTATATTTGACAACAAATTATTATTTGTGTATTATAAGTGAAAGCATTAATTTCAGATTGCCTTCTCCTGGATATAATGTCCTGATTTCATAAAGCAGGGTTTTAAGCAATTCCCAAGACAAGTCAGAGCAGAGCATAATGAATAAGGTACTGCAGGGTCTCTGCCCTGACAGAAGGGGACACAGCACTGTAACAACTGCCTTAAGACCTGCTTGGCTATCTTTTGGCTACCATACCTTTTCTTTCATGGTGATAACATAATTAATTTTCTTCACTGTGTCTTAGATTTTATCCTCCTTTTCCCTTCTTTTGGCATTTCCATAGTTGGTCTGCTTACTCTCTGTAGCCCTCTAGCCACAAGAATCTGGTAGCTGTGTATGTGGCCCTGGGATGAAAGAATGGCAATGAAGAAATTAGTTTCTTTTTCCCACCTCAAAGAGATACGTACAAGAAGACAGCACATCTCTCTGGATGCTAAAATTGCTCAGGCAATACAAATGCTACCATCAAATGAATCAGCAATCAAAAGTATGCTTTCAAGTATCACTGAATTGCATACTATCCAGCCTGCTGGCTGAAACAAGGCTGCAATGCTTCACTGCTGTTTTGCTTTCTTTGTTCAACAGGAGATTAGATCTGCACTTACCAAAGACATCTATTAGTGGCTCTTACGATGTTAAAAACCTGTTCAAGGAAATGGGCATAACTGAAGTATTCTCTAGTAATGCTGATCTGTCTGGAATTAGTGGCAGCCATAATCTTCAGGTTTCACAAGTAAGTGAACAGACAGAGCTGGTGATGGGGTGGTGATTGGTTGCTCTGATCAATTATATCTGGGGTTTTTAAATATTTATTTTCCTTCCTTTTTCTACTGAAGTTATAAGTAAAACTCACAATGACATGTAGGGGCTTGCTCTGTAATTGTGCTTTTCTACAGAGAGGGTCTCCTGTACTACCTTTGCATGATTTTAATATTGCTATTAAAAGGCTGGATATTAAGTACATGCAAAAGTAGGACAAGATTTTATATGGTTTCTTGGCACTGGAATATGACTGTTGTACATGTGATTGTGTGAGGTAAATTATTAATTAGGAGTATGTTGCGAAATTTTTGTTGATTAGTACCTAATTTTTTAATATTCTCAAATTTTCCAGGAAAACTTCAGTTTGCAGTAGCAGAATTTTACCATGTCAGTTTAACCGATAATTTATTGTGGCAAAGATGTCAAATACTGCCCCGTATTAGCATTTAAATAGCAGTCTTCCATTAACCTTGGATTATCAGAGCAAGTGTTGCTAGTGGAAGTCCAAACCATCTAAGAAAATAAGCCAGCTAGTGCATGGAGTGTTATTATCCCCCTCTACTCAGCACTGGTGAGGCTGTATCTACAGTGTGTCCATTTTTATTTTTGGCCCTCGCCATTTAGTCCTGACATGGAAAACACTCCTGTTGCAGGCTATCGGAGATTTACAGTACAAAAAAGTTTGGTCCACTGGGTTTTATCACTCCTTTCTTCTCCTAAATATTCTATAAGGAGAGTGTGTATCTTCACCTCCTGCTTGCTGTCCCATATATAAGCCACAACATTTGCTCCTTTTCCCTGCAGGCAATTCACAAGGCCCTGCTGGAATTTGATGAGGCTGGAACTGAAGCTGCAGGAGCCACAGGCATAGTCCTTAACAGAGTTCTCCTTCCTTCGGCTACCATCAAATTCAACAGGCCCTTCATTATATTGATTTCTGACAAAACAACTGGCACCACACTTTTCATGGGGAAAATTGTCAACCCTTCTAAGAAGTAATTGCTGAGTTATTGGGCATGCTGGTTTTTGGCATGAGCTATAATGGCTACAGTGTTCACACATGTGGGCTAGTTAGTGCTACTAGCTACTCTCTGATTGAGGGATATTCAGAAGTACGTGAGGAATTTCCTTATCAAACTAATAAGCAAAAAAATTGTAAAAGACACTCAAGCAACTGACAGTTTTAAAATGTAACATTTTCCCCAGTTGAGTAATTCAAGTTATTAACACTTTTTCCAAATTTTCCTTGGAAGTCTGTCTTTTGTAAAGTCTGCTGTTATTTTTACAAGTGTATTCTCTCTGTTAAGCGGTTTTGTGCATACTGCTTTCGGTTCTGCGTTACTCACCAAAAGCTTTATCCCAACATGTAACAGGTCCCTGCAATTCTATTATGTGTTCTATGGGACTTGTTAATGATCAGTGTTCACCTGAACCAGTCCCTACAGAGTCCTTTCTTCCTTACATAGCTCTTTGCTTACTAGGTCATTGTTGTTTACCCTCAACCAACCTATTCTTTCTCACATGTTCCAACTCTTTGCCCAGGACATCTTAAAAAAACATTAACAAAAAGGAGAAAAGTGCTGAGACAATAGACTTATTCTGCTGTAGCACTCACTGTAAGTGTCTTTTTGCAGCAAAAACTTTGAGAGACAGTGACACTAGGCATAAACTGTCAAAGAATTGTCCTGATACAATGTCATTCAAAAATTATTATTATGGCTGATGAATAAAATAAGCACTGTCATTTAAATCAATCACTTAAGGACTGACTCTCAGTGTCTCCAGGCTCTTCCTATCCTGTTATAAATATTTTAAAAATCAATGAAAACCTTCAGTCACTTGTATTAACATAGCAGGATGTCTGTAAAATATGTTTTAAAGGCTGTTAAACGAGTACTTTATTTCTCATACGGGGATGGTGATTCTTTGCTTTCTCTTCTTATGTGACTATTTGGGCAAAACCTGTTGTCAAGAAATACATAAACACTTTTTTGCTGTTGTGGGTCTGCAGATTCCCACTCTTATTGCAGTGGAGCACTGGGGCCCAGTGCTCAGCCTTGCCGATGTCTGTAACAAACCCTTTATCACACAGCTGCTGCCTCAGAGACTGACTCCTGCCTTGACAGCTGCTCTCCAGCTGCACTCCTTTGACTCAAACCATTGCAAATTTTTTGGAGTTTTGTTCCTGTTGCTGGGAAGATGATGCTCATGAAAGTACTTTGCTCTTTTCTACAGTGGTCCTGGCAATGTGCTGTGAGCACTGCAAAGGCAATGCAAGCTCCAAATCAACAAACTAGCTCCCTACCTGGGCATCTTTCTGGTCCTCTGACCTGTTCTCCCAAACTTGGTTCACCTTGCACAGCTCTGCTTTACTGAGACCAATCAGTGCTTGTAGCATGGGTATGGTATACCGGAGGGGCCATGCTTCTGACATAGCGGGTCTTGGAGACCGCTGCCTTGTATGAGTCCCCTTGCTCCAGCAGGAAGAACTCAGTGGAAGCCCTGAGCTATTGCTTCTGCTGGGACAAGATACCATCACTCAGTAGACCAGTAGATACTGCACCTCTGTGTGAAGCAGCGGCTTTTACAGAGTTGAGATCAATGATAACTTGCTGTGGTGTAAGGCTGCCTGCTCTGAGGTGGCTGGGAACAGCTCCAGTGAGATCCCACCCTGATAAATCGGTGCACCAGTACTGATTAGAAGGTAGGATGCTGAGATTTTTATCAGAGTGGGGTGGCAGAAAAACAGGTTCTCAGCCTATTGCCAAAGGGAAAGAGGTTAGGAAAAAAATCTCACGGTTGCTAGGACAGAGCAGATGTTTCAGGAAATAACAAATGGAGCAACTTCCTGCCCCATCTACTCCAAGGCTTTTGCTTTTGAGAGTGGAGGCAAGGAACTGCAGGGGGAGAGCTGCACTAGGAGTTTTCACACTGGAGTGTTAGGAGTGACTGCTTCTGCCAAAAGCATCAAACTGTGCACCTCTGAATGCTGGATGGGTGTGGGAGGTATCTACGAGGATGTGAGGCATCACCACAGTTGTTCTCCAGTTAAGGAACTTCACGCTGCAGACCAGCAGGTTGGTCTGAGCTGTGGCAGGGGCCTGGAGTGGGAAAAGGGATCAGCCCAAATCCCTCTGGAAGGGGAGGATGTGGAGAGGACAGGAAAAAAAAGCCCTAGTCTCATGCTATAGATACATGGAAGGCACAGAAATGCGTATAGTTCACATTATGGAGATCCATAAGGCAGGGGGCTAAATGTACCTGGCTGATGCTGCTCTCAACATAGTCCTGATTATGTTCTTTAAGAACTGGGCAATTCTGAAAAGTTTTTGTGGAGACAGGGGGCATTTTGTCCTAATTCCAGGAAAATTGTGTTGGTCTGCCTTTCATCATTTGTCTGTTTTGTTTTTGTCTGTCTTAGTGTTTGATAGGCACTGTTCATCTTCATTCTGTCTGGTTCTATTAATGGTAGAGAAGGAAAGGAAGGATTCTGATAGACATAAGCTAAAAATGTCATTTAAGTACTGGGAATTCATTTTGTCTGGGGTAAACACATGTATTTTATGGTGTCTTTCATTCACATGTAGGTGATTTTATTAACACGCTTCAGTCTTCCACTACAACAAAACCAGATCTGATTAGGGCAGGTTAATCCCACACATGCATTCTCTCAGTCTATGGGACAGCTGGATCCATACTAAGCCCTGAAAGAGAACTAGAGCTTCTTTATACCCTTTGAAATGTTGTCCACTTGACTTCCTGGAGCAACTGTCAGCAGAAGAGGACAATACAGCTTACAGTGGAGTATGTGACCCCCTATTGTAACCATCCAAGATAAATGACCTGCTATGAGTCCATCAGCCCTGACCTGTCATACTTACAGGAAGCTCTGAGGAAAAGGGCTTACCTAAAGAGAGCATATCTCAGCTGAAAGCCCATGCAAGGGAAAATGGCCCCACTGGGATGGGTCCCTGAAGGGCAGCCTAGCTGTGCCCCAGCAGGTCTGAGTGCCAAACTTCTCTTGGCAGTCTCTGAGCCATGTGGCAGACAGTAAGTTTATTCTGTCTGACCTTGTTTATGGTCCACTGGGATGCTGTTTGTTGATGGGATAGCTTCAGTCAGTAAAGCTCTGTTTGCTTTGTGCCACGGCAGAGTCCACGTAGTATATTGTCACAAACCATGAAGCAGTGGGATTTCAGGACTAATACAATATGTGTTCAATTTTACACTTCATGGGTAAGGAAAGGAACTGACTCAATGCCAAAAGGCACAAAGCAATCAGAATCACAGAAAGAACAGTTACTCACATAAGCCCTGCTATTCAGATGCTACCAGTACTTTGGACTTTCCTTTCTTATTCTCAGCTATGTGATTTGAGACCCAGCCCTCATATCTGGAGAACATGCCCTTGAATTGGCACACCAGCCCTCTCCCCACAGTTATGTCATCTGTTCAGCCCTCGATCACAGCTACTATGTCAGGGAAATGGGAATTCACCCAGATATAAGCCAACCCTATTCTAATTGTTTCAGTAGATTCAGCACAACAAAAGCAGCAGGCTTCTTCCCTGTGCTCACACTCATTTCAAGCAGAGAATCACTATGCTCTTAAAAAACAGATGATTATGATAGTTCCTGGGCAGCGTGGTTTTTGACTGTGGATTCTAGGAACGAGGAGTACCTACATGACAGCTAGAAGGCAGTCTCAGTGCCTCACAACCCAGTTCATCTTTGACATGACTCGAACTATCTTTTGGAGGTATATAAAAAAAATATGCGCATAGCAGTGTTACTCCCTAATCCAGCATTCAAGTCTTGTCTTCAAGGCACAGTGGCACAAGAGTTCCCCAGCAGAAAAAATGTGCAAGAGAAATACAAGCATTTTAAAAGTAAATATTTCAATGAAAACTCTAAATATTCACTGCAGTGGGAGCTAGGATGAGTGCAAATTCTCAGGAGGGAATGGAGCATGAAGACCACCACAGGCTATGTATGTCCAAATCCTGTGACTCATCCTCCTGATCATACCCATCCATCCAACATTCCCTGTTGGGTAGTGCAACTCTGCTCTTACCCACATGGGGCTGCTTTCATTAGATTTAAACTGAGCACATGTATGCAGTGGTGATATCACCCATTCCCTACAAAATATTAGACATCAAAGACTGGTCTGGAAATACCCTTTGTAAATACCCAGTCCCAGGTTTAACTGAGAACCCATTTTTAGATAACTTGGTAATTGTGCTTTCCTCAGACTAACAGTTTTAAAGAAAACAATATGATTTCTTCATTTCATGTCAATGTTCTTGAGTATGAGAAACTTAGCTCAGAACTCATGTTGCTGCAAAAGACTTTTCTGGCTTCTTGTAAAAGAGAGTTTCTATGATGAAAGTAGCTTTTCAGTTCAATCCTGAATTTATTACAAGTGACCTAGCCTGATTTATACAAATGAGGCTTTGTTTCTCTTATATTTGATTGCATTCAGTTTATTTTCCATAAGCCATTTGGAAACAAAATACTTCTTTACTAAACAAGAACATATCCTTTGTGGTTGGAAAACTTCAGTTAACATCAATGCGATGCTCATATGGAAGGTCTGAAGAAGGCTTTGCCTGACTTGTGCTAATATCTTATTAAGGAAAAGTTGCTGCATTGTTTACTGTCCCATGTAGGACACACAGACCACGTGGAAGATGGTCTGCTGAAGGGAAATATTTGGAAGGAAAACCAACATAAAATAAGGTAATTCACTAAGTGTTGTGGTCGTCCTTAGAACTTTGATTGCAGCCAGGAAAGAATCTCAGAGCAAGAGAAAACATCTGTGCACAGAGGAAATGAAAGATGTAATGAAAAGTAGGTTCTAAAATGCAAATGAATGCAAAATGAGTATATGCCTAGATGTCATCTAAATTTGCTGTTCATACAAATGCAGATTCTTTAGCCATCAAAAAAGCCATACCATACCTTGCATATTCCAGGGACAGATACTGGAATGTACAACTTGAATTTATTTTCTGTTCCTGTACCTTCTATCTTTCAAGTCTGAGCTCTAGCCCTCTGGTAAATCTTATGGATGAAATTTTAAGACATCTTGGGCCCCAATTGCACCAGCCAGAGATTACTACCTTATGCCCATGCCTGTCATTGTGTTGTGCGTCACCATTTTGACATACCCACAGTTGTGTCAAGGATGACTGAGAAGAGGCATCAAGTAGAGGCAAATATGCTCCAGCCCTTCTAGCCACTTCTAGGTTGGCAGGGTGGAAAAGACGGTACAGTAATCATGACAGAAATCCTGTGCGGGTACAGGCTGAATACTAAGTGTCTTGTGGAGGCATGTTAATGTAAGTCACTGTTTGAAATGGGATTGTGCTACCCTGCCGGAATGGGACCTGCAGAGGCTAAGGGCAACCACACAGCCTCTTCTTTTGCCTCTGTAGAAACAGGGAAGAGAATTGTTGCATTAAACCATCTCAGTGACCTGTCAGAATCCTCAACATCCCAAAAGCTTACACTGTCAAAGACTTGTTTAAGAAAAGGGATATGAGCAATGGAATCACATCATAAACTTCATTTTATTGAGTGCATTAATTCAGCTAGCTGATCTGCTTCTGCTTCTTCTCTATAGCCAACAATATTAATCTATTAAATAATAACAAATTATAATACTTTGCAAAGTTTAGCCCTAACACTTCCTATCTGGCTTTGGGATCAAAAAATTTCAAGTATAATTCCAAAATACCTACATAAGGGATTTTCTTAGTACTTCTTTAAGACCATGTCCGCAACAGAAAGATAAATAATGTAAGGTATCAATTTAAATTTAAATAGTAATGCCAAGACGTTTCTCTGTGTAGACAACTTCATTCCAAAAGGAGAACTTTTATTCTCTGGTCAACTTGTCACTCTAAAAGTTGTTTGCATAATAAGAGTTCCTTTACACGAAGATAAGAAGGTCTGTAGGGCAAATTCTTCTAGTAAAATATTATCATTTCAGTATACAAGTTATGAGTAGTAAGATGCTTGTGAGAAGCCAAGCTTTTAGTGTGATTCTGCTACACTGCTTTCTGCAGGTAGAACTGTAAATATGAAGCCTCAGGTTCTGGGGTTTATAGGAAAAGGAGCCCTGTGCCACCATCTTCTGGTAAAATCAAGGAATAGACATGACAAATTCTGTCTTATTTTGAAACCAGAAAGAAAAGAAGTTCTCTGGCTTGCTATTGCCATGTCAGTGGAGATTTTTATTTTCTTGTTATGTTTCAGCTGCAGAATTTGTGTAATGCTGTACCTGAACTGACTGCTGTTGCTCAGGAATAAGGGTTTGGTGTTATGGTAGGTAGTTCATGTACAGATCAGCACCATAGTGGGGAAGGACATAGGAACATTGTGTCACTGTCTAAATCTCTAGTTCATCCACACCTGGATTACAGCATGTAGTTCTGGCCCTGTAATAACAGAAAGGATAAATGAGAACTGGAAAATCTTTAGAAAAGGGTGGTAAGGTTAATCAAAGTTCCAGAAAAGCTCCTGTTTGAGGTGAGAGATCTTCAGTCTAGAAAAGTGGCAACTTAGGATAAAGAACACAAAAATCATTTGTGACACAGGTTGGGTTAATGGAGACTGAATGCTTACCATCCTTCTAAGGCCAAAGCTGCAGACCATAACCTGAAGCATGTAGGAACCAGGTTCAAAGCCAATAAAAGGACATGGTTCTCCACACAGCAGATCTTTTAACCCCAAAGGTGTACCAGGCCAGTACTTGTTCCTCATGCGTCTCCTCCTGGTGCTCCCCTGCATGACAGACCTGGGCTGAGAGCGCTTTCTGGGGGGAGTGTTCAGCCCCGGCCCAAGGAGATTGAATAAAAGTTCCTGAGCTCTCAACCATCTCTCGCACTGCCAACTTCAGGCTTTTCTTATTGAGGGAAGATACAAGATAATATAATAGGAAAGGTCAGAAAAGGCTTGTATTTACTCAGGTATGATGGACAGACTCCATATTAGGGCTGCAGAAAGAAATGTGTTGTGTCTTTCTCCAATTACATAGGTGCTGGCTCGAGATAAATCTAACCTATCAGCAGGTGCCTTCTAGCTTAGAAACGTATTTGTGCATGGGTGAAGTGAATGCTTAGTGCTATCTATCCATAACTGTAGCTTTTGTACTGGGTATAAAGCAGTGAAAACTTAGGTCATCTGCATTTCCACAGTAAGCAAACACTTTTAGTCCAAAACGCACAATGGACAACAGGTCAATGATGCATGATTTCATCAGTTTATAAACTGTTATAAAACAGTTTTTGTGTTTACCAACCCTTCCCTTCATCGATCTTGTACTGCTAAATCACTCCACTAAGTGTTGGACTGTCTACAAGATCTTCCTGGAGAGGACATAAAAGAAAAGCTAATGATGATAAGAATGGAGGTACATCCTTATTAAAAGGTAATATATAATAAATTGTTTGGGTTTTTTTAATAAGTAAATGTAAGGATGAGAAAAATATTCCTGTTTGTTAGTGAGAAATGGAGTCACATGAACTGTGAAAACTGAGAAAATGTGACTCTCATAACCTCAGATGCAAAGAAAATAAAACAACCTGGTTGGTTTCCAAAGGAAACAGCATCAAATTTTCATGTTTGTAGGTACTTGCCTTTTCTTAGCTACCCTCCATAACATTGCAGCTTATTGGCAAATTTAAGTCAGGTTTAACAGAGAGTTAGGAGATAGAAAAACCATTATGCTACTCTGTGAAAATCAGTGAAATCCAAGTTTGTGCCTGCTGTGGGGAAGACAGGCAGGAATCAGCTGTTTTAAGTTCTGCTGGTCACAGCAGGCAATGAGTGCATGGCAGGGAGCCCTAGTCCCAGCCTGAGCCTGAGCACGAGCACTGCCCTCCTGCCTGGTAGGAGTCGTCCTGGAGACTGTGGAGTAAAGCTGTGGTTATTGTGGTGAGGAAAGACATAAATCCTTAGTAAAGCAGGCTTTATTAACTCTACTGCTTACAGAACAGTTTGTGAAATATTCTGCTTTGTCTTGTTTCTATCAGAGTGTAGCAAGTGCCACTGTGTTTCCTCTGAGTTAGTTTTAGGTTTTTATTTTCTTTTTTCTAGAATTACTATGAAAATTTCATGTGTGATGTGAATCACTACCATGCATTGACATTGTGCTCTTAATCTTCATTAGACTAGAACAGAGGGGTAGGATCAGATTTTCAATCTCAGTTTCTTCAGACCAGTTTAGTAGTTGGATGTTACTGAAGTTGCCGATAGGATAGTTTGCCTTTAGAGGTGCTGGATACTAAACCATTGTAATACTTCAAGATCAGCTAAAGACAGGAGTTTCTACCTCACCACAGCTTGCTGGAAGGAGTCTACATCTAACTGAAAATAAAATAATATAGTAGTGATAACTAATGGCATATTCTGTTCTGACGACAGATTCTCTGAAAGAGTTAATGTCTCTCAGCCTGGTTACTTACAGCCTAATTAACTTATTTCATTGCATTATTTTCAATATACTATGGGATTTTTTTCTTTTCATTTACACTTGACAGTGATTTTCAGGTTTTTTGACAAAATCTTGTTAAATAAAATATTTTTACATCACTTCATATCAGGATGGAGAAAAACCCCATCTTTACTAGCTTTTAGTAAAAATGTGGGAATTTCTGCATATAAAATCTAGTGAACGTGCAGTTCTTCAAAGCTCTTAAAAAGTGTTTTGAAGTTATTGTTATGTTATCAAAAATCACAATTAATCTGAGATAGCATTTCTTCAGGTTTTCTTTCAATTCAAATCATAATGCGTTAATTATTGCCTCAGGTTCTGATTTAGCAAAGATAATGATTATCTTTAGTGGAACTACTCACACGCTACTTATGTGACTAGAATTAATAACACTTGCACATCTTGTGCAATCAGGTGTCGTATTCAAAAACAGTTCCTAGTGCCTTTGTTTCTTCTTGACTTGAATTGTTCTTGGAGGGAAACCTAGGTTTCCTACCTCCCAGGCTTATGCTTATATTATTACGTTAACATATCATCCTAGCTGATCTTTTTACAGTATTATGAATACCTATAGGTGTGTGTGCATTTACATGCATAAATATGTCTTTCACAAATAGGTGAAAACACACACAATTGTCTACACATCTCACATAAGTAATTTTTTTTTTTTAAACAGACGATCCTCAGAAGAAAGGCTTGGAATTGCCTTTCCCTTCACTTTCTCATCAGTCTCTTGCAGCCTGAAGATGAGTCATTCCTCTGCCAAGTGGATAATTTTGGTCTGATTACGTAAGGTTGAATGATTTGTAAGACTTGAGGGTCTTTTATCCAGATGAGGTGATCAAGTGCTCCAGTCACTAGGTTAGTAAGCAAAAAATTAGTAATGCTGAGTTTAACAAGAAAATGGTGAACCTTGCCTTCTTTTGCTGCTTGACTATGCAGCCATATGAAACAACCATGGGACAAGAGTCTTGGTTTGAAATTAAGGGGAAGAAGGTGCAGTTCCCTTTCCAGTATTGCCTTCAGGCTCCTAAATGCAGCTCCCCACAAGTGTGCTCCCATTCAGAGGTGTTGAGCACCTCATGTGGGCTATTTTGACACTTAATGTAGCTTGGGGCTCCTGCTCAGGAGCCAGATGCTTGGGAGCTTGCAGAGTGACATGTGTGTTGACCTGGCCACTGCTTTTTGCTATGTGTTACCATAGTTCTCCCTCCTGGCACAGGATCTCATCTTTAGAAATGTTCTTTCCTGAAGAGATGGTGAACTGCTTCACCAATATAGTTTAAAAAAAATTAGTATCTTAATCATTTATGCTGTATTCCTTTTGAAGTTTGAATATGATAAGAACACCTGCCAGATGACGTTCTCCTGCATATGGTTCAGCAGTAACAAAGCAAACAAGTGAGCAGGCCACATCCACATGACAAAATCCTTCTGGACTACAATACATCTTGTGTTCACTTTTTCTCAACTTTTTATATTCAAAATTCAGTTATAAAAATTGGTACATGAGGAATTAATTTCTTGAAGACAGATGAAGAAAGACCTGCATGAAGAAACAAGCACATCTGGGTTCCCTGATGGAGAAATGTGAGTTAAAATGTAGGACAGAGTTAACAGAAAATGAGAAGCATCTTCTAGGCTGGTCCTTGTGCTGGTTTTGGCTGCTATAGAGTTAATTTTCTACAGAGTAGCTGGTATGGGGCTCTGTTTTGGATTTGTGCTAAAAACAGTGTTGGTAATACACAGATGTTTTTATTATTGCTGAGCGGTGCTGACACAGAGCCAAGGACTTTTCTGCTTCTCACCCCGCCCCACCAGCAAGTGGCTGGGGGTGCACAAGAAGTTGGGAGGGGACACAGCTGGGACAGCTGACCCCAACTGACCCAAGGGATATTCCATATCTTATGACATCATGCTCAACAGATAAAGCTGGGGGAAGAAGAAGGAAGTGGGGGACATTCAGCCTGATGGCATTTGTCTTCCCAAGTAACCATTTAGTGTGGTGGAGCCCTGTTTTCCAGTCTCCAGATGGCTGAACACCTGCCTGTCAATGGGAGTAGTGAATGAATTCCATATTTTGCTTTGCTTCTGTGAGCAGCTTCTGCTTTACCTATTAAGCTGTCTTTATCTCAACCCATGCGTTTTCATACTTTTACCCTTCCAATTCTCTCCCCCGTCCCACACAGGGAGGAGTGAAAAACCAGCTATGTGGGGCTTAGTTGCCAGCTGTAGTTAGAACATGACAGTCTTTTAGGAAGACTTATTGTCAACATGACCAGTTACTTATGTTCTAGGAAACTGTATGCGAGTTGTCAGTATTAAAAACATTGCTGAGAAAACATGCTCTGTTCTTCCAGCACAATGAAATTTCGAATTAGTGGAAGAATCTTTTTTTATTAAGATTCTGTCCCTCTAATATCTTGGCATGGAAGAAAATTATATAATAAAAGGAAATAAATTGTAAAGTTATAAAAGCAAGAAACCCCAGAAAACAGAAAAGAATAGCATTGGCTGTATTGGAGTATAAGGAAGGAATTATGTGCATATCTTTTATATATCTAGTTTTTTGGCATCGTGGAACCTAGAAAAGGAAGTCCTCTGGATGGATTAGCTACTTGCTGGGCAACATGGCATCACTGAATTGCTGTCCGCTGGTATAGTCAAGCAGTAAATCATAGTCCATGATACTCTATATAGACCACAATTAATGTGTTTTTGCTATTGCAAGCAATATAAACTTTTCCTGCTTTATGTGGTTTTAGATAGCATCAGAAGGTAGCCTGAAACAGGTCCAGCTTCCAGAACCTCTGAGGCGGATGAATATACCTTTGGTTAGAAAGTGGAGAGAATAACAAGGAATAATGAACAAAGTAGAAAGAACTTTGATTCTCAGCAGAGGTTATGTATATCTAAGGATTTTTTTGAAGGTATATATATATCTTTATATAGATATACTACAGAATCTCATTGCATCTGTGAGGTTCTAGTAACTAAGCTGAGCCTGAGGGTACCAAATTGTCTGTTATATCCCCAAAAAGGACATTAGCAGAGTATTGTGGTTTTAAGGCCAAATTTTCAGTCTTTAGGAAATAGCAGAATTAATACAGTCCAGCCTTGATGTAATAAAAACAGCTGTAATAATGGGAATAGGCATGACATGTTTTGCAAGTCATTTAATGACACGGCTGTAGAGACACTCAGAAGTTCTGGTCTCCTGTCTCCCTTCTGGGACTGGATATATTCTAATGGCTCCTGTGTTTCTGCCCTGTACTAACACCTGCCCTCTCTTTCCTCCTCATTGCCTTCTCCAGGCACTTACCCACCAGCTCTCATCCCCACCTTCCCTTCCTCCACTCTGTAAGATGGTTACTTAATCCTCAGAGTTGCAACCAGTTCTCCCCTGAAGCTTTGGTTATGGCAGGGGAGCATTTTCAGCAGGCCTGCATCATCCCTCTCAGCTGTGGTACCTCCCTAATGTCTTTCCCCCTTATGGAAGGCTAGGTATGGATGAGCATCATCAACTGCATAGCAGAGTTTAAAGATCCTCCTGAAAGTGGATACTAATGATATTCAGTAACATGCAACCTTACAGACAACAGCTTTGTTTTGGTGCTCCAAGAATAAATGCAATGGTGAGATGAATGTATCCAAGGGGACACGTGCTGGTTTGTGTTTCTTGATTGCTTTTCAGAGTTCCCTTACAGGTCCCGAACTCAGACTACAGGTTAAAAATCTCAATATTACTGCAGTGCCAGGATGAGCTAAGACCATCTGTATTGATATCTGTGTCCTTGCATGCATTTCCACTTAAAAAGGAGTCATCCTTCAGGCTACCTCTCCATTTATCTCCTTTCTGGCTTGCTGCTAATAGACAAGCTGATCTCCATTAATGAAGATTTAGGAGTATTGGTATGAGTTTACAGAGCTTGCTAGACTGGAAATACTTAAGTTCCAGTTTTCCATCCTGTAAATCTTATTCACTGTTTTATAACCTGTAATAGGCTAGTGACCACATGCATTGCTGGCTGTTTTTTTGACAGTTCATAATCCACTTGCAGTTACTCGGCAACAGTTCAGCGATTTATGGATTTGGGATATTACCCTCACTTGAAAATCTGATGGTTGCCATCAGCCTCTTGGGGTGCTCGGACAACATGGAATTAACAGGATGCAGATTGCATGTTTCACATCTACATTAAGGGAATGTAAATAAGTGCAATGACAAAACCATCCCACATAATGGAGAAGAGTGTCACAGAGGCAGCCAGATCCAATAAAAAATTAATTTCCTGCCTTAGTTTCTCCTTGAGCTGTCTGTCCATATATGATATTCAACCCTGAATATCATTCAGTGATGTCAGCATGTTTTCTTTAGCACTCACTGGCTGAAAGGTTAATTGGCAGCCTGTTTTGTGTGCTGCCAGGGTCCTTTGAGTTGCATGCATTACAGAAGGCTAACCTGAGGAATCAAGGTATTCTCTGGCCACATGTCGCTCTCTTTGCAGTCAGGCTCTGGAACCGTCCAAAGTAAGTGTTTTTTCTTAGTGGTGGTGTTTTTGTTGTGTATTTTCTAAAAAGCCAGGAGAAAATTCTTCACCCACTCCCCAAATACCCAGTCACAGACAGTGGCCAACAGCAATGAGTGAACAGCTGTATTGACTGGAAGTGTCTCACTAGGGATGTAATGTCACATGTTATCCTCTGAAGAAATCTAGAGACCATTCACCAATCATGTACACTCTGCTCCCCTTAGGAAAAGACCCCAAACCATTACACATGGTGTCAAAGGTTGTGACTGAGGTATACAGTAAGGCAGAAGGGCTTTCTAAATCCAAAGGTGGCTTACCCTGCTTTGAAATCCTGACAGAGAAGTTTTGACTCTGGCAGTGTCCCCTTCCCATTTATTGGTCCCCCAGGACCAAGCTAAAAGGGACGGTCTGGCAGGGGGGCTGTGCTCCCTGTTGAGTTGTGCTGGTGGTTTCATCCCCTGCCGCCAGACCCAGGCAAGGGATGGCCTTCATGTGGAGTCATAGTGTTCAGCTCCAGCCACGAAGGGCATGGCTCTCCTGCCAGGCACCCACAGCAGCAGGCTTCTCCTGTCAATCCAAAAGCATGGAAGCAGCAGGAAATATATTCCCTGCTCTGCTCTCTCTTGTCTGCAGCCCCACCAACCAGCACTGTTAGCTTGTGTCTGGGCTGGACAAACTGTCCAGAATAGCTAGTGTCATTTCTGCTTGCTGTGCATCCTTGCTGGAAATTTTTATTTGAACTAATTAATGATTAACGGGAGCACTCTGCTTAATCCTGTTCAATGGTACTGAAGAGAAGAAGGAGCAGACAAGACCAGATGTAAGCAGCAAGATCCTTTTTGTAGCACTGTAAGTACCTTTTTAGTTTTCCCTTGGATCGTTTGGACATTTCATTTTGGGGAATTACATTGTTGCCTGGGAAAGCCACCTTTTTACATGTAAACAAAGGGATAAAACTGTTCTGCAAAAAATCAAAACATGCCAAAAGCCAGCAACTGGTGAAGATACTGGAAAATAAACTCCACATAATTAAATAAAAATGTGTTTTGGAAACAATAGGAATGCCTATAGACTTTCCTAACACAGTGATGCAGTATTTTATCTTTGAAGAAACCATAAAATTGTTTTGTAATTTTGGTCCTAGACAGTATTATATCACATTTTTGTTTAACATAGATTTAATTCTTTAATTATTTGATTAATTGATGAAGACTAACAGGGGTGCAGTAGCCATCCTGCAGTACTGAGTACAAAAACAACTTGTACCTGTTGCTCTGGGGAAAAGGTCATAAGCTTCCAGTTACATGCAAATTTTAAAAAATTCAGTCCTACCTTACTTTTTAAAAGCTAATATGATCAAAATTGCCTCTTTTGAGAGAGTACTTGATTATACAAATAGTGTGTCAGGAGATATATTCTTTCTGGGCATCTCTGGCATGCATCATGAATGGGAAATAACCAAGGGTGGGATTTTGGAGAACAGGTGTGTTCTGAGAGCCTCACTGTACTTGGCTGGAGCACACAGCATGAAGAACTTAATTTCCATGTCATGTTTTGTATGTCTATTCTTTTCCAGAAACAGTTAAAAGGAAAATGAAGCTCACCTTCTTCTTGTGTTTATTGCTGGCTGGTTTGAATACTGTTGCTCAGTGTCATCAGCATCCTCACTACCGCAATAAACAGGATGATCCTAAAGGGACATATTACCCAGAACGCAGTTCGCATGGGGAAGGAGTTTATCCGGTTATGAACAAAACCTTTCTCAAACTAGTTCCCAGTAATGCTGACTTTGCATTTTCATTTTACAAGCTGGTTGCATCCGAAGAGACCGATCAAAATATTTTCTTTTCACCCATAAGCATCTCTGCTTCCTTTGCAATGCTGGCACTCGGTGCCAAGTCAGCGACGCTGACACAGATTCTGGAAGGTCTTGCCTTTAACCTGAAAAAGACTCAGGAGCAGGAAATACATGAAGGTTTTTGCCAGCTCCTCCACATGCTAAACCGTTCAGATAGTGAGCTCCAGCTGAGCCTGGGCAATGCCATTTTTATAGAAGAGACACTAAAACCGTTACAGACATTCTTGGATGATGTCAAAAGCTTTTATGAATCTGAAGTCTTCTCTACTGACTTTAACAACTCCTCTGGTGCTGAGAATCAGATCAACAGTTATATTGAGGAAAAGACAAATGGGAAAATTGTTAAACTAGTGGAAAACCTTGATCCTCTCACTGCAATGGTTCTTGTTAATTATGTCTTCTTTAAAGGTAAGAAATATCAAAGGGTGCAAAGGTTGTAACTTAGCTACTTACTGCTTATTACAGGGAATGAAAACCTAAGAGAAAGAAACTGTAGTTTAAATATTTTAAATTGAGTATACCATGATCAGTATCTGGAAAATATTCCTATAAAACCATCATGTGTCCTTGTCAGTAAAAATGTTTATGTCCTCACCTGGTTAAGTGAACGACTGGACTTTTTTAACAAATATTTTTGTTAAATTCTTTACTGTGATGATAGACTCATGCTGTAGTAAAAGGTGGTGTTTTCAGTATTATCTGTCTTGAATTTTCTTGAAGAACTAGAAAAAAAAAGAGCTGCAATGGTGTAACACCTGAGGGGGCAGTAACTTGCAAAAGATATTTGTTCTAATCAAAGGAATGTGGGACTAGATTCTGTTTTATTCACCTTGACCAATCCTCTTTGTATTCCACTGAACTGTTTTTCTTTTTCTCATAAGCCCATTGGGAGAAACCCTTCAGTACTTCATATACAAAACAGGAAGATTTTTTTGTGGATCAGAAAACTTCTGTAAAAGTTGACATGATGTATCGAAAGGGTTACTACAGAAGTTACTTTGATGAAGAACTGTCCTGTTGGCTGGTTCAGATACCTTACAATGGAAATGCTGCAGCATTATTTGTTTTGCCTGACAAAGGGAAGATGAAGCAGGTGGAAGATGCTCTTTTGAGAAGGACT
This sequence comes from Phalacrocorax aristotelis, assembly GCF_949628215.1. NCBI lineage: Eukaryota > Metazoa > Chordata > Aves > Suliformes > Phalacrocoracidae > Phalacrocorax > Phalacrocorax aristotelis. The sequence goes on along the minus strand of NC_134284.1, from coordinate 21,535,156 downwards.
GTGTCTAAATGGGAAAGGTTCCTCCAAGACAGGTAAGTGTTTTTGCTAATGTGAGAGGTGACCAAATTATAGATTAGTGGTGTTTATCTCACCAAGACAAAATATTGAAGGCCAGGTTATTTTACGGAACTCTATTCACTTAATGGTTCCTCTCTGTGGAGGACTTCCTTTTTCTAAGTTGGGAAAAGAAAAAGAGCTGTGGGTAGTGAACAAATAGGGCATTGAACTTGGGATCCATCTTGGGTTAAGTTCCTGGCTCAGCCACAAGATGCTTAGCACCATGATGAAGTTAACAGACCCTTGTTGCATATGGGAATTGTGAAACTATAATGGAGTAGCTACTTCTGAGGCACTGGTTGTTAGGGTGTTGAGTGCATTGTATATAAAAGCAGAAATTTTATTCATTCACCATTACTGCTGCTATTTCTGTGGTAGCCCAGGCCCTGTTATATATTCAAACAACCTTAGGACAGCTAGCTACAATCTTTTGGAAAAAAACCTGCTGCCTGGCAATAGTAGCTTGGTTTGACACAGAGTTGCTATAGTTGTGTCTTCCACCTCACTCCTTGAACCCCACTGTGGAGGCAGAGGTTACATGGGCTCAATCTTCTCCAACCCTCCATGTTAGATAGCTAAACTGGACAGAAGTGCTATCTGAATCCTGAGAGCAGACTTTTAACATTTTGAAAAATAAATGTGAAGTGTCACTATACTGAAGCCATTGAGGAGTGTTACCTAGATGAAAATTTGTCCCTACTTGTGTTATTTGTTACAGAAAATTACATCTCCATATTCCAAAATTTTCTATTTCTGGTACCTATGATGTGAAAAGGATAGTCAAACAAGTGGATATGATTGATCTGTTCACTGAACGAGCTGATCTGTCAGGGATTACTGAGGAGCCTGGACTGATGGTTTCAAAAGTAAGTCAGCGTGTGTAACACAGTGACCACAGCATTTGTCTGTTCCCAGGAACATGACATTAATATTCCATTAAAAGCTCATCCCAGTCTCTCTGAAGCATCACTCAGTCATCAGCTGCCAGTCTGGAGGCAAAGTAAGCCTTCTTTCCTAAACCTGAAGCCAAACATGCTTTGGGGTTAAACATACATTGTTCAAGGACAAGGAAGAAGACGTACATATAATCAAATGTTCTTTTGGCTACTAAATAAAATTATCTAAAGGTAGTACATTAGCTTTGGCAAAATTTCCTCTAATTCCACCTACAGAGAGCAAAAGGCTGTTATTCCTGCCCTTCTAGTGCTCTCATAAAGTTATTTTTTCAGCTAGATGATAGGGTAAATTCACAATAATACATGAAGTTGCCAAAGGCAAAACTAAGCCTAGGCTAAATTACCAGGTTTCTTTGCTTCCAGAGTTTCTTGCCATCAGTCATCTTGAGCACTCTTTAGCTGTCTGCTGTTCAAGGGTTTCTCTCTGCACACACAGTGAAGGAGGCTAACAGGAGTGGTCTGATGGCTGATTGCACTGCAGTGGAAAGGGAAGCAGCTGGTGATGACCTTCCCTGAGGCTGGTGCTGCTGGGTCTTCCCCAGGCAGGGCTTTCTTTGGCAAGAGCAAGGAGGGTCGCAGGCTGCTGCTCTCTTGTCGGCTTGTCAGCTGGAGGCTGTTTTGTGTCCTTTCAGGTGATACACAGAGCAGTACTAAATGTTCATGAGAACGGCACTGAGGCAGCGGGGGCCACGGTGAAGGAGGTTACCTGGAGATCTGGTGATTTTCCTCATCCGCATCGAGTCAGATTCAACAGGCCCTTTCTCCTGGTGATTCTGGATAAATACACCCGCACTGTCCTCTTCATAGGGAAAATTGTAAACCCTCTGAAAAATGACTGATTGACCAGAGAACATGTACTTATGCACATTGCTGGACAAATTCCTGTGATTCAGCAAAACATTTATGTGTACATACCGCAACATACTAGCACTTTTCTTTCAACCATTATCCTTACAAACATTATTAATCCCTTAAAACACAAAAATATTTTTCCATGTCCAAAAGTCACTGGTATTTCTCCCCAGTCTACAGCTGGGTATAGCTTGTAGCATTAACAAAATATAAGTCACTTTTCACCGGTTTTGTAAGAAGCCCTTCCTAACATGCTCCCTTGGGGTATTTGAAATGGTTTATAGTCTCTGGATGATGTAACTATTGCTCTGCACTCAAGGTCTGTGTATGGGAGAGCAGGAGAAGGGAAATGGGGAAAAGGGGGTGGGAGGTATAAGTCCTGTCTGATTAATCCATCAGCCTTTGATGATGTCCTGGTTTAGTCCCAGTAACAACTAAGCACCACGCAGCCACTCCCTCACTCCCCCCACCCTGGTGGGTTGGGGGAGAGAATTGGAAGAGCAAAAGTAAGAAAACTCATCAGTAAAGAACCATTTAATAAAATAAAACGGTAATAGTAATAATATTAATAACAATAATAATGTAATGAAAAGGAAAATAATGATAAAGAGAGGCAAAACCTGGGGTGGGGAGGGGGAGGGGATAAAAACCCAAACAAACAAGTTATGTAACCACTCACCACCTGCCGACCAAGGCTGCCAGTCCCCAATCTCTGCTTCCTGTGGCCAACTCCCCTCAGTTAATGTACAGAGCATGATGTCATATGATATGGAATATCCTTTTGGCCAGTTTGGATCGGATCAGCTCTCCCAGCTGTGTCCCCTCCCCTCCCAGCTTCTTGTGCCCCTGGCAGAGCATGGGAGGCTGGAGAAGTTCTGGACTAGTGTAAGCACTACTTACCAACCCTTAGCACCTACTCAGCATCTACTTTGCAACAACTAAAATATCAGTGTGTTGTCAACATTATTCTCATATTAAATGCAAAACACAGCACTATACCAGCTACAGTGAAGAAAATTAACTCTATCCCAGCCAAAACAATGACAGATGACTAGTCTTAAATGCGAATTCCTTTAATATTGGAGAGAACTTCCATTGATTTCTTTGGTTTTTAACCAAGTATGACATGAAGCTTCAGGATCAGTGGCTGGGACACTGGAGGACACACAAATGTAAAGGGCTGATGAGTGCAGCTGGTTTAGCTTGCCTCTCTCTGTCTCCTCCTCAGTAGAAGCCCTCCTCAGGAAGACAAGAAGGTCTTGTACTCATTTGGAGTACTGTGTCCAGTTTTAGGGCCCCCAGTTTAAGAAGGACGTGGAACTCCTTGAGCAAGTCCAGCAGAGAGCTACAAAGATGATCAGGGGACTGGAGCATCTCTCTTATGAGGAAAGGCTGAGAGACTTGGGTTTGTTCAGCCTGGAGAAGAGAGGACTGAGGGGGGATCTCATCATCATATATTAGGATGATATTTGTGTCAGGACAATGGGACTAGACTCTTTTCAGTGGTGCCCAATGACAGGACAAGGAGCAATGGACACAAGTTAGAACACAGGAACTTCCACCTCAATATGAGAAAAATCTTCTTTACTGTGAGGGTGCCAGAGCAGGGGCACAGGCTGCCCAGGGAGGCTGTGGAGTCTCCTTCCCTGGAGACATTCAAAACCTGCCTGGTCGTGGTCCTGTGCCCCCTGCTCTGGGTGTACCTGCTCAAGCAGGGGCGTTGGACAAGGTGATCTCCAGAGGTCCCTTCCAACCCCTACCATTCTGTGATTCTGTGAATCTGTTTATGCTTCACAGATAATGTTTATTCTACTAAGGAAGGAAGCCATACCAGCAAAATTACTTTCTGTTTTATATTGCTAATATAGATATTATTGTCAATGCCCTGAGACAAAAGTATGGTGGAGCTGTCCATGACATAGTATCAGCTTCCTTTTTATGGATTTGTTGTCACTGTTGTTTCTTTTTTCTCCTACTAATGCCGCCTTCACTCTCACACTTTCCAGCTAGACTTGTCAGACTGTGGTAGAAAAGAGGAAGAATAAAAAATTATAATACCAGAGATTTTGCATTTCCTCAGGATGAACAGCAGAGCTTTCCTAGGGATTGTTATACTGCCTTAAACTATCATAGACACACAGACGAAATGCAGGTAATATTTGAGTAGTCATCCTTTCTAAATATTAAGGGTGTATTACTGTTATAGAGTAAAAATATACTGTGACTTGACACTTGTAGCTTTTCACTTAAAGTTTATTGAGTCTAAATTATTGCTATTGCATTGTTTTATAGTGCCTCAATTGATAGGATTTTAACATACCAGCTACACTAGGTAGTGACACAATTATGAAATGAAACACAAACCAGTAAATATTTAAATTATTTTATTATTTTTTATTTATTTTTTTAAATTAACATCCTTAGCATGTCTTATAAAAATACAGAAAGCCAATGAAAGCACTTAAATTACAGATTGATTAAATCTTTTGCTATAGGATATCTCAAACCCGTAGAAAATGAAGTAAAATATAAATGGCAACTTTCTAGACTTTAATCTCTTAAAATGTCTGTGAAAAATATAACCCAAAATTTATGGTGACTGTTTCTAAAATATAATTATCTTGATTGGTTTGGAGATCTTTATTTTCTTTGACACCAAATGAATGCTACCAATATTAGTAAACTGTAGCTGTAAGTATACCAACAAGGAATATAAGAACCTTTCCATGTCCAGCTGCCGACCATGTAACACTTGACATTCAGTCTCAAAGCCCTTCTCAAAACCATGTAAACCAATGACAAAAGTTTCTTACTCATAACTGTATTTAGTCTCTTCAATATTTAGTTACAAACAGTTGGCTTCACACCTCTAAACATATAAGGACTTGGTCTTAGTGTAATGTAGATAATCTGACTCAACAGAAGAACATTTAAAAGTTCTTGGCAAACCTCAGGGCTAATTCAGGACGGTATGCCAAAGTCCAGCTTTGCAATGACAAATTACTCTGCAGGCTAATACCAAGGGATTTTATGTTTGTTGTTCCTCACAGATGTCAGATCAATAGTCTCTGTTTGTTAGTAGGAAAAAATCTCAAAATGATATTATATTTTGCTAATCAGATCTCACTTTGAGAGGTAGCCTTGTTGCTTAACTTCTTCAAAAGCAGGTGGAGAAAAATCAAGCTGAATTAAGAACTGGATAACCAAAAAATATCAAGAAACTATCGCTCATAGGGTATAATCTTCAAATGGGAGTAAGGTCCATATACATGTGTCTTGCCTTGGTATTCTTTCTATTTTGACAAAAGTCAGGGGATGTCCCTCACCAGAAATGTGCAACAGACAGCAAATTTCTGTAGTAAATAATTAATACAGAAGGATTGCACACACACACCCCACCCCCCCACCCCCTCCAAAACTGTCAGCCTTAAGGTTGTCACAAATCCTGTGCAGTTATATTTTGTTCAGGACAGTGTTTCTTCCTGCAGTCTGCTGGGGTTTTGTTTCTTCTTTCCGGGATTTTTGTTTCTTGATTTGTTTGCTGACTGTAGATTTCATGACCAAGAATCCTCAGTGCAACAGAGGAAGGACTTTCCTCCTAGCTAGTCAAGAGTTTTTGCTGCTATATGCAAGTACTGTGGTGTGCCACTTCAATGCAGTGGTGTTGCTGTAAGATGGAGCTGACCTGATGCACCACCTGAGGGACAAAGTGCAAGGGACATCTTCTAACCCAGCCTGCACTGAAGCCTACGCCCAAACCTGATGTGGGGGTACATGCAACCATGTCCACACAGGAGCTGCAGACTCAGCACTGCTTCTGTGGACCCTAAGAGAAATCTGTGATGGTATGGCTGAAAGTAGACTTCTGTAAAGGCTGTTTTAGGTTAACAGCCATAGAAGAAGAATTGCCAGCACAGCAGAAGCTTTGAAACAGCAGCTCTCTGAAATAAGGAGAAAAGGAGAACAAGCATTGTGGGAATAGCAGTAAACTGTGTATTTGCACCCATAACTAGGAAGGAGTTATCTACAGAAGTGAAACAAAGCCTAAAAGTATAAATAAGGAGCTCAGAAACCAGGATTAATCCATGGTGGAGATAATTTTAACCCTTACTTACAAACTACATGAAGTTCAAAAGACATTGGAAAACAAACAACAGCAATTTTGACCAGTTCTAAAGATCATAAAAGAAAAAACAAGCAAAAAGAAACAAAGTGTATATGGGTGTGGGGGAAAACAGGGAAATAATATGCTTGAAGTAAATCAAGGAAAATAACATATTGAAACTACCAGTGGTTAGCACCAATGCGCAGGTCTGTCATTGTTCCCAGTGCTGTGCAGCATCTGCTAGGAAGAAACTAAAGACATATAACATAAGGAACAGCATTAAAGGCCATGGGCCAAAAAGAAAATTGCATACTCTGCTGTTCTGTTAAATGCAAGCACAAATAAGAACCTGTATTTTGACAATGGTAGAAGGCACAGGCTGCTTAATGAGAAAAATTCCTGACAAAGCTGGGTACATAGTTTTGATGCCAATGCATACTCATCAAACAGGAGATATCATAGAATCATACCATAATTTAGGTCCCTTGCAAAGTAATCACCTTTTAGTTTGTTTTCTAATATATAACAACTAAACAGTCACAACTTCTATGCTTTGTCTTGATACTGAATAACCTACTATGTTGAACTGTATGATCCTGTTCTTTCTGCATGTCACTCCTAGGACATGCAGGAGTGAGGTGAGAGTCTCCCCTTAATGACAGTATGACTTTCCTGGTGCTTATCATTGTTCAGCACACCCACATCATTATCTTAATGGGAAACTAGTTATCCCTGAAGGAAAATTGTGCCATTCATGTCACAGACCCATCACTTGGGGATGTCCGATTTCTCAAAACCAGATGTCATGTATTTCATTATGTGTCCAGAGAGTCTAGCAATTGTCACACAATTAGTAATTAACAGGTATTCCTGGGCAGTACTGTGTGAATTTCTCAGCTCTCAAAGAACTTGCTTTTTATTCAGCGTTGAAAACCTAGCTTCTGCTGCCACCAGGAACTTGGCATCTACAAAGGTGCTGTGGTCAAGATCCACACAGCCAACGTCCATCACCCACTAATCACAGTAATGCCAAGGCTCAGGAAGCCCTTGTGAGAGATGTATTGCCCAAGGCAGTGCTCTCCTGCAGCCTTCACAGAGCCTTGGTACCCCCAAATACCACATACATACCTCTGGCATATGTCAGAGAAGTTACCAGCAGCATAATCACTAATGTGAGGTATGGCTGGGACTCAGAATGAGGGGTTTGAAGGCATCAGCAGTTTCATTGTTATCATGAATATAGAAAATATTTTCTGGAATGGCATGTATTTAATTGTACCACTGGCTGCTGAGACAGACCAGAACAAATGAATGCATTTCACACAAACCTTTCCAAGTTTTTTAATGGAAAGCCATAATGTTAACTCAGTAATTCCACTATGTATTAGATTCCTGGGTTGTGCTCTGTCATCTGGCCAGGAGAAAAAATACCTGTGGGGAACAATGGAAGGTCTGTGGTTATTTGACTCCTGCAAAGGCTTGGCAAAGAGTTGTATTTCTCTTCTTCAAACACAACATTGTTTGGTCATTTTTGTCTTACATATAGCACAATATTTCTTTCCTATTAGGAAAGTACATATGAAGACAGTACAGCATTATGATAATTAGGTGTTGATGCACACAGGCAGGTCAATCACTGGAAGTACTGTTGCTTTTCAGTCCTTTACTTTCTTGTTTGAAACTTCCCTCCTGTGCATGCTGAAGTTTACCTGGTTCAAGGGTCTGGTTGCAGCTTTCTTCAAGATAAAGATTCACAGGATGCTTTTCCTGAGGAACAGTTTGATTTCTGAGGACTGCTTCCAGATTATGGCCTCAGAGGTTGAAGTTACAGAGCCATCAGAACATCTCACTAGCTCTTCCTGCTTCACTTTTCCAGGAATAGCCACATGCTTCAATGTCCAGAAGTCTGAGACTGCCATAAACTAGAAAAAATTTCATGTCAGAAACATTTTCAGTCATAAGCCATTTTAGTCTGGGGAAAAGGGCTGGGAAAAAAAGTAGGTTTATACTGTCCATCAGAAATTGATGGGTCCATAGCAAACCATGCTCTAGCTGAGGCTGCTGCCTTTCCACCCCATTCTTCATATCTCTCATTTGCTCTGGGCATCTGACTTTAACATTTCTTATGAGATTTCTTCAGTTTAAATAGACCTGCAAGTGTTTATTATGAGTTGAAAAATACATCTCGGACTTTCATCGCATTACCTTTAAAAATACCTAAACCAATACATATCTGCAATAAAAAAAAAAAAAGAAAAAAGAGAGAAGAAGGAAGAGAGCTTCCTTAGAAGCTGATTTACAGCCTCCAGGATTATTTATACCTTCTTATCCAGCTGCCTTATGCTGTGTGGAGTGCAAGCAATAGAACAAAGAGCAGAAGAGGACACCTTGGCTAAGGGGGCATCTTGCAAGCAGTGTGAACATGAGATAACACTTGTATTAGAGCCCATGTTACCTGTGTTACTTATGGTACAGTTTCGTATTTCACCTGTGTAAAAGGGTAGGTTTGACAGTAGTGGTAAAGGGAATCACCTCTCTGCAAAGCAAGGACCAGGAAAATAGCTGGTCTTGTGAAATGGTGAAAAAACAGAAATGTTCTTGGAGGTTCTGTGAAGAAACATGTCATGTCTTGAAGAGCATTTTTCTTCCCTGAAAAAGGCAGAAATCCATGGGGAGTAGGTGGGAGGGAGAAGGGAAATACCAGGGTGGCCAAGATGTCCACGTCCTGCTGTGAGAGTCAGAGGCACAAGCCAAGGTCCCTCTTGCAGCTCTCATGAGATGGGGAACCAGGGCAGAAAGAGCAGCCTGGCAGTATGCTGGGGCTAATTTAGCTCATCTGTCTGGGCAGGCCACCATGCAATGTAGACTTCGAGTCTTTCTAAGGCTTGATTGGAACTTAATTATCAGGTGTTAAAGCTTTTGGCATAAATAAGCCAGAAAGTGATGCCAATGGAAAGAGAATCGAAGGAAATTATTGTAGGGGAGAAGATTTAACACTGAACTTTTCACCTCCATCAGTTAGATGCTGTTTAGTTACAGGGCACAGGCTCGGATCCATGCCAGAGCAACTGCACTGTTACTTCTGCATTGCTTGGAGTCCAAAGGCTGGCTGGGGTTTGCCCCTCACATGCTGGCCATATGAGGTCCTTAAAGCTTTAAAGCTTGGAAGCATTCAGAAAAAAGATTTTGCCCTGTTAACTTTCCACTCCTGAGTCATTTTTATGTGATGCTTTCATTTGCATTGCCTTTTATTTATGTACTCCATGGCATATATAAGGTTTTAGGTTTAAGCTTTTAACTCTAGTTTTTGCATATCCTTGAGCCTTTGGGGCAGGTTTCCTGATTTTCTTTCTCCAAGGCAAGCTCACACGTAGGAGCTGGCAGCTGATGTGACACAATGACTTCTTGCTTCTTCTTCCTCATTTTGGAAGTACATAGGGCTGTCCCTGGACCATGCCGTGTAGCAGTTTTAGAGTGCTGCAACAAATGGGGTTTTACTTCTGAGACATATTTATATCTGTTCTAACAACCAGCAATTGCCACCTCAGAATCTACTCAAAGACTGCTCCCTGCCAAGCATGATGAGGTGATGATTACCTCTCTTTTTCTGATTTTGTAGGTCTGGTACAGTGAAGCGAAACCCAGTGTTTAGTTTAGACCCATTTGCATCCAATTCATTCAGTAAAGTCCTATGAATCATAAACGAAACAGAGCTATTCCAATCTGAAGTGAGTCATTTTTTGGCCAGTTTTTGGAGAGTATAATATGTGGAAGCTCCTTAAAGAAATAATTCACTTTCTGCACTAAAAAGAAATTAAGAAAAAGAGGAGGGTAAACACAATTAGTTTTAATTCTTGCTTCTCTTAAAAAAAATCCTTTCTGTAGTTGTGTTGCTGTACAAATGAAGGCACCACAGATAATACATCTTCATTTAACTCAGCACAACAAAATTAAAAGAGTAAATTAGTTCAGAGGCAGTAAAAGGGGTCTGATAAGTCCCATCTTCCAATTTTTGTAGCAGTGAAACTATGTTTATCTAGTTTCTTTTTCACCGACATTGATCCCAAAATGTTCTTCCCATGATCCCCAAGAAATCCAGCTGTTTTCTTTCCAAAGTGCTCCAGTTGGATGTGACATGTGTGCTTTGGATGGAGGCGGAATTTGGGTGGGGGAAGATGATGAAAGGTCAAGAGAAGTTTAAGGGGAAAGCAACCCCTCTAAACACTTCAGTATTCATGGAGTTTGGCAACACTGAACTAACCACTGAGACCTAAACCTTGTATGTCATTTCTGTGGGCAAAAATGAGGAGTTATTTTTGGCACTCTGTGGATTTAATGGGTGTTCCAGTCTTTCTTTAGAAACTACTTCAAACACATTAATTAGAAACCCTTTTTTCTCATTGTTCGCATGCTGATCTTTGAGTTCAGTCATAGATCTAAACTAACATAAGATTACCTTTGTAACAAATATTGATGGCATTCTATGCAGATTTGGGTAATTTTCATGATGCTTTCTTACTCAGATGTCAATTCAATTTCTCACTGTCTTGTAAATGACAGTCAGCAGACAAGTCCACTGTGTGATTAGGTTTCACTCCCACATATTAACTGGTCACCCCAGTGAATAGTACAGTGTGAGAGCTGTAAATTACCTAAATATCTCCTGGAAAGCAGCAAGGTAGTTAAAACTGGCTTATCTCAAGGTGGCCACTAGCAATGCTGACTTCACATTTAGGTTTTATGGCAGTGGAAGGTGACAAGAGCATTTTATTCTCTTCTTTGAGTCTTTCTACTGCCTTCACAATGCTCTCCTGCAGGGGCAAAGCATACATGTGAAGTTGGTTACAAAAAGACCTCACCTGACAGAGACAGAGCAGCAGAAGATCCATGGAGGTTTTCTTTCAATGACTGCCAAGCAAGGTCCAGCCAAGCAAATGCAATGCCCTGTCTGTAAATGACAGCTCAAAAGTTTCTGAACAATGACAAAGAAATGCATGATGCTGAAGCTGGCAGAAACTGAGGAGAAGTTCAATGAACAGTTTGAACGCAGAAAATTCTAATGAGGAACATATTTTTACCATGTGGTGATTAAATACTGGAAGAGGTTGCCTAGAGAGGTTGTAAAATCTGTATCCTTGGAGGCATGTCCCTGAGGAACCTGCTCTGAGTAGGCTTGCTTTGAGGAGAAGGTTGGTCTAGATGACCTCTGGAGGTTCCTTCCAACCTACATTTTGGTTCTAAGAATCTGTTGTACAAGGGCAAAAACCTGTGGGGAAAACACACTGGCGTACTGGTTGACTATGTTTTCTTTAAAAGTAAAATATGTGGTACAGAGGGACAGTTTAAGAAATATAATGTTTTAATGTATGATTATGATCCCCAAGTTATAATACTTCTCTGCCATGTTGATTGATTATAATGTAATTTATAATAGATTATAAAGAAACCATTGGACAGCACAGCTGGACAGAATTTGAACTGGATTTTATTACTGAGAAGATGCATGTATTTTGTTAGAGGAGCACAGCACACCTCTTTTTCTACTTCAGTCTCTTTCTGGCATTTCCAGTTCTCTACTCTCTACTAGGTGTATTTCCAGCAGCTGGGCTACTTTTCCTGTCCTGGTTTCAGCTGGGAAAAACTTCTTTGTAGTAGCTAGTATGGGGCTGGTTTGGATTTTTGCTGGAGATAGTGG